>NC_059077.1:122505461-123149733 GCF_020497125.1 Mauremys mutica
GGGTAGGAGCCACCAGTCAGGTCTTCCCCAGTCCCACCCCTTTCCCCACAGTGATTTACTTCTCTGCCAGCTGCCCTGGGCAACTAAAATATACTGCTAGGGAGGGTCATATGACTGCTCTTGTGGCTTCCTTTTGCTTCCCCATCAGAAAGTCATTATTCTGCAGGGAAGCAAAGAAATCTGTGGGGGACAAATTCTAAGCATGTGCAGAATTCCCGCAGGAGTCTCCTATTTAGCCTCTAGGTACCCACATAAGCAATCCAACAACACTGAACAAGTGAAATCATGAAGAAGCACACAAATGTTTAGTATATCTGGCACATAAATACCTTGCCACACCAGTGCCATGCAAACACCTGTTCTCACTTTCAGGTAACATTGTAAATAAGAAGTGGGCAGCATTATCTCCTGTAATTGTAAACAAACTTGTTTGTCTTAGTCCTACTTCTTCTTCAGCCAATCACTAAGTGGACTTGTAGGCTCTGAAGTTTTACTTGTTTTGTTTTCGAGTGCAGTTATGTAAAAAAAATTCTACATTTGTAAGTTACACTTTCATAATTAAGCGATTGCACTACAGTACATTTATGAGGAGCTGAAAATACTATTTTGTTAATCTTTTACAGTGCACATATTTGTAATAGTATAAAGTGAACACTACACTATTCTGTGTTGTAATTGAAATCATATTTAAAAATGTAGAAAAACATACAAAATATTTTGTAATTTAATTGGTATTCTATTATTGTTTAACAGTGCAATTAAAACTGATTAATCATGACTTTTGTAATCTAGTTAATTTGTTTTGCATTAATTCCAATTGGCAGCCCCAATCAGAATCCATTTATATAATGGGATACTTGAGCACTCTTAGCAGTTCCTTATTCATGGTAGCACATGTTACTATTCCAAGCTTCTCAGATTCAATTTGTTTGTGTATTAGTGAAAGGAAGCTTCTTGAAATATAACCCTGCTCTAAAAAAGTAACTCGGGGGGGGAGGAAATCAGATAAAACAGTATGGTGAGCATGAAAGAAGGTTTTTTAGCTTGGGTATTTTCTAAATAGTAGAATACAGAGCAACTTTTTTTTGCAGTTTGAGAGAAGCAGTAGAGATCTTTAATTCACATGAAAATAAGGAACATGACCATTTTTGGAGACTCTTCTTAGTTACTGGTCCTTGCAGCATGTTTTCACTCCTGCCTCCATCCACCTAGACACTAGTTGCAAAGTTCAATATTAATTGTTGCAAGGAAAACAAAAAACTGCATGCCTGATAATCCAGCATTTGTTATGTGACTCATGTAGAATCCTTCCAGTTTTGAGTACCACTTTACAAACTCCACAGTCTATGTATTTCAGTGTATACATGCTTAACTTCAGTAAACCCCACCCCCAAAGCTTATCGGAGGTATGGTATTTTTGTCTTCCATGAACTGTAAGATTGTGACCCAACAGGTCTGTTCTGTCTCCATCATCAATGGAATTATAAGTCAAATCAATAATGCAGAGAATAAAATCTACTACCACTAACATGAGCCTTCTCTCCAATATTTGATCCTAATAAGTTTCACTACTACTTTTCAGAAATTGTTGAGACAATGCTGCAGGGATCATCTTGCCTGAAAGAAGAGCAAGATGAAAGCAGACACCCAATGGAACGTTTGAATGTAAAAGATTTGGCGCAAGTTTAATGTTCTCCTGCTTAACTAGAAGCCAGTCATTTTAATTCACTTTTAAATGAAAGAGAAACTAATGGATATATCTATATACACACACCTCTCCTTCTACACTGCCCATAGGTTCCAAACTAACTAGTTTGTCCCTTCCCTCCACTATACCATTTACATAGTTGCTCCATATCTGAAGACTAATTGCATCCCAGACAGGGAGACAGTGGCCTCCAGACATCTCTAGAGCTTACAAATAGAGAAAGGGAAAACTTTAGGCTTAAGCTCATCTCCTCAGCTTGCAGGATTGCACGAGCTATTTACTTCAGCCTGGTTGAGTAAATAACTTCAAACTGTTAATTCAACTGATATCCAGTGGGCTAAGTGAGATACAACCCTCCATCCTGGTTACCAATAGACTGGATAAAACGTCAGTATAGTCAGATGAGCTCAGAGAAAGTCATGAGGCATTTGCTCTGATTATTCTAATCTATGGGGATACAATATAGCTACAACCTGGCAGAACTTCTGCACTCTGTGCACTACTGTATTGTAAAAGAGATACTAATTATTGTTACAAAATTATATCAAAGCCAATAGGATGAGACACTTAAATTACAGATGTTGTATTCACACACTGACCCTTCAGCATTTTCTGGTCCTCAAGCTTTACCATCTGTTCTGTGGTAATCTGTTCAGACACACTTAGCTAAGAAAATCATCAATATTAAAAATCGCACGTTGGAGTCAGAGGTATATAGGCATCCATTGCTTTTTATGAAGGGCTCTCTTAATCTAATCATTAGTGACCTACCCTTTAATTCTAATCCTTCCCAATCTCTAAGTCTAGCCAGCAATATCTGGTTTGCTTTAACAGGACAACAACTGAATGGTTTGTCGAGTATTGTGAACATTCACTTGGTTTACAAGTGGCTCCCATATGGAAATAAACTATTTCAATCTATGGGTCCTTTACTTTAGTATGCATGTAATCTTACAAGTCAAAACTGCCTGCTACTGTGCTTCAGGGTAGCTTTGGCATAAGACAGCCTCAGTAATTGCACATGCTACCAATTCCCTAACAAGATATCTACATCCAATTTACGAGCCCCAGTTCTCAAATGGCATGATCCTGGTCTACTTGGTCCATGGTTGACTCAAAATAGAAGATACTGAACATCTGACTGTGCACCTATCTTGTTACTTATTTAAACTTGTTTGCAAGCCTGGGGTCTGTAAGATTTAATCACCTTTCCTAAGCGCACCTCTAGATCTTGCACAGGCCTAAATCTTTCACTTGTGCTATATTTTTTAAATAAATTTTAAAGGCCAATGCCTCTAAGCTCAGGACATGACTCGTCTTCAAGTAATAAGCCCATATAAACCAAATCTTGCACCAAGATTTTACCTAAATTAAGAAATTGCGTAAAGAAAACTGTACATCTGTGTAGTTCAACTAGCTCAAACTAGTTAGCCTGGACAAATCTTTTGTTGACCTAAGTGTCGTCATGATCAGAAAAACAGTAAAAATGATCACTACTCGATCAGCAAAACAGCTCCCTATGTGTATTTAGATTCAATGTACTGACCACCAATTAATGTATTGCTCCTTCCATCACTGCAGAGCTAGCATACTTACGTAGATTTAGTGAATTCCATGGTACAGACCTGGCTGAATCCCCATAGGGGACAATCTGTTGTAACTGGACCCAACCTTTGGATCCCACATGTTTCTAAAGTTGGGTCTAAATGTGTGGAAGCTGCCGTTTCCATCTCTAGCCTCTATGGTACTTCTGGGTGCAGATCTGTCGGGCCCACTTCCTTGGACTGTAGGACTCCACAGTCCAACTCCCCTAGCTCCTAAGACCTCTAGGCCATTTTTGATTTGGCACCTGTTGCACTACTTCATACATTTAGAATGGCCTTCCATATGGGGTATACCAAGCTTACATTCCCTTTCCAACCAACAGCTTCTACGGTTTCATTCTGGAAAGCTAGGATAACCATACAACATCAGCCTGTTTTGTAGTAAGCTTAGCATCAGCTCAAATCTCTATACTAACGTGAGGAGGCAGAAACTTAGGTGCTTAGCACAATTCAGTTTTAGTGCATCACTCTTGTACATGGTAGTTAGTGTAGGAATGAAGGAAAATGTGTGCTTTGTAGTTTAAGTAAAACAAAAGCCTTTGTAGGAAGTCTGTAAGGAAAAAAAAATGTAACTGGCAAGAGAAGTTGTAAAAATGCTGAACTCAATGTAGCTCATAAGTTTATTAGAATCAGCTCTGATAACTAGAGACAGAGAAAAGTTGTGATACGATAAATTTACAGTGATCCCTGACACACCGATGTTAGTTATCTTGAAGAAAAGGGCTCAGTCATAACTCTTGTCTATGCCAAGCATAAGCATTCCCAACCCAAAACTAGTTTTTAGCTGAAGTCAGGAATTGGCAATCACTTGTTTGTTAAAGGGTATAAAAAGGTGAACTCTTGGGAATTCATTACTAATATCTGCCCGACCAAGTTAGAGTAAACCAGGGGTCGGCAATCGATGGCACGTGGGGCGGGCTGAGCCGCTCAGCCCGCTGTCGCTCTGGGGTTCCCACTGCTGGCCCCTTGCCAGCCGGGGTCCCGCCACCAGTCCCACTCAGCACCCGCTGCTGGCCTGGGGGAAGGAACCCCAGCTGACAGAAGCTGGCAGCTGAAACACCAGAGAGGGGCTGGCGGAGACGCTCAACCTGCTGCCACTCTGGGGTTCCGGCCGCAGCCCGACCCACCTTGCTTCCAGCGCAGGCCCCCTGCCAGACAGGGTCCAGGCTTCCGGCCCTGCTCAGCCCTACCAGTCAC
Source organism: Mauremys mutica (assembly GCF_020497125.1). NCBI lineage: Eukaryota > Metazoa > Chordata > Testudines > Geoemydidae > Mauremys > Mauremys mutica. The sequence goes on from NC_059077.1 coordinate 122,509,971, forward strand.
CAGCTCCACTCACCTCAGCTGCCGATCTGGGGTTCCAGCCACTGACCTCTTGCCAGCTGGTTATCAACTTATAACTCAGAAGCCTGTGTGCAGCTTAAAGTATCTAAATACGTGCCACCAGACATTGGAAAACTCAGCAAGGGCAAGGATCACACTAAACTAATAAGATCTGCATTTTCATTTAATTTTAAATAAAGCTTCTGAAACATTTTGAAAACCTTGTTTACTTTACATATAACAGTAGTTTTGTTATATATTATAGACTTACAAAGAGACCTTCTAAAAAACGTTAAAATGTATTACCGGCACGCGAAGCCTTAAATTAGAGTGTATACATGAAGACTCAGCACACCACTGCTGAAAAGTTGCTGACTGGGCCGACTGGGAGTAAACTAACAAAGGTCTAAGCACCCCTGGATTTAGTCCATTTGTGTCTTAATTAAATGCTTATGAACATCTGATACTGGTTGGATGTAGAAAATGCTTGTTATGTAGGCTTTTTAGGCACGTTTAGAGCAATTGCATAAATATAATTTGGTCTTTGGATTTAATAAAGGAATTTGTGATCAAACTGGTGTCATGGCGGTATCCTGTACCAATAATTATTCCAACAAAAAAAAAGTATAGTTTTAAGCATACCTGGAAATTATTGTTCTAACCCCGTTCACAGTTGCTCAGTCATCCAAAGCCTTTATCTTTCAATCTGAAGTTTTTCAGGCATAGTCTGAACAAACTTTTCCAGGCACAATACACGAGGAAAAAAAAACAAAAAAAAACTTACCAACTTAAGTGTTGAATGGCCAAGTAGAGTTGAAATTTTGCATAGAGTAGAGTGATTTTGAGTGTGCTGATGAGGATTTGTTTCATTTGACCAAAGTTGCAACCCTTTTAAAATTACTCTGTGCATGCACAGCTAAGGTGGCCAAACAGGACATGCATGTGACAAATCATAGAAGATTAGGGTTGGAAGAGACCTCAGGAGATCACCTATTCCAACCCCCTGCTCAAAGCAGGGCCAACCCAAACTAAGTCACCCAGCCAGGGCTTTGTCAAACTGGGCCTTAAAAACCTCTAAGGATGGAGATTCCACCACCTTCCTAGGTAACCCATTCCAGTGCTTCACCACCCTCCTAGTGAAATAGTTTTTCCTAATAACCAACCTAGACCTCCCCCACTGCAATGTGAGACCACTGTTCCTTGTTCTGTCAAATCTTCCTGTGCTGTTAGAATTTGAAAGAAAATCTTCCTAATGGGAGAGTCCTGTCTCATTGTTTATTTTTTAAGGCAAGAGCTGCAGTGCTAGTGAGGGTTTGGAGAGGGGTGAGGAGAGAGAAGAGTCTAATATAGTAAGAAATGGCCTTGCAAGGTGTGTAGGACACAGCACTCTGCTTCTATCTAGCAGAACAGAAATTCTAGAAGGCAAAATTTTATTTTCAAAAGAGTTCATCTAAAAACTACATTGGAAATAGCCCAGTGGCAAAGTGAAGCACTCAAAGATGTGAAAATAGTATTTATATGGCCTTCATTACTGTAGTATTTATAATCTTTAATGTATTTCTTCTCACAGCACCACTAGGAGGTAAGGAAGTACTGTTAGATGCATGTCAATGACACAAAAAACCCTTAGAGGAAACGTACAGGTCACACAAGAAGTCTGTGACAGAAAAGGGAGGTTTGGGTTTAACTCCCAGGTGGGATGCTAGGGACTTACCCTTCCACTGCTGCCTCTGCACAGGGGGTTGAGAGTTGAGGCTACATACAAAGCTGCAGCTCTGGCATTCTCTGGCTTGTGTGCTGGACATATCGGGATGGGCAGGAGTTCACCCAAAACTGCGTCTAGCAACAGGTGGGCACCAGTGCTTAAAGTGGGCCAGGTTGCAACCCAGGAAATAATACTTTTGAGAAGGGAGATGGTCACTGACAGGCACATGATTTTAGTGCCAGCTGGGAGAACCCCCCCTCTGTATGGCTGCTTTCCCCACCCGCCCGCCTCCTGGGGAAGAGAAGTCGAGTAGGGCTGGTGCAGGAAGGAGGCAGAGCCCCTCAGGATGGGACTGTCATTCTCACAGGAAGCAAGAGAAAGAGCCCAGCAACTCAGCCCCTCCTGCTGTCCCGCCCCATTGTGAGCCCTGGGGCTGTTCCTCTGCAACACCCCGTCGGGGGGGGACCCAGCTGCAGCCCCCACTAGCAGTGACGAACCCCAGGGACTGCGGGAGGAGGCAACAGCGGTGAGGCTGAGCTGAGCCCATCGAGGAGGAGACGGGCGGGGGGGCGAGGAGGAGGAGACCCCCCCACACACACACCCCTTGCAGACCGCACCCCCCTCACCTCGATGTGCTGCTTGACCGCCTGCATGCGCTCCAGCTGCATCTCCTCCTTGATGCCGATCTGGTGCCAGATGTCCAGCAGCTTCCCCAGGGCGTGGTTGACGCTGCTCACCAGGGAGGAGGCCAGGACCTCGCTGAGGAGAAACACCTCGTCAGGCCGGGGCGCGCGGCGGGAGAAGGGCTGCCGGGGTGCGGAGGGAGACACGGGGTCCCGCCGGGGCGGGGGGGCCTGAGCGGGTGTCACCCGGGACAGCCAGCCCCGCCCACCCCCTTCCCGAGGGTCCCCGCACTCACCTCTTGCGCGGGGTCCGCGGCATCCTCGCGGCGCGGGTGGGGGCTCGGGCGCGCGGCTGAAGCAGCTCTCCGCCGGCTAACGAACCTAACGGCAGCCCCCGGGATTCAAACCGGCCGCACAACACAGGAACGCGCCTGGATTGGCCAAACACCCAGCCACGCCCAGCTCGTCTCTTACGGAAATCCTCACCCCCACCCTCTGGGCTGCAGCGTGTGACGTACAGAGCGGTGCCCGGATGGAAGGCGGCGTTCTGTTTTGGCCACGCCCACCACCTATTACACCGGAGAGCAGGCTTTACGTCAGGAAGGAAGGCGGGGCGCTAGGGGCAGGGACCAATGGGAATCGAGATCCCTTGTTTTCCTTCTCGAAAAGAACCACGTGGAGGCGGGGTCGTGGGTAGAAGGTCATGTGACTAGGGAGCCGAGGGAGGAATGTGGGGTAGGAAATCTAAGAGGCAGTGCAGGATTATCATAGAATCATAGAATCTCAGGGTTGGAAGGGACCTCAGGAGGTCATCTAGTCCAACCCCCTGCTCATAGCAGGACCAAACCCAACTAAATCATCCCAGCCAGGGCTTTGTCAAGCCTGACCTTAAAAACCTCTAAGGAAGGAGATTCCACTACCTCCCTAGGTAACCCATTCCAGTGCTTCACCACCCTACTAGTAAAAAAGTTTTTCCTAATATCCAACCTAAACCTCCCCCTCTGCAACTTGAGACCATTACTCCTTGTTCTGTCATCTTCTACCACTGAGAACAGTCTAGATCCATCCTCTTTGGAACCCCCTTTCAGGTAGTTGAAAGCAGCTATCAAATCCCCCCTCATTCTTCTCTTCTGCAGGCTAAACAATCCCAGTTCCCTCAGCCTCTCCTCATAAGTCATGTGCTCCAGCCCCCTAATCATTTTTGTTGCCCTCCGCTGGACTCCCTCCAATTTATCCACATCCTTCTTGTAGTGTGGGGCCCAAAACTGGACATAGTACTCCAAATGAGGCCTCACCAGTGCTGAGTAGAGGGGGATGATCACATCCCTTGATCTGCTGGAAATGCCCCTACTTATACAACCCAAAATGCCATTAGCCTTCTTGGCAACAAGGGCACACTGTTGACTCATATTCAGCTTTTCGTCCACCGTAACCCCTAGGTCCTTTTCTGCAGAACTGCTACCCAGCCATTCGGTCCCTAGTCTGTAGCAGTGCATGGGATTCTTCCGTCCTAAGTGCAGGACTCTGCACTTGTCCTTGTTGAACCTCATCATATTTCTTTTGGCCCAATCCTCTAATTTGTCTAGGTCACTCTGTATCCTATCCCTACCCTCCAGCGTATCAACCACTCCTCCCAGTTTAAACTTGCTAAGGGTGCAGTCCACACCATCCTCCAGATCGTTAATGAAGATATTGAACAAAACCGGCCCCAGCACCGACCCTTGGGGCACTCCACTTGATACCGGCTGCCATCTAGACATGGAACCATTGATCACTACCCGTTGAGCCCGACCATCTAGCCAGTTTTCTATCCACCTTACCGTCCATTCATCCAGCCCAGACTTCTTTAACTTGCTGGCAAGAATACTGTGGGAGACTGTATCAAAAGCTTTGCTAAAATTATGTAGGGTCTCTGGGGAGTATAGTGGGGTCTATAGGGGATATGGGGACTCTGGGGAGTACAGTGGGTGTATGTAGGGGATATGGGGTCTCTGGAGTACAGTGGGTGTATGTATACTGGGTGTATGTAGGGGATATGGGGTCTCTGGGGAGTATACTGGGTGTATGTAGGGGATATGGGGACTCTGGGGAGTATAGTGGATGTATATGGGATGTGGGGTCTCTGGGGAGTACAGTAGGTGTTTGTAGGAGTATAGGGTCTGGGGGGCATGTACAGGTGATAGGGTGTCTGGGAGCATAATGAGTGCGGATAGGGTCTCTGGTGGGCTTGTGGGGGTTATAGGGTTTCTGGGGGGCATAGTGGGTGTATGTAGGGGTATACAGTCTCGCTGGGGACGCACAGAGACCATACAGGGGAGAATGTCTGTGTGGGGTAGATTGGGGTGTTTGTAGAGGGGAGTGTCTATAAGGTGCCACAAGGACTCCTTGTTTTGTAAGTGTTAGTCCCTCGCCTTAGGTGAGTTTATTTTCCAGACACCCCTACTGTAATAGGACAGGAAGGATGGAGAAAGGGGGAGGGGAGAGGGAAAACAAAGACAAAATCAGCAGAAATGATAAATACTGAAACAAAGTCAAGGAAATAGATGATACTGAGGAACTAAATGAAAAGAAGCAAAGTTAAAATGAAAAGTAAACTAAGCCGTAACAGACAGATTCAAAGAGAAAGCAAAACCTGGAAAACAAAAATGCACCCCCTCCCTCCAAAATGCAACAAACGGCAGAAAACCCCCACATTTAAAGATGGGAGGGGGGAAGATATGGAAAGACAGATACACTGAAAAGAAAGACACTATATAACATTGCTTCAAAGTATTACAGGGAAAAGGTGTGGTTACAGCACACAGCCACTGCAGATTATGTGGGAGCAGAAAACATCTTTATTTCCGCTTTGCTATGAAACCCGAATTCCTCTAACATATACTATAATCATCCCCCCAGGATTTGGTTCCAAGCACTGCTGGCTTCCCCGGGTTTCTGCAGATTTCTCCAGTCCCTGTTTCTTTCCTGCGTTTGCAGGTCTGCCTTACCACTGGGCAGATTTGGAAAGCAGGAAGTAAGCAGGGGAAACCATGTGTGTGACACGAAGAGGGGTGTGTGTCAAGGGCTTCGCTTTTGCTTTCGCAGGAGTCGCGGAAGGGAGAATCTCTCCCACCCCTGGACCAAGAGAGCGGCGGACCTGCGGGCAGCCGGAGCTCACAGAGCCCCCGTGCCCGGGCACTGGCGGAGCGGGAGCTGAGCTGCCTGGCTGGGGGGACCCCTGTGGGATGAAGCCTGGTGGGGTGCCTGCTTCCCGGTGAGCGCTCCGACCCTGGGCCGGCGTCCGTGTAATCCCGGGCCGTTTCCCTGGGCCCCATGGCTCCGGTTCGGAGCTGGGGGGCCGGAGTAATAATCCTGCACATGCTGCTCCGTGCGGGCTGGGGAGCTTACGTGCTGCACGTGGATGTTTCGCAGGTTGAAAGGCCCCTGAAGCACTTCTGGAAAAGCACCGGCTTCTGGTAAGCGCCCTTTGCTCCCTGAACACACCCACGTCCAGCTCCCCACTGAAGTGCCTGCCGTGTGTAGGAGAGCCAGGCTGCTCTCCCTTTGCCTAGTGCACTGGCACGTGGCACTCCCCGGGGGTAGGGCAGGAGGGGGGTTTCTTTATGGCCTAAACAGGCCCCGCAGATAAGTGAAACCGGTCTGGTAAGTTTGAGAAGGCAGGTACCTAAGTCAGATAGATTTTCAGGGTCTCTTTGGCAGACGTCAAAGCATCATATCCTGTCGTCCTCCCCCCCAGACCACACACATACTTGGCTACTGATTGCTAGTTTCTTCTAGTACAGGGGGTCACAGAGCTGTAGCAGAGAGCAGAACATGGCCCGGTACTATATTCCTATAGCTAAGTCTCAAGCTGCAAAATGGGTCTTAGGACGGGATAGAAGATTCAGCTGAAAGCTATTTCCCCACCCTGTTCACGGGCCTCTGAACATGCCGGGCCTTCTCCCAGGACAGTACATGCTGGGTTAACAGTCAGAACTCATCCATCACTTTGGTGTTTTAATTAATATAATATATGGAGATATGCATAGCTCATAGGACTGGAAGGGACCCTGACAGGTCACCAAGTCCAGCCCCCTGCTTTTACTTGTAGGACCAAGTACTGATTTTTTGCCCTAGATCCCTAAATGGCCCTCTGAAGGATTGAGCTCACAACCATGGGTTTAGCAGGCCCATGCTCAAACCACTGAGCTGTCCCTCCTCCCTTATAGGGCTAAGCCCCAAACAAACTATAGTCCACCTTTCTCCTGAGCTGACTTTTTCTAGGGCTTTTTCCCAGCAAGTGCACCTCTCATCCTCTCACCTTGTTTTTTCCTTAGAGACTCTACATCTGTCTTCCTGCATTGGATAAATAGTCTGACAGCCAGTCTGAGGCATCAGAACCTGCTCCATCTCGATGTGGGTCCAGGAACCCAGCATATTGTAACAGGCTCACATATTTACTCCCCCCTCCATGGATAGGATTGTACTGCTCTGCCTCCTAGGCAGACCCCGAAGTAGACAGTTAAACTAATCTGTGGCATCTTACACAAGTATCTATCACATGTGCCCATTGCCCAAGAAATGTGTGATTTCTTTTCCAGTCGAGCATCCCAGGGAGCCAGAGTTCCCAATCCACACCATTGCCACATTACTGGTATCAGAGCAGTGCCTTGGTTACTCTGCAGCTGGAAGTCTGTGATAGGTTAAGCTGGACGGTCTTTTATTGGGAGGTATCTTTTATTGGACCAACTTCTGTTGGTAAGAGAGACTAGCTACACGGAGCTCTTCCTCTGGTGTGGGAAAGGCACTCAGTGTCACAGATAAATACAAGGTATTGGTGACCATGATGCTGGGTTCCGGGACCCGCATGGAAATGGAGCGGGGTTCTGATGCCTCATCCTGGCAGACTATTTACAAGGTGTTTAGCTGTGACACTCTGAGTGCCTTTCCCAGCCCTGAAGAAGAGCTCTGTGTAAGCTCAAAAGGTCTTCTCTCTCACCAACAGAAGTTGGTCCAATAAAAGATACGACATCTCCCACCTTGTCTCCTGAATCTCTAGGCACTGCCAGTGTTAGGAGACTGAAAAAACCTTGGAAGTGAAACCTGGTAGAAATAGAAAGTGGTTTTTACTTAGACTGTTCAAATAACTCCTCTTAATTTACATACAGTGTTCAACTCACACCGAGGGAACAGTTGTAAGAAAGTCTGGAAGATTTTACACACTTCCCTCCCTCTCTTTAAATTAATAGCTAAGATCTCGCATTTAAGATCTCCAAGACAACAAGATGAGGGAAAGCTGGAGTCAACACTTGTGCTTTTAGAAATGCCAGAACATTAGAAGCACCATGCCCACCTATCAAATAAATAAAGTTAACAGTTCTTTATCCATCAGAAATAGCAAAACAGGCACCATCCCATTTGTTAATTTTGCAAGTCATCTTTAAAGGGGTTTTTACTGCTCAGGAAGAGTAGCAGATTAGCACCACTGAAATGTGGTTTATCAAATGACCGTGCACTACACATGCACAGACAGCAAAAAGTACAAAGGTACCTAATTTGCCAATGTGCCTCAAGCCCAGCCTAGGAGTGGCTACTTCCAAGTGTGAGAGACTAGTTCAGGTTTTGGGCCCCTTCAATATGTGGCCTCTCACTGCTGAGACCGAGGGCAGTGTTGATTGTGACTCTCATGTTTCTGGCGTGGACAGTCCGTGTTATAGATTGTTAACACATTGTCAAAGACACGGAATAGTTAGTGCTAAACCCAAGATATTTTTACCACAGTTTAAGGTTTAACTTCTGAACCACGCCATGCTATAAAAAAAACATTTATTTCATATCGCTAAGTGTACAGGAAAGGAAAGTTAAAGCCAGCTTTCTTAAACTTTCTTAAATGATGAGGTTATTATTAAGATTAGCTGAAAACATCTTGGTAACAATTTACAAAGCCCCATTTACAGTTTCTCCAAAAGGAAAGAAAAACAGATTAAAAGGAAAGCAGAAAAGGAACAAACAACAGTTCTGTTACATCAGGCCACAGTCACATCTAGTCAGACAGGAACCCTGGTCGACCAAAAGGACTGACCTGGAAATCTGAATCAGAAGCAGGCTCTAGTTGTTGCATGTAGTTTCCTTTTTCCATGTCAGAATATCAGATGATCTGGCAGAGACCAGATTTGGAACCTACTAGAGAACATGGATGAAACCTTAGAAACACCAAGTTCTGAGGTTCTACAGACTTGATATATTTAAACTAGAATGTAAAAGTAAAGGGAAAGGACAGATACCAGGACAACAAGCCACAGAGGACAAAAGCTGCTGCTGAGATAGTATAACCCATGTTAAACCCAGCGTAGGTCTTTGCCTCCTTCTAGAGGTGTGGCTAAATAAAGGGGTTTAGCAATGTGAAGCGATGCTTGAGCTAAAGCAGGGGTTCTCAACCCTCTTTCTGAGGCCCCCCTCAACAAGCTACAAAAACTCCAAGGCCCAGCAGCGGGAGGGGTGACTCGGGGCTCCAGCCCAGGGGTAGGACCCTTGGGCATAGGAGTAATTTAGCATCTATTTTGGGGAGGAGGGCAAGGGCCGGCAGGGCTCAGACCAGCTCCGCATAGCAGGGTCCAGGGAGGGAGCACCACCGCCACCTCCTGACTTATCTTGCAGGCCACCCACCTGTCTGGGGATGTGTGCCAATGGCTGCTCCCCGAGGGCTCCTCCAGCCCTGGAGCTGGGTCCCCGTCTGGGCACCTCTGACCGGCTGCGTGAGCAGTCAAAGGGGGCTGGGCGCTGAGGAGCAGATGGAAGCCCAGGCACCAGCAGCAGACGGGGAATGCCAGGGCTGCCCACTCCATGGCACCACCAGCCAGAGGAGCAGCTGCCCCGCACTGCCTGGCTCTGGCTTCCTGCTAGGACCTGGCCAGAGGGTGGGACCTGAGGGGAGCTGAGAGAGAGGAGGTGGTGTGTGTGTAGGGGGGCTGGAGCTGTCCCCTAGGACTGCCCCACTCTGGGTAAGGCACTGCAGTTTGTGGGGCAACACCCTCATGCCCTTTCAACTCTGCCCATGGGCTCAGGGCTTCTGCCTGCGTTGGGGCTTCAGCCCTGCCGTTCCCGGCTTCAGCGTGGAGGTGGGAGGGAGCTTGGGGTTTCAGCTCCCTGCCACAGGGATTCAGCCCCACACTGCTCCCAGCTTCAGCAGGGGGAAGAGGGGAGCTTGGGGTTTCAGCCCTGTGCTGCTCCTGGCTTCGGGGGGGAAGGGGAGTTTGGGGTGTCAGCCCTGTGCTGCTCCCGGCTTCAGCCCCTCAGTGGGGTGGGGAGCAGCACCGGAGCTCGGAGTTTCAGCGGTGGTGCTCCGTGGCCCCCCTGAAAGGATTTGCGGACTGCCAGGGGGCCACAGACCCCTGGTTGAGAACCACTGAGCTAAAGCACTAGGTCCATTGGCTTGGAAGCAGTAGCAGATTCAAACCTGTATCTGGTGCAGCCGCTAGAAGGCGACAACTACCCACAAAGAGTTAGCAGGCATTGCAATAGGTTCCTTATCAGTATAATTAAGCTCTGCTCCCATAACAAAATAAACCAGCACAATATACAGTTCTGTTAAGTTTCATATGTATATAAAAAGTACAGAGTGTATCGGGATATATTTTGCCCAAGTCTCGCAGTGATTTAGCATGTTCGAAGAGAACTGGGGCATTCACAGGAGATCTGTAGTTAGGAACATAGGTCTGGAAACGCTCTCCTGGGTTACTGTGTCCAGTCCCCTGCTGTTGCTGAAACCCCAACATTTAGCACCTAACCCAACAGACTCAGAGCATATTCCAACTGTTAGACAAAACACTTTCCCTCCCCATGGGAGCTATTCTGTGTGGGTTCAAAAGGCACATAGAGCCTGCCTCCATTGTTTTCAATGGAATAAATGGGCACCAGAGAGTCAGTGTTAACATCAGTGTGTTACTGTGCATCAATGAAGAGTTAAATATGGCTCAGGGTTTCTCAGCCTGCTTGTCCCATGGCAAACACCCCTGTGACATGTGCCCAGGGGCAAGGCACAGTGTGCCAATGGAGTGCATGCACTGAGAGACTTGCATGGCAGAATGTCCACAGTAGCCCGTGCTTTCATAGAATATCAGGGTCAGAAGGTCATCTAGACTTAATCCCCTGCTCAAAGCAAGACCAATCCCCAGACAGATATTTACCCCAAATAGCCCTCTCAAGGGTTGAACTTACAACCCTGGGTTTAGCAAGCCAATGCTCAAACCACTGAGCTATCCCTCCCTTTTCTTAAGACCTAATCCAACTCGGTTGAAGTCAATAGACAGACCAAGCTCCTACATCAGTGGTCTCCAACCTTTTTTGTGTGGCGGGCGCCAGACGGAGGACTGTGGCGGCGGACGAGCATCCACTGAAATTCTGCCAACTAGCAGCAATGTCAATACGTGTCGCCGCTGAAATGCCCCGTCATCCAGAGGCGTTGCCGCTGAAATACCGCCGAAAATCGGCAGCATTTCAGCAGCGACGCCTCTGGATGATGCAGCTTGTCGGCGGCATTTCGGCAGATGCTCGTCTGCTGGCCAGTACGTGGGCACACTTAGATGCCCCAGTGGGCGCCATGGTGCCCGCGGGCACTGCCCTACATGACTTTTGGTTGGCTTCAGTAGAGGTGGGAGTCAGGCAGGCTGACACTATGCTTAGAACAGTGTTAATTACTCCCAGGGAATTATCTCATTGCCAGTTTTCCTTATGCCTGTTTGCTGAGTTTGAGTAACCTGAGACAAAATCTTCCTGCCTTGCTACTCATGGAATGATTCACGGGTCCTGTACTCTGATGCTAACTTGTAAGCTAACACAAAGATATAAACCCCAAGTCGTGTTTCAGTTTCCTTATTCCACTTTGCTGAGCTGCCCTTACTACTCCAGTAAAAGCACTGTATCCCCATGGACAGGACCCTGGATTGGGACTCAAGAGGCCTGGGTTTTATTCCTGTCTCTGGCACTGATCTGTTCTGTGACCTATTGTTTTTACCACCTCCAGTCCTCCTCTACCTCACAGCAGAGCGGATTTATTTGACCTCAGTAAAGACCAAGAACTGAACCTTGCCTATGTGTCTTCGGTACCGCATGGTGGCATTGAACAAGTTCGAATTCACTGGTTACTGGAACTCATTATCGTTGGGTGAGTGAACATTTCTGACACTCAGCAATTAACACTGGAATGTGTTAGGGGAAAAAAAATCATATTTCCTGCTCTAGGAGCTCAGATTTGCTTTTTGACTCATGCACGTTGTCCAAAAAGACCTGTTAATACCTCTGACAGTGCTTCAGCTCTTTAAATACCTCAACCTGTGTATTTTAGGTAAGTTGTATGTTCCTATGTACACTTGGTAGGGTTGCTCTTCCCTAGAAGTAATGGAAATGCCTCTGTGATGTGAGAGTCCTGGGAGTGCATGAGAAGCAGACATAGGGGAATTACTGTATTCAGCTGTGAACCCTTATGGCTAGACTGTGCCTTTAAATCCCAGGCATGACTAAGCGGTGATGTAGCGCCAAATAGTTTCTCTTGGTGGGAAAAACTGTCCATTGTGAGACATCACTAATCAGGGGCTGTTTGAAAACATCCCTTGCTTCCAGCCCGCAGCTGTAACCATTCCCCACACTGTATGTACAGGCAGCTTTTTTGCTTCCAGGCTGAAGTAATGTAGTTTTCTTCCCTCCTCGAGATTGGGAGCCCCTCCCTTGCTACTTATCAGTACCTGTAGTTTGTTAAATATACAGTCTATGCCAAAGACACCATGCTTGACAAAAGTTGTATGCCAGCTACACAAGAAAAGAGAGAGTCTCATATTAAGTATCTTATTCTAGTATTTACCCAACCCCAAGTCATTGAGAATAGTATAAAACCACAGAGAAATTAAAAGCCCTTTACCAGCCGCACACAGAGTCAGTACAGCCTGCCCTGACCCATGACAGTAAGCGAACAGAAATAAAGCAGTTTTTAATCATAGAAAGTCATTTACAGCCACAAACACAGTAACTTACATATAAGCCAGTCCCCAGAACTAACATTCAAAACACAAATGGTTCCTGAAGTCTTTTCTGGTTGTTAAAACAACTTTTATCAGAGAGAAAAAAACAATCTGTTCTCCCCCCATCCCGCATCTTCATGCAGCTCTCCTTCTTCTGCTGGGATGCTGCTCTGATAAAAACTAAACAACCCAAAGGGCCTACCTTGTAAAGAGCCACCAGACTGCACCCCTTCCCAGCATGCTTTGTTAAAAAAAGATTGACAGATCAGCTTCTCTTCCCTTCTCCCTCTTTTGGGGAGTGTGGGGGGCATGGGCTACAACTCTAACTTTTTTTTTCAGATAAGGATAAGTCTTAATTTTGTTCCCCAATTGCCCATCTTCTTTCGGAAACCAGATTAGTCTCATAACATTAGGGGAGAGCAAAGCTATAATTCTTCTCAAGGTTCTAGCTCTGGGGCTCAAACAACAGAGTGAATAAGACTAGCTTGTTAAAGAGCTTGCTCTTTTCTTCCCCAGGGATTGCTGTTAACTCCCAATTGTAACTCGCTGTATCATACAGCGAAGTACATTGGCCCCAGTTGCTTTGTGCTAGGCCCTGTATAGACATATGACAAAGATGGTCCCTGACCAGCAAAGCATACATACTAAGTGGCTACAACAAACATTTCAGGAGAACACAAGGTAACAATGAGAAGATGGTAAGCTGTGGTCATGGTACACCAGCTCTTTAATGGATGATGTTGTTGCATGTTAAATTGACTTTACTGCAGAAAAACACTAATACTAAAAATGGTTGGTCAGTTCTGATCTCTTAACACAGACATCAGTCAGGCCGGCTTTTCCAGAATTAGTTTGTTACTGTTGACATCATGTGTTGTGATAATAGCACCGAGACATCACATATGTTTTTGAATAAATGAGGCGAGCAGGGGAATTTCAGTACCTAACTACTAATCCTCATTAAAAATGTGTTTGTAAAGGAGCCCCCACAGGTTTTCTTCCAGAGGGTGAGAGAACCTGACCACACCCAGTTGCTTGCACTGGGTAGCTCCCGCACAGACCCCCAATTCCTTACTTCTTACCAGGGGTGCTACCCCTTGCAGGCCTTCTTAAATCTCTCCCTGGGAGTTCACTGCACTTCCCACAGGGTTGGGGTAGAGATCTCCTGGATGGTTGTTCCCCAAGTGGCTCCAGTAGTCTTCTGCTTGGGACAGTCTTGCTCCTCCTCCCTCAATTGACTTCCATTTTCTCCCTTTTATACATGATTGACAAGGCCAGAGGGGCAGGGCTCGTCCTGTCCCCAGAGCCTCTCTGGCACCTCCCTCCTCAGCGTGGGATCTATACACCCCATCCCAGTGTTGCCCTCACTTCAGATAGAGTCAATCACCAGAATATCGCTATTTGGAAATGAGTTGCCCTTCCTTTATTTGTTGTGGTGTTCCTAAATAGGGAGGGGACATGGGAAAATCTGGAGACCTTTGCTTAGAATATCCTTGCACTTGTTGATCTAGAGAGTGGAAATAAGTTGCTTGGTGCTGCGGTACTGTTGTGTAGTGCTCTTAAACAAAATGTTGTGTATCGTGGCAAAGGGCTCGCTTGAAAAGTAGAATGAGACCAGTAGTCTCTTTAGGGACTCCAGAGCAGAGTTATCGCACGGAGTACGTTTAAGTGCGTCTCTATTGGCTTCAATGGAGTTAGACTAAATGTAGCTCTGTAAGCATTCCTCAAACCTGCATTTTCCCCACGTTTCACTCATGGATGGAAGGAGCGGCTAGTCCCAGGGAAAAGGTTGGGAGAGGAAAGACAGTGAGAGCTACTGGGAAAGGGGAAGGTTCTGCCATTGAAATGGGGGTGGAGGGTCACACAAAATGGCCAAAACGAGAAAGGAAAAAAGCCTCCAGGACCAGAAACTGAGCTTCCTTATACTGCCCAGCACCTGGCCTGTGGGATGGGACATGAGAAAGGAGGGAGAAGCAGCTGCTGAATGAGCCGAAACGGTGCCTTGGTCTAGCTCTTCAGCTTGAGCATTGGAGAAGCTACGCTGCCAAAGCCAAGTGTCAGAACTTCTGGCTGCAATCCAGCACCGTCTTTAAACTGACTTCTGCTCTAGCCCTATTCTACATGTATTTTGGTACAGATACTGCACAAATAGGTGTGATATATACGCACACATCTGATATGCAGTGTGCTGTATTTTAAATTGCCATTTGATATTACGGGGAATAATTAGTCATAGAAATTAATATAAAAATAACATATCCCGACTCTGCATAACAGCCCAGACATCTCTTAGCTGTCGTTAGAAACCAGAGTTACAAATTAAAGTTATGGCCTGAAATGTATTCAAATCGTGGGGGTACTCTGACAACATAATGAAATGAATGACTTAAAAAAGTTCTGCTTCAGCCATTAGGCCACATTCTGATCCCAGATACACCAGCATAAAACTTCAGTGGAGTTACTCCAGATTCAGACCCAGTTCAGAACCAGCCCGTTTCTCCCATTCCCATCCATATCTCAGGCTTCTCTTCTTGCATCTTTTTCCCTCCTCTGTCTCTTTCACTCCCATGTCTCCCCACTGCCCTGCACCCAGTCTGACAGTTACATTACAAAGATGATGTGCTTGGCCTGAATTCTAGGGTTTAAGCTTGAAATAGCTAAATTCCAGAAAGTCAGATTTGCCTCACAGTTAAACTAGCGTAGCTATAAGATTTCTAATGAACGCACTTCCCTTTTCTTAACATCACTTTAATTAATTTCACTAGCTACAGCAAATCTGAGTTTAATGGTCACACTTCTTCCTGCATCTTTAAGAACAGAAATATGCCCTTAATAGGCTCTTTTTAATATGGATGATTCCATGGTAGCTTTGAGGGAGGTTTTGCTAAGGAATAATGAAACTGAGGGGAACACATTTGTTATGGCTCATGGGCATGTGGGAAGGAGGTGCTACATCATCCCAGCTGATGCTCCTAACAAGTGTGTAGCAAACAGCAGGGTTGTCTAAAAGCCCGTTGAAACAAGAGCATGCCTGTAGTAGTGATATGATAAGGGAAAAGACCTTACAGGCCAGAGTTTAAAAGATAGCACTGTGGTGTGGCCAAGGAACCAGACCACAAGTGGTTTCTCGGAGACTGCTCTCCTGTACCCATAAACCAGCACATTCAAGGGGGACAGCTAGCCTTTTCTGCTCAGGCACTAGACAGACTTGCAGATACACCAGACCGGTGGTGCCTAAGTTTGATGCATGTAAATTACTACAGCACAATGGAGAAGTAACTCACAAACTCTTTTACAGTCCAACATCTGCATTTTGAAGTGGCAGGTCAGGTGGTAACTGGGTGCACTCACCCCTGTTTGCCCCATCTGCAGATGTGATGCGGCGGTCCAGCACTGCACACTTTCTCATGGGAGAATGTCCTGTAGGCAGATGGCTCCTGCGCAGCAAGTGAGGTGTCTGCCTACTTCTAAGTGACTGCACCCTGTTCCCCTTTGTGCAGCACAGCAGAGGGAAATACATGGGCCTTTGAAACTAAACAGCAGACCCATCTGCCAAAAACTTTCTATCTCTGGCAAACTGCACAGCACTGTGAATGCTATAGAACAGCAATTCGTGCATCTTTTTGCAGTCCTTCCCAAAGTAGCCCCCTCTTTTCAGAGAGTCAATCACTGAGGGGTTGCAGCAAGCCAGAAGAACAGTGATTTTTAGCTTGTTGTAATCTTTCACTATTTCCTTTAATGTGATTATACCAGCTGTGTCCAGAAAAGTGATTGAGGAACAGTCTATGATGATAGTCTGGAAATCTACTTGTTTAGGGACCAGGTGTAAGGCTGTATCTGCCTGATCCAATCCCTTAACAATCGTGCCTCTATTTCCCTCTTTCAAATGCTCTTTTTGCTTCTTCTCATTCTTTTTCCTTTTAGCAGCTTCCAGAGTAGGATCTAGCCCAGTCATTCTGTAGAGAGACTTCAGAAAAAAGTCTTTATTTGCATAGTAAAGTGGTGCCTCAAAACGAAATATTTTGGCATTTGGAACAGGACAGAGACTTTCATATTCCCAGTCGTCTTCATAGAAGGCAGTGCTCTGGATCTGACCAAGCAGGGCAGTACGGGGTCGCTGCGTACGAACAACGATGCACAGCATGGAAAAGAGGACCCCAATCAAAAGCCCCATTTCTGTGCTGATCAGGGCAGATGAGAACACAGTAACGAACCAGACCAGAGTGTCCATCTTGTTCATGTGATATCGCTGGGGCACGTCTCTAAACTTCCGAAGAGCTCCTCGGAGACTGACTATTATGATGCAAGCCAAAACACATTTTTGCAAAGAATAAAACAGCGGAGCGAGGAAGAGCAGCACCAGCAGCACGACCGCTGCGCTGATAACACTAGAGACCTGCGTCTGGCAGCCCGTAGAAGATTTCACAAGCGTTTTTGCAAGAGCTGCGCTGGTTGCAAAACAATGGAAAAAGGATGGGATAATGTTACAGAATCCTATGGCAAACATTTCCTGATTCGCTCTGACAGTGTAGGCATATTTCTTGGCAAACATTTCTGAGAGAGAGATTGTAAATGCAAAGCCAACTATGGCAAGAGGAACAGCATCTAGAGCCACGCGATACATCATGTTAAAATTTGGCAGCTGAGGGGGAATAAATCCAGTTGGAATTGCCCCCGAAACACTGGATGCATAAACTTCATTCAGCTTCCCATAGTGTGAAACCAGCGTAGCCACAACAATAACCACCAGCTCTGTGGGCAGTGGGATTTTCAGCTTCTGCTTGTACCGATCTCCCAGTTCTTTCGCAGCGACTAGCACAGCAATGCAAACCACGCTCGTGATTACATCGCATACGTTAGCCTGAGAAATGTTTTGAAAAATATTAATCCAGGTCGTTAAGAAGATCCCATGGCCTTGGCTGCGTGGGATTTTTATTCCAATAAGGTACTTAACTTGGGCTGTTAAAATGGTTAAAGAAGCACCAGTTGCAAATCCATCCAGCACAGACTCTGAAAGATACACAGAGACAAAGCCTAGACGAAAGACTCCCATCAGAACCTGAAAGAAAAGCAAGAGGGTAAGAACTAAAGGGTGCTGCAAAAAACGGAGAAAGCATCAGTTGCAGACAGATCCCTGAAAGTTGTAATTCTGAAAAGAGCTGTTAACTTGTTATTTCAGGCCTGTTTTTACAATTGATGGATTTGTCTTGCTAGACCATGAGCTCCAGAGGTAAATGAGCAGGTTTTTGAAGTGGACTAACTGGAACTGGTACCCCAGCATCAATTCAAATTAACTCCACACTGAAGTGATCTGCCACCTGACTGCGTTGATGCCGGTGTAAGTCAGTGGAGAATTTAGTCCAGCGCTTTTATTGTCCTCAGAGCTGAATGTTCCTTTCAGCGCCGCTAAAGGGAGTAGAACAGCGGGGGCCCTGCTTGCCATCCCTTTGTCAGCAGAACTCCCAGTGAGGACAATGGCGATTACTGCTTCAGTAGTAAGGGAAAATATGGCTCCTTTTTCATTTTTTAATGAACAAGCTCATTTCTGGAGTTCAGGCCTGTTGCAGACTGAAGTGGGATTGCTTTCCAATCTGGGCACCGTGCCTTATATATTCAGCAGACAGTAGTGACTTTGGGTGCCTCAGGGCTTGGGTGGCCATTTTGAGATGCAGTAAAGAAGCCTGATGTGCAGAAAGTGCTGAGCATCTTCCCTCGGCAAATCAAGGCCCTTGAAGGTAACCTGCACTGGGCACCTGAGATAACTTTCTATCCATATCTCATCAGCATAGCAGCTGAGAGCCTCAAAGCCTTCAGTGCATTTATCCACAGCAGGCCACCGAGGTAATGGTGTTAACCTCATTTTGCAGATGGAGGACTGAGACACAGAGAGACTAAGGGTATGTCTTCACTACCGGCCGGATCGGCGGGCAGCGATCGATCCAGCGGGGGTCGATTTATCGTATCTAGTCTAGATGCAATAAATCGACCCCAAGCGCTCTCCCATCGACTCCTGTACTCCAGCGCTGCGAGAGGCGCAGGTGGAGTCAACGGGGGAGCGGCAGCAGTCAACTCACCGCAGTGAAGACACACGGTAAGTCGATCTAAGTACGTTGACTTCAGCTATGTTATTCACATAGCAGAAGTTGCGTAACTTAGATCGATCCCCCCCAGTGTAGACTAGGCCTAAGTGACTTGACCAAGGCCACACACCTGGAGTCTGTGGCAGAGGAGGGATTTGACTCCAGGTCTCCTAAGTTCTAGGCTAGTGCCCTAACCCAGTGTTTCCCAAACCAGTAAGTTGCTGGACAGGTCTAGATGGGTTGCCTGCTACTGCCCACCCCCCATCACTCCCCACCCCGTGCATGCCCATGGGGGGAGAAGTTTGCCCTGGATCCCCCATTTGAGAGGGTCCCCAAACCAAGTGGCATTGCGACCTGGTGCATGGGGCTGCAGTCCCACTCATGATGAAGGGGCAGCCGGGCCAAACCTGAGTGGCACTGCAACCCAATGCACCAGGACGCACTGTCTGGAGCAGGGAGCCGGCTGGGTCCAGTGCCATGGGACAGAAGCCACTGCTGCAGGATGAGGCTCACTCTCCAACTCCTAGCCAGCTGGGGCTGCTGGGAGCGGGCAAAGTTGGGGCAGCAATAGCAAGGGGGTTGTGGGGTGCCGAGCAGGGGGCTGGGAAAGGGAGGGGGAGCAGCTCTCCTTACCTTGATGCAGGGGAAGACTGGGATTATGTCATGTGCCACAAAAGGGACAGTGAAGTTGTTAGAGCTGTTACACTGTGTCTGTGGTACCTGGAAATTCCCCCATGACCAGGCCTCTTTGTGACCACAGAGCAGCATAAAGGGCCAACAATGCAATGGAGAATTGCACCCAGTGTAAGTAGCCCTTCCATTGCGGCCAATAGGATTGTGTTCCAAGTAATGAGCTAATAAACCCTATTGGTCAAACACTTTTAAAATAAACCTTATAACGTGCTGCCAGGAGTCTCGGTGGAAGATACATTTCAGTGACCATCTGACTGAGCTGATGTGTTAAAATTCCTTACAGTGGAAGTCAGAAGCCTGCAAAGGCACTCTAAGAGCTTCACATCCTCACCATAGGCGAGGCAGCAACTTACCTGATAAACTCCAGCCAGAAAAGTCAAGGCTGTAGCAACGCCAATAGCATAACAGTCTTTCCCGCACTCAGTGCTCAACCCCCCCAGGGTAAGGTTGAAGGCGGTTCCATTAGAATTGTTGCCGTTCCATTCATAGCTGTTGCTGTTGGCGTCATCCTCATCATTCAGGTCAAACCCTGCCAAGAGTAGCTCTCTGTCCACAACTTGCCCTACCATTAAACTTAACAGGCTGAAAATGCCAACAGACACGTGGCGAGAGGTGCCCATCAGGAAATAAATTATGTTGGCAAAGAATGACGTGTAAAGGCTATAAATAGGCTTCAGACCGGCTAGCAGAGAATACGCTATGGCTTGGGGTACCAAAATGATCCCAATCACCACCCCAGACATAACGTCCCCCCATATGTATTCTCTGCAGCGGTACTTGGGAAGCCATCGTAATACAGGGAAGAAGTCCATGACTACGTTCTTCAGTCTCTTAGTGGTGCAGGAACAGCTCTTCCTCAGTTTGGTTTTGATGAGCTGTCTCCCACTTATCTGGATGTGAACCTTTCTTTCCATTGGAAATGACAGAGAGGGGCCAATATCCATCTTGATAGTTTCTGTTTGGCTTTCCATTTTCTGTGCGTCCACTTAATACATCAGTTCCTAAGATGTAAAGAAAGTGCTGGTTAGGTTCCTTCTCAGCATGTTGTTAATGATGGCAGGATTTGTGCTTTACAGTCCAAGAGGCCTAAACGTTGAGTATTTCAGCACAAATATTTCTAACTCTAAATATTGACTATGGAAGTTCATTGCTTACTATTCATTATGCTTTTAATAAAGTCTAATTCAATCAGCTACTATAAACATTACCATACAACTTATTGAGTGATCAACCACACAAGACTAGTTAAGAAATCTGAAAAACAAAGCTTGTAAAGAACCAACAGCTTAAAGTTATCTGGCAAATATTTAACAATAAATTCACATGAATCAGCTTTGGTCCATTAAGCAAAAACAGAACTGAATTAATAACCCTTTTTGATGATAAACAATTCAGTCTGCTTGTCTGAATAATGCAGCACAGTATGTGCCTCCCTGCAGAAAAGCCACTTACTTGAATGCTGTAATTCAATAGAAACTTACAGCTTGATATGCTGAATGCTCCCAATGCAGTGGGAGAGGCATTCTGTTCCTAAGAAAGCATTTGACCCTTGTTTTGGAAACAACATGCCTTTTGGTTATCCATAACTTCCAGATGTTCTCTGTCTACAGCAGGAGGGTTCAGTTAACAAAGCATTTTCAGCATTAGAGCAAGTCCGTATGTTCACAAGCATGCAGTGCCAGGGTGTGAGTTCTGAAGTCTTAAACTTTTTAAGTTTAGAACCTGTAGTCTCCCCAGCCTCGGCTATGCTGCGAAGGGCAGACATCAATACAGATGGACAGTCAAAAAAAGGATAAGGAGGGTGGAAAATACCCAGCAGTTTATGCCAAGTTCCATTCCAGTCTGAGCCAAGCTATGTTTGCAGAGTTATGGCAAATCATGTCCTCTAATGCATACATTTGCAAGGGGTAGTAAGGAATTCCGAGAGACTCTATGAAAAGCAATATATATCTGTGTATGCAGATGGTGCTCGTTCCGTGTATGATCTATTGGCCTCAAGAATAGGTTGTTCATAAGTCGGCAGGTTCAGCAGTGTTGCTGCGCACTGCAAATGATTTTGAGTCTAGCTCTTCACCAGCATCACAAGACGCAGGCTAAAATCTCTGCAGCACTTTAGGGCTTGCTAATGTTCTAACGATCAAAAAAAAATTGCAATTAATCACAAGATTAAAAAAACCCAGTCATTCTTAATCACAGTTTTAATTTCACTGTTAAACAATCATAGAAAACCAGTTGACATTTATTATAAATATTTTTGGATGTTTTTCTACATTTTCAAATATATTGATTTCAGTTACAACACAGAATACAAAGTGTACAGTGCTCTCTTTATATTATTATTTTTATTACAAATATTTGCACTGTAAAAAAGCTAAACAAAAGAAATAGCATTTTTCAATTCACCTCTGTGACGGGGTGGGACTCACCACTCTGGTGCCTCCTGCTGGCTGTCATGGGAATTAGCTCTGCCCGCCAGTATACCTTCTTCTGGTGGTGCCTCGCCACCATCACTTCTGCTCTGGGACCCATGTCACTCCCAGGATCGCGGCGTCCTCTTCAGTGACACAGCCCTCCGGCCGTGCCGCACTGTGTGCTCCCTCCTTCTGGGGGAATGTTGTAGTCCGATGGTCCATCCGCTTCCTCAGTGGCGAGTAGGGGTGGGGGGAGGGGAACCTGGGCCCACTCACTACTCTGGGTCCCGGCTCAGGGACCCTGTAGATGGCCGCTGCTTGCAGAGCCCCCTCCAACTCCTCTGTAGATCTCCCTGGGCCACTTCCCTGCAGCCCCAGCACCCTCTTTGCTTGTGCCTCAGAGCCTCAGCCGACAGATCCCTGCAGCCAGCCAGGAGCTGCCTTTAGCTCCCTGGGTCTCTGCTTGCAGCACTGCTCTGTCCAGGGTGCTTGCTGCCTTCAGCCTGTAAGGCAGCCTGTCCTCCCTCCTCAAGCTCCAGGGGGTGACTGACACTGCTCTATTCCGCAGCCCATCTTATATGGGCCAGCCCGGCACTGATTGGCTGCTTCTTGCAGCCCCTCTCTAATTGGCTGCCTCCTGTGCAGCCTCCCTAGGGCTCTATAAACCCCTTATGGACCAGTGTGGGGCAGATGCCCCCAGCACAACCTCATACAAGTACTGTAGTGCAATCTCTTTATCCTGAAAGTGCAACTTACAAATGGAGAATTATTTTTTTAACATAACTGCACTAAAACGTCAGAGCCTACAGGTCAAAGCACGAAGGGGCATACAAATGTTTAGCCTGTCTGCACATAAATACCTTGCAACACTGGCTACAACAGTGCCATGCGAACGCCTGTTCTCACGTTCAGGCGACATTGTAAATAAGAAGCCGGTAGCATTATCCCCTGCAAAAGTAAACAAACTTGTTTTTCTTAGCCATTGGCTGAACAAGAAGAAGGACCATTTTGTTTATCTTTTTTACAGTGCAAGTATTTTGTATTCTGTGTTGTAACTGAAATCAATATTTTTGAAAATGTAGAAAAACATCCAAAAATATTTATAATAAATTTAAATTGGTATTCTATTATTTTAAACAGTGCAACTAAAACTGCAATTAATCACAACTAATTTTTAATCTAGTTAATTTGTTTTGCATTAATCACTTGCATTAACTGTGATTAACTGATCGCCCTAGTTCTAACATGTGCATTACCTCTTCAAGGCCATGTCTTGATGGGCCAAACAGGGTATGTTATTCAGTTGTCAACTCAGTTCAGTCAGCAAAGCACAATTGGGACAAAAATCCTCATAACACTTGTTAAAGATGGAAACTAACGTGTTTGAAGGCATGATGTCTGGCACTGTTGCAGCCTAGGGAGAGCATAAATTGGTTGTATTGAATAATCGTTAACTTCTACTAATATAACTCTGTAGATCAGGGGTGGGCAAACTTTTTGGCCTGAGGGCCACATCGGGGTTCCAAAACTGTATGGAGGGCTGGGTAGGGAAGGCTGTGCCTCCCGAAACAGCCTGGCCCCCGCCCCTTATCTGCCTCCTCCCACTTCCCGCTCCCTGACTGCCCCCCCTCAGAACCCCCAACCCATCCAACACCCCTGCTCCTTGTCCCCTGACTGCCCCCCCTCAGAACCTCCAACCCATCCAACCCCCCTGCTCCTTCTCCCCTGACCGCCCCCTCCCGGGATCCCCCGCCCCTAACTCCCCCCCAGGACCCCACCTCCTATCCAACCCCCCCTGCTCCCTGTCCCCTGACTGCCCCGACCCCTATCCACACCCCTGCTCCCTGACAGGCCCCCCGGGACTCCCATGCCTATCCAAGCCCCCCTGCTCCCTGTCCCCTGACAGCTCTGCCCCATCCAACTGCCCTGTGTTCCCTGTCCCCTGACTTCCCCCCAGGACTCCCTGCCCCTTATCCAACCCCTCCGCTCCCCGGCCCCTTACCATGCCGCTCAGAGCACCAGGACTGGCAGCCGCGCTGCCTGGCTGGAGCCAACCCCGCCACCGCGCTGCCCGGCAGGAGCTCGCAGCCCCAGTGCCCAGAGCGCTGGTGGCACGGTGAGCTGAGGCTGCAGGGGAGGGGGGCTACTCTCCCCGGCCAGGAGCTCAGGGGCCGGGTAGGACTGTCCCACGGGTCCGGATGTGGCCCGTGGGCCATAGTTTGCCCACCTCTACTGTAGATGCTTCTGAGTAATCTTTATTTCAGCTGTGCAAGATGATGTAATTTAGCAAAGCCAATGTTTATTTTTGCTTCTAGTACTACCAGTCCTAAATCAGGGCTGCAACCTTCTGAGCTGTTTACACTAAGCAGAATGTCCCTGGTCAGAAATTCCTTGGAGTAAAAAAGATACATTTGAATGGAAGAATGAGAACAAAATAATACCAGACAATTTCATATTTAAGATCATATGATCAAAGTTTACCAATAACGAAAGAATGAAACAAAGTAGTTGACAAAGTAGTTCAGTTTTTAAAACACGGAGGAAAAGGAATACTTTCGTATGCTTTCTTACCTGAACGAGTTCTGAAAATGCAAGGATTGTACCCAAAGAATGCAAGTCCCATTAGAATTCTACTGACTTCTCACAGCCCAGTTTGTGCAGGCAGCCAGGCAACAAGGAGCACCGTGGCTTTAATCACAAACGAGTGGGCAGTTCCGTTATCAAACTGACACATTTGATAAGCTTACTTAGAAAGACTGAACTGGGATCCGTAAAGTAGACTGACTTGTCAGCACACTGTTATTGCTGGTCTAAGCTAACAAGCCAGCTGTTTACTTTAAAATGTTACAGTTCCAAAAAAAAATAAAATAGGTAATGATCACCTAAGTGCAGTAAGTACGATTATCAGACTGAAGGATAATTACAGTGTTGGCAGTTGGTATGGCTGTTGGAAGTTAATTTATCTGAGAATCTATTAAGCTATCTTGAGTATAGATAGTGACTTAGTATTGTTGTTGGAAAATTGGAGGTGTCACTATTTGCAAAAAGCAGCAATAACTGAATAAACAATAAACAGTGCTGGTTTAAATAGTATCACTAACAATCAGTGGCTTTGTATTTAAATTGGAGGAATGAGGCCATTGTATTGTATAAAATTGAGGCATGTGTTGATTAGATCACTTTGTTCAATTTACTTTATTATTGACTATTAGTTACTGTTTATAAAAAAATAAAATCTCCCATAATTTCTGCTAGACTTTATACATCTTGAAGAGTCGGGTAAAGTAAATATGCTGGTTGTAATTCACTTGCTGTGATGTTTTGAGCTAGTGGTTTCAGTTTGTACTAGGCATCTCTTACATGTTGCATAATCAAAATGAGCTTTCGTGGGTGAATACCCACTTCTTTGGATGCAAGAAGTGGGTATTCACCCACGAAAGCTCATGCTGCAAAACGTCTGTTAGTCTATAAGGTGCCACAGGATTCTTTGCTGCTTCTACAGAACCAGACTAACACGGCTACCCCTCTGATACTTGACATAATCAAAATGTTTCTGCTCACTTTAAGGATTGAATTCTTGTTTTTAGGATGTAACAAACCCAGTCCAAATAAAGATGTGCTAAATCCCCAGCAAAATATCACTCTGATCATGTAACCTATAATAAAAGGAGTCCCATCTTTGCTATCTGCTCTAAAAGTTGTGTCTGAAACACAAAGTACTGCTCTGCTGATATTGTGTATTATGGCTCAATCCTGCTCCCATTTAAATCACTGGATATTTTTTCACAGATTTCCCTGGAAGTAAGATCTGCCTTTTATTCAAGGGAAGGCTTCAGGTCTCTTGCTTAAAGAGCCATTTTGTAGAGAGGGCACACAGCTGAAGCAGCCATTGTTAAAGGCAACATGCAATTCTGATGGCCTTATAAGTTTCTGCTTACATGCTTAGTGTCCAAATGCTGATCTCAGTTATACTGATGTAAATGCACAGTGAAGCAGTGACTGCACTAGAGTCACTCCAGACTTAAACCAATACAGAAAAGATCAGAATATGGTATATTGTATTTCCTGGTTGAATATTCTAACCAAGATATTTGTACCCTGCTGCTGCATTAATCCCAAGTATTTAAAAATGTCAAGCCCAAAATTACAATTACCTAAAAAACCAACATTTATACAACTATACATTAGCATTAATAGATGTCTAATCTGTTATACATATAATTAACAATGATAAATAACTTGGGTTCTAATTTTTAGAACTTTTCTCCATAGTCAGGAGGGCAAGAAACTTAATTTTTAAAATAAAAGTTGAGATTCTCGTGATTCCAGAAGCAGTTATTTTAAGGAAGGCTCCAAATACCGTGAGAGTTGGTGGCACTGCTGCTCTTTTACCCTTCCATTGCTCATTTCTCCTTTCAATTGCAGTGACTACGCTAGTTTATGTTGTGGGATAAGGAAATGGCTAGGAACTTAGGTAGCAATAGACCATTCAGGCCAACAAGCTGGCCCACCTTCTCAGTGGCCTCAATCCGACTTTCCTTCCTGTCTCTTTACCAAGCCACTGAATTGACAAAAACACTTTGGAAAAAGGGAGACATTCACAAGGCCATGTTCAGCTGGGTTTCCACTGACTGAAATCCTGACAGACGATCCCTGTGATGGAAATGGGGCTGTGCAAAGCGACCACAATCTCCTCTCTGTCTGTGCTATGGTTGTGCTGATAGACAATTTACACCTCTCTGCACCGGCCTCTGAATTCGGTCTACAGAATCCTTATTGCGATTGGGTGATTGTAGTGGACAGGAACAGGGTAGAATCCTTTTACTGTAAATACGTTGAGCCCTCTAGTGGTGCCCACTGCGTTCTGTTTTAGGAGCTGCCAGAAACCAGCCAGAGCAGCAGTGTGTAGCTAGACCTGGCATGTTTGAGTATATTTAGTAAATGATGTGATTTGGGACCCAAATTATGACCATGTGGTTTCTTCATATTTTTGTTCAGTAAAGAGCAAGAGACACAACAGCGATCCTGGCTCCAGTTCAGCAAAGCACGTAAGCAGGTCCTTAATTTTAAGCACACGTTTAAGTGCTTTGCTGAATCATGGCCATTAGTTGTTCTATCACATAAACTATCTTTCAGCTTTGCTGTTGCTATCTCGATGTAGCCGCGCTCCTCTGTTCTCCATGAGGTTTTGGAAGTATCTGTCAGAAATAACATAAGAACAGCCATACTGTGTCAGACCAAAGGACCATCCAGCCCAGTATCCTGTCTTCTGACAGTGGCCAATGCCAGGTGCCCCAGAGGGAGTGAACCTAACAGGCAACGATCAAGTGATCTCTCTCCTGCCATCCATCTCCATCCTCTGACAAACAGAGGCTAGGGACACCATTCCTTAAATCTCTTAAATTAGTGACCGTATGTACCTTGCAAACAGTATTGTGTGGTCAGCTCCAGGCCCTCAGGATCTAAATGCACTTGGTACTAGAGCTGAGTAAAATTTTTGTGACCAAACCCATTTGTCAGAACATTGACTGAGCAAAGTTTTGAATGAGCGCAGGCAGAGTTTTGAATGAACCTGTGCTGACTTGGTTTTTTTGGTTGGAAAACATATATTCGCTTGTTTTTTTATTCCTATTCAAACAAAACATGGTAGCTTCAATAAATTTCACTTTGAGCTTCAGGATAATTTGAATTTTAAGTCAAAGTGAACCTCATAGGTCATAAGCCTACATGGACCAAGGTTGATAAAATCCCCTACAAACTAAAACCACACATTAGTAGTCCAGAGTCATTTTCAGAGTAAAGCGAGATTGCCATGATCTATGTTTCATTCTAATTAAAATGTTTACAAGTAAACCAGTTTTTCTCTTTACTAATATGGACTCTAAAAACTTAGCCTGGGACGTGGAAGTCAAGTTGGATCTTTCTGGCACGCACATCATCAGCAGTAGCCATGACTCAGCTAATGTTTTACTAAAAGTGTAGTTAGTCTAGTTGAAGCGTACTCTTCAGGGTGCAGATTCTGCATTGGTAGTTGCTTAACAACTACAGGGATGATGGGCGAGCCAGAAAAGAATCCGGTTAACTCTCCCGTTAGCTGTTCTGGTTATTTTCTCATGCCCATTACCATAGTATTCATAGATTTTTAAGGCCAGAAGGAACCTCTGATCACCTAGTCTGATCTGTATAATACAGGCCAGAGACAGGACTTGCCTGAATTAATTCCTGTTTGGATTAGAGCATATATTTTAGAGAAACATCCAAATCTTGATTTAAACATTTCTAGTGATGGAGAATTCTCACTGTGGAGAATTTGCACCTTATTTCCAGTCTGAGTTTCTGTTTCTATCTGAGGTCCCTGTGGAGGTGCTGTGACTAGTCAGGATGGTTCTGCAATACTAAGAAGAGGCAGACAGTTATTACAGAAAGCTCCCAGGAATCACCTGTCAAAAGTTTGCCATGCACCTGAAGGCAAGGTTGGGATGCTTTCTGTGCTTTGGATATCCAGTCCTCTCAGGATACTGCTTAAACCAACCCAGCCAAAGAGGTCTCTATTGTGCTCATAAAAACATTCCTAAGCGCCAAAGGCCAGGT
The DNA here is from genome assembly GCF_020497125.1 of Mauremys mutica. NCBI lineage: Eukaryota > Metazoa > Chordata > Testudines > Geoemydidae > Mauremys > Mauremys mutica. The sequence continues at coordinate 122,538,063 of NC_059077.1, forward strand.
TATCCCAAATATTAGGTATTTGAAAAAAAATCCCAGAGGTTGACACCCTTACAGGGTCTTCATACCCAGTCTCACAAACTAAACAATGTGCTGTGGATCGTTTCCTAGTACATGCTCGTATTAGGTGTTTGTTTGCATAACTGTGCTGCCTCCTTAAATAGTTGTGGAGAAAACAACGTAGATTTTCCATTCCCCCTCTTCTCATTGAAAACGGGCACTCCAGAAATGATTATGAGGAATATTTTTAAGGAGATCTTATAAATAGTGTCAGCACATCACTGAATCAAACACCCAGCTTTAATGTGACACATTTGAGAGTCAGGTGAGTCTGTTGCAGTGATCGTCAGACCTCAGTGGTCCAGGAGCCAAATCAGTGATCAACATTATCCAAAAGAGCCACAGTTGTATAAATTCATTGTTTCATTTACTACAGTACTATTCATTTTGAAACAGTATGATGGGAAATATTTAGTTTATATATATAAACTATATATATATTCTCGCAGCAAATAAGTTAATAACTTAGTGCAAAATTATAACTTAATTGGTTAACAGCATAGTAAAAGCATCCGGATTGGTTATTAGCTTAGATTGGTTAATAATTAAATCACATGGTGTTTTAAATCATATGCTGCAAAGAGCTGCAGGAGACACATGAAAGAGCCACTTGTGGCTCATAAGCCGCTGTGTGAATAGGCTACTTTTCAGCAATATCTACCAGCCAATACCTTCATTCAAGGTGCAGATGGTTTATCGATAGATCCCAGCGCATTGACAATATTTTACCACGACTGTTGCCCATTTTCCAGCCATGCTTTATTGACGAGTATCAGTATCAGTAGCATACAAAGTTACCCAGATGAATGGCCTGTTTTTTCAAAAGTAACAAACCCCCCTGCTTCCATAGAAGCTGACAGGAGCAGAACTGCTGCCTTGAAAACCACGCCATGAAACGTTTTATTCAGAAAAAAATAACTCTTACCTGAATTGTATCATGAGGCGCATTTTCAGCTTACTGGTTATAACTTGTACCTTCAGTAAAGTCTTCAGCAAAGCTTTAGTCTATGTGCCTAGTCATTGAATGTCATAACTATGCATTCGTGAATCATCAATCTCTCGTCATTCAGGCTATAAAGAGTCCTGTGTGCCTTAGTGAAAGTTTACGAATAAGTGCTGTTCACTCAAAGCAGCGGAGTTTAAATAATGGCTAAGATTATTGATTAACTGCTGGTGATCTGAGAATTATGCTGAGCATCAGTTGGAATATCAATGAACTTTGCTCCCTCTTCCTAGTTCAGATTTTTTCTGCTTTGCGCGTCCTTGGCTGAAGGGTGGCTTTTGATTTTGTATATTGGATGAATGGGAATGAAGTGTGAGGCTACTCCAAGAGCAGATACAGCTTGTTAGCATTTAGTAGGGGAGTAGGGATGACTTGCTGATTCAGGTGCAGGATGGGATTCAAGGAGGTCTGGGTTCCATTAGTGGCTTTGCCGTAGACTTCCTGTGTGTGATGGACATTGCCTCCATCACCTCATTTATAAAATGAGGATTGTAAGACTTAGATTGCAAGCTCTTTGGGGCGGGGGCTGCCTTTTTGTTCTGTGTGTGCAGAGCCTAGCACAGTGGCGTTCCGGTCCGTGACTGGGCTCTTAGGTGCTACCACAGTTCAAATAATAAGACTAATTTACTAATGGGTGTGTGTGAAGGCGTTTGCTTATCACTGGCGCCACTTGCTGGTCAGATGGGGGCATGAAATGTCCTCTCTGGGCACCCCCTTATGGCAGCTGCTCCCGCCCTGCAGTGGTCTGTCTTTGTCATGACTCAGCCCTCCAGCCAGGTCACTCGCTTTGTCTGCCTCTTTTGGGGTACATGAAGAATCCAGCAAAGGGGTAGCCCTCTGGGTTAGGCGAGGGGCTGTGGGTTTCCCCTTGGGTTGGGGCCTCATGGTCTGGACCTTTCTGTCTTCTAGGCCTCCCCTCAACCGGATTCCCCACAGTGTGCTGTCTTCAGCCTTCGCCAGGGGTTGGCAGGGGAACCTGGACCCACCCTCTGCACAGAATTCAGATCCAGGGCCTGGGGGTAAGCAGCTATGTCCTGCACCCGTAAGTGCTATAATGCTGCCTCCCTGGATCACTTCCTACCTGTCCCCTCGCTTCCCAGCAGATAAAGCCAGTAAATAACTGCACCCAGAGGTAAAGGTTTGTCGCAAGTCTCTCCGTGGTCGGCTTGACCAAGCCGCTATTGCCGGGGCTCAGGAGTTCAGGGTGTAGGTGCCTTTGCCTCCACTGTCTGCCAGCTCCTCTGCTCCCTTTTCAAGCTCCTTCTCGAGCCCCTGCCTGTTGTGCAGGTATGTGGGACCTAGAGCAGCTCTTTAACGCCTTCCTTTCCAGTGTGGGATTTGTACACCCCATCACAGCGAGGCGATATTTGGTTTTTAATGTTTATGCCTTGCGAGAAGGATCTCAGCTGGTAGGTACAAAGCAGTAAGACTAAAAGCCATCTCATTGCCTAGTCAAAGGTCGTGCCTCCCTCCCTAGGCCTGCAGAATCACTGGGGGATGGAAGTAACATTAGTGAGCACTAAATGCAGCCAAGTCTGCCTGTCCTCAGACAGCCCAGGTCAAGAAGGGTTTGGGTTTTTTTACGTGAATGAGGATGCGGAGCGGAGATAAAACCATTCGGCTATTACCAGGCACTTGATAATTACCCCTTGTGACATTTCTCATGCTTATTTTCAGTCCAAAAGTTAATGGGCTTGTCGACATTGGAATAATACCCTTTTTCCTGCTCTTTTCCTCTAGAACAGGTTTATTAAGGTCAAGCTAGAGCTCTCCAACCCCTTGGACTAGCTCACAGGGTGGACTACATGTTAGTAACATTGACTAGGTCATCTTCTCGCCCCCTTGCCATCGCAGTATTCCTGAGGTAACGACAGCCATTGATTATCTGAATAATAGGAAAGTATTGATACGTTAGCTGCTCTTTAATGCTTTTTTGCCAGTTGGAAACTGTGAGCAGGTGGGTTCTCTCACTAGCCCATGCACCATAGAAGCATGTGCTCCAGCCACAGGATTTCAGTCCTTTTCTTTAGGCCTTTTGGTTTTATTTCTTCAAAATAAAACTGTGCAACTCAAGACCTCTGCTCTAGGGTCTGATCTGCTTCCACAGGATGACACTCTGCAGGCATCTGCCTGGCAGTCTCGTATGAACTTCTTTCCCTTGCCGCAGGGCTTCCTGAAGGGGCCTGTCTGCTTCCTGCAGCTCTCCACATGACTGAGCTACTTGCTGGCTGTTCTGAGGACCAGGTGATCTTCATGTTATCACTTGGGAGGCAGCTGATTAGGCTCAGTGGAGGCAGCTGATTAGACACCGTTGGGGTTGGGCCCACGTCCCCTTAAAAAGGGCCAGCCACCATGTGACAGAAACACAGAGGAGAGTCAGCAATGCGGACAGACAGCTCTCTGCAAGCCACCCCCAGCCACTCCATGGACTAACAGCTGGAGAACTGCTGAAGGAGGCCAGATTTTTCAAGTGTCCAGCACCCAGAAACTCCAGTTGTGACACTAAGGCCCGATTCTCAAAAGTGCTTTGGACACAATGTGCTGAGCCCCATTTTGAAAATCTGGCCACGTAAATGTCTAAGTGGAAGCAGATGTCTCTTGACTGTCTGGCCAGTAATACTGTAGTCAGTAGGATCTAGTTTTTCAGCAAGGTGACACAAATTAGAAAAAGGCAGTAAAGGATCCACACAAGTGTTCAGCCTGGGATGTGTGCAATGCAGCCAGCTCTAGCAGCCATCTGAGGCCTTGGCGGATATAGGCTCATCAGTCTCATGCTCTGCTGTTAGAAATCAAACTATCTATGGCTGAGAGCTCAGCTAGGCCATCCTTGAAGTTCTGACTATCTTAGGAAGCTATATCCTGCATACATCATATTTTATGCCTATCTGATCTGTTCTCCTTGCTGGGCACGGTGTTTGTAGAGGAAAGACCTTAACGGCTCAGAGACTAGGCACCACTACTTGAAATCTGGACAAATCCAAAAGAGCTAATGGCTGTCCTGCTGACTTGGTACAACACTGAGCAAGTCAATTGGCCTTTCTCTGTCAGTTTCCCCATCTATAAAATGGGAATGCCACCTATATCACAGGGGTGTTTGGAGGCTTGTTTGTAAAGTCCTTCGAGACCCTTGGATGTACTATCGAAGTTCAGAACATTAACTTCTAAAATTTCAGTTTAACACAGACTTGACGGTGGGGGAAAAGCTCTTCATCTGGCTTGCATAAGTGGCAAGGAGGGGTTTAGAACTCAGAAAATTATTCTAGCTAAATGGATTCAAACATGCGTACAGGGAGCCTACGTAGCAAATGGCCACCAGTGTCCAACAGTGGTCTGGTCTGGGTTATTTAGTAAGATCCGCTGCCACCAGGTGAGTAGTGGAGAGGTGGAAAGGTACACTGGATGAGTGCTACAGAAGTGAGCCTGGGTCTCCAGCGTGCACAAGGCATGAGCATATAAATACCTTGATGGTGTGCCTTTGGGCATAGTCCTTAGGGCACTTCGGCCATGTAGAAGCCATCCTCAGTACCGGGTCAGCTATCGCACATCCAGTTAGTGTGGACTAACCTGAAACAGAACATTTTAATCCGCAAGTGGAACTTCTTTGAACTGTTTCTAGTCAAACTGCACGGCTCTCTCAAACGTTCATTGCAAATATTGATTTCAGTCTGAAACTGCATATGACCGTATGCTTACATCATCGCTTGACTTTTATAGTACTGATTTATTGCTGTACTAATGCCCGTATGTTCTGAACTGTCACTTAGTTTTACTCTGATAAGGGCACTTGTGCAGCTCAGGAGTGGGAGTACTTTAACTGATGGATTTACGTTCTTCACTGTATTCGGATTTCAGTTTGTAGTAGGTAATAAACTTCTCATCGTCATCACAGCCAAAGTTCTTCCCAGCTTTTACTAACAATACGCATTTAACTCAGCAGTACTTTTTCAAGTCCATCGAGACAGGCCTATTTGACCAATAACTGCTAACCAAATGTACTTATCTGAGGACTGTTTTATTGTGGTATAAGTCACGGGTTCTCAACCCTTTTCTTTGAGGCACCCCCAACATGCTGTAAAAGCTCCAGGGCCCTGCGAGGCTGGAGCTTGGGGCTTCAGCCACAGAGTGGGGAGCTTGGGTCTCCGGACTTCAGCCACCAGGCCAGGTCGGGGGGTGGCCTTGGTGCTTCAGCTACCAGGCTCAGGGCTTCTGCCTCACAGAGTGCCAGGGCTCAGGGCTTCTGGCTTTAGTCCCACATGGCAAGGGGCTTGCGGCTTCTGCCCCGCAGGGGCACTAGGGCTTGTGGCTCTGGGTTTCAGCCCCGTGACTCCGGGTTTCAGCCTCGTGAGGGCACCGCAGCTCCAGGCTCTGGCCTTCAGTCCCGCGGGGGGCGCCGAGGCTCAGAGCTCCAGGCTTTCAGCCCTGCAGGGACGCTGGGGCTCAGAGCTCCGGGCTTTCACTAACTCTCACCTGAGGGTTGTTTCAACCTGAATAGAGTGTTCACCGTATTGACTGTGGTTAGTGTGTATTGCAATAAATGTCAGTGAAGTTTTACCCTGTTTTATAGTAATATTTAATAACTAGAAAACTTACAGTTAATTGCAACTGAATATTCAAAGTTCTGCTTTTTTGGGCTACAAATAATTGTTTAGCTTCAGAAAACATAAGCAGGTTACATTAAAAACAACATTAAAAACTACGGTTGCAAAGCCAAGCAACTCACAAATAGGAAATGCCAGAATTAAGGTTACCCATAAATCCTTCATTTACACCCCCCCCCCCACGAACATATATATTAATCGTCAGGACCAGATCAGTGTGTGGCAGAACCAAAACTGGAGCTCTGTGCTCCTGGCGCCCAGTCCAGGGTCTCAAACACAAAAGAACATCCCATTTCTTCCTACAATAATGCACCTCATTCACTATCCATCTTGTGTACTCAGTGGAGCAGAGGTCCTGTACAATAAATAGCATATCATCACGTAGCTGAGGACATTAGTTTAACACATTAAGTGTATGCACAAGGAGAGAAAATTAAAATTGCAGGACAACCTTAATTGCAGGAGTTTGTTCGCAAAACATGATTTCATAAACCATGATTCTAAAACAAACTTGGTTTAATTTTCCTTTTAGTTTGACTTTTAAGGGGAAGCTACCCCACACCCGACATGTGCATGATGGAGCCTCATTCTTGGAAACAGCTTGGCTGTTTTTGCTGAAATATGCCAAAATTCAGCCTGAGGCAAAGGGCAAGCAGGGAAAAGTTCATCACAAATAGTTAAAGTTTGGAAAAGTTAGCCATTGAAAACAGTCTGATGATGGAAAGTATTAGATAACCTTGATCATAGACATTCTTGCCTGCTATATTTCAGTATGATCTTGGTATAAATAATGGCTAAACATTAACTGCTGGCAACCCCAAAATTATATTGAGCTGAATCAGAATATTGTTGAATTTAAAATCACTTTCCCAATTTGAATTTGAGCTGTCGGCTGCTTTGGGCGAGGATGGCTTTGGATTTTGAAAGTTAGATGAATGTGATCAAAATTCTTATGTAGTCATCCATGTGCCGTCTGAGACTAACTGAAGTCCTGGTTCACTAGGGTAGCAGGGTTTGGAAGTGCTGCGGAGGAACGGGGAAGGGATGCCAAGCGGCTCCAGGGCTCTACAACATGAAAGTATGGAAGAGGGGAGCTGAAGGGGGCCAAAGAAAGACAACTCAAACTGGGAAAATCCAGTTCCAAGATGAGTGGTTTCACCTGAGTGCTATTAAGTTGAAACATCAGGGTTTCGTTCCAAGATCCCGTTCTCAGAAGCTTACACTGTTCTGAAACTTCTGGCTCTTCCAAGCCCAAAATGGTATTTCTTACTGTTGGGGGGTGGAGGGGAGAAGTCAGTTCATCCATATCTGAACTATCAGAGCATGAATAAAAGGTTTCCTATGCACAGAAAATTGCTCCAACTTTTTCTTGACCATCAGGTATTTCGAAACCTGCTTAATTTTTAACCGTTCTAACTTGGTGAGCATGCAGTCTTCAGAGACCTGGCTGAAATGTTAAATGCTTAAACTGCACAACAACCAAGGTGCTCAGTAGTCACTCGAGGCAATATTTCCCCTTGTGCAGAAGGCTAGCAGAGGTCTAGGCCAGGCAGTACTTCAGGCACATCTGTGACAGAGCACTCAGGACTTCAGAAGTGCATTAGCCTCTGCACAAAGGGGAATTACAAGCTTACAGTTCGTGGGCAATACACTACTTGTCAATATAGTGTTTACAGTGTACCAAGATACAGTGTTCTGATATATGCACCTGTAAACGCCATACCTGGAACATTCAAGTGCACTGAATTATTTAAATGTGCAGTGGAGCAGTCAGGCATTCATAGAAACACATTAACCGCTATTTAAGTCACATTTCACATTCAAGCAAACATATTACGCGCACTAGTTATTAACTATAATATTTATGTTGATGATATTCAGCGATACATAACTTTACTGACTTTCCTTGTTCACTCCGTCTCTACCTCTCATGTGCAAGGAAACATATGGTTTAGTATCAGCTTCCTTCAGTTAAATGTCAGCTGTGACGGCTTTAAGAAGCTTACAAGTACTTATGTATGTGTATCCCAGCCACCTGAAATATTGACTCCCCTAATTAAAGTTCATATATGAAATGTTCTCCATCCTGGGGTCCTAGATGGAAAGGCCTGCTCCTTGTTAACGGTCAGAGGCAGCTCTTCTGAAAGTATTTTTCCCTTACCGAGTACAGCCTCCAAAAATGCACCACTTTCCTGCTTCATTGTCAACAGGGTCCATCAAATCAAGAGACACTAAAGTGCACTGTGAAAAGTGACCGACTTCTCCGCACTGCCAGAGTCACTGTGGCAAGAGTGGTCTTTCCTGAGCATCTCACGGGTAAAGGCTCTAGACAACAATTGAGCCAAACAGAGTCACAGAATCTGAAGTCTCGAGCTCCTGGTAGAACTTCAGTATCTGTTTATGGTGGCACCCACGCTATGCTAGGTGTTTTCCAGATATCCAAGAAGAGACAGTCCAAGGAGCTGAAAATTGGGGGGCAGCCCAGTAGAAAGCAGTTAGATGAAGGGAAACAAACTACAACACTGATATAAAAGCTGGCTAGAAAAACTAAGCAGCACAGCATCAGTGGGCCTTTAAAGAAGGACTTAAAGTGGACAGGGGTGAACACTTAGGTTGCGCAGAGCACAGGAGGGCTGAATAGAAGGCATAGAGGTGATCGAGTGAGACACTGGCAGAGAGACAATATTGTTGGGGCCTGGCCACGGAGCAAGGCTCAACAAGGAAAGATAGATAGAGGACAGTGTTTCAGGGTGATGACAAGAAATTTAAATCCCATACATAGGGCTCTACCAATTTCACGGCCGTGAAAAACGTGTCACAGACCGTGAAATAAGCCCTTCCCAGTGAAATCCAATCTCCCCCTTGTTGCTGTTAGCTGTGAGTCCCCGCTGGGCTGGGGAGGGACAGGGGGAGGGAAAGATCAGACCCATCTCCGGGTGCCTCCCCCTGCTACAGGAAGCTCTGGTGCAGACGGTTTCTGCAGCGGGAGAAGGCTTGTGGATGTGGGTCTGATCTCCCCCTGCTGCTGGGAGCGCCCCAGCGGGTGGGGAGATCAGACCCACCTCTGAGTGCCTCCCTGCTGCAGGAAGCTCTGAAGCAGACATGCCAAACCCGCGGAAAAAAATGCAGAAATTCTGCTTGGCTTTGGCTTAATTGGCTTGTGAGTTGCTTGTTGGCTAGTTTTTGGCTTGTAGCTTGTTGCTTCTTCTTTGTTTATCGGCTCCTGGCAAGCAGGGGCAAGGGGGTGGGGAGAGAGTCGGGGTGCACAGTGGGCCCACCACAGTCCCTGACTGCATACCGGCGGGGTCTAGTCACAGAGAGAGTTGGGGTTCTTAGGGATTGGCTCATTTTAGCCTTGTTTTGAAATGGGACTAGCTTGATTTTGGATTTATTGTGAAAGTCGGGGAGCTTATTTACCGTGTGAAAGTTGGCAACTGTGCTCTGAAGGTTCCTGCAGCTGGAGGAGGCTTGTGGACATGCATCGACCTCCCCCTGCTGCTGGGAACGACCCAGCTGGGGGGCTCCTAGCTGCGAGTCCCCGCTGCCAGAAAAGGGACCCCCACAGTTAGAACACTGTGAAATTTCAGATGTAAACATCTGAAAACGTGATATTGACCAATTGAAAAACTCTCTGGCCATGAAATTGATCAAAATAGATGGTGAATTTGGTAGGGCCCTACCCATAAAACAGATGGGGATCCTATGGAAGACTTCAAAGAGCAGGTGATATCTCAAACATTTCAGAGGAAGAAGCTTTGTCAGTCACTAGACAACGTGAGAGGGCAAAGCTACCCAAGGCTCACTGTGAAATATTTTTTTCAAGACCTCCTAGTGAGAACCCCCATGTTATTTCTAAACTGCTAAAAAAATAGACAAGTATGGAGACTTCCTTCTGATGGGCAGCTTGTTTTGAGGTTTGCCCCACGGCTAGCATGTCGTCCTAGTAAATTAAAAACTGAGAGTATTTAACCTTAGATCAACTCATAATGGAAAGCCAGCTGGGACCTTAACTGCGGTGTCACTGGCCACCTCCACAACATGAAGTCGTCAGCTAGGGTCCCAGTCCTGTAATGGGTTTTGAGTGGGTAGGTCCCTGTACTTTCATTGCACCACTAACATCAGTGAGGCTTGACACAGGGGCAGGGGCTGACTGATTGCAGGATTGGGGTCTGAGTGAACTGCTTTCCTGTGTCGGTATTTGAGGATGTCAGAGAAGCAATAGTAATTGGAATAAGTAATAGAAAATTATGTGGTACAATCCAGCACTCAGCTTTAAGAAGCAAAGTTAGACAAGGATTAGTCAGTAAAGAAATGCTAATCTTGACCATTAAGTACTAATCAAATATACTTGTTTACTGATTGCTTTTTGTCGTATGATTGACTTATGTTCAGGGACCCAATATTAATATTGTGCAGTTTTTCATCTAGTTTGCAAGACATGTTAAATTGAAAACTGTATGGGGTACTTGTGAGGTAAATGAACTGACACAGAGATTAAAGTATCTAAACTCTTACTTGAATTAGGTTGTTTTAAGATGAGTTTTTGATGGGGCTCACAAGACCTGAGGGAGCATATGCTAGTTGGCCTGACAGCCTCCCTAACAGACGTAGCTTGGTGTGAACCTACTCTCATTGCCTTCGGCGAGAGCTGCACAATGTGCATGTGTAGCATTAGCAATACTGCTGTATTCTTCAACTACTAAGATATTAGTGAATGCACAGGAATCTGAACTTCTTACTTATACATATAAAAAGTTCAGCCTTTTAAAAACATAGCGAAGCACCCATTCCTCTCTGTGATCCACGTACATAATAAGTTGGAACAACTGAATCCCATTTTTGAGCTGAGCGCAAGAAAGTTATCTAAATATTTTGTTCATCAGCTAATTAATTAGTTTTCTCAGGATCTTAGCAATTGAAAAAGGCAAATTAGATAGATAGATTAGATTAGATAAAATGAAGAATTGGGGCCCTTTTCAGCACCAACGGTAGCTGCTGTGAAATACTACATGGGAACCAAAGTTTGGAGTGAAAGTGCTATCTCCACTGTAATGACAGAGTCACTAGCCGAATCTGCAGGACGGAAATGCCACGAATGGATTCAGAATAAAAATAATGACCCCGTGTTGAAGGTTTGGTTTGAAGTGAAGTCCTCTCACTTCAAATCTGTTTTTTATAGAATGTGGAACATAATGCAACAGATTTGTATTATAGCTCTGATTTTTAAGAGGCTTCTGCTGTTTTTACATTTATAGTAGAACCTCACTAAACACTTCATAATCTGCACAAAAACAGCCCCCCCTCACCTCTCAGCTAAGAGGCTGTACTGAGCTGCCATATCACTAAGGCATACACTATACAAATTACCCCAGGGCATTTATTCTTTACCTTTTTGTTACTGCTAATTGCCAAGCTTCAGTAAGTTGCAGTAGACCTCAGGCATTCATGTGAATTAGTGAGGTTCTGTTGTATAATGTTTGTTTTTTCAAACAACATTGGCAACTCAAATGTGAGCGGCTATGTAAAGGTTACCTGTAGGTAAAGGTTATCTGTACAGGTCATGGTAAAAGGAAAAAATTGAAGGTATAAAACAGACTCCAGACAGGTGTAGGAATGTCAAGTAGATAGGTATATGCAAAGTAGGCATTATGGAAACAGTAGAACTGGGAAACTTAGTCACGTTACCGTAAATCTTTACTCATTCACGTGTGAGCTAGGCTGTTAATATTTCATAGTATTGTTAGATTGTCAGTTGTCCCTTGAGAGATTCCTAAGTATGTTTCTCACTGAGAAGTTTGTATGTTTCTCCGTACTCTTTGAAAAAATAAGATGCAAAGTAGTTAATAATCTGAAATTAAAAATGAAGCAATCAGTGAATTAATGGAAAACTTAAGATCCGATCTTTCAAAGGGTTCTACGGGAGAAAAACCGTACATCCATTTGAAGTCCTGTTGGATGTAAGGATCTGCCTAAGTAGATGTTTGCAGGATTAGGCCGTTACATTGCATATGGCAAAAACACCTTTTAAAGATTTCTAGGTTTCTAACAGTTAGTAAGCTTCTCAACAAAACATACATTTTGGAATTATACATTGATTTCAGCTAAAATTGACAGGACAAATAATTATAAAACTATCAATTACAAAAGGAAAAAAATATATGAAGCATATAGAAATTATTAAATGCAATACTACATAGTCTCGTGTTAATAAAACAAAAGAAATAAGTTTATACAGTACCATTCAGAGTCATTACTCAGAAAACGAGAATCTAGGCTGTTTCATTTAATGCTGTATACTCAGTTCAGTAGCCACTTTAAAAGGGAATTTCAATAACCATTTTCATGGGCATGTTTAAAAATGCTGAGCTAAACGGAGACGTTCAATAGCACAAAGGCAGTTAGACATCCAGCTCAGTCTGGCAGCTGTAGTTGAGCACCCTAGCTACCATCTGTGCCTTTGAAAAAAATCTCCCTCTTAGTCTTTTGTCGAGGATGTATTGTTTTCCAGGGTGTGTATTCATGCAGAAAGCATATGTTACATCAGAATGTTATTGGCAAGGTTAGCATAAAAATCACATTTAGGATTTTCTTGTAATCATGCATTGTAGAGATGTAGTTAGGCATTGTATTCCCTAAATCAAATCTGATACGAGAAAAGTGTCATCTCAGTAAATGCAGCGAGAGGACAGTGAATGTGCATAGCTTGAAATGCTACCCTAGATCTGTAGTGAAAAACTGTCAGAAGCATTTGTTGCCGTGAAATCGCTCCTCCTATCATATGTCTTTGTAAAAGAGGGACGAAATCATAACTCTCTTTGTGACATGCTTGGATTCAAATGATCCATGCTTAAATGGCCTGATTTGAAATGTGAATGTGTCCGGTTATTAAAAGACCTTATACTGTAGACTAAACTGCTTCTTTTCTTAGCCTGTTTCCCCTTCCAAATCTTGAATTTGCTTTGTACGCTCTCTGTAAAAAATGACTAACAACATTTTCCTGGCAAAGAAACTCACCTCAGCACAGGGAGCTACTGATGCTTTGTCTCTGCCTCCCTCCTGCCACAGAGCACCATTGCTGAGGGAAGGACGGAGGAGCCGGAAGCAGGCTGAGTGAAAAGTGGTGAATCATAGGCCATATCTTATCTGCTTGAAAGCTTGCATTGTTTGCTCACATTTCTGTATCTCTCCTGTATCCTGCTAAATGTACCCATATCATGGTGATTTATGACTTGAGGGGCATAGTAAAGGTCAATAATGCTGATTTCAAAGGGGAATAAACTGTGTGACGTGCGATAGGTTAATGAACATTGGCTTCAAATGTTTTAGCTTATTAAGAAAGACCTTAGCTCAATGCCCAACTTTCAGATAGTTTATGGAAAACGCAGGAGCTTTGAAAGAGTAGTAGTTCTACTTTTTTAAGGTGCACCCTCACTTGTTTCTAAAATGCAAAAGATTTGTTCTGCTCCTTTGTTTCACACGTATCATGCTGGTCATTTGTATGGATAGATGAACTGTGACAAGCCATCACAACAGGGAGGCTAAGGATCATCGGATAGCATGTCATGCAGCTACCATCCGCATCATGTCCCTTGTTCATCGCTGCATTAGCTCATTCTGTCAGTAACGGGGCCTAGTTATATGCAGCCAAGGCCCCATTCTGCCCTCTGATACAGGCACAGCTCCCACTGATGTGTGTGGCAGGGTGCCTGCATATCTGAGCACCAAAGGTTCTGCTGGGTGTTAAACATCTGACTTTTTCTTCCAAATTCAAGTGAATGAAGGTGTTAAGTCTTCAGTTGACAACGGAAATTACTTCCTTGGAACCTGATCCATACTTAAGCCTGGTCTACACTAGGCGTTTAAACCGGTTTTAGGAGCGTAAAACCGATTTAACGCCACACCCGTCCACACTAGGAGGCACCTTATATTGATTTTAATGGCTCTTTAAATCGGTTTCTGTACTCCTCCCCGACGAGAGGAGTAGCGCTAATATCGGGATTAACATATCGGAATAGGGTTAGTGTGGCCGCAAATCGACGGTATTGGCCTCCGGGCGGTATCCCACAGTGCACCACTGTGACCGCTCTTGACAGCATTCTGAACTCTGATGCACTGGCCAGGTAGACAGGAAAAGCCCCGCGAACTTTTGAAATTCATTTCCTGCTTCCCCAGCGTGGAGAGCTCATCAGCACAGGTGACCACGCACAGCTCATCTGCACAGGTAACAATGCAGTCTCCTGGGAATCGAAAAAGAGCCCCAGCATGGACTGCACAGGAGGTACTGGATCTGATCGCTATATGGGGAGAAGATTCAGTGCTAACAGAACTGCGTTCCAAAAGACGAAATGAAAAAGTATTTGAAAGAATTTCTAAGGCTATGGCGGATAAAGGCCACAGCAGGGACTCAGTGCAGTGCAGAGTGAAAGTTAAGGAGCTCAGACAAGCCTACCAGAAAACCAAAGAAGCAAACGGAAGGTCCGGGGCAGGTCGAAAAACATGCCGCTTCTATGCTGAGCTGCATGCAATTTTAGGGGGCTGCGCCACAAGTACCCCACCCCTGACCGTGGATTCCGAGGTGGGGGTTGTAATCTCTGCCATGTCTGAGGATTATGCGGACGGGGAAGATGAAGATGAAGAAGAGGAGGACGACCTAGCAGAGAGCACACAGCACTCTGTGAGCCCCAGCAGCCAGGAGCTTTTTCTTACCCTGACGGAATTACCCTCCTCCCAGCCCTCCCAAGCAACTATCCCAGACAATGATGCCATGGAAGGGACCTCTGGTGAGTGTACCTTTGCAAATAGCAAACATTGTTTTTTAAGCAAGCGTTTTTTAATGATTGATTTGCCCTGAGGACTTGGGATGCATTCGCAGACAGTATAGTTACTTAGAAAAGTTTGTTAACATGTCCGGGGATTGAGAGGAAATCCTCCAGGGACATCTCGATGAAGCGCTCCTGTAGGTACTCCAGAAGCCTTTGCAGAAGGTTTCTGGGCAAGGCAGCCTTGTTCCGCCCACCATGGTAGGACACTTTACCACGCCATGGATGTAGCAAGTAATCAGGTATCATTGCATGGCAAAGCATAGCAGCGTATGGTCCTGGTGATTGCTGGCATCCAAGAAGCATCCGTTCTTTATCTCGCTGTGTTATCCTCAGCAAAGTGATATCGTTCAGGATAACCTGGTTAAAAATCAGGAATTTAAGTAAGGGGGATGGCCATTTTCCTACTGGGTTCGTGGACTGCAGCAGCTTAAAAAAAATCCTTTCCTGCACGTAGCCAAGCGGGGGGAGGGGAGGAGTGAAATGCCGATGATCTTTTTTGTGTTTGGTCACCGGGGATCTTCCCCAAGCTACCAGCCACGCAGTGGGTGGGGGGTGGGAAGGGTGTTGATTAGCAGGGAGCTAGTGTGGTATTAGCCATGCGTTGGGGGGAGGGGTAAATCACTACAGAAGCCGAAAGACAGTGGCTTACCATGGCCGCATGCAAGCTGAATTCTGATGCCCGGACCTGTGTCTGTGAGATCTGTAACTCCAGAGCTGCAGGCACTCAGTATTAAGATGAAAAATGCGACCTTGTAGGGAAATCACATGTGCTATGTAAGGTGAATAGTGCTGTTCACTGTGAAAGAGTATAACCATTGTTCTGTAAAACGTATCTTTTTAAATATTTCTCTCCCTCATGCAGCTGCAAATTTTTCAAGCGTCCCTCCTCCATCCCAAAGGCTAGCACAGATAAGGCGGAGGAAAAAGAAGACGCGAGATGAAATGTTCTCGGATATTATGGAAGTTACACGCAATGAAAGAGCTCATATGAATGAGTGGAAAGACGTGGTATCAAATTACAGGAAAGATGCCAGTGAACGTGAGGACAGGAGGGACACCCGAGCTGAGAGGTGGCGGCAGGAAGACCGGCAGGAAAATCAGCGGTGGCGGCAGGAAGATCAGCGGTGGCGGGATGCAACTCTGGGGCTGCTGCGTGATCAAACTGACATGCTCCGGCGTCTGGTGGAGCTTCAGGAACGGCAGCAGGATCACAGAGTGCCGCTGCAGCCCCTGTATAACCACCCTCAGCCCTCACCATGTTCCACATCCTCCTCACCCAGACATGTAAGAACGCGTGGGGGGAGGCTCCGTGCACCCGCCCACTCCACCCCCGTGGACAGCCCAACCAGAAGGCTGTCATTACTGTGAAATTTTTTTAATGGCCTTCTCCATCCCTCCTATCCTCCTCCCAAACCACACCCTTACTTCTCTCCCTCTTTTTATAATGAATTAATAAAGAATTCATGATTTTTAAACGAGAGTGACTTTATTTGCATAAGTAAGCTGTACTCGAAGGGGGAGGGTGAGTTGCTAACAGGGAATGAGTCAGTCAAGGGGAGGTGGGTGTTCATCAACAAACACAGCAGTCACACTGTACCCTGGCCATTGATGAAGCTCGTTTTCAAAGCTTCTCTGATGCGCACCGCTTCCTGGTGTGCTCTTCTAATCTCCCTGGTGTCTGGCTGCGCGTAATCAGCGGCCAGGTGATTTGCCTCAGCCTCCCACCCCTCCATAAAGGTCTCCCCCTTACTCTCACAGAGATTGTGGAGAATACAGCAAGCAGCAATAACATAGGGGACATTGGTTTGGCTGAGGTCTGAGCGAGTCAGTAATGTGCGCCAGCGTGCCTTTAAACGGCCAAATGCACATTCCACCACCATTCTGCACTTGCTCAGCCTGTAATTGAACAGATCCTGACCACTGTCCAGGCTGCCTGTGTATGGCTTCATGAGCCATGGCATCAAGGGGTAGGCTGGGTCCCCCAGGATAACGACAGGCATTTCAACATCCCCAACTGTTATTTTCTGGTCTGGGAAGTAATTCCCTTGCTGCAGCCGTTTAAACAGAGTAGTGCTTCTGAATACACGAGCGTCATGAACCCTCCCTGGCCATCCCACGTGGATGTTTGTGAAACGTCCCTTGTGATCCACCAGTGCTTGCAGCACCATTGAAAAGTACCCCTTCCGGTTTACGTACTGGATGCCCTGGCGCTCCGGTGCCAAGATAGGGATATGGGTTCCATCTATCGCCCCACCACAGTTAGGGAATCCCAGTGCAGCAAAGCCATCCACTATGGCCTGCACGTTTCCCAGAGTCACAACCTTTCGTAGCAGCAGCTTAGTGATTGCTTTGGCTACTTGCATCACAGCAGCCCCCACAGTAGATTTTCCAACTCCAAATTGATTCCCGACTGACCGGTAGCTGTCTGGCGTTACAAGCTTCCACAGGGCTATCGCCACTCGCTTCTCTACTGTGAGGGCTGCTCTCATTTTGGTATTATGGCGTTTCAGGGCAGGGGCAAGCAAGTCACAAAGTTCCATGAAAGTGCCCTTACGCATGCGAAAGTTTCGCAGCCACTGGGAATCGTCCCACACCTGCAACCCAATGCGGTCCCACCAGTCAGTGCTTGTTTCCCGGGCCCAAAATCGGCGTTCAATGGATAGAATCTGCCCCATTACCATCAGGATCTCCAAAGCGCAGGGGCCCCCGGTTTGAGAGAATTCTGTGTCTACGTCCTCATCACTGTCATCGCCGCGCTGCCGTATCCGCCTCCTCCTCGCCTCGGTTTGAAGGTCCTGGTTCACCATATACTGCATGAGAGTGCGCGAGGTGTTTAAAACATCCACGATTGCGGTATTGAGCTGAGCAGGGTCCAGGCTTGCTGTGCTATGGCGTTTCACCAAGCAAAAAAGGCGCGAAACGGTTGTCTGCTGCTTTCAGGGAGGGAGGGGTGAGGCTGTACCCAGAACCACCCGCGACAATGATTTTTGCCCCATCAGGCACTGGGATCTCAACCCGGAAATTCCAACGAGAGGGGGAGGCTGCGGGAACTATGGGATAGCTACAGGATAGCTACCCACAGTGCAACGCTCCAGAAATCGACGCTAGCCTCGGACCGTGGACGCACACCACCGATTTAATGTGTTTAGTGTGGCCGCGCGCACTCGATTTTATACAATCTGTTTTGCTAAATTATGTAAATTCGGAATAATCCCGTAGTGTAGACGTACCCTTAGTGTTAATGGAAAAAAATCAGAAAATGATTTACTGGGGTTGAGTACAAGTACAGTGCTACTTAGGCTCAGTGGTGGATTAATGATTTTGCCACCCCTAGGACCATGGATTTTTGCCACCCCAAGATTGCGAGCGCCGAAGCAAAAAACAAACAAACAAACAAACAAAAAACCCTCCAAGAGCCGAAGTGCTGAAGCAAAAGAGAGAAAAAAAAAAAAACTTCCGAGAGTGCAAGTGCCGCCCCTGCAAATTTGCCACCCTAGGCCTAGGCCTTGTTGCCGCTGCTTAGGCTTGCGATTATATTTAGGATGACAGGTTAAGGGAAAATCCTATCTGCAGAAGAACCGAGAAACAGCACAACCTGTCGAGTTCCTGTAGCCAAGTGGTCATCATGGGGTTAGCTGAGTTACCCAGAGTACTAGGGGATGGACACATGCTCTTACCCCTCCCTATTTCAGATTTTGTCAGGGGGAATTTCCACACTCCCCCACCCTACACACACACACACACACACTGTGATCAGTGGTGTAGCCAGGTGGAGGGAAGAGGGGGATCAGAAAAAAAAAGGTGCCACCCATTGCGGCGCTTTTACTGACGGGGTGGTGCTCCGGGTCTTCAGCGGCACCTCGGTGGCAGGACCTTCACTCGCTCCATAGGTCTTCGGCAGCATATTGGCTATGAAGAGTCAGTGCCACCGAAGACACCCGAAGCGAGTGAAGGTCCCGCCGCTGAAGTGCTGCAGTGGGTGGCGCCTTGTTTTTTTCGCTCTTAGGTGAGTAAAATTAAAAAAGCGTCACTTGTGCTCGGTGGGGGAGCGGCTGCTCCCGCGCTCCCCGTCTAGCTACGCTACTGTTTGTGATGCATCTGGATAAAGCAGGAAGTTCCCAGCCTGCAGTCCTATGAGTTGATAAAAGTGGATGGGGTTCAGAGAAATGTCACAGGAATGATTAAAGAATTAGAAAACATGCCTTGTAGTGCTCAATCTATTTAGCTTAACAAAGAGAAGGTTAAGTGGTGACTTGATCAGAGTACATAAGAATCTACACGGGGAACAAATACGGTATGTAACAATGGGCTCTTCAGTCTAGCAGAGACAGGTATAACGTGACCCATATGGCTGGAAGTTGAAGCTAGACAAGTTCAGTCTGGAAATACGATGTGCATTTTTCACGATGCGAGTAGTTAACCACTGGAACAGTTTACCAAGAGTTGCGGTAAATTCTTCATCACCAACAATTAAGATTGGGTGTTTTTTCTAAAAAATCTGCTCTAGGAATTACTTTGAGGAAGTACAGGAGGCCAGACTAGGTGGTCACCGTGGTCCCTTCTGGCCTGGGAATCTGAGTAGAGTGTTATTTTTGTTATTTTTGATCCCTTTACAAAAGTTCCTCTGTGCACTGAGGAAGGGGCAGGACTCAGGAGCCCACACAAGGGCTCTGCACTGCTCTACAGGCAAACGCAGGTGCCACGATTCATGGGGATTTTGGAGGAGCGGCAAGGCCTGTGGATCTGCTGCTGCTCAAACAGTGTCAGCTGGTGCCCAGAATAACTGGCTGTACTGCATGTAGCAGCAGAGATGACAAGCAACATGTGCAGCCAGTGCAACTCCTTTCAGTTCAGAGGAGCCACGCTTGCGGTCAGCGGTTCAAAATGGAATCCTTTACCCATTAAATAAACCCTTTGCCCCTTTCATTGCATACTGTTACTCATTAATACCAGCTCTTCCTTATATCTACTCTACGGCAGTTTTTCGTGCCCACCCAGAGCTGGAGGAGTTGTTGACTTACAAGGCACATGGAACAAAACCCGCCCAGCAAGGGCTGAAGAAACAGCTCTCCAAAGAGTGGGCATTGATAAGATGCTGCGCCCATTCCAGGCTCTGGGAACCAGTTCCTTGGGATTTACCGTCAACGAGAGCTTTGAGTGTTCAGCAGAACAGGGCCCTCTCGGAGCCAATAAGAGATTAGTAATAGCTTGAACTTTAAACCTGCCCAAGTTCACTGCTAATAGCAACCAAAAAGAGTTAGGGACTTGGAAGGCAATCAGCAGCCCTAATGGAAAAAATAAACATATTAACTCAGTCTCTGCAGAGTTCTTGGCCTTCCTCCTGAAATTCAGCAGATAGAGCACCCAGGGTTTTCCGATCCCTCATGCCTCTGGTAACTCCCTCCAGACTTGGATAATGTGCTTTCTCTGCTAAGGGGACCGAGACTGGCAAACTCAGCAACAGAAGAGATTGAGCGGGAATGGGATATTATGCTCTCAAATCTTTTCAGTGAACACTCCAAGAAGCACTCACTCCAACAATTCTGCAAAGACGTGGACTCATAACCTGTTACCTTCTGCTAGTCTCCAGGTTGTTTGGAGATATAATATTAGGTGTCTCACCCCCAGTGGAATAGACACTGTTTGGGATTCCTTCAGTTTCCACAAAAGCATCATGACTTGACAAAGAACTGATTAATTCCTTGGGATGCCAGCTACAATGATGTCAAGTATTAGGGGGTAGCCATGTTAGTCTGTAGCTACAAAAACAACAAGGAGTCCAGTGGCACCTTAAAGACTAACAGATTTATTTGGGCATAAGCTTTCGTGGTTAAAAACCTCACTTTCAAGCTTATGCCCAAATAAATCTGTTAGTCTTTAAGGTGCCACCGGCCTCCTTGTTGTTTTTGTAGCTACAATGATGTTCTTCAAGACCATCTACAGCGGCAGGTGTTCACTTCTCTGACAGAGCATTTATTAACCTACATATTAATGTTTTATCAAAACTGCAGCCATTGCAAAGTGTCCCCGTGTTTGAGGACAGTAGTGTTATTTCATTGAGGGTGAGGAAGATACAGCTCAAGCCATAGTACCATGACAAATGGGACAAAAAAGGTGACAAGCAGGTGTCGTTTCTGCACAACCACACAACAAGTGTTGACACTTAAAGGGCCAGATTGTGAGGATGACAATCCTCTCACTGACAGGTAACTGCTTATTAATGGGAGTGGGTGACCCTAATCTGCCTCCAAGTCAGGGTTCTGTTAATGCGGTTTACTGGCATAAATAAACACAGAAAGGCTTCTGTCTATACGCATGCAGCATCACTGAAATGCAGCCGCTTCTCTTGGATGGCAGCAGGCAATCTGCTTAAAAGGGAAGACAAGGGGATGTTTTGGCAACACATTCATATTCCTGGAATCTCTAATGTGCCTGCAAAGGAAACAGGGCCTTGTTTTTTTTACAGTGTATACTGTTTGAATTAGACCCCTGAAGTCAGAAGGACACACTTCTGTTTTATTGTTTGAACTGTGTTGTCAGGTTTTTTGCATGAAAGTAAAGTTAATCATTGTTATACTTGCTGACTGCGTGTAAGCAAATATGTCAGTAGGACGCAAGGCGAAACTGGAAATATCGTTAATGGATCTGAGTGAGCAGAACTGCTCTTTGCAACAATCGAATTCAGCTTTGGACCTTGACTATCAGACTTAATTTTTTTTTTTACCTGAATGTAAGTCAAAGGTGGTCCTGCACTGGTGAGGCCTCAGCTGGAGGACTGTGTCTGGTTTGGGGCACCACATGTTAGGAGAGATGTGGACAAACTGGAGAGAGTCTAGAGGAGAGCAACAAAAATGATAAAAGGGTTAGAAAACCTGACCTAGGAGGAAAGGTTTAAAAAAAATTGGTTCTGTTTAGTCTTGAGAAAAGAAGACTGAGAATATAAGAACATAAGAGCTGCCATACTGGGTCATCCATCTTGCCCGGTATCCTATCTCCAGCAGTGGCCCATGCCAAAGCTTCAGGGGGAATGTACAGAACGGGCAAGTAGGTAGTGTTTCCCCCCAGCAGTCAGAGGTTTAGGGTCGCCCCGAGCATGGGGTTGTGTCCCTGCCCATCTTGGCCAATAGCCACTGATAGACTGATCTTCCAGGAATTTGTCCAGTTTGTTTTTGAACCCAGCTATGCTCTTGGCTGTCACAAGATTCCATGGCAATGAGTTCCACAGGTTAACTTGGGGTTGTGTGAAAAGGTACTTCCTCTTGTTTGTATTAAACCTGCTATTAATGTCATCAGGCGACCCTCAGTTTTTTGTATTGCGTGAAAGAAAAAATAAAACGTCTGTATTCACTTTTTTCCACACCATTCATGATTTTATTGACCTCTGTCATGTCCCCTCTTATTCATCTCTTTTCTAAGCTGAACAGCCCTAATCTTTTTAGTCTTCCTCATACAGAAGCCATTCCATACCTTTGGTGATCTATGTTGCCCTTCTCTGAAACTTTTCCAGTTCCACTATGTCCTTTTTGAGATGGGGTTACCAGAACGGGACACAATATACAAGGTGCAGGCATATCATGGATTTACATAGTGGCATTATGATATTTTCTGTCTTATTTTCTATCCCTTTCCTAATAGTTCCTAACATTTTGTTAGTCTTTTTGACCACTGCTGTGCATCTGCAATGAAGTTTTCAAAGAAGTATCCATGCTGATTCCAGGATCTCTTTCTTGCGTGGTAATAGCTAATTTAGAACCCACCACTGTATATGTATAGTTGGGATTATTTTTTCCAATGTGCATTATTTTACACTCATCACCATTGAAGTTCACCTGCCATTTTGTTGCTGAGTCACCCAGTTTTAGAAAGTTCCCCTGTAACTACTCGCAGTCAGCTTTGGACTTAACTATCTTGAATAATGTTGTATCGTCTGCAAACTTTGCCACTTCCCTGTTCACCCCCTTTTCCAGATCATTAATGAATATGTTGAATGGCACAGGTTCAAGTACAGATACTTGGGATGGGGGGGCACTGTTCATTTCTCTCCGTTAGGAAAGCTGACTATTTATTCCTATCTTTCAACTAGTTACTGATCTGTGAGAGGACCTTCCCTCTTATCCCAATGTGGACAGATTGGAGAGAGTCCAGTGGAGGGCAACAAAAATTATTAGGGGGCTGGGGCACATGACTTATGAGGAGGGGCTGAGGGAACTGGGTTTATTTAGTCTGCAGAAGAGAGGAGTGAGAGGGGATTTGATAGCTGCTTTCAACTACCTGAAAGGGGGTTCCAAAGAGGATGGAGCTAGACTGTTCTCAGCAGTGGCAGATGACAGAACAAGGCACAATGGTCTCAGGTTGCAGTGGGGGAGGTCTAGGTTGGATATCAGGAAAAACTATTTGACTAGGAGGGTGGTGAAGCTCTGGAATGGGTTACCTAGGCAGGTCCTAGAATCTCCATCCTTAGAGGTTTTTAAGGCCCAGCTTGACAAAGCCCTGGCTGGGATGATTTCGTTGAGTTGGTCCTGCTCTGAGCAGGGGGTTGGACTAGATGACCTCCTGAGCCCTAATCTTCCAGCCCTAATCTATGATCCCATGGCAGCTTACGTTGCATAAGAGCCTTTCGTGAGGGACCTTGTCAAAAGCTTTCTGAAAATCTAAGTACTCTATATCCACTGGATCCCCCTTGTCTACATGCTTGTTGGCTCCCTCACAGAACTCTAATAGATTGGTGAGGCAGGACTTCCCTTTGCAAGAAGCACGTTGATTTTTTTCCAACCAGTCATGTTTATGTATGTCTGATAATTCTGATCTATACTATAGTTTCCACCAATTTGAGGCGGGACCTGACAACAGTCTTCAAATATGTTAACAGCTGTAATAAAGAGGACAATAATCAATTGTTCTCCATGTCCACTGATGGTAGGATAAGTAGCAAAGGGCTTAATCTGCAGCAAAGATCATTAAGTACAGGAATAGGCTGCCAAAGGAGGTTGGGGTATTCCTGTCACTGGGGGGAGGTTTACGAACAGCTTAGACAAACACCTGTCAAGCATGGTCTAGCTATACGTGGTCCTGCCTCAGTGTGGGGGACTGCACTAGGTCCCATCTAGCGCTCTATGTCTGTGATTCTATACTGACAGTCTTGGTTCCTCTTCAGGTCACCAACAGTCCGGTCTTTCTTCTCTAGGTAGTTTACAAATCCTCTTAGCTCGTGCATTGCTCCAGGATCACTAACTTCCAGGCTCTCCATTCAAATCTGCCCCATAAAGGAGAGCAGTTAAAGAAGAGGCAGAAGTTCTCACAATTTCCCCTGCTACATGATTTAAAGTGTCCAACACTGGATTCCCCATCACTTTTACCACTTTTTGCCTTGCATTTCTATGCACTACACTCATCTCTTGCACTATGATCAATCCCTAAATGGTTAATTAACTAGTTACTCTGAATATGGTGTGAATCAGTTTTTACACATGCACAGGTTTTATGCCAAGGCAACAATAAATTACATTTTCAGAATATTGTTACATAGGATTATAGTGATTCTTTATTTGGACAATTGGTATGTGCCAGAACAACCAAGTGGAGATATTGTTATTAAAAACTTCCACGAATTTAAAAATCAAGTTTCAACTTTACCAAGGACAAATTTCAGGACTAAATATTCAGCCTCCAAGCAAAACAAAATAAAAAATTACCAATGCACACATATGCCTGGGCACATTTTGCAGATGAACATGAAAAATGCTGTTAGCGAGTGTTACTTTACACCTGCAAAATTAATGGGCATAAATAGATTTTGTGGGGCAAATTATAATCCTTATGTGCAAGTGTTCAGATTGGGGTGCTGGCACCTGCCAATGCTTGCCGAGCGTTATGCACATATAAGGAGGTGTAGGGCGGTCACGGCTATCCCTCCATCTATCTGGGAGGGAGGCTAAGCCCTCTCTCTACAAGTCCTCTGGATGAGCACAGTTTGGGGTGGAATTAGCATTGGGTTCTCTGCCACTCGGCGGGGTAATCCAGTGTTGAGTCTAGGGGCCCTGGCCCCCGAATGGACAGGGCACCAGACGATTAGAGGGCTCTAGCCTACAGTCAGGGTAGAGCAGGAGTGTCCACAAGCCTCCGGCAGGGCAAAGCAGCAAGCAATTAGGTGGCCCTGGCCAGTATTCAGGACAGAGCAGCTAAGGAATCTATTCCCCCAGGCCCTCGAACAGGGCAGGCAGCAAAGTCAGGAAGCTGTGGCCTGTACTCGGGACAGCGCAGTAACCAGTCTATTCCCCCAGGCCCTCAAACAGGACTGGGCAGCAAAGTCAGGATACTCAGGCTTGTTCTCAGGACCAAGCAATAATACGTCTCTAAGCCCAAGCCCTCAAATAGGGCGGGGCAGCAAACAGACAGGGATCCTGGCTCTGGGGGACCACTGACAAACACAGACTTTTTGGCCTGTGGTGGGGTGGCAGGGGTTAGGGGGATGCAGGTCCACCCAACTCCACTGCGTCCCAGCCCAGGTCAGCGGGGAAATCCAGCTGCAACACGCTAGCCAGCCGTCAGTCAGTAACACAGCCGAACTATATTCAGCTCCCCAGGGCTACTTCCTACACTCCCGTTTGAGGGGGGGTACATGGGTCCCAGGGTCGTCATCCATCTCACTGGGGTAAATGGCTAATGGCAGCCCCAGCAGTGGGTCAGAGATGTCTTTCTCCTCTGACGGCTCCTCTCTAACTGAGCTGAAGGACTGGCCTTTTATATTTCTGGTTCCTGTCCCGCCCCTCTGCTTCCGGCCGTGCGGGTGTGGGTGTCCCGGTTCTGCCCACCAGGGAGGGCTCGCGGCTGTCCCTCCATCTGTCTCTGAGGGAGGCCACACCCCCTCGCTACAGGAGGTTAGAAGGAAACTCATCCAAAAATTTGGCCCTAGATGTAAGCTGGGAATGGCTTTTATGGCAGTCTTACACTCACATTGTATGTGGAAAATATTAAAGGCTGTTAAAATTGGAACACAGTTACTGTAGGTGTGTGCTTCCACAGGTGCAGGAAAGACCTTTTTATTTACCCAGCAAATACACTTATTAATCCTCAGCTGTGCCAAAAGCAATGAAGAATCCAGCTAAACAACCAGAGTAAGAATTAAAATCATGAGAATTAAACAGTCAGGCATATTTTCATTTTGGACCAGGGGTGTACTAGGCAACCAGTTGGTGGCTGCAAGAAAGCAAATGGAGTGGAGAAAATCTTGGTAAAGCTGTTTTGTACGTGGGTAAGAAATTGGAGATTCAAATAACACAGGTGATAGCATGGGTAAAAAGCCCCTGCTCTCTCATCAGATCTGCTATGTTGCTTATGTTCTTGCCTTTGGGAGATGAAAACGCCATGGGCTGGGCAAGGAAAAGCCTGTGCTTAGATGCTATAAACATCTATCACTTTAAAAGAAAAAAATCTCATATGTCACTCCTTTAGAAGTACCATACTGGTCCTGTGTGCTAAAAGAGAATGGGCATCTTACTCGGACGTAATACAGCCTTCTTTCTACTGGAGCCACATGCTGGCTTTGTTAGAATGATCACATTATGGCAAAACTGTTTTAAAATCAGAATAAAGAATAACGTATGTATTTCTAAACAACTGAAATGCTGCTGTGAATTATAGAACTAAAGCAGTTGATCTTTTTGAGACACAGGTTTCGTTTATATTAAGTATAAAAGTGATAGTTTCATTATTTAACAAATGCTATTGTTTGTTTTACAGTAGCACCTAGGGGTCAACCAAAAACAGCGCCCTGCACCATTGTGTCACATGCTATATGAACAGTAATACAGTCCCTGGCCAGAAGAACTTACAATCAAAACTTAGTTAGGGACCTGCTTTGTCATGTTCATATTTCAGTCTCTCTTGCTTACTTTAGCTATTTTCTTTGTTTTGTATCTTTAAATTGCCTATATTCTTTAGAGTGACAAATGGAAAACTTCACTACAACTTTACCAGTCTGGATAACTTGATGGATATTCTCTGGAAAAACAAACTCATTCCAGGTAAGGACAGCTTTTTCCTGGTCAGTTAAACATGTCGGATCAAATGTACAGTCATCAGACTAAACAGCTTTTGCCAGAGCAGATTTTGGTCCAAAATTAGTTCGCTTCTACTTACATTTGACTCCCATTAATGTAAATGGAAATTCTGCACACAGAACCCTGGGAATAATGTAAAGCAGCACATTAGTGCTTTACTTGTAAGAGCTTTGGCATTAATCTGAGACTCTGAACTGGAAGCTGTGATCAACTCTCTCCTCACTGAAATACGCTCAAGAAGGGACCAAACAGGACACATTCCTAAACTCATCTTGCTTTCACTACCCATATACAGCTATACACACCTCCCATGCCTCTAAGTCACACGCCAGTTCAGAAGCTGAGGTGGTAACTCCTATACTGTTGATTTCATTGACAAGCAATGAGTTTGAACGACCTCAAGACCAAAGTAACTATTGGTGTGGAATTAGCGTGTGGCATCAGGAAAGGGAGCCCATTTAATGTAACTAATTTCCTGTGTCTTATGTAGTTTCAGATTCTTAAGTGTCAATAAGACTCAATGACTTCCTTAGCTAATCAAAAGTAAACCAGTTCATGAAAATGGGAGTTAGACTTCTTGTGTTTATTTAAGGATTTGAATTGATGGGAAGCCCTTCAGGATACTTTACAGATTTTGAAGACAAAAAACAGGTTATAAAATGGAGGAGCCTAATTGCACTTCTGGCCAAGAGATACATAGGTGAGTCATTAAGTAATCATTGTTTAATCATCAGTCCTTTATTCTTCCACAGTTGTGTGGTTTATACTTGATTTCAGGATGCATAACAGCAATTGGGTGAATGGGAGAGGTTTGAGTGGGTTCATTTAAGCAACACTAATTCTTGAATTCAATTTTGGAAAAAGCTTCATAGAAGGGTGAGAGACTGAAGCCACTTGAAACAAGTCATGGAGCTCAGTACATTTACGTTTCTTGCCCATGGAGTGAGGAGTTCTAATTGAGGCTGAGAATTATCTGTCCAACGCCACTTCTTGTCTTTTTTTAGTTTCATTTTCACCACTCAACATTAGACAATACAACACTAAAAACAACAAATACAGTGCATAGCCCAATAAAAAATTAGGCTAAGCCAAACTATGTAGGCTGAAATCATGAGGGAGGTGGTGGAATCTCCTTAGAGGTTTTTAAGATCAGGCTTGACAAAGCTGGGATGATTTAGTTGGGGATTGGTCCGTCTTTGAGCAGGGGGTTGGACTAGATGATCTCCTGAGGTCCCTTCCAGCCCTGATATTCTATGATTCTATGGGGATTAGCTGTTCAACCACAGCTAAAAGCCCTGTACAACTAATGAACCTCTTAAGTCTCTCACATCCCTGGGAAATAGATAAAATAAATACCAATACCCCCATTTTCCAGATGGGTCAACTGAGGTAGTGACAAGTGAAGTGATATGGCCAGGGTCGCACAGGAAGTCAATGACAATGTCAGGAATGAGACTTGAAGAAGGGATGGATTTTGAAGACTGACCAAAAAGTGACATGATTTAGCAAAGTCCTGGTCAGGAGAGAAGAAGAGGGGCGTCGAAGAGAACAAGGCTGCAATTGTGGTTGTAGTTTATAGCAATTAGATAGCAAACCTTTGAATAGTTCGAGGCCTTTAGTAGCCCTCTCTGTCTTTGTTTCGAGAGCCACCAGAGCTGTGCCAGGGCAGCCGTGTGTTTATAGGTAGGTAGGCGCTGCATGTTGTACATATGTTATGAACATGATCATTTGGATCCCACCGTGGCCTTACGCTGGTTGTGTAAAGGGCAAGATAGACAACAGTGATGGACAGGAAGAAAGCTGGCGTTGATAGCCACAGAGAATGAGCGAAAGATAAGCTACTTTTTAGTCACAGAGGCTCAAATTCAGCCATTTGAACCAGACATACCACGGCCATTGAAATCCATGGGAGCTGCACAGACACCTCAAAGGGCAGAATTTAATCCACTATGTTTGGAAGGCTGCGGGTTGGTCCTGCGCTCTACCCCTGAAGTATGAATTATTCGTTGCCACATGGAAGCCTACCGTGCAGTAATGAAAGGTAGTTTCGTCTGCAGATAGATATGGATTGGAACATGTTGCCAAATGGAATTTTGAAACTTGGAACGAGCCAGATCACCATGACTTCGATAATGTGTCAATGAGTGTCAAAGGTAAGTTTGTTTCTTTTGACCTTGATTTAATTTGTGTGGGGGTGGAGTAGGGTAGGGGTAGGTGGGTGATAAATAATAGGGTATATACAGGTATATTCTGTTTTATAAGGGATTGGCCCTGGGTGTGATCCATGTAACTTCCATTAACAGCATTCCTGCCCTGATTTTCATAAAGTCTCAGGTTAGACTTTAACATGAGAGAAAACAGAAATGAGGGTGGGGAATGGGGAGTAAGGGTGACTACAATACAATCGCGTTTTTCACTGTTGGGTTATAAACTAAAGTTGTGCTATGAAGGGTTTTTTTCTGCTTTAAAGCCATGTGTTTTAATAGATGTGTGTCTTGGTAGCTTGCCCAGGCAAAATCCTGTAAAGGAGCTTCCTGTTGCTGAGACTGTATGAAACCAAGGGAGGGGACTTTGAGACTCCTGTTGTGATCAATAATGGAGAGAGGAAATGGAAAAAGGTGGCTTCAGACACATCATATGCTGTTAGTTGTGCGCACTTTCTAATTGCTCACAGCCTGCTGCAGCAATATGAGGACTGACCGTACTCTTCGGTAACTTGAATCAAGACATCATTATAATTTTAAGCTGTAACCATCTCCTGTATACATTATTGTTCTGACTCTAGGGTTTCTCAATTATTACGACGCATGCTCAGAAGGGTTAAGAGAAGCTAGTTCTTTACTGAAATTTGGAGGCCCGGGAGATTCTTTCCATCCATTCCCAAAGTCGCCCATCTGCTGGCATCTTCTACATCACTGCTACAATGGAACCAACTTCTTCACTGGAGCGACTGGTGTGAGGTTGGACTACATAGCCCTACATAAGAAGGTCAGTCCAAGGCTTCTAGCTGTTTAATAAAGAAAAGTGTACGGGAAAATATTTCTTAATCCAATTTATTGCTAAGGTTGACGGTGCAGCCCCTCTGGCTTATGAAGTTCACTTTCAGAATTGTGCTCTGCCTGTGCTGGGGTACATAACCATTACAATTCCAGAGGGCCTTCTAAAGATGTTCTAACAGACAAACTTCCTTCCAAGCGGAATGCTTCCATGTATAGTCTCCACCTGAAAACAACTTTTCTGCCACTTTCACATGTGGAGAGGGGGAAAATATACACATTTTCCCTTTAAAACAATAGTCCTGACTGCCTGTCAACAGTTCTAGTCAGGGCCGCCCGGGGGGGGGGGGAAGTGGGGCAATTTGCCCCGGGCTCCGCAGGGGCCCCCAAGAGAACAGCTGAGGCTCCCGCCTCCGCCCCTCTCCTGGAGCCTCAGTGCATCAAGCGGCGTCCTCAGACAGCGCCGCAGCGTGTCTCCGCCCGGGCCCCTGAGCCCCGCCCCGCTCAGAGCCGCGTGCTGAGGGGGCGGGGCTGCGAGCTCCGGGCTGAGCTCAGCTCCCTCCACTTGGCGTGGAGCTCACAGCCCCGCCCCCTCCCCATGCGGCTCGGAGCGGGGTGGGGCTCAGGAGGCCCAGCCGGAGACACGCTGCAGCTGTTCAGCGAGGCGCTGAGGCTCCAGGTGAGGAGGGAGCCTGGGGTAAGAGGTTGGGGGGCCAGTCAGGGGGCAGGGAATGGGGGGGTTGGATTGTGGGTGTTCCGGGGGCGTGGATAGGGGTTGGGGCAGACAGGGAGCAGGGGTGGGGTCCCGGGGTGGTGGGGGGGTGGGGTCTCTGGGGGATGGTGAGGGGACAAGGAGCAGGATGGGTCAGGGATTCTGAGGGGGGCAGTCGGGAGCAGGAAGTGGGTGGGGGTCGGATAGGGGGCAGGGCCAGGCTGTTTGGGAGGCACAGCCTTCCCTACCCTAAAGCTCATTCAGCAGTTTGAGGCTTGCAGAAGAGCCGAGCTGTTAGCTTTTCCATTAGGGCTCCCATCCCTTTCACTTCTCAAATGCCAAATTATAGTCTGTATTTAATTTCAGTGCCATAGGGAGATTCATGTCAGGGGAGGGCAGCTTCATTTAAAATTAGCCACTGGGGGAGGGATCACATGAGAAGAGCAATATTCTGCCCAACCCTACCAAGGGAGACCCCCCCACTTCCCCTGCATTCTCTGAGGCTCCAGAGGGGTTAATTCAGTGGTTCTCAAACTTTTGTCCTGGTGACCCTTTCACATAGCAAACCTCTGAGTGCGACCACCCCCCTTATAAATTAAAAACACTTTTTAATATATTTCACACTATTATAAATGCTGGAGGCAAAGTGGGGTTTGAGGTGGAGGCTGACAGCTCGCAACCCCCAGTAATAACCTCGTGACACCCTGAGGGGTCCTGACCTCCAGTTTGAGAACCCCTGGGTTAATTTAATTTTAGCACCCTGTGTCCATTCACATACATGTGCTATTTTGAGCATTTCAGTTTTGACAACATAGGCTCATCCCAGATTCTGGAACAAGCTCAAATGCTCAGTTCGTGGAGTATGTACATAAGCTATACTAAAGACAAACCCACAGTAACCGTCTCCAGTTTGTGAGGGACCCCATGGAGCCAGTCTCTAGGAAACAGATAAATACATAGAGATTATGTCCATTAATGGCTATTAGCCAGGATGGGTAAGGAATGGTGTCCCTAGCCTCTGTTTGTCAGAGGGTGGAGATGGATGGCAGGAGCGAGATCACTTGATCATTACCTGTTAGGTTCACTCCCTCTGGGGCACTTGGCATTGGCCATTGTCAGTAGACAGGATACTGGGCAGGATGGCCTTTGGTTTGACCCAGTATGGCTGTTCTTATGTTCTAACCTAAATGAACCCAAAGTTATGGAGACAGATATGAGACAAGGAAGCCAGCAGAAAACCTGGAAAAATCTCTGACTGGATGGGCTCAGGCATTTGGTCACAAGCTGAGGTGGTTCAAAAGTTTTGGATTTTTTTTTAAGCAGAATTTTTTTATTGTTTCTTTAAACAATCAAACACAGCAAGCAGCAAATATTTGGCCACACACTTCTGAAACCTCAAACCATGTTCAGGTTTTGGCAGACTAATTTCAGCTTTTCAATCAAAAAAACCACAACAAATTTTGAAGGAAAGCAGGCATTGTCCGTGATTTTTTTCTGCTTTTTAAAAACCCCTAGTTTTCGATCCAGAAAAAGTTTTGATGGAAAATATTTGGCCAACCCTTTTAATGAGCTTTAGTGCCTTTTAGCACTAGCTGATGCTGAGAACCAGTGATACCTTGTAAAGAAGTTTTCTCAAAACTGGGTTTGTGCCAAAATGCGGAAGGTTTATTTTTCCCAGGGGCGCCCGTGGGGGGGAGCAAGTGGGGCAATTTGCTGTGGGCCCCGCAAGGGCCCCCAGGAGAATATAGCATTGCAATTTTTTTATAGAAGGGGCCCCCAAAATTTCTTTGTCCCAGGCCCCCTGAATTCTCTGGGCAGCCCTGGTTCTAGTGCCTGAGCAGATCGGGTAGAAATGTTAAATTTGACAGGCAAGTTGAGCAAGGTGATATCTTTTATTGGACCAACTTCTGTTGGTGAGAGAGACAAGCTTTTGAGCCACGCAGAGCTCTTCTTCAGTTCCAATAAAAGATATTACCTCACTCACTTTGTCTCTCTAATAGCCTGGGACCGACACAGCTACAACCCTGCACACATATCTGACAGGGACATAGGTGCTTGTGCTCTGTCTTTCATAGCAGAGGTTCTCAAACTGGGGGCTGGGCCCTCCTGAGGGGGCACGGAATGTATTCGAGGGTAGTGGGAGCATGAGAAGCTTTAGGGGGAAAAACTTCACTGCACACGTTTTACCCACAGCAGTGAATAATTAGCAACGCTGACTCCTCCAGCCATACCAGGTCCTTAGATGGTGCTGTGCATTTTGGTGTATTCCTGTTAAGCTTGCCTAGCATTATACAAAGTCAGTGCCATCTGCACGTTAATCCATTTGCTATGCCACGGTGGGCATATTTAATGGTAAACAAATCGACCACAATCACAGTTTTGCTTTTGTTCTTATTACAATGAATCGTTGGCTTTGTTTGACTCAGTGTTTCACTGTTTTTAATATTTAGTGAGAGTTGCATGTTGGTTTTTTTAAATCAATATATGTACTTGGGGGCAAGAAACTACTACAGACACATAGATGGGAGGCCTAATCAAATAAGTTTGAGAACCACTGTTCAGAGTACCGTACATGACACTTCGCTTCCTCACTTTGCATGAAATGGGATTCCCATTGTTACAGGGAGCTGGAAGTTCTCTTCACATCTTAGAGCAAGAAACAGAAGCAATGGAGCAAATTCAGAAGTTGTTCCCAAATTTCACCTCGGTTCCTGTATACAATGATGAAGCAGACCCACTGGTTGGATGGTCAGTTCCACAAACGTGGAGAGCTGATGTGACCTATGCAGCCATGGTGGTGAAGGTAACTCAACGCTCACTTAGTGTCCTCACCTAATATGCTAATCTGCAGAGCAAGTGTGTTGCCAAAAGAATGTTTTATTAGGTTTCTGAATGGACTTCAGGAAAAAATTACAAGCCAAATCTTGAGGTTTGAATGCTCTCACACCAGGGTGTCAGGTGCTTTAACTTCATAGCTTTAGTTAATTCATCTGCCCTTTCCCGAGTGTCCCTGTAGAAAACAACCCTATGAAAACTCCTCCTCCTCCTAGGAGAACTGGAGAATGTGCTGGGGACACTGTTACCGTGAAACCTTCTGCATGATTGGCTAAACTCACTTTCCCTCATTCCCTGTAACAGGCTCGCCACTATCTTCTTGTGGTGCATTATACACCCGCAACTGTACAAAATCACCCTTTCCCAGAAAGCCCTAAGCACCACTACCATCCTCCTTGACTGCTTAATGCAGTAGTTCTTGGATTTTGGGTGAGGTCTCTGCACAGAGGGCTGACATGACCTCATTATTACTGCCCGCACCAAGGGGCAGGCCATGCAATGGGCATATAGCCATGAGTTAGGGGGGCAGTGCAGAACTATGTAACCATGGAGGCAACTGCAATGCTGGGGAAGAGACTGCCCCTGCTGTTGGGAGCATGCCAGTTGTACCAACCTGTGAATGTTCCCTGTGGTCTCTGCTGAACCGAACCCTTGCACGTGGAGAGGAGATGTGAGCAATTAGATGGATCCCTGGAAAGCCCATGGGAGTATTGACCCGAAAAATCGACTGGGTTTGCACACTTGGATGTGCACAAGCCTCTAAGTGTGAGCTGGTGCATCTCATTTCTCAAATACTTCCTGTCTGTGGTATACTTGTGATGGACAGAGACAAGCTTTCAGGCTTACACAGAGCCCTTCTTCAGGTCTGGGAAAGGCTGTTTAGCGTAAGTAGTTAACACATGTTTCAATCTGTTCCACCTTGTATTTAGCAGTGTCACTGAGTACATCTCCCAGCCCTGAAGAAGAGCTCTGTGTAAGCTCGAAAGCGTGTCTCTCTCACCAACAGAAGTTGGGCCACGAAAAGATACTGGACCAACACGGCTGTGACTACACTGTATACTTGTGAGAGCTTTATCACAGCTTGTGTCACACCATTTTTAGCTGACTCTTTAAAGAAAGCGAGTCTCCTCTCAGGCCCTTCACTGGCTCCTTATTATTGCCCTGCAAAAAGTGTAAACATTTGGGGGTTTTGCCTGCAGAACCCTTCACGTTTCTGCTCCGGCCTACGCTTGTGATCTGTCTCCTTGTTGCATGGTTGGTCATTTTACGGAGGAATAAAAGGGGTGTGCCCAAGGTCACTCAGCAAGGAATTGGAACCAGGGCCAAAGCCTGCACTTTGTTACACCGGTGTAAATCTAAAGCAACTCCACCGGGGTCAGTGGAGTTATTTAGTACTGTTCGGGTGTAAGCCCAGAGCACTAGTCCAATACTTTGACCACAAGGCTACCTCTTGTATTGCAATTAATAGCATACGTGGTCCATTAATGAATGATCCTAATCACTGTCCCAGTGATTGTAACTGGCGAAACAGTAAGGGCCGAACGCTGCGAAGTTCTTACACATGAAGTACAATGAGGTCACTAATGAAACATTATTTTGACAAAAATGTGGATGGAAATCACATCTCTCATGGGAGCTCTTTACATAAGTACTAAACCAAGTGAGTAATTCCATCCTCTGGACACGTAAGACTTCACTTCCTGAGGAAGTGTGTATCAACCTTCACTATTCATGAAAGAGCCACTCAGGGATGGTGTGAAGTCTCCAGATTTTCCGAAAGGACTTCAGAACTCTCTTCATAAATCTAGTAGAGCTATCTCCATTGACTATAATTCCAGTGTCCAGCTAACATGGCTTGAGCCCCTTCACCGCCTGCTTACACAGCGTGTCTAGAACTCTTCTTTGTGCAGCACCTGGCATTCTCACAGAGAGCCCGCTGCTCCCCGTGCATCCCCACAGGTAGGATTAATCCTTCACATCTGAGTCAACACACTGCCGCAATCCTACTGATGCCCTGATTTTAGCCAACCTGAGAGCTTATGTGAACTAAAGCCATGCTGAGATGATCTTCATGAATTTTGAAGCCAAAATGTTGCATGCATTTGCTTTCATTGCATGTACAGATCTTCGCTGCCACACGTGTGTGCAGGATGTAGGGATGAAACTAGTTCAGTAGCTTCACTGCAGTATCCAAATGAAGCAAGGGTGCTCTACTCTGCTGTTTACAGCGGGTAAGCGAATGCACGGAAACGAGTTAAAGTGGCCCCAGGCAGAAGCAGCCCATCATGTAGAACTGCTGCAGGATCATGTAGGCTGAATATGCAGTTCAACAGAAATAAGACCGTTGGTTTTAAAACAGGAATCTATTCGTTAGAGTGTCAGCAAGAAGTGTTTTTTCCCCCAGCATGACGGCCAGTTTTCCCGTTACTTTCCAGGTAATCATCCAACATCAAAACCTGCTCATTTCCAAAGCCAACAACACCATCAACTACACTTTACTGAGTAACGACAATGCCTTCATGAACTACCATCCCCATTACTTCACCCAGAGAACGCTGACTGCCCGATTCCAGATGAACAACACAAAGCCACCTCATGTCCAGATGGTGAGGAAGCCTGTGCTGACCGTAATGGGATTGCTGGCACTGCTAGGTATGGTAAATGTTTGTTTTAAGTCGCTAAATGCCAGTCCCCAGTCACATGCAAGTTACATGCTTAAAATCTATCAACAGGTCATCTACTCCCTCTTCCTGCTAACGCGGGGTTATTCCCTCCTCCAATTTGTCCAGTCCAGTTGGATGTGTCACAAGGAATGACACTTCCACCCCTCCCCCTGGGACATGAGCAGTCTTCGTGTCAGGCTGTTTTCCTGACAGTATGTTATTCCTCTAAATCAGGGGTGGCCGACTTGTGGCTCCGGAGCCACATGCGGCTCTTCAGAAGTTAATATGCAGCTCCTTGTATAGGCACCGACTTTCCAGTGTGCCGGGGGGTGCTCACTGCTCAAGCCCTGGCTCTGCCACAGGCCCTGCCCCCAACTCCACCCATTCCCGCCCCATCCCCATAGCCTGCAGTGCCCTCGCTTGTCCCCCTCTTCCCCCCCCCAGCCTCCTGCACGCCATGAAACAGGTGATTGGAAGGTGTTGGGAGGGAGAGGGAGGCGCTGATTGGTGGGGCTGCCAGTGGGCAGGAGGCCCTGGGAGCGGGGGCGGGGTGGGGGGAGCTGATGGGGGGCTGCTGACGTATTACTGTGGCTCTTTGGCAATGTACAATGGTAAATTCTGGCTCCTTCTCAGGCTCAGGTTGGCCACCCCTGCTCTCAATTGATCCTATTGCTTCTGTTTATACCCCCATATGCCACCTCGGTCAGTACCTTTCTGTTTATATTTGAGGACTGGTATCCCCCCGGGCCAGGTCCATTCAAGCTATATTTCTCTTTTATAAGCTCTCCGGCCTCTCAATCCCTCTGAGCTCCCGCCAAGGTGTTAATCTAGGCCCTGGTTGTCTTAGACACACGCTTAAGTCTTATTGACTTAAAACTGTTATTAGGCATGTAGTACCTAAAGGCCAAACAGGCTGGCGACCCACTGTGCTGGATGCCGTACAAACGTCGTAAATGAGATTTATGCACATGCTGAAGTGCTTTGCAGAACCAGGGCTGTATTTCCAGAGCTGACCACCAGGGGCAGTTTCAGTTATGCCAGGGTAAATCCAGTGACTTCACCAGTGCTCCTCCAAATTCATGCTGGTATAACCAAGTAATCTATAGCTCAGCCCTGCGTATAGACAGTTCTGTGTTTCACCTCGTCACAGGTCTACCGCTGGTCTAGTTACCTTTTTGTGTCAAAAATGTATTTTTACTTTCAGGGGAAAACCAAGTTTTTGCAGATATTATCAGCAAAGACGAAAGTGCCAACACCGACACTGTTGGAGTACTAGCCACGGTGCACAGTCCTGCTGAGCTACAGCCGTCAGACAGCTGGCAGGCCACCGTACTGATCTATGCTAGTGATGACAACCGGACATCCTCGAACATCAGTGCTGTGACAGTGAACGTTACCCATTTCCCCAGGCATGCAGGTAAATGGGCTGGGGGTGGGGGGGGGATCTGGGTACTGGAGCCCCAGGAAAAGGTTCACGTTAAACATTTCCAAAGCGTTCATTTCATAACTGAGGGCACATCTAGAATTTGTATATTACCAAGCTAGAGATCTCTCCTTACCTGGCAGCCCCCGATTTTCTGGAGCCTAGGAGCACTGTATTAGGAAAGACTGTGGACCCTGATCCCAGAGCTGGGCCTGCCTCTGGCCTTTAAGGGATACAGTGAATTCTGTCCTTTCAGAAACGATTCAGCCCAGCTGCTCCTGAGCCAGGTCTCGCTGAGCACAGAGCTCCCTCTGGGATTGATCACAATGTAATCCAGATATTGAACATTGCACAGTGTGTAGGATTTACTGGTGTTGTCTTCAACAATTGCTACGGGGTTCAGCACCTGTGGCAGTCAGGGCACTTCTATTTAGGAGCCTAGATAGGAATTTAAGAGCATAACATTAAGGACCAAGGCTTGAAAATATTTAGTCTTAGGCACTTGTGAAAATTTTTCTCCCAAGTCCCATTTCAGTGAGATTCAGGCTCTGAAGTCACTTTTGAAAATGGGACTTTGGCTCCTAAGTCATTTAAGCACTTTTGAAAGTTTTACCCTTCGTCTTTAAACCCAGATCAGGAGCTTTACATGTTTCCTTTGTGTTTCCAAAGACCTTGTGTATGTGACATACTACCTGGACAACAACCTAACCAATCCCTGTTTGGAGTGGAAGAAAGTAGGAAGCCCCGATTTTCCTTCTGTAAAGCAATTCCAACAAATAAGGGAAGCCGAGGTATGATGCATATGCGGTAAAAACTGTCAGTGTCAACACACTGTTCATGAACTGGTGACATTATGGCGAGGGAACCTGATGACTGGTTTATGTTCTAGAGCAGTGTTTCTAAAAATTGGGTCCGCAGAACTGGGGGTCCTCAAAGATACTCAAGGGGGTCCGTGTGCCCCGCTGATCAACTCCTCCCCTGCCCTCCCTCAACTCCTCCCCTTCCTTCCCAGCGCCTCCTGCACGCCGGGAGATTGTAGGCGCTAAAAGTCCAGCGGCATAGCGGTGGTAGGGCAGGTTCCCTGCCTGCCTTGGCACCACACTGCTCCCAGAAGCAGCCGGCATGTCCCTGCGACCCCGGGGGGGGCGGTGTGGCAGTGGGTCTCCGCATGCTGCCCCTGCCCCGAGTGCTGATTCCACAGCTCCCATTGGCTGGGAACTGTGGCCAATGGGAGCTGTGGGAGCAGTGCCTGTGGGCAGGGGCAGCGCACGGAGACCCCCTGCTCCCTCCGTCCCCCGCCTAGGAGCCATTGCTTTCGGGAGCCGTCCAGGGTAAGCACCACCCAGCCGGAACCCACACCCCAAACTTCTGCCCCATCCCAGAACCCACACCCCGCACCCAAACTCCCTCCCAGAGCCCGCACCCCCTCCTACACCCCACCCTCTGCCCCATCCTAGAACCCACACCCCACACCCAAACTCCCTCCCAGAGCCCGCACCCCCTCCTACACCCCAACCCCCTGCCCCATCCTAGAACCCCCCCCACCCAAACTCCCTCCCAGAGCCTGTACCCCCTCCTGCACCCCAATCTTCTGCCCCCATCCCAGAACCCACACCCTGCACCCAAACTCCCTCCCAGAGCCCGCACCCGCTCCCAGAGCCCAACCCCCTGCCCCAGCCTAGTGAAAGTGAGTGAGGGTGGGGGAGAGCGAGCGATGGAGGGACGGGGGATGAAGTGAGTGGGGGCAGGAAGAGGTGGGGTGGGGATGAAGCCTTGGGGGAATGGGAGGAGTTGGGGTGGGGCCTGGGGCTGATCAGGAGGGCTTGGGGTGGGGGGTCCCTGAAAAATGTTAAATCAATATGGGGGTCCTCAGGTTGCTAAAGTTTGAGAACCACTGTTTCTGGAGGATTATTTAGATACTGAGTTTAGCATGGACTGAGTCATGTGATTATCACCTCCTTCCTCCTTGATTAGCAGGAGAAGCCTAGACAGGGAGCTGCATTACAGCTTGCTCGAAAGCTTTAAGACTGCTCAGGGACTGCAGAGATGAGTGGGAACCCTCGTGTTTGTGGCTGCTCTTTGCTTTTCTCGTGAGATTTTAAATCTAAGTCCATAGTGGTACTGACCAGGCGAAACATAAAGTGTAGGACAAGTCTCAGACAGGTGGCTGTAAGTCAGTTAGCTCGTGCAGCCCTCCAACCACTAGAGATGGGCAATTCAAACACCTTTGGCATTGTAGCAGCTTTTACTAATCATTCAGCCAAAAAGACTGAATGCAGATCACCCACCTGCCTTACCAATTATCTCGCCCTTTAGGAAGTGACTGCCCTGCCTTGGTCAAGCAGTAACATCTCCTCTCTCATTCCTCTGAAGATAAATCCAAACCAGAAAGTGAACGTGACACTTTGGGTGAAATCCTGGCACCACTGAAGCCAGTGGCAAAACTCTCATTGACTTTAATACGGGCTGGGCTTCACCTTTGTGGTTTTTTAATGCCCTATTACAGAGTTTCTCAAGTTTCTGGAGCTGATACTAATTTTACAGATTAAAGAATATCTGCAAACCCTCCCTCAAGACTTCTGTCCCCTAACCATGACTAGGCGAAAGGCATGTAACTACCCATGCTCTAACTAGCAAAATTCATGAAAGAGAAACATTGTACTCGGTACAGTGGAGAAACCTGTCTGGCTGCTGGAAGACCGTGCAGACTGGATTGGCTAAGCAGGCTTAAGGAACCTTGATTGACAGTTTACGGCAATTCTACACTTATCACCACCATCTTAGACACTTGACTGGCTGAACTACAAGGAGAAAAGTGGAATGAGATCTGACACCTTAGTCATCCTCCTCCTTTAGAGCTATCCAAAGCTGGCTGAGAGCCTGGCACGAATCTTGCTGCCAAGTGCTGCAGCATCTTAAAAGGGGGACAAAGGGTTTGTCTGAAATTCCCTCCAAATGCTGAGTTATCAGCTGCTCAGTTTCTTCAATAGAGTCTGAAACAAGAGGAAACAACTCCACTTGATTATCAGCTTCCAGGTGTTTTCTACAGTAAGTGCCTCTGCCTTGTTGCGCCTGGACAGAACATAGATATTCCCGGCTGGAGAGAAGAGTGAAGTTTGATGAAGTGCCCACGTACCTCAGTAAATTAAACTAAGGATGAACTGGTCAAGGTGTCAGCAAGGGGAGAATGCTGATCATGCAGGAAAACCTGCACCTCTGTCCTTAAAATCAAGAGGAGAACGGGAACTTTGCCGCATGAAAGCCATCTCGCTATTGCAAACTAGGGCAATGCAAAAGCTCTACATTCACTGAACAGCTTTCTGGGAAGGTCACTAGTGCAGAGCTTGATGAAGGGCCGGCTCAGGTTTGCAGGCACACAGCATATGAAAGTGTGAGGCACTAGGTTGGATGTTTAGGATCCATATGATGAGGTTGCTTTTAACTGTCATCAGCTGGGCTCTGTCCCCACAGACTGCAATACGCCACTCACACGGAAAGCAGAGCTCTGCGGCTGCTTCATGGAAAGTCTCAAATAAGCACCCTGTATGTCCTGGGCCAGCTTTACCAAGGAGCCAGTGGGAGAGAGCTGACTGGCCGCAGTAGAACTAGACAGAAAAGCCCCGCGCGGAGAGGTAGAGAGAACCCTTCCATAACAAAACCAGCATCTTGTGCTGGATGTCAACAGCTGGGGTCAGATCCAGAGGGACAAAAATCAATGTATCTGTAGGTCTCTCCCAGCCTCCCTTCCCTCTCCCAGGATTGGCCCTGCTTGGAGCAGGGGGTGGGACTAGATGACCTCCTGAGGTCCCTTCCAACCCTGATATTCTATGATTCTATGAGTCCCTTCTCCCTTAGAGGGGTCTGGAGTTGCCCTCATTCACTGGGTATTTAAAGAGCCGGCGCCTTAAATTCAGCGGGCTGGGGGACTGAGGACAGCCGGCCCCATCTGCTCACTCACTGTGTGAATGAACAGTCTGTAGCCCGCACTTTCCTTCCCCTCAGGGAAAGCCTGCTGGCTTCCTTCTGCACTCTCAGGTCTAGGGACTAAAGTAAGTGTGATGTGGGGCAATGCAACTCCCCCTTCTCAGTCCGAAGGAGATAGGAACTTCCCCTGGTTTGAGTATCCAGCACTCTCCCGTCTCCTCCCCCGAGTCTGCTTTACCTATCGCTCAGGCATCCATGAGATCCTTGCTCTACCAGCTCTCTGAAACCTGCTTTCTCCCACTTATTCCCTCCAGCTGCAGAGGACACCCCCAGGCTTGAATTACCTGGCAGATGTTGAGGGACAGAGCTAACTACAGGCTCTGTCTGCAGGCCAGACACTTAACCTATTCCTCCACTGCCCAGTCGGCAGCTTGTAAATGCCCTCACTGGCACGAAAGGGTCTGACGCTGGTTTCAAGCGAGTAGCTGTTCCTATAACTTAGTCATTTGCACTGCATGGGGAAGGCACCTCTTTTGCACACCATGTGCACCTTGCACTGTGGTGAGCTTTGCAAAGATAGCTAATCAGAAGGGCGTTACTGTGTCATTACTCAAACTGGCATGCAAGTGGCCTTGGTTTTCAGGCTCCCTCCTTAAAACCTCAGACTTCTTTCAGTGATGGATGTTTGGCTTCTAAAGATCACAGTGACTCTGCAGGCTTCGTACTCCGATGCAGCCCTTTGGAACAAACTGCACACGGCACTCACAAAGCTAATAAACCTTACATCATACGTGTCCATCCTAGTTCCACATTGGCATGGGAACAGCCTGACACTGCCCTTTCCCCCAGTCATCCCTCAACCGGAACTGAGCTCCGGCGAAGACCAAACAACGGCCAGTCCATGCGAGGCTCAGCCATGCTCTCAGGCTTGGCCATCTGCTCCGCTGCTCCAGTCCTGCAGTGGGGTTCGTGCATGGCGTCTTGCACTTCATGTCATCCTAAGGGCTCTTCGTGGGACTTGTCTTGTATCAGACACACACACACACACACACGGGAAGAGGTCTAATACTCTTAGCCGCCTGCTGCAGCCCCTCACATCCTGCACTAATCTACACTGAACGGAGGTCCCAGCCACGTGCTGGCCATATGGAACACATTACAAAGCTCTCGCTTGTCCTTTTTTTCCTGTTTTCAACATTACCAAATTTGCAAACCTGGGCATCTTGTATGACCTGCTTTGACTCCCCCTCTCCGAGGTCACAACCCACATTTGGGGCATCTGGGTCCTAACTAATTTCAGGCAAACAGGCCCTACAATCACTGAACAGATAGATAAAGGAGAGGAATAGATATTAGTCTCCTGTTTCACTGAGAAATGCTGCAAGTTATGATCTAGCGGGCTGTAAACTTTTTAAATGCCATTAAAACTGGCAGTGCTAATTTAGAGGTACAGCAACATTACACTGCGGAATCAGCACAGCTATAAAATGAGTATAGAAAGAATGGTGAATATTGATTTCTTTACACACTGCCTCCATTCGGCTTTGGTTTTGCAGGACCCGGTGGTGACCGGACCATTCCCATTTCCTGGGGATGGCCGCCTGATCTTGAAACAGGAACTCCCACTTCCATCGGTCTTCCTCATCCATGTCTGTGCAAGACCTCACTCTGTTCCCAATCAAGTAGGTACCATGATTCAGTGTCAGGCAGGGCCGGCTTTGGTTTTTTGCCACCCAAAGCAAAAAAAAATTTGGCTGACCCCAACCCAGCGCTGGGGTCCCCCCCGCACGCCCCTGCTGCCCCAGCCCTGGACTCCCCCCACCCCACCTGCACCCTCTTTCCGCCCCAGCCCTGGGTCACTGATAACTTGCTCCCAGGGCGGGTCATTCAGCAGGAATTTTGGATGTGCACAGAACACAGACAGGACTGGTTCCCATATGGTTACAGAACTGCAATAAAGTGGAACAATATTCAGCTTGTGTGATTGGAGGATATCTGGATGCATATTATAAGACTGTCCTCTATAAATGAAGAAAAGTTGAGGTGCCTTTATTATTCTTTTGTTCCACTCTTTGTTTCTATGGGGAATTTGCCAATGCGGTATCACTGTCTTCCTTTTAAACAAATAAAACTAAAAAAAAAAAAAAAAAAGGCAATGGCTGTTGAAAATAGCAGTTCCAGTCCTAAAAACCACTGGGAAGCATTTCTTGCTCAATTTTATCCTACTTTTTCTACAGCAAATTACAGTGGATCAGTATATTTGATTTGGGAGAAATGAAGTAACAGCAGCCCAAACTGAGCTTGAGCCCTCCTAAATGCTGAGGTGTTCAAATCTGGAAGGCAGGTGCTAGATTCCCTTTCTGAATATTAGCTAAATCTGGAAAGGAAAAGTCAATTTCTGCTTCCATGGCTCAGAAGTGGAAATCCTCCTACGTGCCTGGTACTGTATCTAAAGCTGCCCAGGTCCAGAGCCTCCCCTCCCTTACTTTTCATTTTAAATTCTAGTGGGATCCGCATACCTCCCTTGCCAGGCTTCAGATAGAGAGGGGCACTGTCCATTTAGTCCACTCAATTCCTTCTTTGGGGGCTGCAAGGAGTATCCCTAATCCAGTCTGGGGATGTTTTCCGAAGGGGATATCTGGGCCAAATCCTTCTACTCCTTGGGCACACTTGTTCCCCATTCACAGTGCCACCCCACTCTAGCAGTGAGCTCTCCATTCACAGCAAGCTGCAGCATGAGGTTTCAGCTACCATACTCCCCACCCCCGTTTTCCTGTTGATAGCGGCCAAGGGAATGCTGGGAAGTGTAGTTCTTTCCCTGCTCCAGGGCTGGCTCTATAGGCAGGGAGCTAACCAAGGAACTACAGCTCCCAGGGCCCCCTGTTGGTTCTCAGCTCCCAGGCTGGATCCCTGCCAGCTGCCGCCCCTGCAAATGGGCCGCCCCAAGCAGCTGCTTGCTTTGCTGGTGCCTAGAGCCCCCCTGGTGTCAGGGGACTGAGTTTGTAACTGTTCCCGTACAGCCTGTCTACGGGCATGTCTACACTGAAGGGTCTGGCCTGAGCCAGCTGACTTGGGCTTATGGGGCTCAGCCAAAGGGGCTGTTTAACTGCAGTGTAGACGTTCAGGCTCAGGCTGGAGCCTGGGCTCTCGGACCCTGCGTGGGGGGAAGGTCTCAGCCCTTGGGCTGCACCCAGGCTTGAACAGCTACACTGCAATTAAACAGCCCCATAGCCCAAGTCAGCTGGCACGGGCCAACCGCAGGTGTGTGATTGCAGTATAGACATACCCTGTTGGGCTATCAGACTTCAATTAATGAAGGCAGCAATGCCTGAGTCTGCTCACTGTTAAAAGGTAGCATAGGAGAATTATTCAAGCAAGGAGCCAAATTTTCCTGTGACAAAGTGATTCCATGACTCACCTTCCAGGATTAACATCCCCACAGCAGATGGTGTGAGCAACTAGCTGAGCTAAAAGTCAAACCTACCCATTGCTGGAAAAATCATTAATGAAATGATGGGAAGTACATTTCCTAGTCTTGAAGATGGGTCAGATGCTTTAAGGCTTAAAAGCCAAACGTTAAAAATAACATTTCAGCTAAGGGCCTGTTTAAATGTTTTATAACCACACATAAGACGCAGTCATAGCTGAGATGACACCTGTTAGCCTGGTAAGCATGAGGTGCTGAGTACCCTTAACTGCCAGGGGACATATGGGGAGTTGAGAGCATTGGGCCACAGAACTGTGGGGCCAAGAAGTTGGAGCAAAAGGATCTAAAACTGAGTTTAAGTCCAGATTGAGACATCAAAATAAGTGGAATGATTTTTTTTTCAAGGTTCCCACTGAAATCAAAGGGAGCTCCTTGTTACTCCCGACTT
This sequence comes from Mauremys mutica, assembly GCF_020497125.1. Taxonomy (NCBI): domain Eukaryota; kingdom Metazoa; phylum Chordata; order Testudines; family Geoemydidae; genus Mauremys; species Mauremys mutica. The sequence goes on from NC_059077.1 coordinate 122,583,030, forward strand.
GGGAAAACCAGGCTACTTCATTTGAAGTCCATATTGAGGCACCGGAATTTTAGCTACCCCTTTACTTCAAAATAGTTAAGCCAAGACTACGTATTAAAGGGGTGAAATATGATCCGATGCTGCTGCATCATCAGTGTGTTATCATAGCAACGCACTTCTTCCCTCTATATTAACGTGGGCCTCTCTCTGCTCTCAGGTGACAGGCGTCCACTTGATCCCTCTGACAAAGGGGCAGGTTGCAGTACTTTGGGACGATGACTGCGTGGATTCGAAGTAAGTGCGTTTTTAAGACAGAGGTAGAGGTAAGACCAGGACACAGATGTAATCTTATCAGGCCTAGGTATTAAATAGCTAAGCAATGTTTACTCTCTCAGCGAAGTGATAGGCATTATCCCTGGCACTTTGTCAATTTTTTTCCAAAGCACAGTAGCTTTAAACATCAAAACGACTGTTCGAACCCATGTGCGATATCTCCGGGAGGAAATCTTGAGCAGGTCCTTGGCTACCCTGCCCGTTCAGCATGAGCCAAGCTTGCAGCCTCACTGACACACAATGGCAATTCATCTGTGAAGCGGGTTTTAGCCCACGAAAGTTATGCTCAAATAAATGTGTTAGTCTCTAAGGTGCCACAGTACTCCTCGTTGTTTTTGATGGCAATTCAGGGTGTCTTGCTCACCTGGAGGAGATGGGAGGCTCCACAAAGCCCCTGTACTAAAAGATGCTGCTTTATCCAATCCTGTCCAAGTTGCCCCTGCCAGATGTGAGTAACGAGCAATGCGGAGATAAAGGGGGAGGATTGTGTCCAGGTCAGAAGATGTAGCCGTCTGTCTGTAGACATGCTACCCCAGAAACCAACCGATATAGACTAATGTGCAGACTGGGGACACAGGACAGCCAACTCAGTGCATCCCCGTTAGTGCCCCTCAGGAAGTGCTGGCTTTCCTGCATATTGGGCCTACGCCTGTGAGATGCTGAATGTCTCCACTGAGGTGCTTAGCCTTGTCTCTCCCCTTGGCATCTGGGGAAGCTGAAGGGGCTCACCAGTTTGTCAAAGGCTCTCACCACCTCGCAGGTCAGCTGGTCCTGGTGCTGTGTTGTGGCCTTTTCGAGCCATGACCCCTGCTCTTTGTGTTTGGGGTGTCTGCTGCAGCACAGGACTTCCCTGGTCAGTTGTGTGCAATGCCAAGCATTTCTGTTCCTCACCCTCCTGCACAGACGAGACGGGGACGGGGAGATGTGGCCATCCCGTGGTCACCAGCAGCCAGTTGAAGTGTTTGGTTTCTTTCCTAGATGTCTGAAAACATTCGAAGTTGAGTTTTCATCAGATGGAAAAGCATACCGACGGATTAATGCCAAAGACACGATCTTCACTCTCTGGATCTACAGTCCAGGTAAAGTCGGCACTCACACTCAGCTTCATCTGTCCCCTCGGCATTCTCACTCGGTTGAAAGTGTACTAAGTTATGTTTGTCATTGAGTTTAAGGAATACAGAGCCAGATGTGTTCAAAGCGCTTCATTGCCAAAAATGAGACCAGGTTCCTCTCCTGGGGATCATACCCTTAGGGCTAGAGGATGCAGCCCTTATTGTGAGTAAGTCCTGGTCACCATGGACAGTGGTTGCACCATCTGTCCCAAAGCACACGATCCTGAGGTCCTTGCTCAGTTTTCACTGAAGCAAACTCCCACTGAAGTCAACAGTGGCTCGAATGCTAGAAGCACCTCCATCCTTGGCCCCTGTGTTCCATTGCCACAGCACACGGGCAGGACGGACAGGGAAGGAAAACTCACGCCAGATGTTGCTGTACTGAGTTATCCACACAGTTATTCACAGTAATATTCCTGTCACTACGTGCCGTGTGTGGACGTGGTTCTTTACAGCACCGGAGGATATGGTCCCTGCCCCGGGCGCTTACCCGCCACAGGCCTGATCCTGACTCTGCTATTGGCAATGGGAGTTTTGCCAGTGACTTCATCAGAAGCAGGGCAGAATCTCATTTTAGACAGATGACACAGGGGCCAGATCAGCTGCTGTGCTTCAGTTCAAGTGTGTGATACTTTCTTGGGGTGCCCAGGCCTGTGAGTCACTTTGTCCCCCACCTCCTGTGTGAGGGAGTTTTGCTTGTGGAAGCTGGATGTCAGCTCCCGGACCCCTCCAGCCACTCAAGCACTCTCCTCAGGGCTCTGCCAGCCCGTCCTTTGCTCTGCACCTTAATAGGCGCCCGAGCCATCCCCTGTAACGTGCAGCCCGTGTTGCTGGACACTCACAGCCATGACCAGGTTCGATACACCCAAGGGAATAGTACACACTTGTTTGATTCAGCTGAGTATGAGCTGCAGCAGAACAACACAGCACTGTAATCTACTAATCGAGAAAACAAATCTGTTTCTTAACCAAGGGAAATGAGATTGTGACCACGGGTAACCACAACAACAGGTTACAAATAACACCGAAATATCACCTGCTTGCACTAGACTCAGACTTAACGTTAACAGGAGGCTAACCTTGTCTAAAGCGATTTCTCACCTCAGCCCTGTCTTGCAGCGTTTCAGCCAAGGTTGGCTGAGATCCTGTTTTTGTGGTGTAACTGCACTGCCCGGTCACCCCCCAAGTGCAGGATAAAAGAGGAGTCCTTGTGCTTTCCTCTTACACCCCCCCCCCGAGCCCATTGGTTTTGTCCCCAGACTCAGAGTGAGTGACCTGTGGTTTCCTTCCAGGGGTGCCAGCTACTCTTTCTTTCCCATCCCCCGTCGACCTGTTTTTCCTGTTGCCTCGCAGGTGTAAATGGGACGGCCTTTGTGCTGGCTTTACAGTGCTTGATGAACATATGAACAGAGGGCGGGGGATTTCACATCCTTTTGTCTGGCAAAACCAACTTACCAACCCTGCCTGGGAGACAGTCTAAATCCACCTATTTTCAGTTCATACGCACAGCTTCTTAAATGTCACCCGTACGTACATCACCCAGTGCCTGTGAGGCTCAGTGTGACGTAAGCTCCCATTAGACACCTCACGCAAGCCTTTTGGAGTAAGTACTATGAAAGCAGTGTGACAGGTGTAGTGAGTTTGTCAGGCCTGAGAGTGGCTGTTACAGAACAGTGGACCCTTTGCCGGTTGGCACTGAGAGGGATTCTTAGGGCCACAAGGTGAACCGCAGCGTGGGCGAGGGGAAGAGGTCTTGCAGGAGCAGGGTATGGGTCCCTGATTTTCTGCTGTGGTTGAAGTTAGAACATCTTGGGAGCTGCTGTTTATTTGCACCAGCTGGCAAAGGCTCCTGGAGGGATCGCCAGAGCACACTGCCCCTCCCTGGGCATGGGAGCCAGCCACACCAGCTCTATACCTGCTATTAGGCTGGGGCTGCCCTCCCAGCCAAACGTCCTCCCTTTGTGCCACACAGGTGGCATGACCGGAGCAGCACAGGCGGCAGATTCTGACCCTGGACAGTCAGGTGGTGCAATCCACCGTGATTTTTTTTCACAAACGTGTCTTACTTCCATGATTCTGCACTTCCACCAAACGGCAAGCCGAGGCTTTTCCTTCCCCACGGGGTCTGAATAACCAGCTGGAAAACTGGGTGCGGGCTCAGGTCTACGTGTGCTGCCGGTGACTGGCAGAGGGCTGAACACAAAATAGCCTCAGCCTTCCCATGGCCAAACGTGAGTCCACATACAGCCCTAACGACATCAGGGCTGCTCCCTGCGAATCAGGGAACACGGCTGTTGAAGTCAACAAGTATTTGGCCAAAGTAAGGGATAAGTGCTCCAGCAACTGGCTCAGAGAAAGAAGCTGAAAACAATGTGGGATGAGTATCTATAATACAGAGCGCTCCAGACCAAGTTTCTCGACTCAACTGCATGTTCTTAGTTACATTAATAAAAACTGATCCGGTTTGTATGGAATAGAGGAGAACTTGGCTTCTGAGTGATGTGCTCTAATGAGATACAGAGCCATCAACTGGAAACAGCCCGACGTCATCTAGTACAACCAGTGGCATGCCAGCGCTGTATGCTGCGCATGCTCTGCGTGCCCCAGGACTAGCTGTGCTTGGGGGACGAGTCTCTCTGGCCCCCGGAACACACATGCAAGCGGTCACGCTTTGCATGCCAGTGCAGAATTGCATGCCTTGCTGAAAACGTCACAGCACGCCCCTGAGTACGACACACTAAAATCAGGTGCTTTTTCAAATTCAAAAGGCTGTGTTCGTGCAGTGTTAAAGTTGCACAGATAAGCACAAAGAAAGGTAGTGCCTTAGTGAAGACCCCAAGGGCAATATGAACTGTTGCATATAATGTTACTGTGGCAAATTGCCAGCACTACTATGATGGGTCTCGCGCTTTCTCTTCTTGGGGGTGGGGGGTTTAGGGGTCAGGGCACCGTTTCTTGCCCCTGAACTGGGATATTAACTGCCCCACTAGTGTCCTAGAGGAGGGGAGCGGAGAGGGAGGGACCCGGGCCTGCCCTCTACTCCGGGTCCCAGCCCAGGGGCCCTAGGGATAGCGGTAAACCACTTGAACTAGCGGTTCCTTCCCCTGGGCTACTTCCTTCTCCTGCCCTTCAGCTTGTGGGGGCCTCCTGCCCTCCCTCTGCACAAGCCAGGTGTCCCTTACCTAGGGTCTTGGTCTTCTTAGCCCACCGCAGCACTTCTCCAAACTGTCCTCTGCTTCCCTCCAAACTGCTCTCTGCTCCAACTCCAATCCACTGTTTCTACTCCTTCAAACTGTTCTCTGCGCCAACACCAATCCTCTCTGCTCCAACACTTTCCCCTGTCTGATTGAAGCAGGGGGGGTTGTATCATGTGACTGACTTCAGGTGCACTGATTGGCTTCAGGTGCTCTAATTAATCTATAGCAAACTTTCTTCCCTCTACAGGGAATAAGGCTCCCTTCTAACCCTCTCCTGCTGCCCTCTGGCCATGCTGTATCACAGTTACCCACAGGATGTGTAGCTTAATCCAGTAAACTCTGCATTTTGACAGGAATAATTCCCCTCTGAACGGCCTAGCTACCTTTTATGTTGCTGGAATGTTAGCTTATGCCTTACCTGGCTTATCACTGCCAGCTTTTTGCATTTAACTTTTCTCGTGTTTTTTAAAGACAATCCCCAGCTATTCACTTCATCCCGTGTAAAATCGGATCCTCCCACATATCTGCCTTAGGAGAGGGGAGATATTTGGAGCTGCTGGGGAGAGTATTACATTTAACTTCCTCAGGATTATCATTACAGCTGGCAGTAGAGCTGGCCAGGTACATGGGCTGGGAACAAATGGGCCACACTTACCAAGTACTCCTGTTAGAAGCCAGCCCCCAGTCCCATCCCACCAATGTGTCTCTCACAGGAATAGGGATGGTCCCAGCCTCTCTGAGCACACAGCAGATGTTGGTCTTTTGCAGTGACCGCGCTTTAACGTTTTTGTTGGCAGGAACCACGGTCTCAGGCTTTTACAGAGTGCGTGCCGTCGACTACTGGAGCAAGCCAGGCCTCTTCTCCATTCCTGTGCAGTACACTGAAGCTCTCGCATGAGTGCAAAACCGTCCAACAGCCAGAAGAGAAATCTGCATCTGTCTCCAGCGTGCAGCAGAGTAGGGTTATGCTGCTGCAAACGATAACCCTCTGGTGCAACTCCAGCCTCACTAGTAAGGGAATTAGCGGATAAGCCTACAACACTCTACTCCTGTTCCCGCTGCGAACTCTTTGGAGCTTGAAGACAAGTATCGTCCCAAACAGTGTTTGAAAGTGAAGAAGAAATAACTGTGCCTTGGCCTGGCCTCTTACATGCTGGTGGAACTCAAGTGGTTGCAATAGAGCTAGTCCGCCCGAATGCTGGGGTAACAGGAGCCTGGTGTCGATGTATGGAGTCAACTCACGCCCTGGGCCCGGAGGACAGTGTTCTCCTGTGAGGGGAGGTGCGGCTGGGACTGAATTTCCTCACCGGAGCTGCAGTACTGGTTGGACGTGGGATACTGGCCGGCTGGGCTGCTGCTGCTGGGTCCCACCAATGAACAGAACAGCTTCTTCTGCCCTCCTCTTCTCCCCGGCTCCCAGGGATTAGTACAGTCCCTTGCCCCGGGGGATTCTGGGATTTCAGTGCAGTCTGTTGTCCCTCTATAGCAGGGAGTACAACGTTCCTCACCCCTTTGTGCAGCAGCTTCCAGGCAGCCATTTGCTCACCCTTGGGCCCTCGCCTGCATGAGCAAAGTCCTTCCGCCTCAGGGGGCTGCGGGTACCTTCCCCCCGCCCAGCCGGGCGTCACCAGCACAGACCCTGGCCTCTTTCATTCTCCCTTCTGCTCAGAAGGTTCAAGCCACCTTCCCTCGCTGGCTGTTCACCCTCACTGGTCTTTTCAGGCCTCGTCTCGGTCCCTCGCAGCAGGGAGCCCCATAGCGCCAGCTCAGAGCTGGGTCTCTGGAGAGTATCCCCAGCCAGCGGCTGTTCTCACCTCACCTTCCTTTACACTGCACTTTTAAATCCTACTTCCCTCTTCCCAGCAGGCCTTGCTTCCTCCCAGTCACATGCTCATGCTGCGGACTACAACCCCCAGTGTGCCTTGTCTTAAACGAACCGAGGCCTTATGACAGAAATCCTGGGCCATGGCTACCCCTCATGGCCAGCAAAATGTTTGTTAGAGAGGCTCCAATTAGAGGCTTTTATAAATTTATCAGATTTGGGCATTACATGCTTTTGTATGTGACAGATGGCTGGTAATGGACATATTTTTAAACTAGAAAATCTACACTTGGGAATGGTGTATTTTGCAGTATTTTACAGCAGATTATAGCCTCACACAAAACAAAGGAGTAGTGAATATTGAGCTCATATGAATGCACAGCTGGGCAATATTTGTCAGATTAAATTTTTTCACCAAAAATGGGTATTTGGGGCGAACAAAACATCGCATGAATTCGTGTCAAATTTGCCAGATTGTTTTGGTCGGAAAAGAAAACAAAAAAAGAAACAAACAAACTGAACCTATTTCAACAAAACATTTTGACTTGGATTCAAAGCAGCTTTGTTCTGAATTTTGCTTCAGTTTTATTTAAAAAGGTAAAAACGCCAACAAAACAAAGTGTAGTTTGACCTTGATCTGAAAGACTGTGGCCCCCAAACTGAAAAATCTGCTACTTTGCACAGTTCTAGGTGACACCTCTGCGCACTTGCTAATGACTATTTTATAACTCAAAGCGCTTTGTGGGTTTAATCGGCTCCCTCATAATTAGAGCACTTTGTATTGTGTTTTTAAAGTACTCAGAAAGGGAAAGATCACTGCAGTGGAAAGAGCTAGGCTATTTTACAATGGAGGAACAAGCCTCTGTTATGAACATATTCTCTGTGATGATATAAAATACCTCACCGGTATAACAAAGCATGCATACTTGAATTGCAATATGAAATCAGCTGTATAGTAAGATGGAGGAAGCATTTGGCATTGTGGATTCAAAGGCGACTGGTCTACCTCCACATTTGAGTGTCAGGATTGTGTCACTGCCATCAGCAATTCCCCACCACCACCATGTGTTTTGTTCCGCTACCTTGTTGATTATAGGCCTAGGGAACAACCACTATGATGAAGTTAAGATGGTTGAGAGCAGCGGTCATGTACTCCTTGTACACAGTAGGTTGCAGGGCTGCTACTCCTGTACAAGATATGGACTAGCTATATCACTTTCACCGTGGAGAGAGATACCAGAGATGTGTTCTCTTAAGTATACAGTGCACTGCCAGGTCTGGCTGTTCCCAGCTCGGGAAAGGCAGGTTACACAGGAGACCACCTAGTGGCTGAACATTATAATACCGTGTAAATATTCCTTCGCCATAGAGCTCAGTAATTCAGAGGAAAATACACTATAGAGATGTTGTACGTGTTCCCATACAGATCATCAAAACCAGAAAAGACAGTTACCGTTTAACTTAAAAGACATCCAACAATGTTAATGCCTAGAAATGCAGAGCTAAGGCCCCTTAATTCTGCATCCTGAAGTGAGACCTTGCGGAGGGGGAAACTTTTAGCTTTCAAAATAAATGATCTAATCAGGGGTAGGTATTTGCCATGGTTTCTGCTGAAGAAGAATTTAAGTTAAGAATGCGGGGGGAGCTGACACTCAAAATACTCAAGTGTAGCTCACACCCAAGAGTTCAGTGAGTTAATGCCATGGGACGCTAGAAGAGTCTAACAGGGCAAAATTAAAGTTGAGTGGTTGTCCTAACTATGCACTTCCATACCTTAAAATACTCCTGCCTCTTCCTTCTTGCCATACACCTCTGTGTGCATACTACCCAAATCCCTCCCTCTCCTGCACCTCTAGCTATACATATGTACACCCGAATACCCACCTCCTGCCTGTATGACCACTTGTGGAGCTCTGGTGCAATGAGAAGCTTTTAAAAAGGTACGTAATGATAAGATGCCATTATTTTCCATAACTGAAAGTTTGTCATGAAGAAAGGCCCACTTTCTGAATGGCCATTCATTGTTCTCAGCATGAGCAAAGCAACATCTGCCTTGAGGGAGGTGGGGGCGTGGGGAGGGCCTTTGCGGTGGCAGGTTGGCAGCTCCGTGCTGATGAAATGGCAGCACTTGGAAAGAGGGCAGTTCACTCTCGTATCTCTCAGCGTCTGCTGACCAAGAAATAGAATTCTAGGAGCTTGGCTCTAATCCACAGATGGAGCAGCTAACACTCCTCAGACTACTCTACTTCAACGGGCAAGTGTCTTTCAAATCCTTAGCTAAATGCCACTGCAGGCGAATAATGCCATAGGCTGGGTCAGTGTTTATAGGAAGGCTGGCTTAGCCAATGAATTCCATAGGGTGGTTTTTTCTTTATAAGTTCTGTATTAATGAAACTATTATGATGTTCCCGTAAGGATCCATCACCGGCTCCCACTCGTTGAAATTCTATCCTGAACTGTTACTCTACTATTTCCTCCCTCCTATACACTGCTATGAGCTATAGTGAATTTCCTCTCCCCCAGTGCTTCCTGGCTTATAGACATGGGGGATTCCAGGAGCGCTGAGCATCCACAGCCCTACATGGGAGTTGCAGGTGTTTAGCAGCTCTGAAAGCTCAGGCTTGGGGTTACCATATGTCAAACATACTGGTGTGGCTTTTGCTGCATGGAAAATTTCAGCCTAAGTGGCTAAAATCTAAAAGCACTGAAAACAGGCTATTATAATGGACAGTGTCCAGCAACCTTCACCACAGGCATCACTACCCACTCTTCCTGTAATGCTTTTCATTATCTAGGCCCCTGCTGGGAAAGCCCTGAGCCCCCAGGATGGTGGCACCCTTATTCAGTGACTCACCATAAGAGCAGTGGGTCCGAGGTTCTTTGTGCACAGAGCCTTCACCTATGACAGACAACCACTGTGATTTCTAGGATATCCCGGTTTATCGTGAGGGGATATCAAAGACAATAGAGAACGATAAACAATGTTTGATTCTTGTAAAGGATGGGGATAAATTAAAAGACTAGAAAGGGAATTGGCTCCAGGATGTCAAATAACTGACCCATCGCACTGCACTCTGAAACATGCCCACTAACAATAATGCACATGCTCCCAGTCTCTGCGCCCCCTCCCCCGGCTTAGCTGGATGTGAAGGGTGGGTGTCCCTTGCTGGGACAGTGACAGCCCTTGCTTCTGGCTGCAATGGGCCCCTGGTGTCCTCAAGTCCTGGCCCCTGGCATAGCGGGTCTGCAGGGCACACTGGTGCAGTGGAGCGTTGGGGCTCAGTTGCTGTCATGGAGCTAGGAGATGTCAGTAATGCCAGGCACGGGGCTAAACACTTTGTACTCTCTCCCTGTCTGCTGAGGTCATTCAGTGTTGGCGGGATTGTTTATCTGCTTAGCAGATTTGTTAATAAAGGGACTTGTGATAAATTGCAGTTGTTTTTCCAGTGCCCCTTGGGTCTCTTATTCTAATACCATTGGTAATAATTTTCCAGGTGCTGTAGCTGTTTAGGAGACTGAACTCTTACCAACCACTGGAGTCTAAGAAATTAATCAATACACCAATTGGACTACACCCAGGTCCTAATTATGTATGAGCATTAAAGATCCCAGTTTTCCAGAAGGTGGCATATTGGTCCAAGGGTCTTCATCAAAGGCTAACCTTCCTTTGGTTAAGACTTTAGCTTGTCTAATCAATTGAGATGGAGTCCTAAGTTGACCCAACTCATCCCTGATACTACCTTAAAGGACAGAGAGGCGATTAGTAAGGCGTTAAATCATTCCACTGACTACTGCATTAGTCCAGTATGACCAGACGGACTGCGTACGTTTATTCAGAACACGCGACAGTAGTTTACATACAGGTTACTAGTGTGTATCTAAATTGTTTTCCGGTCGGGAGTATCTATGCATTTCCTACTCCGGTTTAGGTTCTGCCCATGGCTTTAGCAATCTTTCTCCCCTTCCTGACCATTGAAGACTCTCTTGGAAGGGCAGTGAGCAGACTGTGCTAGCCTCAACTAGCATACTTCTGTTACAGCTAAATACCAGGGGCAATGCAGACTAGGGGCTTGGGGAGAACAAACCACTTATCCTTTAGGGAGAGCGCACCACATTCCTGGTGCACTATCCACACTCAAGCTAGAAGAGCCTTTAACAGGCATTTATATGCTATTTACAACCAAGCTTTTCCCCAATTGTTCCCAACTGCCAGCAAACTGAAAAGTCAGTCATTTGCCAAGCGCTCGGCAGTGCCAGTGTCTTATCATGCACTTTGGTTTGGCTGCAGTCTTATCCCAAGTAATTACTAGTCACAGAAAGATGCCCTTGCTACAGGGTGGTATATCAAGGGTGATATAGCATAACGCGGTATATCAAGTCAGTGAGTTTAGCTTTCTTACAGAAAACCACTAACATCTGAGGATCAGTCATGTCCCATGGAAAGGGAATTGTGAGACTGAGAAATGCCTTTTCAGTTCCCCCACATCTTCCTAAGAGGAACGGTCTACTACCCATTACTTCTCTGACTCTCTGCACAGACAAAAACAAAAAACCTGTTGTTCCCCAGATGATGAGACAGGAGGGTGGAGGAAGGTGGTGGGAAGAATTTTGATACCTATTGTTAGGACTAGTAGCCAGGAGCTTGGATCAAGCAGCTGCACAGGGCTTTGATGAGGCTGAGCTTGTTCAACCCTTAAGAGGAACCAGGGATTCAGTATTCCAGGCTTTTAGAAAGCCAGCCTCTTGTGTGATCCCATGTTGTGTTCTTAGTCTGAAGTTGTTTGACGCCAGTTGTCTGACTAGAAACAGCCATCACAATGGGGCCCCTATCCCAATTGGGGCATTTCAGCACTAATAGTTACTAGCAGTAAATGTTCTACCATATTAACTTGGAATGAGAGGCTCACACTTTATCAATCTCGCATCAGGCTTCTTGTCCCACCAGGCTTTGTTACTTAAAAATTAAAATATGAGGCTAGGTTAAATGAGACAGGCAGTAGATAGCAAAATCCATGTTTAGAGGTTTTTTTAAAAACATCACATTAACGTTATTCCTTTGAAAATTGCATTCGGGTTACAAAAAAACAACATTTTAACATGTTTTTCAGGGAATAAACATTGGTCCAAACTATTTGACTTTTAAGAGACTGACAACTTCAAGACACAGTGATCTAGTTTCTGGTCTTAGAAATTGAATCACAAGTGTAATTCCTTAGCAGGCACCTGCAAAAGAAAGGAAGGAAGGAAAGAAAGAAAGAAAACTTTAGTTCATTTTTTCCATTCCATGCAAATGAATTTGTAGAGTCATCGCAATGTTCTAATCCTCAGTTCAGCTACAGCTGCAGAAATATGGGGGTACTCATAAAACAGAGTTCAGGGTTAGTGCCCAAAACTCTCACTTGTACTGTCTGGATCCTGCTCTGTGCATGCCTCTACCACATAATGTGTTAGAGCAGTCCTTGGGCTGCTCTAAGTTACTTCAGCCATCACTAGCCACAAAGGGCCATAACCTCAGCCTAGTATATCAATTTAGTACCAGACGCCCTGCCCAGTAACCAGTGCCCCTTTCTCAGCCACAACCAGCAATAAGAGTATGTAGCCAGAAGCCTTTGGGTCAGCTCTTTGGGTAAATCCAGCTTACACTTCCCTGCTTTCCTGCTGCGTTGCCACAGCTTGTTTCTGTTTGTTCCTCGACTCACACCTGGGCAGTTTAACACTGTTACAAAGTTTGAACCTGCAGACTTTACCCAGGCAAAATTCCCATTGACTTCAATAAGAGTTTTGCCTGAGCAAGTCAAGATCCGGCCCAAAGATAGCACCTTACTTTGTGACTGAATGAGTCCTGTGACTGTCAGTTAATGAAGCATTGCATGCTGGGACCTGTACTCTCAATGAAGCACCTGTTTTTAAGAGGGACCTGGTTAGTCCCCCTATATTCAGGTTATTTATCACTTTCCATTTTAAGAGATTCTTGCACCCTTCTGACTGGAAAGCTCGCACCCACTTCACTGTGTGCTGCAGACCTTTGAAAAGCAGGAGGGGAATAGCCCTCTGGCTACTTAAGTGCCTTGTCTTCAATCCATTCAGCATTTTGGGCAGATGAACTGCTCGCCACCTTTCCCTCTCCTTTGCAGTTTCTGACAGCAAGCCTGAATAGCCCAGCCCAATATTCTGGAGAGCCCGGTCTGCAGCCCACACTGCGCTGGGAAGGGCCAAGACCTGCCAGAGCCGGACTTTGTAGGGCTGGGAGGAGGGAAGTGCACAGAGCTGGGCTTCCTCCCCACTCAGTAGCCCATGCACCACACGAGTTAGTAAGTCCCACACCTCTGGTGGAGGGCAGGTAACCAAGCCAGGCTTCCCTGCCAAGAAGTCCCCCTGCTTCCAGCACATGGCATCAAAGGGCCAGTTCCTCCACCCCACGGGCACTATGTGGGGCTAGAATGTCCCCAGCTCACAGGGCAGGAAACTAGGCTCGGCTGCTCCCCAAGCACCCTGAAGATCCAGCACGTGACTCATTAACACACCCGGAGAAACAGCCACATCTCCTCCTGCCAGCTAATGCAGTTGGAAGCGCAGCTCCAATTGTAGCAGTCGGGCTTCAAACCCTGCTGGCGCCTCACGATGGGGAGAGGCTGTTAAGTACTGGAATCTGTTTTTCTCTTTTCCCTTTGTACAGGCAGGGAGTCGCAGCTAACTTAGAAGGACTTTATTTAGGTGCCAAGTCAAACACTTGAAAGTTAGGAAACGCCAAACTTCCTGTTGTCCAGGCAACCTTAAATCTGCCCTTTTGTATGTATCCATTAGGATGGTCTAATGCCATGACATCCTGTTTTTCCACAGGATATCAGCCTCATTACGGCATAGGATGGGGACGAGGGGCAGAATTAAGTTTGCACATCAACCATAAATCTGGCATTTTTAACTTCTAAGTATTTCACTTTGCAGCCACACTCTTACTTAATATTGCATACAAAAGAACGGTTAATTAGGTTGCAATGACTTTGTTGCATTAGGAAATATGCAGCTGACTCTTACAGGAGGAGTCTGTTAGTTTCTTAGCGTACCTGTCTGCAGCACTGGCTGGAACTGGCCAGACATGCAAATCTCTTCCTGCTTCTGACGCACAATGCGCTGGATGGCTGGGGGGAGCCCACGAGGGTTGCGTGAGAAGATAAGGGAGTATCCATCATCACAAGTGCCATCCTCTTTCAGGCTGCGGCAGGCGTAAGTAATGGCATAGTTGTCATAATCGGTGTCAATCACCCAGTAGTTGTCCCCTGAAATATGAGAAGAGCTTGTTAGTCCTGGGCTGTAGGTAGCTACGTAGGTGAAGATGTCTGAGCACTCCAATCTAGCCAACTCAGGCTTTACAAGAATCAGTGGTGGGAAGGCAAGTCAGCAGATTTCAAAGTGTGCGAGCATGTGTGAGTGTGAGTGAAACGACTGGAACAGATTCCTAAGGGATGAAAGATTCTACCACTCAGAGTCCTGACATCTGCATCTTTCTCACAGAAAGATGAATCCCATGCACTGCTACAGACTAGGGACCGAATGGCTGGGCAGCAGTTCTGCAGAAAAGGACCTAGGGGTTACGGTGGACGAAAAGCTGAATATGAGTCAACAGCGTGCCCTTGTTGCCAAGAAGGCTAATGGCATTTTGGGTTGTATAAGTAGGGGCATTTCCAGCAGATCGAGGGATGTGATCATTCCCCTCTACTCAGCACTGGTGAGGCCTCATTTGGAGTACTGTGTCCAGTTTTGGGCCCCACACTAGAAGAAGGATGTGGATAAATTGGAGAGAGTCCAGTAGAGGGCAACAAAAATGATTAGGGGGCTGGAGCACATGACTTATGAGGAGAGGCTGAGGGAACTGGGATTGTTTAGTCTGCAGAAGAGAAGAATGAGGGAGGATTTGATAGCTGCTTTCAACTACCTGAAAGGGGGTTCCAAAGAGGATGGATCTAGACTGTTCTCAGTGGTAGAAGATGACAGAACAAGGAGTAATGGTCTCAAGTTGCAGAGGGGGAGGTTTAGGCTGGATATTAGGAAAAACTTTTTCACTAGTAGGGTGGTGAAGAACTGGAATGGGTTACCTAGGGAGGTAGTGGAATCTCCTTCCTTAGAGGTTTTTACGGTCAGGCTTGACAAAGCCCTGGCTGGGATGATTTAGTTGGGTTTGGTCCTGCTTTGAGCAGGGGGTTGGACTAGATGACCTCCTGAGGTCCCTTCCAACCCTCAGATTCTATGATTCTATGATTCTATGAGAAACGCTCCCGTTCAGCCATGAGTTGAGCTTGATGCAATCCACCCCGTGATTAGCTGTGGTACACACGTGGTCAGACCAGATGATAATGATCCTTTCTGACCTTCGACTATAAAATCCCTTTTCAACTTCTACCTGGAATGGGAAGAATTTCAGTGGTTTTCACCACCAAACTTTTTTCTTGGCCCCTTTATGGACCTGCTGCACTGAAGTCTGTCCAAAACACCACTGGGAGCAAAACTGGGGCTTAGGGTATAGAAGATTCACTGAAGCCTCATGGAACTATCTTTTTGCACCAGTAGATCACAGATAGCTTTGTTTGATGAAACACAGTTGAGCCTTCCTAATCTACACAACTTATTGCTCATGCCAAAAAAGGGTTTATTACAATACTATATGTTGTCATGAAGTTTTTTCCCTAGGTTTTCCTTAACTTGGCTAGATATCAGGTATTAAAAACAAAATTAATTGTCCTAAGTAAAGGGCTTTTTTACAATTAGTATTTTTTTTTAATTATTTGGGTCCTGATTCTCCATGTTTAGCACACACAGAACTGATTTCAGTAGTAATTTTGTGCAAATGCAGAAATGAGCCCTTAATTGATACCTCCTGAATCCAGTAATTCATTGTGGACTATGCAACTGAAATTAGTGAGGTTCTTCCATATGTTATGGAAACATTGGTTGATACTCTATAGTTAAGAGGTTGAATCCCTGCTATAAGTGCAAAACTCACTTACATATGAAAAGTATAGTGGAGTTGATCTAGTATCTTCTCAAATTACAGCATTTACCAATGGCCCAGAAAAATTATGTATTTACTAGTACATCTGTTAGTTTAGCAATTCAAATTTAAAACGGGTCCTTTATGAAATTTAGCACCCAGTGTGAGACTTTGTCTCTAATCTAATTAACAGACCAAACCAGCCTCTTTCATTAATCCTAAAAGAGGAGTTTAAATGGAGACCAGGCACAAGATTTCAATGAGTTCAGATGAAATGGAGAGCTTGGTCATTTTTTCCCATTTGTCGTAAAATCCTCTAGCTCAGCAGAAGCCGAATGATACAATGATCAATTCCAGAATTCCATGAAGAACTGCCCTCTCTCCAAATGACAGCCATCACCCATTGTTCTCCAGGATTGAGGCAAAGTTGCCCTCAGTTTGTGGCCATTTTGAGAAGGATGCCATTGTAATACTCTCACTTCTACCATTTGACAGTATAGAAAAGTCAAAGTGTTTTGTTTAAATTAGGAACAGCAGCAAGCTGCAGATACAGCCTGTGACACAAGTCTGTCTTTAGCATGTACACAGGGCCTGAACCAGCAAGAATTCTAGTCCAAGAATTTGCATGAAAGTAGTAAAGATTTATAAGACTGCCCCATTAAAACAAATTAGTCCAAGAAGGGATTTGGTTTCTCCTTCTATGGATTAGGCCAGCTCTTGGAATTCTCTGTGCAGTTCCACTGCAGGTCCACTAACTATTGATGTGGCAGCGGTGATTCTGTAATTAGCATGAGTTGAGTTTTGCACTTGAAGAGGAGGTTCAGCATCGAAGAAGCAGCTATATCTTCCCCTAAATTACAGCAATTGGCTGAGCACAGAATTTTCTGGAAATTTACCAGTTAAAATGGGCCCTTTAAGAAATTTAAAATCCAGTGTCAGACTAGCCCATTTTAAAAAACTTTTCAGTTAAAATGTACTGGAATCTTGAGGATATAGAGCAGGGGTAGGCAACCTATGGCACGCGTGCCAAAGGCGGCACACGAGCTGATTTTCAGCAGCACTCACACTGCCTGGGTCCTGGCTACTGGTCCGGGGGGCTCTGCATTTTAATTTAATTTTAAATGAAGCTTCTTAAACATTTTAAAAACCTTATTTACTTTACATACAACAATAGTTTAGTTACATATTATAGACTTATAGAAAGAAACCTTCTAAAAATGTTAAAATGTATTACTGGCACGCGAAACCTTAAATCAGAGTGAATAAATGAAGACTCGGCACACCACTTCTGAAAGGTTGCTGACCCCTGATATAGAGTTATATTTATTTTTAGATTCCATAGTAATTTTTTTCTGTTCTCAGTGAAAGTTTCTCCTAAAGCAGAGACTGAAGAGAACAATGGTAGGCATAGAGAATTCAATGAAGAACTGCCCTCTATCAAAATGGCTGCCATCTCCTCAGAGATGGTTGGCAGTTTTCCATTAAAAGGAATTTGATGGAAAATGCAGTTCCTGCCAAACTGAAGTTTCCTGTGGGAAAATTTAGATGCTGTCAGAGTTTTGCAGTTTTCTAGTGGGAAAATTTGAAACATTTAGTTCTTGGTTGATTTGAGCTGAATACAAACTTTTCCGTTTGTTGAACCAAGCTGTAATATTGGTTTCAAATCATCTTGACACTATGGTGTATCTGTGTAAAGTGCGGCAGTGCCTCATGAGAGTTGTTGTTAGAGTGATTCATGTCCCCCATTCCCTACGGGCTGGGGCTCACTGACTAATTACATCTCCCATGATGAACCAAGATCTCTCCTATGACGGTGTCACATGGTGCTCCGTTGGCGTCAAGGCATCAAGGAAGATGCAGTTCAGGCAGGGAGCAATGAGAGCACAAGTCACCCAAATGACAACTTCCATGAGGCAATGTGACATCTTAGCTTAATGTTGAACTTGTTTGGAACCAAATATAACATTTTAATATTTCCATATTGAAATGTCAGAACTTCACGTTCTGCAAGACATTCTAATACTTGGACTTTTCACTCTAGTAGGGACAAAAACCAAATGCAAAATATCAATTTCCTGTGTGGTCGAAATTCTAATTTGTGCTCAGCTCTGCATGTCAATGAGACAGCGTCTCTGCCTTCTTAAAGAATAGGGGACACCATTTTCCTTTCAGGCAGCTATTGCTTCACTCATGTGAAGAAAAATGGGAAATGGTGGCCATTTTGAAAGGGGCAATTTGACAAATTTTGCAGTAATAACAAAAAATCTCTACAAAAGGTACCTGTTGCACCAGAGCAACTCCACAGGTGCATCGGGTGGGGGGGTGGGGGGGCAGGGAGAGTGAAGGGAGGGAAATTAGAGTATGTGTATAGGATAACAGAGAGAGTGGAGTGCAAGAGGTAACATTTTCAGTTTACAAAGCAAGGAGATTCCCAGATGAGCAACATAAAAATGTAGTTAAGGTTTAGTACTTCTCACCAGTTTAGGAAAACTGCATTGCTGGGCTCCAAACCAAGTGTTATCAGCCCACCAAGTTAACACTCAAGAAAGAAATCCCAACATTTTTGGGTATGGAAGTGCACAGTTAGGGCACCCAAACAACCTTATCCCTGCCCGGGCGTGACACCGCGAGGGGGCAATAATGCAGAAGAGTAAATTATCTAGAAAAAATAATCAGTTTAATCTGGGCCCACAACCACAGTTAAGGCTAAATAAGTTTGGTACGGTGTCACTACAGCACACGCGCATTTCTGCTGAGGGGAAGACTTTCAGTTATGGAGAGTAACAGGGAAGAAGGGACAATTAATCCTAGCAGAAAAGAAAAGAAAAAAGAAAAGAAACGTAACCTAGGTAGGAAAGTAAGGGAGCTTTAACTCTATGGGAAGTTTGAAGGGTCTGTTGGTAGAGTGCAGGGCGTTTGGATGCCCATGCAGTACAGATATGGACATACCCATCTGGATTTCTTAACAACTCAACCTTATCTGAATTTCCTGAGTCGATAACACTTGGTCTTGGGATCAGTACAATATCCCTGCAATTTAGTTTAACCAAAATTAGTGATATGTCCTCTAGCCTTAACTCCATTTCATCCTGGGGTGTGTCTGGGAATATACCAGCAGTAATGACTATATTAATGTTGCCTAACACTTTCTAGGTTTTTCATTTTCCTAAGACGTTGCCCCTGTTTTTACAGCTTTGTTCTTCCATCCAGTATGTTTTGATGTCATTTATTTACTGGTGCACTAGCAAGATATTTCTTCAGCACTCACTAATGGGGAATCCTGTCCAGCCATCACAGCTGCAGAGTCTCCTCGGGCAGGGGAAGCGATATGGGAGGTGCATGCGGGAATTAGGCAGGTGCGTACACCTGTCATGGCACAAAGAGTTCCTGGGGAGTGGGGCTTCAATCCTGAGGGCAGCTAAGGGACAACCATACGATTTTCCTCCCATCACCACCCGCCCAGCAGCTTTGGCCAGCTGCTAGTAGGAGGATATGGAGGTAAGTGTCAAATCCCTCCCGCCCTACACAGCTCAAGTTACCAGGCTGTGCGTGGGGAAGGCCTGCAGAGGCTAACAGGAGCAAGCAAACCTCCAACTCCTGAAAAACATCATTTCCCAAGTCCAGACAGCCCAGAACTGTATTGATACCCATCTACTTTACAGCTTTGTGCTGTGACCCACCTTTGTAAAATAGATTGGTAATAGCTTGGTGCTTAAGGGAGTCTCTGGCTCGTCTCTTTTCGGGAGGTAGAGAGCTTTCTTTTTCTTGGAGTAGGCTTCCCCATCATGTTGTGGGGAGGAGGGGTTGGTTAGGGTAGAGAAGCTATGGGGAGCAAGGATTTGCAGTGTTCTCCAAAGATCAGCCTCTGGAGTTGTCTCCCAAAGTAGGTTACACAGCCAGATCCCCCCCGTTCAACAGTGCAGGGTCCCCAGCTCTCACGCACTTCGCTCTAACCTGTGCGACCTGCAATGTCCCACATGAATGCAACGGTCTGGACAGCTCATCCACTGAAACACGTAGGCCTCGACACCAACGAGCTCCAAGCCAACACAGCTACCCCAAGGGGATGAAATTCACTCACCTCCACTGGACAAGTAGCTAGCCAGACCTTGGTAACTCATGTACATCTTCGCTGGAGTGGTGGGGTCCGGGACTGTGTACTGAGCAGCCATATCAGCACAGATCACCCAGAATCTGAAACAGGAGCAGAGATACTGAGGATGAGACTCTACAGTGTGTATGTTTCAATGCACAAAATAATAGCCCTGTTCAGGACTCATACAGGTGCCTGACTTAATTCTAACAGACTTAGCAGGGCCATGTGCACTGTTCGCATTTCAAAATAGTTCGTCATTAAGTAAAAGCCACTCCACATCCTAGCACAGTGCTCCTTTCCCAGTCGCTACGCAGAAACGAGTCGTGGGCTGCACAGATTTTGAGAGTGGCACTGGGAGTGCAGAGAGATGGTGGATCTGTTACCCACCTCCACACCACAGAGTAAGTCGTGTGCACCCAGAAACGGCAGGAAATGCATTCAGTGTATTGGACTATGGCTCAGACAAAATCAGACTCCCACTGCGCTACATGCCGCCCAGAAAAATAGGAGTAAGAGTCTCTGCTCCACTTCTGTTGTTCACACAGGATTCAAGCAGGCAGAGGACAAGGGAGAATGGCAGTAAATGGCATGGTACAGGCTGCAGGCAGCTCTTAAAGGCTCTTGATCATTCAAAGGGATATCACCGGTTGCTTGGTTTCCGTTGAGCGTCATAACTAGCGTCTCTTGAGGAATTTGAGGGTGGGGAGGGTAGCAGCCTTATGGACTAGTTTAAGGCAGGAATTCCCTATATAAGGAGAGCCATGAAAACAATCCCTGTGGGCGACAGGAGGAATGGATTCCTGGACAGTGAAGGCTGGTGTAGCCGGCAGAGCAGGCACCAGAGATGGGATGTCATAGGTGGACAGGGCCATTGAAAATGACCGGCAGCTGCATTTCGCCTCTGGCTCCCCATTTTCCACACTGAGCTCAGGTGGGGGGAGCTTTGGCCAGAGGGCGCGCTCTTGTCCGCTACACCTCGCAGAGCCTGGCGGGAGCTGGCTGTTGAGGAAACGAGTTTCAGCCGCGTGGACAGTCAGATTCTGCGAGTTAGAGGGAAGAGCAGCAGGATGTGGGGTACGGGAGGAGGAGCTCAGAGGCCTGAGTTGCGCAGGAGGAGCAGGTCACGGGTAGCACACTCGTCTGGGACTAGCTCAGCATGCAGAGAGCGGCTGCAAGTCACAGCAGCCTCTAGGGAGGTCAGGTGCCCCAGAGGGACTGAACCTAACAGGCAATGATCAAGTGATCTCTCTCCTGCCATCCATCTCCACCCTCTGACAAACAGAGGCTAGGGACACCATTCCTTACCCATCCTGGCTAATAGCCATTTATGAACTTAACCTCCATGAACCTCAGTGCACCCATTGTCCATATTGTTGGCTAATGTTGAACAGCACTGGAGTTAGTATTTATCTATGGAAGGTCTTGGGTTTTTTTTTCTTTCTACATTGAGAAAGCTATTTATTCCTACTCAGTTTAGTCTCTCAACCAAGCTGTAATCCCTTACAGTAGCCACAGGCGATGGGCAAAAATCTTTATTTGTTTCCATCTGTCTATCCAGTGTCCACCCATATTATTTGAGGGCTTTGAGTCTTCCACAGAAGACTAACCAGTGTCAGGTGGAAAAATCCACTAACATAAAATCCACTTGGCCCCTTCAACCACCAAATTAGAAGCAGTTTGCCTTTCCAAAAGCTACATTGGTTTATTTGACGTTACCCTCTACGTTTAATGATTTTCTTAGCCATGCGTCTCTGTAAAGAAGCTACACCTGAGGTATAATTCCTAGGACCTCCGTTTGAATAAACAGGTCGAACGCTGTCAACCCTTCAATACAGTAATTGTTTTTAGGGGTTTTTTTGTTAATAGCTCAGCTCTTTTGTTCATTAGGTTCCTTAAAACTCAGAAACTCCATCTGGGCCTACTGACTTGTTACCATTATTGAAAACTTGGCTTTGCAAGTCCTGGGCCTCTGAACACAGACACATGGTGATTTTGTGACAGGCACGAAAGAGACCAGGCTGGCTTTGAACTCATCGTCACTGGCGGCCTAAATAGAAAATAAAGCCAGGGCCCTAGACGCAGAAGGTTTGATGTTTTAACGTACTGAGCTTTATTAGCTTTTCCTTCCTGAACAAGGTAACCAGGTCACGTCATGTGCCTCAGATACGTTCCCAGTCACAAATACTAGTGCATTCGATCCGGCGTGCGAGTGGCGGGTTCGCCAAGCACTTACCCAAAGAGCTTCACTCTGCCTTTGGAAGATGCAATCATTGTGCCATCCTCCTCGATGGTGTATTCAGCAGAGATGTTATCCTGAAGGAAGAGGCCTTCTGGGTCCTTCTTTGCTAGGGCATACCATTTCCCTGCATACTGAAAGGAAAGGAAAATATCCCAATTAATTTTCATTGCATGGCATGAACATCAGGCATCTGTAACCACCCGTACTGCAGCAAGCTTGTAGTTCAGTAGGTAGGTGCTATAAAAACCAGGGAAAGGCCTGTGCGTGCATTTGTTAGGTGCTTGGAGGAATGATTCCACTGTGCATTTGCACCTTTGACCTTGTGACAGGAGCTGGGTTGGTAGCCCTGGGTGCTGAAGTCTCAGTCCCAGTGCAGGTAGCAGCAGCGTAAGCTTCCCTACACTGCTCTGCTTACATGTCTCAGCCATATCCCAGACGAACCACGGCTGTAAATCAAACCATAGCACATTCTCTGCTCAGTCCTTGGCCTCTTCGCAACACGTGACCCAGTTAGAGCAAATTGCATGAGGGTTTTGGGAGCCACTTTGCCATTCATAAATTGGTGGGAACTGCCATCTCTTTTCACAGTTTCACTAAATAACCATTAGATGGTGACATGTGTCACTACTGAAAGGGACTGAATTTGATCCTGTAGGGGAGGTCCACACCCTTGTTAAAGTTCCTATGCAGAGAGGCAAGAAACATTAAGCATAATCATTAGAAACAGAGGAAAGGAGGCCAGTTTGGTGGGGGTGCTGGTGTTCGTACATTTGATTGAGAAAGAAGAAAATGCCAGGAAAAGCATCCCTGAAGACCTAGCAGCGCATGTCTTGAAAAGGAAAGGGAAGCTAAGCCAGCAGGGTCAGACCCACAACGTGTTAGCCATAGAGGACTAACAGGAGTAATGCACAAGGCTGAACACAAACAGAAGGTGAACATCTGCCTACGCCGCAACGTCTTGTACCCCTGCTCTGGAGCTTATGAAAATTGGGACATATATGGAGGGTTTGTGTCTATAAAGGAACGTATGGAGTTAAGAGGCCAGGTGATCTGGGAAATCCCATGCCTGTTACAGACTGAAATGGAGGCTGTAACTCAGGAACAGATAAATCAGGGGGATGCTCAGCCTTTAGTCAGAGCACGGGTTCCCCCCAAACCCTCCAGAGTTTATGTACTTGTACACTTATAAGACTTTGCATTGCCTCTCACAGCCCACCCCAAGGTGGGGGTCTAGCAGTGAAATGGGGAGGGAACAACTCCTGCTCAGCCTTACTTGACCCTTCCATGGGCCACCAAAGGCCCCTTCTGGAAGAGGTTCTACCTAGGGGGGCTGCAAAGAGGTTTTGGACTAGGGGAGGGCGGATTAGTCGAGATGTTTGATCCTGCCTTAATCTTTTGCTGTCCTAGGGAGCCAAAACATGAGATTAATGACTGAAACAGAGCCACATGCACTGGAGCAGAGCAGGAACGTTATCATCAGCGTAATAGTCTACAGTCTGGGGTACTTCTGTGACCCCGGTGATTGTAGTGTCTGAGCACCTGCAATGGACTGATTCTCTCACCACTCCTAGGAGGTAGATTGAAGTAGATTCGGTGTGGGGTTGGGGGAGCCAGCTCCAGACTGGGAAGGAGGGTCCCAGCAGTTCCAGGCCCCATGGCAGCCTCTCCAAGTCCTGCTCTCACCTCTGCCCTCCCTCCAGTTCTGCCACCCCTGCTATTATCCCTATTTTAAAGATGGGGCAACGAGGCACAGAGGCCCAAGGTCACATAGGAAGTCTGTGGCAGAGCAGGGAAATTGCATCCTCCACCTCCAAAGTCCCAGGCTGGTGCCCTGGCCACGTCCAAACCCAGATTCTGTTTGTTTCCTGTCCCAATGAATGGTTATCTATAGGTGGTCCTATACTTCAGCCAGAATCTCAGAACCAATCTTGAGCAGCTACTCTAAGGCCCAATTTATCTCCCTTTGATTCGCCGTGAGGCAGCTCCAGCTCCCAAGGGCCACTCCTGAGTGAGGATTTGCAGCTCACTAGCATATTCTAGATTCAAAGGAGGCAAGTCTGCAATATCGTTAACTTGGGGGAAATGACTGTCCTCTGTATTTAGAGTCAGGATGAGCCATTAATGGCAGCACATTAGGAGTCGGAGCTTTGGGACCTCCAGCAATTCAGCAGATGTTTCTAGGTCAAACAAGTTTCCTTATGAGAGAAAATTAACCATCATTTTGGATTTTTTGGGCTGAAGATCTTACTGAGCAGAAGGCAACAGGGGATTAATCTGGTGAGTCAACAGCAAACTAAGGAAACAGTGTTTGAGAGAATATATTTTACCTCTAAAACGAAAAGGTTAATTTCCCAGCTCATGTTGCACTGAATTAGTATATTATGCAAATTAAAGCAGTGATGTAAACAGTAGAAGCTACGCAGTTGCACTGTGCACAGCAGATGAAGCTGTGATAATTACCCTCTTTGGGTCGAAGTTGTCTTTCACAGAGAAAGAATCCACTGTACAACTTTGAGCCAGGCAGTGTTCAATACCGGAGAGAAGTGTTGCCAGGAAGACATACTGTGCATATTTCATTCTGGAAGACAAAAGCAAACATGAAGAGTTTCATACGAATGCAGATTCACAAATCTGAAGAAGGTTTTCAATCGAAGGCCAAAAACCAATCCAGATAGCATTTGAAATATACCAACTTCTGGGGGAGCAGAGCCAATGGTCTTTTAATTTAAACAGCTGATTGGTTTATACCTTTGTGTAGTTAATAGTACTACCAACCACTTTTTTATCAATTGCATTTGGGGTGGGGATGAGGACAACAATCAATCTCACTTTTATCAGCAAATTGTGAGTTTTCTACCTGTATGAAGATAGTCACTAAGATGGAAACAATGGAAGTTATTAAATGTAAGGTCAAGTTTAAAGTAAAATGCCTGCTTCTGCATGCAACAACTGGGAAAGTGAGTGCTAAAAATAGATTACAGGCTTTACATTTTTAAACTTGTTTCCTTTCATGTTACTCTAAGTACAGTATTGAACAAATCCTTCTTTAAGAAACCTGGTCAAGTTAAAATGCCTAAAACAAGTCTGATTAGCACATCAGAGCACAATCATTTTTGGTTTGCTAAATTAGTATTTTGCTTGCCACAAATTCTGGCATTTATTCCAGCTATATTTTATTGATATGAATCTAGCTGGAAAATGGATAGAGTTGATCACATTTTCTGCTTTTCCATTAACATTTTGTTTTGACGACAGTGTTCCAGTGAGCTCTAGTGAAGCCTCATTTGTCAGAATTAAATTGATTTCAAGTATTTACCATCGTTGATCCCTGGGACATCTCTACGTCCAGAAGGGTTATTACTTTTCATATGAGAGTCTCACAACCTAACCAAATGTTTTCTAGTGGCTTATTAAAACATGAAATGCATTTAACTTTTATACTAATCCCTCTCGTCACCTCACATCTGAGACAATATTCAAATGCTGGATTACTGACCTGCCTTTAGAGTATTACCACAAATTTGCCAAAGTAATCCCCATCTGCATTAACCGCTTAGCATATCCCCACTCACCCACACACCCACATTAAACTTAAATGCTTACAGGAAAAAAAAGTCTTCAGTGATTATCCTTTTATTATTATTACAACTTTTTGCAGGATATTCAACCCTTATATTCTGTTGTCACATCAAACAGTGAGTCATTTAGATCTTTTAAACTTCATAATCTTATCCCTGTGGAGCCCTAAGCTTCCATAGAATCATAGAATCTCAGGGCTGGAAGGGACCTCAGGAGGTCATCTAGTCCAACCCCCTGCTCAAAGCAGGACCAACCCCAACTAAATCATCCAGATGGTCCCAAAGACATGCACCGTTAACTATTTTCCAGCTCAAGTTACACCTAGACTAACATATCAGCAAATGCTACTTGCAGTTTTCTGAGGAATATTTCACATAAGATGCCGAGTACAGTAGGTTGAAACGCATGGCAGGAGAAGCTGTTTCCTGAGCTGCTAACCTGCTTCTTTATTGAGAGAGACCTACCTGCTGGGATATTGTAGTTGGAGCCCTTCGAGCTTACTCCAAGTCAGTCCCTTACTCGGTGGTCAGCTGGGGAGTGTTGTGTGAACTGCCCTCTAGCTGCCTTTAAATAATGAATCTGCAAAGTCACTAATTGGTTATTTTCGCTGGTGTGCCTGAATAAGACCCTTAATCTTGGATAATCCATTATGTAAAAACCAAGTGTAATCCTCACAGTGGTGTGTCTGCCTGCTTCACTAATACCAACCCAGCTTTTCCATAATGGAAAAAGAAGACCAGAGGGCTAATAGGTCTGGTGAAGCAAGAGTAAGGACACCTCTGTCACATTCCACTGCCTGCCTCTTTAACATGTGTTGAGGGGGAACATGGACAGTTAGTTAATCAGAAACTCATGCGAATATGCACATGCCCCCAGTTATAGTCACTCACTCACCTGGGGTGAATATAATAGCACTAATTTTCCCAATAGATGTGATGTGTCATCAGCTAAGACCCAAAACGCCGAGTATAAAAATGAGGACTTTGCCCCAGGAGACTCACCATGTCTGTGTCCAAGTCCTGGAGTCCCCCAGTTTTCCTCCACATGGAAAAACCCCAAACACACACTATTCCCAGGTTGTCGCACCAAGACCCCAGTGCATTTGCAATGGAGCCAATTCCACCTCTCTTTTCTCCTCACTCCGTGTCCCTATTAAAACCTTTCACCTGTTGGCGCTATGCTTCACAGCAACTTAAACTAAGATTAAGTCAGAAGATGCTTGAAAAAAATGATTTGTACCATTTGTGTCCTCCTCAGCCTTATTCTCTCTTGTAGCCTCTTGCAATTCCCACCTGCGTATCATGGATGACCTGCTGCTTCCCATAGGTGGATGCTGATTTCAGGTGGAGGATATTAGGATGTGGGCCTCTCCACATTTTCATGGGCTGCTGCAGAGATGAGCTTTTCAGGGGTTCGGAGCAGTAGGGGAGGGAGCTTTGGCTTTGGTAGTTTGTTAGCAGCACCTAGAGCAATGGACAGGTGCCCCTTTATGTACTGAAGTAAAGAGAACAAGCCTGTGGACCTTCCCTAGCTGTACATTGCAACTGCGGATGTCTGGCCTCGAGGTCTGTGCCCAGTACTGCACACTTACGCGGGGGGCACAACTGCAGCCCTTGCTCTTTTGAGCACAAAGGTTGCTCTCTCCCCGCACCCTCGCTGCTGCAAGGCACCTTAAAGGCGCCAGGGAACACACAGGGGTACAGCCCTGTGCAGCCAGCAGAGCGACTGACTGCAGAGACGAGGGCACAGTTTACCTCCGAAGCCACGATTCAATGAGCTGCATGCGGCGGCATTCTGCTGTGCCTTCCTGCAGGACAGCTCATCCCAGAGCTCTCCCTGGAGAAAAGGCAGGTGCCTTTGCAGTCTTTGCCCTGTTTCCACAGAGCTCTGCACGCACTGGTAACAAGTCGCTTGGGAGAGATGGTGGCACTTAAACACTGGCCCACGTTAGAGAGTTTGGGGGCGTACAACAGCTCCCAGAGCTCCACAGAGGCCAGTGGGAGGACTGCCTACTTCAACCTCTTAGGGTCCCTCAGTGCTACAGTCCTGCCTCCACTCTGCACCCTTCAGCAGGGCTTTTGCTCATGGGGCACGACAAAGGAGCAGCCCCTGGACGTGGGGTGCATAGATACTAGTTGTGTCCAGCTGCTGTGTAAAATTCCTGTGCCTGCCACACCATCTCCATTTGCATCAAAGCAGAGACCAGGCATACGGAGCCCCTTCACTGGGGCATGTTCTTCAGTAGGCAAGGTGGTCTAATGGAAAATGCATTAGACTAGGAGTCAGAAGTCCTGGCTCTGACACAGATGTGCTAGGTAACCTTGGGCAAGCTCCTTCCCTTCCACGCCTGCATTTCCCTTATTGCCCTTTGTAATCGCTGTTGGGCAGGGATATCTTACTGACTGTACAGCACCTCCCACAGCGAGCACCCCGTGACCCCCCCTTATTTGGGACCTTAAAGGCACCACTTTAATTCGAGCACTGTTCTAAACCTTCGCCTGTTTTCTAGAAAGAGACCAAATGGTTGTTCTCCGAGCTAATCCTTCAGCCATTATGCTTAGGGATAAAAGGTCACCGTGGGTACCAGATCTTGGAGATCAGCAGTGACCCTGGAGAGAACACACACAGCTACTTCTTCCACGCCAGACAGTGTCAAGATAACAAGCTCTGTTAATTCAGGCACAAGGCATTATCTAAGACACCATGAACAAATCCCTGCTCCCAGCTATTTGGTCAACTTCCTGGGGATGTGAAACATTTATATATAGTGGAAAGGAAACATTAAGTCAATAAGTGTCCATATATATACACCTCTACCTCGATATAACGCTGTCCTTGGGAGCCAAAAAATCTTACCACGTTATAAGCGTTATGTCGAACTTCCTTTGATCCACCAGAGTGTGTGGCGCCTCCCCCTCCCCAAGCACTGCTTTACCGCGTTCTATCCAAATTTGTGTTATATTGGGTCACGTTATATCGTGGTAGAGGTGTATATAAATATATATATATATATATATATATATATGGTAACATGGGGCTTCTTAAAAAAAAGGCTTTTAATCAATTGGAGCAGTTAACTGTTCTTTGCAACACAAAGGTATTATGTAACCAGAATGTTATTTAGCAATAAAAGGACAGTCACCTGAAACAAATGCACAACCCAATAATTATCTTTTCTTCTAATACAAATAAAGTGGCTATTTAAGGACAAGTGGGTCTGGAGTATTTTCTGTAAATTAGAAGCATTTGTAAAGAACATACCACTTAGGCTGTGTTTTCCACTCGAACCGATTAGTATAGGTCCCTGCCAGACACTGGTGACACGTGAAGCCATACTTATGTGTCATGTAATCCCATTGGGTTTAGAGACATGCTACTAATAGCTAATTATAACACAAGCTTTTGGTCTGTTGCAGTAACATCTGTCACTGCACTGTGTACAGTTTGCAGCAAGGACATGTGTTTTGTTGGTATATTGTCTTCCAACCACATCAAGGTGGTTCAGAAAAAGAAAGGAATCCAGAAAAGTGTCAAGATAAATGTTTCTAAATCACCAATGCGCCAACCACTGCTGTCCAGTTTAATCCTGAATAGGATCAGTACAAAACAGTCCCAGCAAAAGGAGCTGAATGAAGGACGTGACTGCAGAACCCAGAGCATGTGGGGCCAGGGGAGAGGGGGCTAACGTAGACCCCTGGCATATGCCTTTATCAGAACAAGTGTTAGATAAACTGCTCTAGGATTTACTGGGATTGTTCTGCCTGCTCAGATTTAGCAACATGTACTAGGTCAGCAGTGGAAGGCACAGTATGGGGTCCCTAAATCGGCTCCTCTGTCAGGCACTGAACTCCCTTCCCCCCCTCCCGCTCCCACCAGCCCCCTGGCTAGCCATCAGGTGGTGCATTTGTTTGCACAGGTCTGTGAAAGCAACTCAATATAGGAGCATTTTGAGTTGCCCTTGACAAATATTGTGGCGGTTATTGTACATTGGGATGAGAGGATTTCCTTCCTCAGCTTTAGCTTATCTAGATCTAATTCATATTCTTAAAGAGACTGGAATAAAGGCTGCAGTTAAGACACCAGGCCTGGGCATCAGGAGACCTGGGGTCTATGCCAAGGCCTGACCCACTGGAACTATGTTGCACTCCCCCAACAAAACTTATGGTGCTCACCCACTGTGAAGTGCTTGGTGATCATGGGATGAGGAGCGCTGAAGATTTTGCTTATAGCTCACTTCCTCCGTTTTCCCAGTGAAAGAAGGGATGGAATTAACACAGACAGTAAGTCATTAGAAAGTTGTTCACATTTGGTTTGTGCGTAGGATTCGTGGACTTGTTAGGCCTTCAGATGAAGCACATCTAGTTCACTGCCCTGGCACTCGCAAGGAGACATTCAAAACATTACAGTTGTAATTACATACACTGAAATGCTTCTCCATCCCCAATAAATGACTGTAGCTCTTGCGAAGTGCCCTGAGTGACAGTGCTGAAGGCTAAATCCCGGTGTTTGCCTGAAGACCAGATACGGCTTGAATAGAGGCAATGCCAGTTTCTTAGCTGTAACCTACCAATGTGTCCTTGTGCAGAGACAGTGTCTCTATATAACACATCCATTCTGCTATGGCTTCTCTGCCAAGACTAGGGTGACCAGATGTCCCAATTTTATAGGGACAGTCCCGATATTTGGGGCTTTGTCTTATATAGGTGCCTATTACCCCCCACCCCATGTCCCGATTTTTCACAGTTGCTGTCTGGTCACCCTAGCCAAGACTGCCAATTACCATGGTGCAGTGGATGTCTGGTTACCAGGACCTGGACCTCAACCACAGGTTCACTTCCTCCCTGCCATATAACAGCTAAGAAAGGACTTCCAAGCCTGACTGCCCTGCCCTAGTCTTGAAGCAGTGATGTAAAAGGTTCCACAGCCCATAACCCCTCCTCTGCACTACCTCATCCCCTCACATTTACGTGTTAATGAGTCCAGTGGCAGTTACACCCATACACCCAAGGTCAGGATTGGACACTACAAAGCCACTGTACAGGTGAGTTCTAGGGTCTGTCATTTGCTTTTTCTGATAAGTCATTACTGCTTTTGAAACCTGCAAATGGTTCCAGTGGTGTAAAAGACGTATTTAAGCATAAACAACATGAAGCCAACAGTGTCAATTTCAAGCTGAGGAAGAGGCCAGAGAGCATAATAGAGCTGCTTGCTGTGCTTCATTTTAGCCTCCTTTTCCTGTCTCCATTGTTGTTATGGGCAGGTATATACTTTGCATTTCAAAAGCCCATTTTTTAAACTTCAAAGCAACTGCTGCAACTTGTTCCTTATTTGGAGAAGGAATTTAACCTGCTGGCAATGAGCAGAGTGCAGGGCACTTTAGTGGTTCTTTGAGTCGACTCAATGTTTAATTAGGACCTGGAGTAAAATTGATTCAAAATCTTGGAAGAAGCTAAAGAAAGTTAACCCACCACGAATACAATAAAAAAATTACCATCATACAGAAAGTGGCTAAAAACAGACTGAGTAAGGAACTCTATGTACATTTGAAGTCACAAGGACCAGGTACTGTCCTTCTACTAAGACAAAGGAACCTATGACTTGAGCTCAGACATAGACAATGCTCCTGTTTGTGGTTCTGGGACAGGGGGATTGATTTAAAATCAGAGAAAGTTAAAGCACAAAATTTAATCAGAATTTAAAATTAGCAAGCAGGAAACCTTGATTTAAAGCTTGTTTTGCTTTTGTATTTTTTATTTTCCAAAAGAAATGTTGTTTTTCTTTGGTTGGTAACCATTAAGACCTATTGATTTGTAACTAAAAATACAGCCTTCACACTAAATTTGGTAATTTTTGCTAACCTGGCAGATATAGCATATCTACAGCTATTAAAGCAATTATATAGCTTGACTTACATTTATTCATAATTTTAATTTTTACGTCATCATGTTAGAACTGATGAACGATGCATTTCATATTTACTAGAGGATTAAATATTTATTTGTTATTTGTATCAAGCTCTATTTGTATGGAAACTTGGAATTCAACACAAATGCTCTAAAACAGCATTAATTTTTTAGGGGGAGAGCTTTGGTTACTTAAATAAAACTAATTTAAAAGTGCTGAGTCCATAAGAAAAGTTTATCAAAACATGTTTTGCATTTTGTTCTTTAAAAACAGAATCTATAGTTAGTGAATCAAAGTTTCTGGTCATAATTGTAGGGCTATTAGATCTCATCCTTTCACACCTAGTTTAATTCATAGAGTGGAATAAGACAACAAAATTTCCTGATTTTTCAGCTCCCCAGCAGTTTCTTAACTTTGAGTGAGATAGTCATTGAACGAATCGAGTTGAATAAACTAAAAAGAAGGAAATATTCCCTCTGCACCTGCAGAAGAGGCTACAGCTGTTAAAAAGCTGGTTTAGCACTTCAGCTATTTCCAGTTTCTGCTGCTATACCAATGACTTGCAGCAGTTCAGTGGTTTGATTTTCTTTAAAAATGCAGCAGCAAACATGTACCGCTTAAAATCATTTAAACTAAATGAACAAAAAAATAGATTATAGTAAGTTTAAAATTGACAACCTCTGTTAAGGCCTAAACAAGTTTATTAAAAAGAAAAATGTATTTAAGCTAAAAAAAAAAGAAATCAACTTTTGTTATTGACCCAGTTCTGGAAAATAAAATGAAGTCTCCCAAGTCATTTTTGCAGGTGGTTTCCACCCCGGTCTCTCCATTCCCCTTATTTGGGGAAATGAAAAATGGTCAAAAGAAACATCAAACTCCTTCATATCTATATTTACATAAGAAAATGACCAACACCAATCAGTGCATCACTTTAATCAATAGGATTAAAATAGGAGTTGTCTGACTTCAGAAGATCCAGATCTTCCAGCCTCCACCACAAATTCCACCCTCATGTTCATTTAAAGTCTGTCTACACTGCAACTAAAAACCCATAACTGGCCCATGCTGGATGACTTGGGCTCATGGGGCTTGGGCTAAGGGTCTGTTTAATATTGTGCAGACATTTAGGCTCAGGCTGGAGTCCAGGATCTAGGACCCTGTGAGGTTGGAGGGTCTCAGAGCTCGGGCTGCAGCCCAAGCACAAACATCTACACCACAATTAAACAGTCCTTTAGGCTGAGCCCTGCGAGCCTGAGTCAGCTGGCATGGGCCAGCCACGGGTGTCTAACTGCAATGTAGACATACCCTCAGAGTCTGTGATAGTCAAGGGATGGCTCTCCTCTGCTGGTCTGCTCCAATCCAGAGAGACCACTCCACTGCTACTGGCCTGATCAGGGCTTACTGCAGAATCAGCTCTGCTGCTGTTGGTCGGGTCCTCTCCTACACAGTTGCTCTGCAGAGGGCACAGAGAGTCCAGGGAGAAAACACAGAGCAAAATAGGATTGTTTGAGTCCCTCTTCCTTAGGAAACAACTCCTGGTCTCTAGAACAGAGCGCTTCTCCTCACCTCCTGTTGAGCTTGTATTTCATCACCAAGCCAATGTCCACTACATGAGAACTCAGGCTGTCTCACCCACTCAAGGACATGTCCTGACAATTCTTATGGCCCTTGCTGAGTCCAGAAGTCAAAATATATTGTCATTTACACACACAAATTCCAACAAAAGCAATCAAACTCAGGAGGTTGAAGTATAGGTAAGCATTGCACCATAATTCATGTAGATTTAGCTGGACAACGCTGGCTTTTCACCTTCTCCCCTAACCAGAGAGCTCTGTCTCTGTACATCTTCTACCCCTAGGGTTAAAGTATTACATTTTTTAATATGCAGAAAATGGAGAACTTAGCACTTCCAGTTTACTGAGAACAGATTAAAAGAATTGTCAGACACTACCTTGAAGGAAAAGTTTCCAAAAAACCAGAGATCACACTGCCATAGTTCTGGATATGCTATGTATAACTTGTTTTATTCACACAAACACTCCTCCTGGAACAAGGGGGGCGGGTCATACAGCATGCAGGCAGTCCTTTCGTTCAGGTTTTTTTTTTTTAAATGGACTCCAGAAACTGAGGCAATGATTACATGAGAATCTCATTTTAAGCCTTGGGATGGACAGTGCTGCGTACTCTGGTATAACAGATCAGAGTATTAAATTCTCTTCATTTACCACATGGAGCCTTCAAAATGTATTATGTGTGGGCCATGTAGCAAAGAGAGCCTGAGACATAAGCCCTCGTATCAGAGGCCTGATGTGAGGTCTGAGGCCTGAACTAAAGTAGTGGTCAAGCCCTGCTAATATAAAACAAAGTTAGCAAGAGACAGGCTGTGAGCAGGCTCACAGAATCTGGCAAGAACAGGGCTGGTATTGCAAAAACACACACATTCCTGAGAAATGCTGGGCACAGGACACTGGCGTAAACACATTCCAGAAGGGTGGTACCAGAACACCCTGATACCAAGATGGTACAAACACATTCCTCAGAGATAACAGGAACACAGTAGCTTCTTTTAAAGATAAGGTCAGGATGACAGTGCGATGGATAGAGAGGTTTTGATCGAACCAACATGTACAAGGTATGGGTGGTAACAACCCACGTCCGGGGGGCAGTAACTAACCACATCCGAGGGGCGATACATAACTTGTTTGTATCGATGTATAAAATGGAGGCTCAGAGGGAGTGTCTCTGACCAGCCTCGGGGGCAGTGGAAAGTCCCACCACTGACTGAGCTGCATCCATTGTCACGGGCACACGTGCTAGTGTAACAATAGACATTGATCCGGGGAGCTAGGACCGGGCTTCATCAGCAAGAAACCTGGCTGAGCACCTTTGCTACTGATGGGTCTTGTGGTCTCATTGGGTGGTTCAGTCGAGGTCTGCTGTGCCATCTGTGCAGAGCTGGGACAGCACACAGAGAGAAAACACACGCAGCCAATGTCTGACGACAGGCCATATGTTCAATGTGCTTGAGGCTTTGTTTATATATTTTGTGGTTAGTTGCTTTTCTGTTCATGGAACTTTAGGAGTTAGTCGCCTTCCATACAGGAGTAAAGCCATAGGCATTTCAATTACTGCAAAGCATGCTCTAAAAGTTAGGAATATCTGCAATATATGATGGTATCTAAACACGGTCTACTTTAACTGCTTCCTCCATGACATATAGCTATTCCAGCATGACATATAGCTCCTTGTCCTCCTCGTGCTTTACAAAATGGTATTTTTAGCAGCTTGAGTAGTTATGGATAAGCCAGGATGCACATGCATGTCCTGAGGTTGGATTTAAAAGAACTAAAACTATGATCAGAGACAAACTGCCAGAGAGAAAGGAATTCCACATGTGCGTGCATCAGCTAAATACCCTGGGCCAGACATCTCATTCTGATAAGCGTTAATGAACTCCACTTCAACCTGCAACAGAAGGCAGAAGCGGATAAGTCAGGAGGGTTGGGTCAGTGTCAGTGCCTTACAAGCAGAGAGCACTGACGGGAGATTTGAACGGGAGATTTAAGGAGTAACACAAACAGCTTGTTGAAACGCCAGCTCCCTGAATGCATTTCAGGGGCTCACTACATAGTTTTGCTTTTGAAGCGTATCTGCAAAGAAAGGTTAGATGTGGGTCCTTGATACCCTATCAAGATCTTTTTTCTTGAGCTGTATTTTTTTGCCTTAGCCTCAGATATGTACTTGTCCCTGGTTCCATGTCTGAGATGTGGGTAGTAACCTTCCTCAGCCTCAAGAGGAGAGGTGGAGAGCCTGGGTCTCTTTTAAAGGCATCTTTTCCTCCAAGTTCAAGAATTCACCTTGCAAATTGATTTGCATTACGCTGAGGCCCACAAGCCACAATCATTTACTGGAGCCCCACTGCACTAAGTGCTGTGCAAACTCACAGCATGGATGCTCGTGACCCAGAGAGGTTGCAATTCAGCGTAAGACAACGTGTGTGAGGTGGATGTAACCAAACAAGTGGCAGGAGTTGAAGAGCACAGAACACAAGGACGCAGAGAAGAGTAATATTGATTTACACACGTACAGACTGGTTATTTGCATTATCACAGGGCTAGCTGAGCTGCTGTCCCCTCCGTGGGTCTGAATACATCCCAACAGGCAACAAGCATCAAGATTTCACCCCTCACATAATTCCACCGAGAGAGTCTCCCATTCAGACCTCTGCGGACCCACCGCGATTACTTCAGCAAGTCCTACCTAGGTTCAGTATCTGTAGTTCTGCCCTTCAGGAACTGTGACTAGTGGTATTTACAGGAGTGTTCATGCAGCCTTTCCAAAACACAAGGTTTTGTGTTCATAGTACAAGAGAAGAAGGATTTTAGAAATTAAAGCCTATATATGCAGATTATGTACCTAGAGCTTCCCGTTGCCCAATGTTAGCTAGGAAGGCCCATCTTCTTCAGAGGCCTGGCCTACACCTAACAACTAAGTTGACCTAGCTAGTGCTCAGGGCTGTGAAAAGTTTCCGCACACTAAGACATAGTTAGGTCAACCACTGGAAACACAGCTAGATCGATGGAAGAATTATTTTGTCCACCTGGCTACCACCTCTCAAAGAGGTGGATTAACTCCAGTGACAGAAAAATCCCTTCCAACGACGTAGGAAGTATCTACACTACAGTGCTACAGAGGCATAGCTGCAGCGCTGGAGCTGTGCCACTGTAGCGCAGACATACCCTACAACTTGATGTTGCTGAACCGAGGCAGGTAGGCTCTTTTCAATTAATAGTCCAGTCATTAAGAAAATACCGACTCCACAGTGTTTTACCCAGAGGCATCTCATCTCTAGTCATTGTTTTGTTTCCTGCTTGTTGTTTTTCCCTAGAGATGCCTTTTGACTTAATTCTTAAGAGACAGAAAACATTGCTATAGCAACCAGACAATTATTCATCAAATACAGAGCAGACCCACATCTTTCACAGCACTATTAGCTTCTAGCTATCATCAACAGCTAGAACAAAACTCACTTTGTGTGGCCAGAACTTGATTAACTGAATGAGGACGTCTCTAATGTAATACCCTCTTTGGCATTCCTGTAGGGTGAAAAAACATGGTCCACACCAATTTAGCAAGATTAATCCATTTAGGACAATATACCGTATTTTGTGCTTTAATTAAGATGACAAGTGCATAAGTAAAACAGATGAAGTAGGAAAGAACAGCGATCACTTACCCGTCCTGGGGCACAGATGGGCTGTTTCTCTCATCACCAAATCTATACTGGTTTGATTTTTTTTTTGGGGGAGGGGGGAGAATCCTGCATTGCTCTGATTATTTTTAACAGTTCAAAACCTTTCCTACCTTTTACCCCTTCATGACCCATAGATTCGTGCATGCCCATGTCTCGCCACTCATTCCCATTGTCCATGTTTGATACATTTCATGCTATGTACATGCTGCATTTTTATACCAAAGCACTTCATATCAATCACATGCAAATCATTCACAACAGCATCTCACCCTAGTCAAACATTTCTTATTTTTCTCAACATTGACCTTTGCATCTTGTTCTTATCCCTGACATTTTGGGCGTGAGCACTTGGTCCTTCTCGAGCATCCTGGCATTTGATAGTTAGCAAACGCCTGTTTCCCTTAGCTGTTAGTTAAGACACACTCTAACAGTTTAGGACATTTGTTCTAACAGGAAATTATGCTAAACATTAGCCAACTACATTTTCCACTCTTATTAAAGGTTACACAGGGGGGTTGGTTCACTGAATGATAGGCCTTAACTTAGCCATAGGTCCTTTGTCTTAATGGCAAACAGGTTCAGGCCATGTCTTAATATATGTAATTAATATGACCTCCAGCATGCCAGTCAGCCACCAGGTCTTTCAGGATAAAAAAGGATCATTAAGACCTGACCAGGTATTGTTCAAATCCATGACAATGGCCAGTGTTCAGGAAGAGCCTTCACAACCGCATTCCTGTGTGTGCCAATAGCAATTCTATCAGCAAGACAGGCACGGAGATGCACAGTTGCATGTGACTTTTCCTAATGATCTGGCCTATTGTGTCCTGATGGAGCTCTGTGTCAATGAGTGATGCACTGTCACTCCTTTCTTCATTATTTCATTATTTGGGGATGAGGGCAGGGGCGGCTCCAGGCCCCAGCATGCCAAGCACGTGCTTGGGGCGGCATGCCGCGGGGGGCGCTCTGCCGGCGCCGCAAGGGTGGCAGGCAGCTCCGGTGGGCCTCCCGCAGATGTGCCTGCGGAGGGTCCGCTGGTCCCGCGGCTCCGGTGGACCTCCCAGCCGTGGGACCGGTGACCGGCAGAGTGCCCCCCGCGGCGTGCCGCCGTGCTTGGGGCGGCGAAATGGCTAGAGCCGCCCCTGGATGGAGGCGGGTGTTAAGTTGCAGTCACTTCCCAACTACTCCTTTATGATAGGCTGGGCCTGTCTGGGGTCCCACTCAAACCAATATACTGCGACACGACAATGGTACTCACATCCGGTTCCTCCCAATGTTCATGCAGCAAATCTAAAATCCCCAGAGGCTGACGGCCATACAATAGTTCAAAGGGAGAGAATCCTATACAGGCCTATGGGACCTCCCTTATGATGAATAAGAACAATAGAAGCAGTTCATCCCAGTGCTTGGGGTCAGCTCTGATGAAGTACTTCAGCATTTCTTGTAGGGTTCATTAAATTTCTCTCTCAGACATTTTGTCTGTGGACAGTATACAGAAGTTCTCAAGAATTTAACCTTCAAAATGGTACACAACTCCTTCATCTCCCACAAGGCGAATATCTTGTGAGGGAACCCCGTGAGCAAAAAAGTTTCATAAGTTCTGGTGTAATTGCACTTGTCTTTGCCATGCCAAGGGGATCAGCCTCCTGTTACCAGGTCATGTAGTCAACGACCACCAAGATGTACTGGTATCTGGAGGCACTCTGCTCTAGGGGCCTGAGCACGTCCATCCCTATTCTTTCAAAGGGCGTCACAAATCAGTGGCAAAGGAACGAGGAGAGCTTTCAGGGCACCCCTGGTGGTGAACAGTTGGCATTCCAGGCAGGAGGAGCAATATTCCCTCACTTCCTGGTGGATCTGAGGCTGTCATAAACAGATAGTTAAGGGTTAATGTCTCTTTTACCTGTAAAGGGTTAAGAAGCTCAGTAAACCTGGCTGACACCTGACCAGAGGACCAATAGGGGGACAAGATACTTTCAGATCTTGGTGGAGGGAGTTCTTTGTTTTGTGCTCTTTGTTTTGGGGGTTGTTCCTTCTCGGGACTGAGAGGGACCAGACGTCAATCCAGGCTCTCCAAATCTTTCTGAATCAGTCTCTTCTTATGTTCAAACTTATAAGTAGCACAGGCAAGGCATGTTAGTCTTATGTTTGTTTTCTCAACCTGTAAATGTTTCTTTTGCTGAGAGGATTTTACCTCTGTTTGCTGTAACTTTGAACCTGAGGCTAGAGGGGGTTTTCTCTGGGCTATATAAATTTAAGTACCCTGTAAAGTATTTTCCATCCTGATTTTACAGAGATGATTTTTACCTTTTTTTTTCTTTAATTAAAAACTTTCTTTTTTAATAACCTGATTGATTTTTCTTTGTTGTAAGATCCAGGGAATTGGGTCTGGACTCACCAGGAGTTGGTGGGGGAAAGGAGGGGGAAATGGTTAATTTCTCCTTGTGTTAAGATCTAAGGGGTTTGGATCTGTGTTCCCCAGGGAAGGTTTTGGGGGGACAGAAAGTGTGCCATACACTGATTTCTGGCTGGTGGCAGTGTTACCAGATCTAAGCTAGGAATTAAGCTTAGAAGGGTCCATGCAGGTCCCCACATCTGTACCCTAAAGTTCAGAGTGGGGGAGGAAACCTTGACAGAGGCCAATAGAAGCAAGCCAGTACCCACAACAGCATCTTCTCCTGCCCCAAATGGCAAGCACAAGAGATATCGTGCGTGAGTTGCACCACTGGTTGATGGCAGATTTGCCTTGCACTAGTAGGTGTGGCCTTATCTCCTCAGACTGTTGGTTTAACGCCATGTGGTACAAGTGCTCCATAACCACCAGAAAATGGCAATATTGCTTCAGGCGCTAAGGTTCTGTCACTTCTTTATTTATGGAGACCAGTTGCTCATAGCTGCAGCTTAACCTGGGTTCGTCCTTTTGTTCTGAGCAAAAAGTTTCCAGCTTGCAGTAGGGCCCTAAGTCTGGGGGGGGAGGGGAATCTCTTTTCCTTCTCCACCTCTGACCTTGGTTAGGGGTGTTCTTGAGCTCTCCTTCCCTGGGTCTCCTGGTTCTTCAAGTCATGTTAGGCCCGCATCTTCTATTAAAAGGCTAGTCTCGTCATTATTATTGGGTATGCCGATTCTCCAGCCACTGTGTGCATCCACTGTCAGTTGTAGCCGCCAGCTGGGGTAGGCTCTTGTGATCATGAACGTGTAGGGACAAAAATCAGGAAAGCCAAGGGATAGAATGAGTTACAGCTAGCAAGAAATGTTCGAGACAACAAAAGGGGGTTCTCATAGACTCATAGACTTTAAGGTCAGAAGGGACGATTATGATCATCTAGTCTGACCTCCTGCACAATGCAGGCCACAGAATCTCACCCACCCACTCCTGTAACAAACACCTAACCTATGTCTGAATTATTGAAATCCTCAAATCGTGGTTTGAAGACCTCAAGCTGCAGAGAATCCTCCAGCAAGTGACCCGTGCCCCATGCTGCAGAGGAAGGCGAAAAACCTCCAGGGCTTCTGCCAATCTGCCCTGGAGGAAAATTCCTTCCCGTCCCCAAACATGGTGATCAGTTAAACCCTGAGCATGTGGGCAAGACTCATCAGCCAGACACCCAGGAAAGAATTCTCTGTAGTAACTCAGATCCTACCCCATCTAACATTCCATCACAGATCACTGGGCATACTTACCTGCTGATAATCAAAGATCAGTTGCCAAATTAATTGCCAAAATTAGGCTATCCCATCATACCATCCCCTCCATAAACTTATCAAGCTTAGTCTTAAAGCCAGATATGTCTTTTGCCCCCACTACTCCCCTTGGAAGGCTGTTCCAGAACTTCACTCCTCTAATGGTTAGAAACCTTCGTCTAATTTCAAGTCTAAACTTCCTAGTGTCCAGTTTATATCCATTAGTTCTTGTGTCCACACTGGTACTAAGCTTAAATAATTCCTCTCCCTCCCTAATATTTATCCCTCTGATATATTTATAAAAAGCAATCATATCCCCCCTCAACGTTCTTTTGGTTAGGCTAAACAAGCCAAGCTCTTTCTACAACTATGTCAGGTTAAAAAAAGATAGATCGGGGACACTGTGGGTCCACAACTCAATGGAGAAGGTAACAGAAGATTGGCACCAGCTCTTGCATAGCAGCCTATGGGGCATGTTTCTGACCTAAATCACTGGCAATGTGTCTCTTAATTAATATCTAAATAGTCTAGAAT
Source organism: Mauremys mutica (assembly GCF_020497125.1). Classification (NCBI taxonomy): domain Eukaryota; kingdom Metazoa; phylum Chordata; order Testudines; family Geoemydidae; genus Mauremys; species Mauremys mutica. The sequence continues at coordinate 122,623,746 of NC_059077.1, forward strand.
AGCAGCTTTCACTTGCCTGTAGTCCTTGGCCTGTTCTCGGCTTAGGTTGCAATAGGTCGACTGTGCCTGTCCCATCAAACACGGTGCCAATACCAAAGCCCAGAGTTCAGGGGTAGGAAGGTACTGAGAGGCTAGTGCTACCCTCTCAAAGGTGGTCAAAAACACCTCAGGGTCATCACCTGATCCCATCTTGCTTAACTTCACTGGGGCCCGCGGGAGGGTTACCAGTGCGGAGAGGGACCCTGCTAGGGGCCCCGTGGCAGCAAGACTAACATTAATTGTCGAACCAGGTCCTTCTGTAACACTTTCTGACAGGTTAGCGTCTCTCTCAACAGCTGTTGTGCTGGGATGCTTGCATCTGCTGCTGTGTAGTCCACTGCGGCAGCAGCTGCTCCAACCACGGACGCCAGAGCTGTGGTTTCATCTCCGTTAGAGCCCCTTTCTATTCTCTATGTAATGGGGTTTTGTTTTGTTTTTTTTAAAAAGAACACCCTTCTAATAGGCGTGGGGGGTGAAAGCCGCATTCTGTACTGTTTTTGTGATAGGCTGGGCCTGTCTCTGGGGTCACACAGGCAATTTCACAATCTCGTCTCCTTCCAAGTTCTCTCCTGCCTGAGAGCTTTACTCCAGCCTGTCTGGATTCTCTGCTGTGCCTCCTGCTCAGGATGTTCAGTCTCGGAGTTTCCTTCTGAGAGGCCTGCTTTGTATATGGTGGGCTGGCACAACGGGACCTCAGGTCAGAGTTCACCTTCAAGCTCTACCCCATGGTGCTCAGCTTCTCCTGGGTCTCGTAGGTCTCGGGCAGGGGGGTGGGTGTGAGGGGAGCTTGGTGGCTGTTTCCCTCTCACCTGCTCTGCAGCAAGAGTCAGCCACTGCTGGGGCACAGCAGATTTCCTCCTGCTTGCTGCCCCTTCCTGTGAAAGGTCTTCCAGCCAGTGAAATCTCTGCAGCTGTGCCTATTTGGCAGCAGTTGAGCGCAGAGGAGTTGGTTGGCCTTCTTCTGAGTGGGATGGGGGTGTGCCCCACCACACCCCCATTAGCAACTTTTATCCATCCCCAGGCTGGAGGAAGGCAAGCAGCTATCCCAGACACTTAGCACGTGAACATCTTTTGAGATGCAAAACTGAGGCTACGTCTACACTTCCCTTCTGTTGGCAACACTTCTGTCACTTCTGTGAACATCTCACCCCCCTGAGTGACATAGTTACACCGACATAAGTACCCGTGTGCACAGCGCTATGCTGGCTGATGCCGCTGCGGGGGTGGGTTTTTTATGCCGTCAGGAGAGCTCTCTCCCATCAGCAGAGATTGTTTTCTCCAGATGTGCCGCTGCAGCCCTGGATGTGTAGATATGCTCTTAACCTTATTTGCCCTGGTAATTCCCTTGAGTTCCAGTGTAGGCAATCAGCATTAATTTGCATGGATGGGTGTTACTGACTAACATTGGTGTTAAAGTACATGCAATGATAAGCACCTAAGATAACAGATGTGTTAGTATCTGGCGATTTCCAGTTGACTCAGATGCAAATAGCAAGTTAGTCCCAATCTCCATAACCTATCAACCCCTAGATCTAAGTTGCCATAAAGCAATAGGGCTGGCATGAATGCTGCTTGATTTGCAGTAACAGCGCTCAGTTGCTTTCAAACCTGGGCAGCTGCTTTCAATTCTATCAGAGTAGTTAGCAATTAGCAGATTGACTCAGACAGGCGTGGTTGTTTCGTGAGCCCAATTTCCTCTATGGCTTCTTCCAGCCAAAGCCACGCTCCGAGCCCTTGGCAGTGCCGTGAAGGAGTGTGTAGCAGTGCAGTACGGATGCAACAAAGAAACGGCAGCTTGTACAAAAGGCAGCAGGAGCAATGCACCCATTAGAAGGAAGGCACAGGATGCATCACTCTAGTGTGCCATACCGTCTATTGGCTTTAGGGTGACCAGATAGCAAGTGTGAAAAATCAGGACAGGAGATGGGGGGTAACAGGCACGTATACGAGAAAAATCCTCAAATATCAGGACTGTCCCTATAAAATCGGGACATCTGGTCACACTAATTGGCTTCCACTGCCAGGCCTGCAACAGAACCCTCAAGGTTCTCCACCGACATCCAACCCCATGACCTGGGCTTGCACCTCCTCACACCTTGACTTGGCAGCGTTTTTACACACTTTGTACAAGAGGAAGTGACAACACAAAGTGCAGCGTGCAGGGGAGAAACAAAACAAAACTGGTTTGTCAGAGGATGCTCCACTCACCACTTGTCTGGCACCTCCTCCTGGTCACTCTGGGAATTAGCTCCATGAGGTCAACGCCCCTTCTCACAGTTGCATGCCACCACTGCGTCTTTCTGGTCTGCAGCCCCTCTGTCACTCCAGGAACTGCAGCTTCTCTCCATGACTCAGCCCTCTGGCCCGGGCACTCAGCGTTCCCCCCTTCTGGGGTATACCAAAGTCTTTCCCCCAGAAGTCCTAGGCAGTCTTCCCATTCGCTGCCTCAGGTGCCACTCCTTCAGTGGTTGGTAGGGGAGCCAGGCCCGCCCTCTACTCTGGGGTCCAGTCCAGGGACCCTCAGCCCAGCAGTGCTGGGCTTTACTCTCCCAGCCCTCACTGCTCCTCCCCTGGACTGCTTCCTCCTGTTGCCGGCACAAAAAGGCCTGAGGCTACAGCAACAGTGATTCGTTGCCCGGAGTGCCTCGCTCCAATTAGACACACCAGGGTGGAGAAGCAAAAAAAGTTTATTTGAGATCTCAAAGCGCAGGATGCTTGGAGACACAGAAAGGTCTCAGATCAAGCACACCCCAGACAAGCAGCTCTCTGTCTTTATACATGATCTTAGCTAAGCATGTCTATTACCCCCAATGCCCAGCTCCCCCCTCCCTCCCCCTTTTCTCCCTCCTTTCTAGTTCCCATACATCAAGCACATTATGAAGCAGCAATTACTCTAAACAGGTTAGATCATACTTGGCAAAAAAATATTATCTCGTTAGTAACTTTTCTTGACCGGTCATTCTGTTTCACTCCCTTTAGCCAGGTGCAAGCAGGCTGTATAATTGCCTCCTGGTACTGATAACTAGTTGCCACACATTCCATTCTTTCCATCTAGCCTGTGGGGTTAATTAAAGTTTAAACATGGAAGCGGTTCAGACAAGCAGAGGCCTAATACAGGGAGCCTTCATTGGCACTGTCATTTTCCACCCCTCTGTCAACACTGGGCCATGCCTGGTGCCACCAACAATTCCCTCCTTTGAGAATACTCAACAAACCTTTGGCTGAGTGTTCTCATATACTGTGGACAAAACGTAATTGAGTTCTATGGAGCTGGGGCTGTTAATGAGAGGGTACATAGGGACCTTCGGGGCACGGGGGGGGGGTACAAAGTTTACGGAGGAGCAGTTTAAAACAAGCAAGCAGGAGGAGGGTGACCAGGCACAGTATCACACCTGTGAGGAGGAGACGCACAAGGCCACTTTCCAGTCCTCCTAGGTTGGGCAACCAACTCCAAAGGGAATAAAAAATTGTGGGTTCCCTTTCCTGGGCCTTCCACTCCTCAAAAGCCTGTTTGGCTGACAGGATGTGTTTCCATAGCAAAGAGTAACATTGTGGCAAGCCCTAGGCCTGGATCCATACTGGGCAAGTGATCCTAAGGCCTAACAATTACAATTTCCCAAATACCCACAAAATTACTACTACTAATAACAAGCAGATTAAAAACAAAAGGGACCAAGCCCACAGGTTAGGCTGGCCCTGTGAAAATAAACACAGCCAACGCTCAGAGTGTTCACGGGGAGTGCGCTGTAACTGTCCAAAGGGGTCACAGGGCATTCCCAGCAGGCCTTACTGTCGCCTGAATAACAGCTTAAGTCCCAGATCGTCGTTGGCAGTCTTCTCCGCAGGTTGGACGGTCCACCGTTCAGGAGCTGGCACTGCTTTTAGACGGGAGTAGTGGATCCAGTTCTTGTATCCCTCGACCTTTGCTGCTGTGTGGGTGATCAGCAGGATGGTGTGAGGTCCCTTCCACTTCTAGAACGGAGTCACCAGGCTGCAGGGAGTGGACAGGGGCATCCAGCGGGAGAGGCTGCAAATCTTTGGTATACCTGTGGAGAGAACAGAGAACAGCAGACAGAGAGCACATGTACTGAGATAAGAAACCGCAGCCTACCTCCCACTCCCCTAACAGAACCGGTGTACCATTCATAGGCCATGCCCTCCCAAACATAATCTCGAAGGGACTAAGCCCTAACCTGCCCTTTGGGAGAGCACGAACTCGGAGCAAAACAAGGGGTAAGGCATCAGGCCACCGAAGAGAAGCCTCTTGGCAGACCTTTGAGAGATGCCGCTTGAGTGTCTGATTAGTACGTTCCACTACTCCACTGGCCTGTGGTCGCCATGGAGTGTGGAGCTTCCAGGTGATCTGTAGAACATCCGAAATCCCCTGAATAACTTGCGATGTGAAGTGTGTTCCATTGTCAGATTCCATCCACTGGGGGAGTCCAAAGCGAGGAATGATTTCCTTGACAAACTTGAGAGCCACTGTTCTGGCAGTGTTGTTTCGGCATGGGAAGGCTTCAGGCCATCCGCTGAATCGATCCACCATGACGAGGAGGTACCTGAACCCTTGGGTTTGGGGGAATTCAGTGAAGTCTACTTGCCACACCAATCCTGGCCCTGGGGTAGGTTCCAGAGTGGCTGGTGGCACTGACACTCCTGGTCGAGGGTTGTTCTTTTGACAGACTAAACACTCAGCCTGTACCTGGGAAGCCAGGGGTCTTAATCCAGAGGTTAGAAAATACTTATTCATAAGCTGGGTGAAAGCCTCCCTTCCAGCGTGAGTGGTCTGATGTAGTTTCTGTAGTACTGGCCGTATTAGGCTTTTAGGTAGGAGGATTTTTCCCTGAGTTTAGCCTGGTACCGAGCTACCCGAGCTTGCGTGAGCCAGAGACCACCCTTAGTGTCCAGCAGGGCTTGAACCATATGAGGGGTATACACCTGCACAGTCCCCCCCAAAGTCAGTTTCTCTGCTTCACCAAGCACTAGGGCAGTTGCCGCGACAGCTCGCAAGCAAGCTGGCCACCCCTTGGCAACTTGATCCGGTTGTTTAGAGAAATATGCCACAGGATGTTTCCAAGTGCCTAATAATTGAGTAAGCACTCCCAGGGCTACTCCTTTTCTTTCATGCACATACAGTTGAAACGGCTTAAAGATGTCTGGGAGACCGAGTGCTGGGGCTACCATTAGCTTTCTCTTTAATACTTTAAATGCCTTGTCAGCTTCTGAGGACCAGTGAAAGGGGTCGTGATCCATTCCCTTAACACATTCATACAAGGGCTTAGCCCACAGTCCGAACTCTGGGATCCATATTCTGCAAAAGCCTGCCATGCCCAGAAAAGCCCTGAGCTGTTTACGATTGCTTGGGACAGGAATTTGACAGATTGCTTCCTTCCTCTCGTTTGAAAGCTGTCTCTCCTCCTGTCTTATGTGAAATCCTAAGTACTGTACTTCTGAGAGGGCAATTTGAGCCTTGCTCTGAGCTACCCGGTATCCTCTGAGTCCAACAAAGTTCAGGAGGCTCACAGTGGCGTGGAGGCAAGGGGTTAATCCCACCGCCCCTATTAACAGGTCGTCCACATACTGCAGGAGGAGAATCCCGTCCGGAGTATTCCACTCCTCCAGGTCTTTGGCCAGAGCCTGGCCGAAAAGCGTAGGGGAGTTCTTAAATTCCTGTGCTAACACAGTCCAGCAGAGTCTTAACCCGTTCATTAACTGCCCTCAGGTCCTGGACCAGCCGATAGGTGCCATTGGGCTTTCGAACAGGCAGGATGGGGGTGTTCCAGGCTGACTGGCTTTCTCGCAGTACCCCGTACTTCAGAAACTGATTTATAGTTTCCTGCAGCCCTTCTCTGGCCTCCCTCTTGATCGGATACTGCTTGATCCGCACCGGACCTTTTCCTGGCAGGAGCTGAACCTTAATGGGGGTGTGATGTGCTGCCTTTCCTGGGACCCCCGATGCCCATACTAAAGGAAAAACCTGGTCCTCCCACTGGCTCCACTCTGGGGCTTGCATGGCTGAGGGCTTAACTGCAAGAGTCATTATCCAGGCATTCTCTGGGGGCAAGGTGAGGGTGATTTCATCTTGGGTGAAGTGCAGGGTGGCACCTAAGCGACAAAGCAGATCCCGTCCCAGTAGAGGCGTTGGGCAGTCGGGGAGGTAAACCAGCTTGTGGGAGAGAGTTTTGTCTCCCAAAGCACATTCTGCTGGGGCATACACTGGACATTTGATTCCTTTTCCTGTAGCGCCGACCACAGTGAGGGAATCTGCCACGGGCAGCTGGAGGGGTTGATTTACAGCGGTTCGAGCTGCTCCAGAGTCTACTAAAAAGTCTATTTCAGAATTTCCCACCCGCATTTTTACTCGGGGTTCCGGGGGCAGGATAGTCCGTCTCTCCTGACACCCCTAGTCTTGATTCTCTGCTGCCATCATAGGGGTATCTTCCCTCTCGGGGCACTCATTTTTCCAGTGTCCCTCCTTCCGGCATATGGCACACTGATTGCGACCTAAACGCCTTTCCTGTGAGCCAGGGCGCCCACGTCCACGACCTCTCATCCTCCGGCCCCTTCCACCTCCTTCCTGAAACTTTCTCTTGTCACTGGCCTGTACTGCTGCAACTATCATCTTCACTTGCCTTTTTTCCTTCTCTTGCCTTAGCTATAACCTGATTCCTCTCCACTTCAGACAACAGGGTCCTCATAAGGATATTACAGTCATCCCAGTCAGGCTTGTGACTGGCAAAACATCCCTCAAAAACTGAAATAAACTTGCTGGGATTCGTGGAGAATTTCCCTGCCTGTGCCTTAAAGGCTGCTAAGTCCACTGGGTTAAAAGGCACATGTGAGTAAACTAGCATAGTAGTGGCCCGGCGCCCCTCCGCTCCCGGGCGAGCCACCACAGTCTCAGTAATCAACGGATAAAATCCCACTGAAGGAGCAATCTCTGAAACCTGAGGCACCTGGTCTTTATACGGTGGGGGTGTAGGAGCCGAAGGGGACACCGACTCTGCCATTACAACCGGGGAGGGGTTCGGGGAACTAACAACAGTGACTGCCGAGCCTGTCGGAGTCAGATTACACTCTTGCAACAGATCTGACCTATCTCTCAACAACATAAACAACTGTGCATACATAAATTCATTCCACTTATTCATTCGCTGACAAAACAAAGCTAATTGAAGGATCGTGTTGTAATTAAGTGATCCCTCCGGTGGCCACCTTTCCTGGCCCTCTAGCTGATACTGAGGCCAGTTTACTGTACAGAATCTTTTCAGTTTACTTTTAGTCAATGGATCTTTTTCAAACACTTTCCAATTCATCAGAATGCATTCTAAGGGTACACCGGTTCCCCACCGTCGCCCGTAGCTGCTTCTCCACTATCTGAGCGCGTTGCACCGTAGTGCCCTCCGGGGTCGACCACACCGCGTCTCCGCCGAGGCCCCCGATGAAGTCACCGGTGCGCGCTAGGCATCGGTCGTCGCCGCAATCCGTCGACCTCCAGGAGGGGTCCGGGCAAGGCTAAATTTAGCCTCAAGCCCACCCAGGGACGCCAAAACTGTTGCCGGCACAAAAAGGCCTGAGGCTACAGCAACAGTGATTCGTTGCCCGGAGTGCCTCGCTCCAATTAGACACACCAGGGTGGAGAAGCAAAAAAAGTTTATTTGAGATCTCAAAGCGCAGGATGCTTGGAGACACAGAAAGGTCTCAGATCAAGCACACCCCAGACAAGCAGCTCTCTGTCTTTATACATGATCTTAGCTAAGCATGTCTATTACCCCCAATGCCCAGCTCCCCCCTCCCTCCCCCTTTTCTCCCTCCTTTCTAGTTCCCATACATCAAGCACATTATGAAGCAGCAATTACTCTAAACAGGTTAGATCATACTTGGCAAAAAAATATTATCTCGTTAGTAACTTTTCTTGACCGGTCATTCTGTTTCACTCCCTTTAGCCAGGTGCAAGCAGGCTGTATAATTGCCTCCTGGTACTGATAACTAGTTGCCACACATTCCATTCTTTCCATCTAGCCTGTGGGGTTAATTAAAGTTTAAACATGGAAGCGGTTCAGACAAGCAGAGGCCTAATACAGGGAGCCTTCATTGGCACTGTCATTTTCCACCCCTCTGTCAACACTGGGCCATGCCTGGTGCCACCAACACTCCCACACCGGGTTCCCCCACCCCTTTCCCTGGGCGCACCAGCTCCAAACCCTCCTCCCTTTCCCCAGGGAGTGACTGTCCCTTCCCAGCAGCTGCTCCCATCTGTTCCCAGCTTCCTGGCCCCTCCTGTTCCTCCTTGGGTGAACCTGCTTGCCATCAATTCCCTGCTCCCTGGCTCTTCCTCCAGGTACAGCCTGTGGAGTCAACAGGCCTACCTAGCCACCTTAACTCCACCCACTCCTGTGTGGAGTGGACACCCCACCACAAGGCCTTACATTTTTTCATGACCCATTGTAACAGTTGCGCTCCTCTGGGCAAAGCAGCCAGCAGTGCCCTGGGTGAAGCACTCTGCAGTGAGAAATGAGGCACTCCCAGCAGAGGGCCTCCCATGGAGAGACGTGAAGACCGAGCCTGGGTGAGTTCAGAGCACATTTCAAGATGCACCTTTTTGCAAAAGCCTGCCCGGTACCCAGAAGCAAGCAGTTGTTTACAACATAGTAGTGAGAGCTCCTGTGGCTGGGAGACAGTGATGCTATTTTGGTTTTGGCCCTGAGCACTGTGATAAACGTCCTAGAAATACCTACACCAGACAGACACTGCACCCCTTTCGCCAGGATGTTAGCTGTTTCCTAGAGCTTGGTCCTACACAAACTTTCCCTTCATACCTCTAAGCATTTGCCTTCCTGATTTCAGCCTGAAAGCCACCTACCCTGGCACCCATTTTACCACAAGGTATGTGTTTGGTAGCAGCCTGTATTGTATGCAGAGCTGGTAGTGGTGCCTATAGATAAGGTTGCCCGACACTTCCCATTATAAAGACCTTGTTTCAAGTGGCTTTTATCTTTGAAAGCTTCGTCCTGAGGCAGGCCCTCAGCATGGGAATTCTCAGCCCACACAGGTAACATTTTATGGAAAGAGTCACCTAAAACAGTGTAGCCATTTCAGAGAACGTTAGGGAAAAATGTGATTTGCCCAGAATATAAAGCATTTTGCACGCATTACACCTAGTGTCAGGGATGTGCTTTTTGCTGATCCTGTGAAAATTCACTTAGACTGAATTAAGTTAAGCCTCTGAGAACTTGCAGTTTGGACATGCTCAGTGGAGGTTTGAGTGTGGCAACTAAATTCTCCGAAGGTTCCATCTGCATTGTGCATGCTCCATCTCGAGGGGACAGAGGCTGAAAAGGACTGTTCCTCAATCTGCTGCCAGGCCCTGAAACTGAGAGCACCATCGCTTTTCTTCCTCTCAGTGCTCCTGCTGCTGGCAGCCAGGCAGGATGTGGCAGGAGGAGGAAGCTGCCTGATTTGAATGCAGAACAGTGATGAGCAGGGAATGGTGGTAAAAGGGCATGGGGCAGATGGGTCCATAACCACTAGAGAACACTCCCCTCCAGAATGTGGTCTAGAACCCAGGATTCCAAGTCTCAACCTTCTTTTGCTGTCTATGAAATAGCTGTGAGATCTACTGAAAGCAGAGTGTTCTCATCCCGCTCTACTGGCAGGACATGGATAACAGCCTGCTATTGCTGCAAGTTACTCAGATCAAGTGGGGCTGGTCTGGGCTGTGGCTAGAGCTATCTATAATTGTGCTGGTGACCCATGGGGAGGTTAGTATAGTCCACATGCTGGAATTTCCTTTTAAAAATGCTAGCAAATTATACACACACATGCTCTCCCCCCCACCTCCCCATGGCATTAGGATTATTAAGATCACCAAGTCAAGCACTCAGGAATTAGGAAGTACCAGAATTTGCTTCTGCAACCTTAATTCAATCCCTTTGCCCATATATCCATTATGATACCGTCTTTAATTACATCATCAAATACTATTCCCCACCCTGCCACAGGATTTCCTGCCTCATTTATTGCATACAGTAGGTGGCTAGTGAGTGAGGCCAGAGACCACAAGAAGAAGGGAGGGTCTCACGGTTAAGCCAATTTAAATCCAGCCTGGAGAACTTGATTCTCTCTGCTGCTGCCACAGAGTTCCTAGGTGATGCTGGGCAAGTCACTTAAAGTGCACAGTTGACTGTGCTCCTCCTTTTCCCAAGGACCCAATTTGGGGTCTGATTTGCTGTAAGACTGAACACTCAAGTGCCCCTGCGGTCCAAGGGGCTGGAGCTCTACTCTGCACACGCAGAGTGCTAGAAAATGCTACGGCCTGTAAAACGGAACAAGTCAGGCCCCTGGCTTCTCAAGCTGAGCACTTCTCAAGCCGGCCTTACTGTCTCTGCCTCAGTTCCCTGTCTGTATAATGGGGGTAACAGTATGGCCAACTTCAAGGGATCAAAACCCATGAGTTGGACCCCCCCGAAACATACCTTTTTTATCTGCCTTTTGCTGTTTAACTCCCCCCGCCCACCTTCACTATTTGTATGACAATTAGTGTTGCCCACTCACCCAAATTTATTGGGCAAAGCTATTTAAGCCCCTGCCGCAGGTATTCTCGCCCCCAGATCAGCAATTAATTTTGCCCCCCAACCTCCAAATTAATCCAGTCTCCCACCCTCACCTCTGCTCCTCCTGGAGCTCTTCACCCACCTCTCCCAGGGCTGGGGGGGATGCAGCAGGGTCCCCTCCCCCCCTTCCATGCTGGGATGGGCATCTCCCAGGGCTCCCCCCACCCCTTTGCAACACTTAGCCTAAAAGGGGGCAGGGGAGGAGCCAGCCCATTACTCATAGGAGGGTAGGGGAAGAGGGGGAGGAGCACCCGAGCTGCTGACTCTTTCCATTCCCCCCCCCATCCCTCTTGAGAGGGCTTTTGTCTGAGGGAAATGGGCAGGGGCAGAGGCGGGGTGGATACAGAGTTCTTCCTACAGAAGCTCTGATTTGTTGTTCTGCCCCAGGAGGAGGCAGGCAAATGAGGCAGGCAGCCAATCCAGGAGGTCCCCCCCCCACACATACCCTTAAGGCTCATATTTACTTGTGGGCTGGTGCTTTGCCCAGAGATACAGACTCCTCACCCCAGCCAAAATCCTGTCACTCGTGAAAGAAGGTTGCAAGAATTGGCAATGTTGGGATAAAGCCCCCTCACAGGGGCATTGTGACGATAGTGCTTCCTAGTGAATTTAAGAGGTTTTGTGATGAGCAGCAAAGAGGAGGCCGGGGAAATGAGCAATTCGACACTCGGTGCAGGATTTGGATGTTGTACAGTAAATATTGCATGGGCGGCCACATTGAATGAAGAGAAAAATAGTGAATAGGTACCCCTGCAGTGAGCCCATGAGCATCCTGTGCACTGATTGAGGCAGGGGGCCTGTGGGGAGAAATATTGTCTCATGCTGCATATTCACAAAGGGGACAAGTTAAACTTGCATGGGCAACGTCAGTTCTGGATCTCCTTAGCTTGACATAATGTTCTTTTCATGTCATTTTTTAGATAACGGTTCCCCTGCACTTTTTCTGGTCCAGATCAGTACTTTCAGGAGGAGATGGCACCTGTTTCAACCAATGTTTCTGGTTCCCCTTCTCATTTTTTAACTTGGCTGCGTATTTACCTTTCTGAATAATTTCAGTTGGAGAGTTGAGGTCTGTGTAGCTAAGAGCACTTGAGATAGCCAGGTGAAAGAGCAGCATGCTCTTCCTGTCAGACTTGCAGATATTACCACACCTGGGCCACTCCACTGTAATCATTAAAAACAAGCAGCATCCCTGCCAAAATTAAGAGCTTGTGGCCACCTACTGCTGATGCGAGGAGGAACCTTCAAATTACTCTCGCTCAGAGAAGATGTCTCTTACTTGGGTATAGCGTACCTGTGAGGATTTTGATACTAATTGGTCAAAGGTGTGCTCTTGAGCTGCAACATGTCAGCTCATTCAGCCATTGGGCATTGGGAAGACATTTGCTATTAGTGAATGGAGCAGCAAGTAGGAAGTTGTTAAGGTGATTACAGCCTTTAGACTTGGAGAACTGTAGTTGTATGGCTCAGTGAAAAGAAGATAGAAATCAATAGCAGACACTTCAGTACTGCCAGAATCAGAGATGGAAGTTTACGTAATTGGTTTGCTCAAGTGCCATAGAGCAGGGCTTGGAGGGCTAGCCTCGTGAGTACAATGTTACCATTGATAGAAACAAATCTGAATAAGGTATATTCCAAACAAAACTGAGCCTTCGGTCAAATTCTCTGCTGAGGTAACTCTGTTGAAATCAGATGTATTATGCCAAGAGATTTCGGCTTACTATAGTGTTGACCTGATCAACAACTCCTCCAAGCACTATTCTGCTTGTCACAGCAAGAGGTGGATTCCTCAGCCAATTCCGTGACTGCCTCATGGCAGAACACATCCTCAGCTGATCTCTGCAATTGTGATGTTGGAATGAGAGTCACCCTGACACCTTCAGCAAGTTGCATTCAGGATGACTGCATTCTTTGTGAATTGCAAAAGCAATGCCAGAAAGCCTAATACTGCAGGACTCAGGAACTTTGAGTGAAAGTTCCTTAGCAAATGAGATTAAGACAGGATCTCAAGAGATTTATGTTATTGCGCCATCTAAAGGTTCTGATGAGGAAATGGAGGGAACATCAGCCTATAGGGTACTGTCTGAGGCCGCTGAATGAAGAACCTAACTTTTAATGACTGATCCTCCATTTAAAATAACAAAAAATGCAGAAGGCTACAAAAGCATCAACTGGGTTACCAGTAAATTAGGAGATGCCAAAGTCAGGAGGTATAAGATTGCCAGGGCACAGCAAGGATAGAAGTCCACTGAATATGCACAGGTCCACACAAGACATGAGAACCTAGCAGTATTATGCTTGGATAAGGCAAGTTGTATGACTTACCAAGTAACTGGTGGATAAGCTGCAGTTCTGTTATGTCAATATAGCTAGCGTATGACTGAGCTGGAGGTGTCAATGCAGCATAGTTTGAAGATTATGCTTAATCAGGTTCGTCATTTCTTGCCTCAATCTCTTGGTTAAGAAAAGGACAGGGAAGGTGCTGATCCCGTGAAAGCGGGGGAAGCAAAAGCACCCTGAGAGCTGGCAGAGGTTGGAGCAAGTACCTGCCATGAACCTTCCTGTAGAAAGGGTGGGGATTTGTAGCTTCTCTTGGACCAAGACCCACAGAGTGACCTGAAAATGCATCTCACTGTGGCATTACCTGCATTGTCATCTTGCCATGCAACAGGTTTGCCTTGGCAGGGGACAATCTTTTAAAAGTGGCAGTGTTAGAACTGGAGGGATTCAGTTCTCTGAGCCAATGGGGCTATTGTTCCCAGGCATTTCACTTTGTGATCCCCCACATGTGCACAAGTAAACCTCCAAAATAGCTCAAGCACCTTCCATTTTTATCTCATGGCACATTCATGGGGGAGCAGCTAGCCACACCATAATTATGGCTGCTCAGTTGAAATTCATTTTTAAGGCACTTAAAGTATAATCAGATCTGTTCAAAAATTGCTGTGCCAGTTGAGGTCCCGGGCTAGAGTTTGCAATACAAATTTGACATTTTCTCAAGAGGGTCTCTGTAGCAGATCAAGCACTTACCGCCACGGCACCTCCTGCTGGTCATCTGGGAATTAGCTCAAATCCAGCACTCGGAGCATCTCCCGCTGGCCAGTGTCTCTCCTGGCTCAAGCCCCCCATGTCCTTCCCAGACCCCAGTGCCCTTTACTTTGGGGTTCTGCCCACAGCAGTACCCCCACACTCTGGGTCTCCCCTCCCAGGGGAACCCCCAACCCCCTATCCCCACCTTGCCTCAGTGGCTACTGCCAGTCGTCATCTAGCCCCCGCTCACTGGGGCAGACTGCCGTCTGTAATGGCCACTCATCACTGGCAAGGGGGTTGGACCAGCTGCCTCTGCCTATCCTAGAGTGAGCAGATAGCATGTGTGAAAAATCGGGAAAGGGGTGGGGGGTAATAGGTGTCTATATAAGAAAAAGCTCCAAATATCAGGACTGTCCCTATAAAATCAAGACATCTGGTCACTCTAGCCTATCCCCAGGCTGTACCTCCCTAGGCCTTAACAAGGCCTCAGCCTGGGGAGTTGCCAGGCTGGAGCTCCCCAGGTCCTCTTGCCCTTCCCCAGCCCGGCTCTGCTTCTGGTACCCTGTGCTCCCAGGCAGCTAAGCCCTTCCCACTCCAAGGCTGGAGTGAGACTGACCCAGCACCTTCCTTAGCCCTCATATCAGGGCCAACTGTGGTCTGATTGGGTGTGGCCACAGCTCTGGCTGCCTCCCCAGTCAGCCTCCCTTTTCCCCTAGGGGTGGGGTAACTGCCCCCTACCGTCTCACATTACAGGCCCCACCCTCCAAGAGATCAGTTTATAAAATTTCAGTCTAATGCTTTTATGCGGATACCGGCATTCTCACATGTATCTGGCTCCACATCTCCTGGTTTCTAACGTTAGAAGTTCTGCAATTTGTTTCCTGCAAGGACATGAGAAGCACTTGCAAGTAGAGCTAAGTGAATAAATGATTTTTTTTGTTCAGGGGCAAAATCAAAAAGAAAAATCTGAAAAACATTCAGTTTGGTTTGGGTTTTTTCATTTCTTGCCAAAAGCTTTTAAATAAAAAAAAAAAATGGAGATGGCCAAAACAAAATATGGACTTTTCAAATGTTTTCCTCCATTTTTTTTCAGCAAAATTCTACCCAAATTCACAAAAATGCATTTTTTGTGAATTTAGTATTTACTGAAAAATTTTGTACACCCCCGCCTGCCGCCTTAACTCCATGATCAGTATCTTGTGTGCAACTCTCTCATTCCTCCTCATGCTGCCCCCAATGGGTTTACTCAGGCCGCCTCTCTGCTTCCTCTCCAGACCCCCCACCCTAACCCAGTTCGACCAGTGTTTCTTTCCAGAGCGTTCATGGATGTTCCTGATAATTCCGTTCTGGAAGTCTGACATCTTAATTTACTTGTTTCTGAAGAGTCTTCTACTTCACCATTTCTGTCCCCTTTGCATGGAAGTAATGTGGTTTAGTGCCGGGTTTACAATGGTGCCAGTGGTGCCAGGCCCATGCTCAGAAGGAGCCCCGGCCTGCTCTGCTTGCGCTGCGCCCTGAGACCCCGCCAGCCTGCTGGCTTCCCCCCGCCCCACTTGCTCCTCTCAGCCTGCCCTCCGGCCGGGGGCTCCTCTCCACTCTCTGGCCCCATCCGCTGGCTTCTCTCTGCCCCCTGGCCGGACCCCAGTGCACTTCCGGCTCCAGGCAGTCTCTGCTTCCCACCACCTGTGGGGCCCTGCCTGTCTCCCCAGAGCTGAGCCGCCTGGGACTGGTGCAGAAGCCTGGCCAGTCTCGGTCAGTTTGGAGTGGGGGAGACACTGTGGGGGGCTTGGCTGGGCTGCTCCAGGCAAGTTGGTCCTGAGGGAGCCTGGCCAGGGCAGGCCCTGGCTTGGCTGATTGCGCCACTCCCAAGGGGCCAGAGCAATTCCCCGGCACTGCCGGCTCAGCCTGGCAACCACAGTCACCTCCCAGCAGGGCCGGGGAATGCGGCCAGGAGGCAGGGCGTGGGGGAGTGGGTCTCTGGAGGGCCTGGAGGGGGGTGTGCTGGGCTGTAAGGGGGCGGGGAAGATCTCTGTACGTTGGGGCACTAGGGAGTGGGGGTGCTATGTGGGGGCTCTGGGCAGGGAGACGGTGGGCAGTGGTGGGGGTGTGCGGGGCGCTGTGCATTTGTGGCCCAGTCTGGGTGGGGCGCTGGGCATAGCAGGTCGGGGGGGGGCCTCTGGCCACAGGAAATCGTGTGTGTGTGTGTGTGTGTGTGTGTGTGTGTGTTCTGGTGTTGGGTGAGGGGGCTGTGTGGGGCGGCACTGGCCCATCCCCGAGGGGAAGGGACATGGTGGCAGCGCAGGGCCGGGCAGGCCACTGTGCATCTGGCAACTGCCGGTTTGTAAATAGTGCCCTTGCACTGGGCTGGGCAGAGCGGGGCCGTCCCTGCCATGCCATGCTCCTGGCTGGCCCCTCACTCCAGGAACCGACCCCCCCCACCACCACGCCATGCTCCATTGCCCCCATGGGAGCCACAAATATGTTTGGCGCCAGGCCCACAAAAGGTTAATCCGACCCTGACGTGGTTCCTTTAGTCTTCCCTCACACACATGGTGTAGGCTGCTTTGTTTTAAGGACAAGCTGCATAAAGTTTAACACACAGTAGCCAATAGAAAGTATTAGAGAAGTCACACAAGACAAAACAGTTTACATCATGTCTGGCCCAGACACATCTCAGCCAGGGCGCCCATAATGAGATCCCATTGGAATGCCAATTGGATCGAGTTTCTAATGGAAATTTCAGTATCCCTGCTTCATTTATTAGTGGTATTGCAGTCATACATAGAAGCCTCAGTCATGAACCAGGCACTGTACAAACACAACAGAATAAATTCCACTGCTAAATGTCTTCTTAATATATGTAAGCTGAGAATCCCAATATCAAAACTATTACTTACGGCAAGAGTTTCTCTGTCCCTCATATTTGATTTTATGATCTTTGAAGAGAAGAAAATCCAGAGACTCAAGAGAGTCAAGATCAATATCATTGGTTTAATAAGTAACAAAGATTTGCTGGATAAAATATTTCCATTTGTCCATGTATCTTGCTCACACTCACCCTACAGACTTATTTACACTCTGACATCCAACGAGAGCTAGTCAAACATTTAAGTGACACCCTTAGGAGGGGCGATGAAACAGCCGCCCCCCTTAATAAATCAAGCTCTAACTTTACCTTAGTTTAAACCTAACAGCCCATCTCACAGCCTTCTCAATGGCCAACTAAAACTGGCACCGGCCTGAAGAGCGCCAGGCTGAAGCTGAACTAGGCATGACTGAGCGGACATTGGTAGGAAGAGGGGAGTGCTTTGATTAACTTGCTTTTGGTGACATTCCCCACTGGGGATAGCATTTGGCCTCAAATTAAGCTGGTCTACAGCCTCTGGATCTTTTTGATTCCTTGGTACCACTGTATGCAAACAGGGGCGGCTCTAGAAATTCCGCCGCCCCAAGCAGGGCAGCGCACCACGCCGCTTGCACCGCCCTTCCCCGGTCCCGCGGCCAGGGCAGAAGTGCCTGCGGATGGTCCCGTGGTCCCGCGGCTCTGGTGGAGCATCCGCAGGCATGCCTGCGGGAGCTCCGTCCGAGCCGCGGGACCAGCGCACCCACCGCAGTCATGCCTGCGGGAGCTCAAGCGGAGCCGCGGGAAGAGGGGACCCTCCGCAGTCATGCCTGCGGCAGGTCCGCTCGTCCTGGGGCTCCGGTGGACCTCCCGCAGGCATGACTGCAGAAGGTCCGCCGGAGCCAAATGCCGCCCTGCCAGGACAATGCCGCCCCACGCGCCTGCTTGGCGCGCTGGGGTCTGGAGCCGGCCCTGTATGCAAATAGTCATGGCAACAAAAAATTAAAAATTTCCCTTTCTAACTGGCTGAAAGATTTGGCTCCATCTGGCAGAGACCTAGCTGAAGCAACCATGCAGTCATGACATCCAGGCTTGCATAGTTCAACTCCCATAAAAATGATACCGCACAACCTGAAATGCTCCATCTGCTCCAAAGCATGGTGGTCCTCCTGTTTAGCAAGAGGCCATTGTGAGCATGTCACTCTGGTTCTCCACTCTCTGTAGTGGCTCCCCATTTAATATAGGTTCCAATTCAAGATCTGCCCTATCCATATTACATCCATTGTCATTAACAAGGCATTTTTCTGCAGAAAAGGACCTAGGGGTTACAGTGGACGAGAAGCTGGATATGAGTCAACAGTGTGCCCTTGTTGCCAAGAAGGCTAATGGCATTTTGGGCTGTACAAGTAAGGGCATTGCCAGCAGATCGAGGGATGTGATCATTCCCCTCTATTCAGCACTGGTGAGGCCTCATTTGGAGTACTGTGTCCAGTTTTGGGCCCCACACTACAAGAAGGATGTGGATAAATTGGAAAGAGTCCAGCGGAGGCAACAAAAACGATTAGGGAGCTAGAGCACATGACTTATGAGGAGCGGCTGAGGGAACTGGGATTGTTTAGTCTGCAGAAGAGAAGAATGAGGGAGGATTTGATAGCTGCTTTCAACTACCTGAAAGGGGGTTCCAAAGAGGATGGATCTAGACTGTTCTCAGTGGTACCTGATGACAGAACAAGGAGTAATGGTCTCAAGTTGCAGTGGGGGAGGTTTAGGTTGGATATTAGGAAAAACTTTTTCACTCAGAGAGTTGTGAAACACTGGACTGGGTTCCCTAGGGAGGTGGTCAAATCTCCTTCCTTAGAGATTTTTAAGGTCAGGCTTGACAAAGCCCTGGCTGGGATGATTTAGTTGGGAATTGGTCCTGCTTTGAGCAGGGGGTTGGACTAGATGACCTCCCGAGGTCCCTTCCAACCCTAATATTCTATGATTCTATGATCTGCACACATGGCAATGATGATGTGAGTCCTAGCGTAGACAGGGCTCAGGCACCTTTCCGATGTTATAAAGCCTGCTCTACACTACTGGCTTAGTAATAGTGCAGCTAGACTGTTGCTATAGAAGAAAAACAGCATCCCTGATTTCGTAAGAGACGAAGATCCACAAGCCTATCGACATGCAGATTACACAGCTCTACACAGGAGTCATTTCTGTCTCAGCCAGCAGCAGAACAGTCTGTGTTTCCTACAAAGAGAGTTGGCCCAATCTGCCACTCACTTTCAGTGACAAATGGCTGGTGTAGTTGGGATCCAATTTGCTAGGGAATCCAGGCTCTTATCTGATCAGAATCAAACCTCCAGTTGTTTTTAGGATCACTTATCTCTAGTCTTAGTAGAGGAAAAAAAAAAGACAGTGGCCAGTAAACATAGGGGTCTTGTCACCATGTTATGCCAAGCCTTTTATATTCAAGCTAAACAGATTCACTGACAGATTGAACGTTCACTGAAGTCTGTTTCCCCTCAGATCTTCTACGAGCACAGGAATAATAAGATATGCACCTTGTTAGCCAGGGATTAGACCTGAGCAGTGTATATTTAATTAGAATCTAAAGAGCTTATTTCAGTGTTAGAGAGGTCTACCAGAAAGAGAAAAACCAACATAACCATTTCAGGAAGACGGATACGTCTGTGCCATCCAGGGAAAAGTGAGGGTGTTCTTAAATATTCTAAAAACATAGCTCTGTTTGCATGTAAGATAAAGGGGAAAATTGACCTGCAGATTTAGTATGGGTCATTTAATCTGTTTGCTTAAGACCTGTCCTCCCACGGACTCACCTTCA
Source organism: Mauremys mutica (assembly GCF_020497125.1). NCBI lineage: Eukaryota > Metazoa > Chordata > Testudines > Geoemydidae > Mauremys > Mauremys mutica. The sequence continues at coordinate 122,643,103 of NC_059077.1, forward strand.
ACATTATTAAGGAATAACTTTCCTAATGACATTCACTCTTCAAAAGTGCCCTCAACCCCTGGCCATCCCAGGGGCAGCATTGCAGAGCATTAGATCTCCTTGTTTGGGGAGCACACCAGAAGGAGGAACATTTTTCAAACAGACAGTATTCCTGGGATAACATATCCCAAGATCTGGGAATCTAAAAGGTTCACCATGAGTATCAAGGAAGATGATGTGGAGAAGTTTCTCGATGGTAACCCTGCTTTTGCCAAGCAATACTTTGATAAGAAACTGAGACCAGAGCCACTGAGCAGCAGTCAGACATCAGAGGAGAGCGAGATACTTTTTGAATTGATCCAAGACATGCAGGAAAGTATTAACATGGAGAAGGTTGTTTTCAAGACTCTAAGAAGAATCAGCGGTCTCATCCATGCAGACCGCTGCAGCCTTTTTATGTACAGGCAAAGGAATGGCACACCAGAGCTAGCTACCAGGCTTTTCAATATCGAGAAAGACAGCACACTGGACGAATGCTTGGTGGCACCAGATTGTGAAATTGTCTATCCTTTGGACATGGGCATCGTGGGGCATGTTGCTCAAACCAAGAGAACTATGAACATCAAGGATGTCAATGAGGTAGGTTTTCCATTGGTTTGCTCTGTTAATGGAAGATTCATAAGAACTAGACCTTCTATCAGGGTTTGTAGAGTTAAGGAAAATGATGAACAGGCATAAGAGAAATCAGTGCAGTAGAAGTTTCATTTACTGTACCAACGGTATGGCTGGAAACCAAAGACATGGTTGGGATGGTCACCTTTTAAAAAAAAAAACTTTCCAATGTATTGTGTGAAATATTTCACGGGTATAAATGAATAATTGAATGGTCAGACTGTTAGTGTGCTCTGAGAACAATGCCTTGTGTCACGTTTTATATTGGCTCAAAATGGAAAACTCATCTAGTAAAAAAAAAAAGTCATTTTAGAGCAGTAACTCAGACACTTGCTACAGTCTAACCCTGCGCTGACGACACCCGGAGGCACTGCACAGAAACTGCAAGCCCTTAGAGAGAGTCCAGAAATATTTTACCACCCCAGGAATTTTTTCTGGCTCAAGTTTCTTCCATCCAGTGTAGGCTACTGCTCTTCAGAGATATTTTTGTGAGCCAAGGATTTGAGCCATCCTTAGCACTGATATGTGAACTCTCATCAGAAGCAGTGAGATATAAATTTTGCTCACACATCTCACTATTCTTAAGGGACCTGTAGCCAAGGAGTTTTATTTTTATAGCCTTATATATTCATATATGAGCATTATATACCCTAGTTGAAGCATCTGAATCCAAACTGAAGCAGGCTAATCTGAGTTATAATCCATGTGACCCAAATATGATAGCTGGGATTACTTCATATATAGTTCTCTCATAACAACTCAGCCATCTGTCTATCCATTCAGCCAAAGCGCATCACTCTGATATCCAAATGCCTTAGCAAAGTTTCCCTGTCTTACAGGGTAGCATGTTAAGTGCTGGGGTGGGGGAGGGGCTTTGTAACCATTCACTGCACTAAGAGCAAATCAGAGGAAAGTAATATTTTAACAGTCACATTTGCCATCATTCTCTATTCTGCGTTTCAGAGCAGGGAGCCCTCTGAGAAACCGCCATCTCTGGCAAGTTTCACCTTAACTATTGTCATTCCTTGTACCCAATGTGTGCACTCATGGTAGGTCCTGGTCATGGAGGGTGAAGAGCATCATGTGGAAGGCCAGCGTAGGGGTTGATGCTTGGGGGTAATATGTTTGTGTAGGTCACTGCTGCTTACAATGCAGACTGCAGCCTATTGAAACAATTTGGGCTTCAAGGCTCCTGCTTTCAGTCCTAACTACAGTGCATTGCTGAGAGAGCCACCAGGTCAGCTGAAGGAAGTAGACACAACAGGCAGAAATGCCATTTATCTACCTGGTAGCACAGGGAAGGCTGGGAGGACTCAAGAAAGTTGTCTAGATCAGTATTTCTCATGCTTTTTGATACCAGGGACTGGCTTGTTGCCTTCCTGAACTGTTTCTGGGAGATCTCAGGGACTGGCGCCGGTCCACAGACCGGTTGTTGAGAAACACTGGTCTAGATGACTGGGGAACACAGCTCCAGCAAAAGATGCTATCTCACTGGCTAGCTCTTCATAACGTTTTTTCACCTTTTCTCTCCCCTCCCCCCACCCCCACATCCCTTCGTGCCAGCATCCTTTCTTTGTCCAGAAGACAGTTTTATTTTAGACCAGTGATACCCAGACCTCAGTGGTTCAGGAGCCAAAATTAGCGATCCCCAAGAGAGCCACAGTAGTGTGAATTAATTGTTTCATTTACTATGGTACTATATATTCAAATGTAAACAGTATGACAGGGGAAATATTGTTTTTATATATGTACTTATTCTCATAGCAAAATGACTGACCAAGTATTATTATTTTATCAACTACAATTGGTTAACAATATTGAAAAAGCCTCCTGATTGGTTAATAACTTAGATTGGTTAATACTTAAATCACACGGTGGCTTAATATCACGTGCTGCAAAGAGCCGCAGGCGACACATGAAAGAGCCACTTGTGGCTCGCGAGCCTCTGGCTGAGTATCCCTGCCTTAGACGCTGGGAGACAGTAACATGAATATAGGGTATTCCTGGGCAGTGCTGCTGGAGCAGTGCCAAGGGGACTTAGGGCTGCCCTGCCCTCGAGGGGCAGCTGGGGATTCTCCTCCAGTAGAATCCCTGGGTGGTGCAGAGCCAGCTCTGTGCTATCCACTCCCAGCACACATGCCCCAGCCACCATGTTCCAGAGGTGGAACTGGGTGTGGCCTTTATGGGGCTTGGCAGAGCACTCTGGTGATCCTGGGCTGTCTGAATAGCTCCTTTTCTTGGCACACAATCTGGCCCCATATTTATGAGCAGGGGCGGCTCTAGGATTTGCGGCGCCCCAAGCAGGGCGGCACGCCGCGGGGGGCGCTCTGGCGGTCGTGGGTCCCGCGGCTCCGGTGGACCTCCCACAGACGTGGCTGTGGAGGGTCCGCTGGTCCCGCGGCTCCGGTGGACCTCCCGCAGGCATGTTTGCGGGAGGTCCACCGGAGCCCGCGGGACCAGCGGACCCTCCGCAGGCATGCCTGTGGGAGGTCCACCGGAGCCACCTGCTGCCCTCCCCCCCTCCCGCGGGACGCTTGGCGCGCTGGGGTCTGCAGCCGGCCCTGTTTATGAGAGCCCAGCACGATGCTGCTTCATCCTAACACACAATTCTCTGCTCCCCAGAGTATAGTAACTAAGTTACTGCTGAGTTATAAACACAGGAGCACTTCTCCATCTTCAGCAGCTTGGCTTTTCCAGCCAGCACACTGGCAGTGGAGTGAAGGCTCAGCTCACTCCCCACCCTGGCCACAGGCACCCAGGGAAGGGGGCATAGCACTCCCTAACCCTTCTGCTCCTGGGAGCAAGTCGACCACACCGACACGTAAAGGGGTTCTCACAGGGAGGTTGTCCAAATGACAAAGGAGATCACAGACCCGCACCTGGGAGCTGTGGGTACTCAGCAGCTTGGGGGGTGGGGTGGGGTGGGGTGGGTCAGGTGGCAGGAGACTAAAACTGGAGTCAAAATGAACCTACCACGATTGCAACTTATGAGTCTTTCTGGAGAGAATTTCCTGGTCCTTAGTCTTTTAGATAGGGAACACTGCTAAAATCTCTCAAATATGTGAGGTCTTTCCAAAACAAGTTACATGAGAACTGTAGGAAAATAAACATTGGAGTTTAATAAACTCTGAATGCATGTTCAACCACCTCTATTCTTGTTAACGTGACGCTATTCCCTATGCCTCAAAATATACTTTAGACCAAGCTTCCTTTAGGTGGCTTCACCGAGGAGATTTTCTGACTTTAAGACTGCACACATTTTGGACTATGCTTTGTTTTTCATTTTTCCCTCGTTTAAACAGTGCACTCAGTTCAGCAGATTTGTTGATGAACTCACCCAATACACTACAAGGAACATCCTTGCAACTCCCATCATGAATGGAAAAGATCTAGTTGCCGTGATCATGGCCATTAATAAGCTGAATGGCCCATTCTTCACCAGCTCCGATGAAAGTGTAAGTGTCCAAAAGATCCAGTGTAGGTCAGTTTCTATCGTGCATGTATCTTTCTTAGGGTGACCAGATAGCAAGTATGAAAAATCAGGACTGCAATAGGCACCTATATAAGAAAAATCCCCAAATATCGGGACTGTCCCTATAAAATCAGGACATCTGGTCACCCTAATATTACTATGCATAATATATAGGCTCATCTAGACTAGGGTTGTTTGCAATAGCATAGCTACACTGGTGCCAATTCCCTTACTGTAGACCAGTGGTTTTCAAGCTGTGGTCTGTGGACCCCTGGGAGCCCACAGACTATGTTTAGGGGTCTGTGGAAGGTGACTGTGACAATAAAGTTTCAGATCCCAGAAAAGGCATTCTGTTTTTCTGATCAATCAAAAGCATGTGTATAGCCCCACCTACAGGTCTAAACCTGTAAGTGTTGTCATTACCTCAGAAACCCACAGTTTAGCACGCTTTCTCACGCATGCATCCGACAAAGTGGGCATTCACTCACGAAAGCTCATGCTCCAATACGTCTGTTAGTCTATAAGGTGCCACAGGACTCTTTGCTGCTTTTACAGATCCAGACTAACACGGCTACCCCTCTGATACTTTCTCACACTGTGTCGAATGCTGTGCCAAGCACATGCAACATTTATAACTGAATTCTGTTCAGTCACTTTTCGGTCTAAAACTTCTATAGTAGGGATCCACGGACCACCGGTTGAATGTCCAAAGGGGTCCACACCCTCCATTCAAAATTTGTTTGGGGTCTGCAAATGAAACAAGTTTGACAACCACTGCTGTCGACACTGCTATGTTGTAAAATGGGCTTACATGGGTGCAGCTTACCTCAATAAATTACCAGGGCAAGTCACACTGGTAACAAGCCTCCCCTTATATCAGCACAAAGCAAAGTATTGACACGGGTTGGTTGGTGTGAGTTTGAGCGACAGACTAACGTAGTTGCAGTGGTGCTATGAAATCCAGTACCCCCAGGGCCACTGTTTGATTCAACTCAACACTGACTGTTTTCCATTTCAGTTTTTCCTGAAGTATCTGAATTTTGCGTCCTTAAACCTGAAAATTTATCATTTGAGTTATCTTCACAATTGTGAGACTCGAAGAGGCCAGGTAAGATAAAGAGGCAGATCCCAGTAACTGTTTCATTGTCTAGGTTCAGAGCTATTTCTCCTGTACCATCAGCCGGGCCGGATATCTCATTGACTGGAAAAATAGGGATAAAGGCCCCAGCCTAGCCACCCTCTCAGATTCACTAAGCTCCACATGGGTACAAGCGTCTGAGTGCACAGCTGAGGGCAGAATTAGGGATTCGTTTTTCTGAGTGGTAGAACCATTTGTCCATTCTAGTAGTAATTCTTATTGATGAGATTACTCAGTATTAGCATTACTTGCTCTCTAATTCAGCTGAACAAAAATGTTATTTACACATAATTACTAAGAAACTGAAGTATTTAGTAATGCTAAGTTATCCAGTTAATGATTAACTAATATGCATTAATATTGGAGGTTTAGCTGTAGCAGTGGGGGTTGATAGGAGCTAGGGTGACCAGACAACAAGTGTGAAAAATCGGGACAGAGGTGGGGGGTAATAGCAGCCTATATAAGAAAAAGTCCCAAATATCGGGACTGTTCCTATAAAATCGGGACATCTGGTCACCCTAATAGGAGCAGGGGAGCAAGAACAGAGAAGGGCGGAGGGGAATATATCCTAGTATAGTCCCTTTGAAAACCTGCAACTGAACCCAGGAATCATGAGTCTCTACACTCCTCTACTGTCAGCAAATAGCTGTGCTACTGTAGGCAAAGTCATCCCCACCTCAAGACTGGGTGAGTCATTCTCCTTCCCCTCCACCCTTCTGAGGTTTACAGAGGAAAGAAAGACAGGCTACTACTGCTACTAGTTATGCCATTAAGGCAAGTCATAGACGTCTGTGCTATGAATCTGAAGGTCCAAACTCTGCTGATGACCCAAGTTGGGTATGGTTCTACCTGATGGAACTTGGGTTTTGGTTTTTGAGTAAGAGTTATTTTTGGGATGCAACTTCCTAGCCTAAAAGAACTTTAAGGTTGCAAAATCTTCAAGTTTGAAAATGCTAGAATTAACATTGCCTGTGCAACCCTAATTTGGCCTCCTTGTGCATATGCCAAATTACGGGTTGTGCAGGCAACATTAATTCTAGCATTCCCCCCCTTCTAATTGAAAACTTTGCAACGTTTAATGTTAGTTTAATATATAGTTTGGGGGATGTAATAAATATTTTACTTACAGAACAGACAATTGCCACTGCTAAGTGAATTTTAAAACAGTAGGTAATTTCTTTAATTTCAGACTATTCAATTTTGCATTACGCAGCTCGAACGTGGGATTTTACAAAATGCTGAATGTTGGCTTAACGCTGCTCTCAATGAAGTCAATGAAAAAAGTCGCACCCTACTAACCGAGCTGGAACAAGCAGAGTTAGCAGACTCTAAAATACTGTACTGTTGCATTTCTAGGAATCTGCGATATCTAAATATTATTCACATACTGTCTCACATATAGTTAGCTTTCCAGAAGGAGCGGTCTACAGATTTTGGTTTTATTCTTCAGGTGCTGTTGTGGTCAGCTAATAAGGTATTTGAGGAGCTGACGGACATCGAAAGGCAGTTCCACAAAGCTTTTTACACAGTGAGAGCATATTTGAACTGTGATAGATATTCAGTGGGCCTTCTGGATAGGACCAAACAGAAGGTAAGCATTCATGTGTATGGCAAGATAACACAGGGTCTTTAGGTTGCTTGCTAAATGTGAATTGGGCAATTTCTGGCATTAACTTCTGTCCTAACAGTGTATGAAATTCCAGGGTGCAGTCCAGACCAGTGCGGGGCAGTATCACTCCTGCCCTGCAACCTGGGGCACCTCACAAATACTTTGTTGTTGTAGCTTCCAGCATGGGCGGCTCACAGACAGCCTGTCAGCATGCTGGTCACACCCCGAGTGTCTGTGTGTAACCACAGCCCTGGTCCAGAAGCTCTGACCCCAGCAGCCTGTCAGCACACACCAGCCAGCCTCTGGCTTCCACCAGCCTTGGTTCTTACTTGCAGGGCGACCCCAACACAGTCCTGGATTTTCCCTCAAAACCCGTGTTTAGCGCTGTCCAGCCCTCTCCTGGACAGCTCAGCTATAGGTCTTGTTTTTAACATAAGTTTTGGTTTAATTTAGAGAGCATCGTAGAGGTGCATGGCAAATTATAATACTGGTAGTAGAACCCTGCCTGTTTCTATATCCTACCAAGGGTACACGTATTTATATGTATTAAAATTAAAAGTTTTGGGGTTTTTTTTTAAAACAGGAATTTTTTGACTTGTGGCCAGTTCTAATGGGTGAAGTTCCATCTTATTCCGGGCCCCGGACTCCAGATGGCAGAGTAAGTGGATGACCTAGTATCCTCCCCATCCCACAACTGTTTATTCTCACCACAAGCTTGAACCAGGATTTTTTTCTTTGTAGGAAATAGTCTTTTACAAAGTTGTCGATTATATCCTACATGGAAAGGAAGATATTAAAGTTATCCCGTGAGTAAGCAAAGCTTTAGTACCACGTCTAGAGCTATTTCCATTGCCTCTGTGTGGCACAGACTGATAGGATATGTATCTGAAAATGAAGGTCTCCCATGAGCTAATGAACAGCTGAAGGAACAATGGAACATGGAATTGTTGGTTGCTTCTATTCATCAGGAATTCAGATTAGAATGTAACAAGCAGGCCACTGTAACACTGTGGTAGCACCCACTCACAGGTAAAGTCACCACTTCTGTAGATACACAAGTCCACCTTTCCATTCCTAGCCCCTTCTGCCCAGTCCTTCATCACCAGCTGTCCAATCCTCCCATTCAAACGTCCTCTTTCCTGCCTTTCTTATTCACTGCCTGGTCCTCTGTCCACCCTGTCGCATAGGTTCCGCCTCAAAGCCAACTTTCACGCCTCTTCCTCCCATGCCCTACATCCAGGCACAGTAATTCCTGTTGCTTTGACATGTCTAGAAACCACCCTCTATTCTTGCCATGAGATCTTTCATGTCGGCCTTTGTCATCTCTTGACTTGATGCCTGTAACAGCCTCCTGCTTTAGCTTGCCCTGTGAACTTTCCTCACCCTCCAAATTATTGCTGCCGAGAAGTTTGAACCAGGTCAATCCCTTCCCTGAACCCATCACTAGCATCCCCTGGCCACCCACTTCAAATTCAATGTTTGTTTTCCCTCTCATAATTCCCGTAGAGCTGCCCTCATTGACTGCACGCCACCCTTTGAGATGCCTGCCTGTCATAGGTCTCACCCCCACTTAGAGCTGTTGGGTTCCAATATGGGGACCTGCATGAATCTGTTTATGACACTGCCCGTGTACCATGCTGCCTGCCTTATCAGCCCTTGGTCACCTCCTTCCACTTTGGTCTCTGCCCTCCTCCATGCAGTCCCCTACACATGGCTTGTCCCCACACTCTCAGTTCTTCAAGATAGCTGCCTCTCCTTGTGCAAATCCCACCTTAGTGAAATGCTAGTGCACCAGTGTGCAACAGGGAGTACGTCACCTAGCTTGGTTTTTAAAAAATCTAGGGTTGTAAGTCTTGACTACCTCTTGGTCATCTATTGCTTTGTATCGGTTTAATTTTGACGGTGAGCTCTTCCACAAGGGTCTGCAAGATTGGGCCTGTTACATTTCCCTTCTTCCCACTGCCCCATTTTTCTTTCTTTCTTTTTTTCTTTTGCATATTGAAGTTTAGAACCATTAAATACATTCCCAGTCCCATTTTGTATCTAGTTACGCTCAAGATGAAAAACTGGGAACTGACTGGAATACACCATGCAATACTGAACCCTTTGAATCCTCTAACTCATCTACTGCCCCATCTGTTGATAATGAGAGTCTGATCCTATGAATTTTAACTCATGTGAGTAATCCTTGTTCACACAAGAAGATCCTTTGAAATCAACAGGACTACCTGGCTGACTAAGGAATAGCCGTGTACATGCGTGCTGCATGATTAACCAGATATGTTCCAGCTCTACAAAAATCTCCAGGAAATATATGTAACCTCCATCTTTAATTTTTATTATACACACACTTTTGTTTCATTCAGAAATCCCACAGCAGATCACTGGGCACTTGCTACTGGACTCCCAACCTATGTAGCTGAAAGTGGCTTTGTAAGTATTTGACGAGAGCTTCATTGAGTATTTCAGAATGTCAAATTCATGTTTACTTTCAACTATGGAAGACTGATCAATTTAGCGGCTTTAACTAGATTTAAAATTGAGTATTTTAGAAAGGAGGTTATTGAACTTTATGCTACCTGTTTGTAAAACGAAATATTTTTGTGATCTTCTAGATCTGCAATATTATGAATGCTGCTGCAGATGAGATGTTTAAATTTCAGGTACTGTGAAAGCTGTCATAGCTGTTAGACAGAATTGTCAACATAAATGTAATATAGATTAATTTTTTATACGTACAAATTCCTGTAACTTGTTTCATTACTGAGTTCACTTAAGAAAAGCACTGATGCATTTAGAAAATATATTTTATATATTCAACATCTTTCTGCTTGCTGTTGCTTTAAGGAAGGTCCTCTAGATGACTCAGGATGGACTATCAAAAATGTATTGTCTATGCCAATAGTAAATAAAAAAGAAGAAATTGTTGGTGTTGCCACATTTTACAACAGAAAAGACGGGAAGCCATTTGATGAACAGGATGAGACTCTCATGGAGGTACAAGTGCTTACCAGCTCTGAAAGTAGCTTAGGTGTTAAATGGGAACCCTGCCTAAGACCCAATAATTCTTAGCAGTACATGTGGTCTCCAATGTTTTGCAGCCCCCAATCTTTTCTTTGATTGTGGAGGTGTAACTCAGTAGCTCTAGGTCTAAGAAATTGATTGATAGAGAGATTTTAGGCAGTTGAAGATTTAGTGGTAACATGCCCAGCTTCTGAAGGGAATTGCACAACACCTGACATGCATTTTCAAGTTCTAGATCCTGTACACTCAAACAGAACTAGCAAAATCATTTGAAATATCACCATCTAGGCCAGGGGTGGGCAAACTTTTTGGAAGTAGACAGATGACCAATTCATTTCACATAAGCCATTGAACCGCTGAAGGCAAAAGTCTTTGGGTCACTTGGGGTATGGCTATGCTGTAATAAAACACGAGCAGCTGGCCCACGTTAGCTGACTTGGCCTTGCACTGCGGGGCTACACAACTGCAATGCAGACGTTTGGGCTCGGGCTGGAGCCTGGGCTCCAGGACGCTCCCTGCTCAGCTGTCCTGGGCCAGGAACGGGTGTTTTATTGTAATGTAGACGTACCCTAGCAGCATGGCACAGATCTGAACCAGGAACCAAGAAGGCAGTGAATACCTTTGCATCCTTTTCCAAATCGTGAAGGGCCCAGTCTTGTTCTCACAGTTCTCAGTATTTCCCTTTCCAGCTGCACAGTGTTATCACCAATCCATATCCACACCAGATTCACTTTCGATTGGGGGCCAAATCCTGGCCCCTTGACCTCTACAGTGCAGGCACATTGTGCAGCCTGGCCAGACATCTCGGCTAAGGAGTTAAGTGTATCCTGAGAGTAAACGGCTCTTTGGGCAGCTGCAGAGCGCTTGTGCAGCTGCCTCGGTTTTGGGGGCCGAGCACAGCTTCAAGGAGTTTCAGGCCAAGAGAAACCCCTTTTATATTGAGGCCTGTTTGTTTATTTGCAGCCAACCAGTGTAACAATTGTTCCCTTAAAGGATGAGGCCTTTGGCTGCTTAGACAATCATAACAAAAGGGAAGTCAAGAGAGAGACGTAATTCCAGTAAAGTCTAGACGTAACTTTGTTAAACAACTTGTTAGGTTCTCAGTCTGTATCCTAGTATCTCTGCTGAATGACTTGTCTTGCAGTGCTAATGTCTCCCTAGAGAAAACATGAATGTTACCGTTAGAGTTTTAAGCCTAATCCTGTCACTCTTACTCACAAGTAATCATTACTCACATGATTAGTCACAAAGGCTACCAAGGTATTACTCACTCAGAGTTTGCAAGAACAGGCCCTCTGTTCCTACTTCAGCAAGTGGAAAGGTTCTCATTTGTCAGAGAGCAACTTGGAACACCAATGCCTTTAATGGCAGAATGTCAGTTTCCAGTCTCAGGCTAAAACCACCTGACTGGCTATTTAAAGGTTTTGGGCCATATATACTAAGCCAGAGTGTGCTGTGTTTTGTGGTAAGCTCTGGGAGGCAGGACATTTTGTTCACATCCATCTATAGACCTATTGGTAATAAGATGTGTTAGACTATGAGGATGTTTTCCCTAGAAATAAACCAATAGCAATCAATGAGATACTTTAACATGCATAAGGAGGGCTCCGCTGTTTCATGGTTTCTTTTCTTTTTTTAAGTCTTTGACCCAGTTCCTGGGCTGGTCTGTCCTCAACACGGATACTTACGATAAGATAAACAAGCTGGAGAATCGTAAGGACATTGCTCAGGACATGGTGCTGTACCACGTGAAGTGTGATAAGGATGAAATTCAGGAAATCCTGGTACTGCTTTTCAATTTGTACTGTAATCAGCATACAGATGTTGCATGCTTAAATAGCAACTGCGCCTGAGAGAACTTGCATTTATGTAGCATGTTTTGTTCCAAAGTGTTGTATTTTACTACATGCATTTCTAAGGCACCCATCACCACAGAGTGAGTTTCCATTACACAATGGCCCATCAACATCCTAGTAAATGGGCCATATTCTCTCCTGCCCCACCCTTGTCAGAGCTGTGATACCACCTTCAATAGGGACAGATCCACGTAGCTACTTCCTGGGAGCTTCCAGAGCTCCATTTACCTAAGGCCTGCACAGAGGGATGGCTCGTGATATGTGCCTTGAAGGTGGTAATGCTTCAGCTCAACCAGAGCTGACCAGAAAGAATTGCATTGCTGAAGAACTTCTGCAATTAATTTTAAACAAGCTTCGTACATACAGATACACTTTACCATTGAGATGCAGTCACCTCTGGGGTGGGAGGACAGCTGCCAGGTGGACAATGGTTGGGCCGGGTGGCAAGACCTTAGTTAAGGAAAAGCAAATGGTCAATGCTTAGTATTAAAAATGTATTTCAATGCTAGCCCTGCAAACTCACTATAGCCTCTGAGAGTTAAGATGGGTTCTTTCCTTCTTGGGCATTATCAAGTCCTCACTACATCTGTGCAACTCCATTAGCCATAGCTGGGTTTCCACAGATTTCACCAAAAGCATAGTCTGATGTCTGATATCTGATGACAGTGACGTTGAATGGGCGTAGCAGAGTCTACAGGACCTCTACTCCTTGTGATGATGCTTGAGACAGAGAACCCAGCTTGAGTGTCAGTCCCCAGAGTGAGTTTGGAGGACAAACAGTTTTTCCACTTGACAATGGAGCAATGGAGGGAGGGATAACTCAGTGGTTTGAGCATTGGCCTGCTAAACCCAGGGTTGTGAGTTCAATCCTTGAGGGGGCCATTTAGGGATCTGGGGCAAAGATCTGTCTGGGGATTGGTCTTGCTTTGAGCAGGGGGTTGGACTAGATGACCTCCTGAGGTCCCTTCCAACCCTGATTCTATGATCAGAGAGATGCACTGCATATGGGAACCCACCTCCACCACTGTCAGAGTCACTTTATAAGTCAGAACTGACCCTTAAGATCAGAAATGTAAGTAAGGTTCAGAAGAGAACATGTGTTTGGAAGTTGGACTAGATACCACTCCAAACATATGCAGCTTTAGTGCTGATTGTCGAGTTGCTGGTAAAATTAACGTGTATGTGATCTCTGTAGCCAACACGAGAGAGGCTGGGGAAAGAACCAATGGAATGTGAAGAAGATGAATTGACAGTACTACTGGTGAGTGCCCCATGCACCGTTGACTTGACAGTAAAGACAAATAAGAATTTGGCAGAAGTAGGAGAACACTATCCAAGTTCTTATAGTGACACCCCCTCAGCATGGTATCTGGTCACCTCCGAATAGAAAGAACAGAACTCCCTCCTTCCCAACCATACAGGCATGTGGCATAGCCTAGGATAGCATCATTAGAGGCCATGCCTTCCAGAGATCTTGGGAACAGGCGGCTTTGCACTACCCCTGGCACAATTGAGCCCCTACAGGACAAACCCTACTGAGAACCAGCTCAACCGCTAGGATCCTCCACTCATTTCGCTACCCAGAGCCAATACAGACCTAGGGCCACCACTGGCCTCTTTCACCAGTCCATGACCAATTTTGACCACATATGAAATCCACTTGGGGAGGCAGATCTCTTCTGCTAAATCCCAGCAGAGAAACCAAAACGGACTGTCACTGGAAGAAGCACTTTTGCCTTTATTGTTACCTAAAAAGCATGTTACAGTACTGATATTTGAGTAATCTGAAAGAATGCAGCAGCAATAATCTGGTGGCATTTTTTAGACGACCCATGTGTGGCTTTCTGGGGAATGGCACACCCAGCATGGAAACAAGCCAAACTGTTTCTTTTTCAGAAAGAAGAACTGCCAGACCCCATTCAGTCTGAGATCTATGAGTTCCACTTCTCCGATTTCAAGTGCACCGAACTAGAGCTTGTGAAGTGTGGAATTCAGATGTACTATGAGCTTGGGGTGGTGAAAAAGTTCCAGATTCCACAAGAGGTAGGTGTTGGTTTCTGGTGAGATGTTACCGAATGATGCCTGGGGACTCCCAACCTCATTAGATCCCCCTGGGAGGGAACAGTGGCTATTGATTTACAGTTAGCTTTCTGCTACATAACCACTAGGGCGGGTGCTCTGAAGATGGAGATACAAACACCCATTTTTTCCCCCATAGTGCTAAGTGGAAGGGGGCCCCGTAAGGAAGAGGTTGAAAGCCACTGTCTCACAAGAGCAGTACAGTTCCAGGTACTATAAAATACATCTTTAGAATTACCTTACTTTGCAAAGGGTAGCGCGTACTCGAAGCAGTGGTGCTAACAGAATGCTGTTTCAGCCTGGCAAGTGAAGTTTATTGCCATCTCGTGTAAACTGGCTGTAACAGTTCTGCAAACTCGCAGGCAGGCCGGAGATTCTCCACTGCCCTGCACCTTGGGCAGTCCTTTACACAGGGCCGGCTCCAGGCACCAGCCGAGCAAGCTCGTGCTTGGGGCAACAGATTCTACAGGGTGGCATTCTGCCCAATCCTAGGGTGGCACGGCCGCCTTTTTTTTTTTTTTTGGGTTCGCCAATCCGGCCGCCCTCTAGGGGGCGGTGGCGCGGAGGTGGGGAGCGCCCTGCTGGGAGCTGGCTGCGTGCTCCATCTGCCCCAGCTGGTGCCAAGTCTGCAGCAAGCCCGGCAGCCTGCGTCCTTCCCTCCCCACCGACCGGAGCAACGCGGAGCCCGCCCGGCAGGCGGTGCAGCAGTCAGGGCCGCGTGGCGAGCGCCCCATTGAAGCCCTGGCTTCCCCCCTTCTCTCTCTCCCCCCGCCTCCTCTCCGCTAGCCAGGGCACGTCTGCAGCACAGGGAGACCCCTGCACCCTGGCTCCAGCCGCCCCGCAGGTTTTTTTCCTGCTTTTTTTTTTTTTTTGCTTGGGGTGGCAAAAAAGCCTGCCTTTACACCTGTACAAACGGCAACCACCTTTACGGCAACCACCCTTTTAAGTGAACGGAGGATTCTGATTTGGTAAAATTTTGCCCAAGGTACATGAACATAAAAACAGCCATACTGGGATAGACCAAAGGTCCATCTAGCCCAGTATCCTGTCTACTGACAGTGGCCAATGCCAGGTGCATCAGAGGAAAGTGACTACAGAATGTACCAGGCAAGGGAGAATTAGGCCCTTAGCTCCGCTTAGCGCTAAGTGAGACAATGAGCATTGTCATCCCTAATATTTTGGCTTCTATCTTAATAAAACAAACTGCCAGAGAGTTTAGACTCAGCACTTCCCGAAAACCAGAATAGGGCAGTGACTGTCTGGTAGGCACTAGGGTTTTCAAGGTCTCTGAACTCAAGTCTGAGAACACTTCCAACTCCCGCCCATTGACGTCAGTGAGAACTGAGGATGCTTGATATCACAGAGGTGGTGCTCATCACCTCGCCGAGATCAGTGCTTAATGAGGCTCAGACAAACTTGCAGGGTTGCTTTTAAAAAATCGCACCCCTGACGTTTAGAAGAGACATAAATCTTTATTCTGGGTATTAGCTCACCTCTAACTAAGGGGGTTGGAAAGAAACTCTTCTTGTGAGCACTTGGGATACCCACTTAGGGCTTCTTGGCCCTTCACCAGAAGCATCTGCTACCAGTCACTGTCAGACACAGGATAGCAGACAAGAAGGGACCACTCATCTGATCTTTCTTATTAACATTACAACTTGATACTAAAAAGTAGGCTTCCTACTTGGGCCAAGAACTCAGGGGCGGCTCCAGGCCCCAGCACACCAAACGCGTGCTTGGGCCACATGCCGCGGGGGGCGCTCTGCCGGTCGCCAGGAGGGCGCCAGGCGGCTCCGGTGGACCTCCCGCAGACGTGCCTGCGGGTCCTGCGGCTCCGGTGGATCTCCCGCAGGCACGCCTGTGGCAGGTCTGCTGGTCCCGCGGCTCCGGTGGTCCACCAAAGCCGCAGGACCAGCGGACCCTCCGCAGGCACGCCTGCGGGAGGTCCACTGGAGCCGCCTGCTGCCCTCCCAGCGACAGGCAGAGCACCCCCCGTGGCATGCCGCCCTGTTTGGGGCGGCGAAATGTCTAGAGCCGCCCCTGCAAGAACTGCAGCTGTACTGGCTATGTTTTCAGAGCTAACTTGCTCTGAGCTATCACAAGAATCACTGCCTTTTTACTACACATGTGCACAATTCACCTCCCATGCCTTTGCGACAGAGCCTGGAAAAGAGAGAAAGAAAGACTGGTTCTGAACAGGGGTCATGCCTGTACTTAACATATTACTTTGCTACTCTACTGCCAGACAGAAGAGCCTTCTGAAGCATCCAGTGCATTGTCTGAAAATCTTAATTTTTCACATTAGTGTTGAATCCCACCTTACAGTAAAGAGTTAATAACAATCATATGTGGATTCTTTCACTTTTTAAACAAGATACTACGGTTATAAAATATGGGGTCTATAAAGAGAAAATAAAACAAAATTTTAAAAGTTTATTTCTAAGTGCATCAGATTACAATCACTAGGCTAGACAATTGCTTTTGTCAGCTGTAACTTCTGGCTTGCTATGGAACCATACACATCTTTCAAAAGAAGAAGCTAGGTTCTTAATCACACCACTGAAATGTAGGAGAAAAGATAACAGAAAATGGAGCTCTGGGGTGGGATTAAGAAACAATAGTTATCCCCATTAAACACTAGACTACACATAGAAACCAATGCCACCAAAGTATCCAACCCTTTTCTATTATACAATTAGATTCTCTCAAATAGCAGAGCACCACCAACCCTGACCTGATGTTTTCCCCAAAGAGTTATCTCCCCTCATTCTTTCCATACTTCTGTCAGACAGCTTTCTCCCTAACACTAACTAAGAAAACAGAGCACCTACATTTTAAAGGGCCCCAGATGCCTCCCCTTCCCAGCATGCTTTGCTAGAAGACTGAGAGGGAGGCTCCCCCTCCTTAACTTGGCATAAGAAAAGCTAGTACTTTTTTATCATCTTTGAACAAGTTTTGCCACTGCCTTTTTCTGTAGTTCTTATCTGAAGCTATATTATCTTAGTTTTGTACTGCTAAGGAAAAACCTTCATTCCTTTTTTCCCCCCAGAGGGCTCAAGGAAAATAAACACAGTTTGTTGAAAAGTCTCTCTTTAAACAAAAAACAACAAAAAACTTTGAGGGTCTTTCCTAATTTTTAGTGACCACTTGTTCTGTTACAGGCTACAAGATCATAAAAGCAACTCTATAATTTAGAGTGGTGAAGCACTGGAATGGGTTACCTAGGGAGGTGGTGGAATCTCCTTCCTTAGAGTTTTTAAGGTCAGGCTTGACAGAGCCCTGGCTGGGATGATTTACTTGGGAACTGGTCCTGCTTTGAGCAGGGGGCTGGACTAGATACCTCCTGAGGTCCCTTCCAACCCTGATATTCTATGATTCTGTGATTTGTAGCTGATTGCTTTTGCTTCAAGAACTGTTTTTTACTAATTCTTTATTCTCATACATTTGTTCCCTGGTCGCTCCCAAGCACTATAAACTAGTTTGCTTCTGAGGCAAATCTGTTAACATTCTACTCACGGCTCTCCTATTTGTGCAGGTGCTGGTGAGATTCATGTATTCTGTCAGCAAGGGTTACAGGAAGATCACTTATCACAACTGGCGGCATGGCTTCAATGTGGCACAGACCATGTTCACACTTTTAATGGTATATCTTATGTACGACTACTATCTTTTCCCTCTTAACTGCAAAGCATGGTTTTATTTACAGGGACTCTTATGCAGTGAGTAGAAATCTTATGTGTTTTCTTACAAGTATCTGCCAAAGTCCTTTTTTGAAAAAGTCTTGTTAATAAAAAATACAAAAGTTAATCTAGAGGGTAATTCACACAAGACAAGTGGGTCTCAGTCCCCCTCTAGTGGCTAGTCCACAAAAATGTATGCCCCTGATGTTACTTCTAGCTGATGAATGTTAGAGCTCTGATACTGCAGCCCCCAAGTTCAAACCCAAGAACAGCTGTTTATAGCAGAACCTTTCCCTTCAAGGAGTTAACATTTTATGAACAATAACAGCCCAACTGGAGCGGTCTTAAATGGAGGAGAAAACAAGCCCAGCCACTCTGAGGCCTGGTGCGTGCTCCTAAGACGTAGCAGGACCAGCTCACTTTCTGAAGTGCTAGGGAGCTTGTCACGGAGTGTGGGGGAGTCAGGGTCCTGCACCCCCTACTTCCTGCAATTCACCGTGACTCTCAGCCAGCCAGTAACACAGAAGGTTTATTAGACGACAGGAACACAGTCCCAAGCAGGCTTGTAGGTACAACCAGGACCCCTCAGCCAGGTCCCTCCAGGGGGCAAGGATCTTAGACCCCAGACTTGGGGTTCCCTGCCTCTTCCCAGCCAGCCCCAAACTGAAACCAAAAACCTCTCCAGCAGGCTCTCTCCCCCTCCTTCTCCCCCTGTCCCTTTGTCCAGTTTCCCCGGCAAAGGTGTCAACTCGCCCCACCCCCTTCCTGGCTCAGGTTACAGGCTCAGGTACTGTCCCTTACCTAAAGTCACCCCCTGCTCTCCCCTCCCCCATGCAGACAGTTCCAGTAAAATTAAACCACATTCCCAGGTCAATGCACCCCACTCCCTACTGCGTCACAGAGCTGCAAGAGGAATTAGACATAATGCCTCCCTGAACTCCCCGGGGTAAGGAGGCTCCGTGCCAGGTTCAACACAGACCTGTGCCCAGCTGGTTTCAGACCACCTTTGGGAGGTGCTTGTCCTCTGACTCCATCTCAGGAGGGGATGGGGGAGGATATATGAGTTAAGGTCAGTACAGCACTCAGATGCTACGGTGATAAGTAACACCGACACATAAGGATCTCTCATATACGTAACTAAGACACACACATGCTCTGATCTTGAAATGTTTTTCCCCTTTCCTTTCTGCAATTCTTGTGCTGATTCTAGAGTGTGTCTTGTATGTGGCTTCACAAAGTCCATGCTTAGTTCTTTAATTATGTTTAGCGTAAGAGACTCCTACTCACCTAGCAGACTCACTCGGATTTATTTTCTATCGGAAATACTAATGAAAGCATGTGATTCTCTCCCCCTAGACTGGCAAACTGAAGCGTTACTACACAGACCTTGAAGCCCTTGCTATGGTAACTGCAGCTTTGTGTCATGATATTGATCACAGGGGCACCAACAACCTTTATCAGATGAAGTAGGCACCTTTCTATTGCTCTAAATGATTCCAGTCATTGTGCGCGTGTAGTGGTGGAGTGGGATCTAACCGAATTCACACCACGCCCTGTTCCCACTGACACTCTGACAGCTGCGGAAGCTGTAGTTTGATAGGCTATTGTAGCAATCGGTGTTTGGCCAAAGCAGCAGTGCATTTTTGAAGGTGGGACATTAAGCTAGAGAGATACTGGAGGTAGGGGGGAAATGCTATGCATGACCCCCAAAACTTGAGCTTCAAATGGGGAGCCAGGAGTGACCTGGTCACAACCCCTGCTGGGTTTCTAAGCAGCAAGCTGGGTCAGCGTGTCAGGGGTGGTTACTCTTCGCTATTACGTCAGACATTCTGCTCATGGTTATAGTCTAGGGCAGAGGTGGGCAAATTATGGCCCACGGGCCACATCTGGCCCGTGGGACCAGCCTGCCCGGCCCTTGAGCTCCCGGTCGGGGAGGCTAGGCCCTGGCCCCTCCCCTGGTGTCCCCCCTCCCCCACAGCCTCAGCTTGCCATGTCACCAGCGCTCTGGGTGGCAGGGCTGCGAGCTCCTGCCGGGCAGCGTGGCTAGGAGGGCCGCTGGCCTGCCCCGGTGCTCTAGACTGCGTGGGGGCCTGGCTGGCTCTGGTCTGAGCGGCATGGTAAGGGGGGGGTGCAGAGGGGTCAGATAAAGGGCAGGGGGACCCGGGGGACAGTCAGAGGGTGAGGGTGTGGATAGGGGTCGAGGCAGTCGGGACAGGGAGCAGGGGGGGTTGGATAGGGGGTGGGGTCCTGGGGGGGCCAATTAGGGGTGGGAGGTCCTAGGAGGGGGCGGTCAGGGGACAAGGATGAGTGGGGGGTTTTGAGGGGGGCAGTCAGCGGGCTAGAAGTGGGAGGGGATGGATGGGGGCGTGGCCAGGCTGTTTCGGGAGGCACAGCCTTCCCTACCCGGCCCTCCATACAGTTTCAGAACCCCGATGTGGCCCTCAGGCAAAGGTGAAAGTAAGCCGGTATGGTATGGCATACCGGCAAGAGCCAGTACGCCAAGCCGGACCGGACCACACTGGCTTCCGCGGCAGGGATTTAAAGGGCTCTGAGCTCCGGCGGCCAGGCTGGGGCCGGGATGTAAAGGGCTCAGAGCTCCTCGCGGCTGCGGGCAGCCCAGAGCCCTTTAAATCTCAGCCGCAGCTCAGGCGGCCAGGCTGGGGCTGGGATTTAAAGGGCTCTGGGCTCCCCACAGTGGCAGGCGCTCCGGGCCCTTTAAATCCCAGCCCCAGCCTGGCAAAGCTTGGGGTTTCCCGCGGCAGCCAGAGCCCTGGGCCCTTTAATTTGCCCCTGAATCCCGGGGGGCTCCCAGCTACCTCTTCAGCTGGGAGCCCCTGGTTGATTTAAAGGCCCTGGGGCTCCCAGCCACAGCCGGTGCCCCAGGGCCTTTAAATCTTGAGAGGCCACGCCCCTCTCAGGACTCCGGCAGTACCGATAAGTCCTGTAAGTTACTTTCACCCCTGCCCTCAGGCCAAAAAGTTTGCCCACGCCTGATGTAGGGGAAAACGTACAGCTAACAGCAGCATACCACCTCACGACTTCGGGGGCTAGTCATGCCCCTCCTCCACACGTAATGCACCCGCCTGCCATGGTGCTTGCTGGCTTTATTGCTCTAGTGCTCTCATGAGCTGGGGGGCCTCTCTGTTCCCACTCCCTGTACAGGATTTAGCTGTGTGCAAGGATTTCACTGTCAGGGCCTTGCACTGGGATTTCACAGATGTGCTGTACAATCTAGGAAACTGTGCGAGGGCTACTGCTTTTCCTGTTGTTTTAAATCAATAAAATACGTTGAGTTTCTAAAGTAGAATAAACCTGCTCACACATTATAACAAGGGCCATTTATTAAGGGTTAATAAATGATTCAAAGATATAAGCATGTTAGATTTGAGTAGGTGTTTAGATGGTTTATAAGTACTGCAGTGAAAAATGTTACAGCTGGGTAAAGGCCAGAAGAATTGTTTGATCAATTGACAAGCCATTTATTTAAAATATTATCTATTAACCCTTTACCCACTAGTTAAACCTAGATATAAAGCGTGATAAACTGAAATATTAAAATAAGACACTCTGTAAAACTCCCTTGTGCATTAGTGTTGTACTAACTTTTGAATTTTTAATTTACACAATTAGATCTCAACATCCGTTAGCAAAACTTCATGGTTCATCAATTTTAGAGAGACACCACTTGGAATTTGGAAAGTTCTTGCTTTCAGAAGAGGTTTGTAATGTACATTATTAATGGAGGGGTTTGGTTGATTTGCTGTCAGCTAAATTTTAATTGTTCAACACTCTGCAGTTTCACTTTGCAGGGGTTTGTGCCAATATTTTACTTGGGTTCAGATCTCTGAGGACTTGAATTTATTCCACCAGTTCACTTAAAGTTTTACATATGAACCAACTCCAAAGTCAAAGTGAGATTCGGTTAAAATGGCAGAGTTTCTCTTGGGTTAGTGGTGAAAACATGCAGAACTAAAAAGTTCACCTGCTTTCCTTGCAAAACTCTGGTGCACAAACTGTTTTACAGTGCCTACCATAATGGGGCTTCAGGTGCTACCACAGGGGTCGGCAACCTTTCAGAAGCGGTATGCCGAGTCTTCATTTCTTCACTCTGATTTAAGGTCTCACGTGCCGGTAATACATTTTAACGTTTTTAGAAGGTCTCTTTCTATAAGTCTATAATATATAACTAAACTATTGTTGTATGTAAAGTAAATAAGGTTTTTAAAATGTTTAAGAAACTTCATTTAAAATTAAATTAAAATGCAGAGCCCCCCGGACCAGCAGCCAGGACCAGGGCTGTGTGAGTGCCACTGAAAATCAGCTCGTGTGCCACCTTTGGCACCCGTGCCATAGGCTGCCTACCCCTGTGCTACCACCATATAAGAACTAAACAAATCAGCCCGAGATTGCTCTTGAGATTTGTGAGCCTCTTCCCTGAACATAGTCCATGCGTGTGATGAAACTGAAACCAGATGCCATGGGGTTCACGCAGCTCTAATCCTGTAAAGGAGAATCTTCAACTCCCATGTTTTATCAGACACTTCCAAATATCTGAAGCCTGTGAATACTTCCCTTTACTGCAGACATTCCCTCTATCGTGTACTTTCAATCCTCTAGATAGGGACAGTGAAAGACATATCTCTAGTCTGCCTCTACCTACTGTAATTTGGTATGTTCATTATATACATCAAAATACCTTTCACGTACACAGCACTCTCCATCTGAGGCTCTCCCGGAACTTTACTGTCTTGCCTCACCACTGCCTAGTGAGGTAGGCCAGTGTTGTTCCAGTTATACAGATAAAGGGGAAATGGAGGTGCAGAAGTTAAGTGACTTGCCTGTGTTTTAACAGGGCATCTGTGACAGAACCAGGGAGAGACCCTGAAGCAAACCTTACAGGTTTCTTAAGTAAGAGGACTTGGAACCCATAATGCCCATTGACGGTCTTTAATCATCCTTCCCCCACTATGGGCCAAATCCTGACAAATTCATTCAGTTAAACTTTTACCTCAGGCAAACTCCCATTGAAGACAATGGGAGTCCAGTTATACGCTGAGTAACTACTTCAGGGTACTAGGCCCCATCCAATGCCCATTTAAATCATTGGGTGTCTTTGCATGGACCATGGGAATTGGATTGAGCCCTCAGCCTGCATTTTGACTGTAGCTAAAGATGTTACACAATGAATTAACACCCATATTCCAAGATGAGCAATCCACGGGATATCCAGAATCACGTATTAAACTTTGTTTTCCTTTAGTCCCTGAACATCTACCAGAATCTCAACAGGAGACAGTTTGAGCATGTGAATCATTTGATGGAAATTGCTATCATAGCAACTGACTTAGCGCTTTACTTCAAGTAAGTGAGTTGTGTATTTCAGCAAACACATTGCAAATAGCTGGTCACATTAGTCTAAAATATCACAACTGATTGTCCAGGCTCTCTGTGGGCAGAACTCCTATTAACAGCAGCTGTCTTTGGGAGACCATGTGGGTGCTGTCAAATATTACTTAAATTAAAATAATTTTAAAACACTGATTTTGATTTAAATACATATTTTTCGTAATTGATTTTTGTGATTTTGAAATTGCTAACAGGGTGATTTTGTTTTCCTGGTTTCTTTAGTTAGTTTCCTTATTAATACATTAAACTTTAGATTTTACACTAAGAAGTTTCACGCTAAAAATACTGATCAGTGCCAAAGAACAGTCCTTGGTCTTGTTAACATCCATTGAGAATAGCATAGCCCCAAACAGAACATAGACAAGCAAATGGCCCATGCTATATTTGCAACTAACCTTCCAATATAAGTAATTTCCGTAAGTCATGACAGGGCTATACTCATCCATCAGGGTTTGCAGTATGAAGTCAGAGACCTGGGCTCCTAAGCAGGCCAGATTTCTAATTTGGCACAGTAGGCACGTGCCATGGGGCACTGGTGTTTTAGGGGCACCTTACCTCTCTAAGGTGGATAGAAAACTGGCTAGATGGTCGAGCTCAACGGGTAGTGATCAATGGTTCCATGTCTAGATGGCAGCCGGTATCAAGTGGAGTGCCCCAAGGGTCGGTGCTGAGGCCGGTTTTGTTCAATATCTTCATTAACGATCTGGAGGATGGTGTGGACTGCACCCTTAGCAAGTTTGCAGATGACACTAAACTGGGAGGAGTGGTTGATACGCTGGAGGGTAGGGATAGGATACAGAGGGACCTAGACAAATTAGAGGATTGGGCCAAAAGAAATATGATGAGGTTCAACAAGGACAAGTGCAGAGTCCTGCACTTAGGACGGAAGAATCCCATGCACTGCTACAGACTAGGGACCGAATGGCTGGGTAGCAGTTCTGCAGAAAAGGACCTAGGGGTTACGGTGGACGAAAAGCTGAATATGAGTCAACAGTGTGCCCTTGTTGCCAAGAAGGCTAATGGCATTTTGGGTTGTATAAGTAGGGGCATTTCCAGCAGATCAAGGGATGTGATCATCCCCCTCTACTCAGCACTGGTGAGGCCTCATTTGGAGTACTGTGTCCAGTTTTGGGCCCCACACTACAAGAAGGATGTGGATAAATTGGAGAGAGTCCAGCGGAGGGCAACAAAAATGATTAGGGGGCTGGAGCACATGACTTATGAGGAGAGGCTGAGGGAACTGGGATTGTTTAGTCTGCAGAAGAGAAGAATGAGGGGGGATTTGATAGCTGCTTTCAACTACCTGAAAGGGGGTTCCAAAGAGGATGGATCTAGACTGTTCTCAGTGGTAGAAGATGACAGAACAAGGAGTAATGGTCTCAAGTTGCAGAGGGGGAGGTTTAGGTTGGATATTAGGAAAAACTTTTTCACTAGTAGGGTGGTGAAGAACTGGAATGGGTTACCTAGGGAGGTAGTGGAATCTCCTTCCTTAGAGGTTTTTAAGGTCAGGCTTGACAAAGCCCTGGCTGGGATGATTTAGTTGGGTTTGGTCCTGCTTTGAGCAGGGGGTTGGACTAGATGACCTCCTGAGGTCCCTTCCAACCCTGAGATTCTATGATTCTATGATTCTATGAAAACTGTGTGCAACATGAAGGTCAGCTGTACGGGGGGTTGGGGAGGGGGGAGGCGGGCGGCGCTGAAGATCCCATGCCTAGGGATGCGTAAGGTGTAAATCCAGCCCTGCTCCAAAGTCATCTAGTTGTTTTGGAAAACACAGTCCTTCATTGCCTAAATATGGGCTTATCTTTAGGCTCCTGTTTTGAAAATGTCAGACAGTGTATAAGAATGTTCACAATAACTTTAATGTACTGAAAGTGTAACTTCACTGTCAGCACTAAAGCAGTTTTATTTAGAAGTAAACATTTTATGCCACTAAGAAATACTGTTGGAGCGATGGTGTTGTTTCCGATATTTACATGGCAAGGATTTGTAAACTTGTTAAAACTTAATAAATAAATAAATACAATTTTAGCTGCTCATGCTGCAAACACATGGGGAAATGATGAACTTTAGGCACACGAACAGTCCCAGTGAAGTTAGGTACCTGCTTGAGGATCAGAGTCAGTACCTTGGCTATATAATAGTAGCATTTATCATTTAATTCAGTATAAGTTTTAATCTAAAGTTGCAATAGCACAACTTTTCAAGCTGTATTTACAAAGCCTCAACCTGACTAAAACCGATTTTTGCAACATTTAAGTGCTTTACGATTATTTCAAACACTCTGTCCTATTTAAAAGATTCAAATAACAATACGTCGTTGTGGTGGGCACTTGGCTGGGGTAAAGCCTGGGATTGCTCATGTGCAATGTTTCCATGGGAAATCAAAATGAGATCTGCTAACTCCATATTTAATGCATTCATTTCCCTACCTCTTTGGGTTTTTTGAAGAAAGAGAACTATGTTTCAGAAGATTGTTGATGAGTCCAAGACGTATGACAACGAAAATGCCTGGACTGAATATTTGTCTCTGGAGACCACAAGAAAAGAGATTGTCATGTGAGTAAATAAAAACCTCTTGATAGGCAAATAGTGAAGTGACAACTACGCCCCTATTAAATAAGTGTTTACTAAGAACTGACTGCATAGTTTAGCATAGCATGCGATATTTTCCTATAAGGGATATTAAGACAACATTTTAGTATTTAATGAATCTTGGAGACAAAAGTATAGTGGCTTTGCATTCTGGGTTATTCTTGAAGGGTAGCCATATAAAAAGATATTAAAACAAAAGCCAAATATCTTTAACTTTCTCTGTACTAAAGAATTATATCGAAATATAGCAGAATTTTTTAAAATGTGTGAATAGGATGAAGTCACATCTGGGTTAGGGTGACCAGCTGTCCCGATTTTATAGGGACAGTCCCGACTTTTGGGTCTTTATCTTATATAGACTCCTATTACCCCCCACCCCGTCCCGATTTTTCACATTTGCTGTCTGGTCACCCTAATCTAGATAAGTGTCAAGTAAACTTTATATTCAAATTCTAATTGCAAGTATCCACATTTCTAATTTAAATTGCTTATTCTGCTTGGATGTATTTATGGCAACTTTCAAGATTAACAGAATCCTATGAGTTTTAGGGAGCAGACATCCAATGACAAAAACTGAAGTTATTGCAAGCCCCACACAGAACCAGAGAGCCTACTGATGAAGAGTTGCAAGAAGTCTGCTTTGGCTTAAACGGTAAGGGAGGCCAAAGCCTCCCTATTGATGAAATCAAGGATAAGAGCTTGAAAACCGAGTGCCATCCAGTATGAATCTGAAGCCTGGTCTACATCTAAAACTTACTAACAATAGCTGCTCCACTCAGGAGTATGAAAACTTCACACCTCAGAGATGTAGTTAAGCTGACCTAAACCCTGTGGTAGACACTGCTTCTTCCATTGACCTAGCTACCACCTCTCAACGGGGTGGAATTACTACAGTGACAGAAAACCCCCTTCCATTGCTGTAGCCAGTATCTACACCACAGCAGCATACAGTGCTTCAGTTGTGCTGCTGTAGTACTTGTAGTGTAGACACACTCTGAGTAAGCTACTCTTGCAAAGTAGCCAGAAAACTCCTCTCAGTGAGAAACCTTTTACTCTGCTTCACAGCTCAGATTCAGAATGCACTCATTGGGACTGCATGGATGCTCTGGAGACAGTGCAGAGAAAAGCTTCTATCGGAGCCACAGCATAAGTAGGGCCCTATCAAATTCACAGCCATGAAAAACGTGTCACGGACTATGAAATCTGGTCTCCCCTCTGAAATCTGGTCTTTTATGTGCTTTTACCCTTTACTACACATTCACGGGAAGACCAGCATTTCTCAAATTGGAGGTTCTGACCCAAAAGGGAGTTGCGGGGGGGGGGGGGGGACAAGGTTATTTTAGGGGGGGGGCGCAGTATTGCCACCCTTACTTCTGCACTGCCTTCAGAGCTGAGCGGCTGGAGAGCAGCACCTGCTGGCTGGGCGCCCAGCTCTGAAGGCAGCGCCACCGCCAGCAGCAGCGCAGAAGTATAGGGTGGCAATACCATACCATGCCATCCACCCTTACTTCTGTGCTGCTGCTGGCGGCGGCTCTACCTTCAGAGCTGGGCTCCCGGCCAGCAGCCGCTGCTCTCCAGCTGCCCAGCTCTGAAGGCAGCGCCACTGCCAGAGGCAGAGCAGAAGTAAGGGTAGCAGTACCTCAACCGCCTCTACAATAACCTTGTGAGACACACACAACCCTCCTTTTTGGGTCAGGACCCCTACAATTACAACACTGTGAAATTTCTGATTTAAATAGTTGAAATAATGAAAATTTACGATTTTTAAAATCCTATAACTGTGAAATTGATCAAAATGGACTCTGAATTTGATAGGGCCCTAAGCATATGACTTAGAAGATTCTCTGTTCTGTAACAGGTCGTGTTCGGAACATGGCTTTCAGCAGACAGCCCTCTGGCTTCCTCTTTCCTTCACACGCCCTTTGTACAGACCATTTACATGCCAAGACTTCCTCTGAGGCTTGTGCCGAGGGAGCCTTCAGAATCTGGAGTTAAGACTTAGGAGCGACCATCTCAATAGCTGAAAACAAACTACAGTTACAACATCCAAACAGGTCCATCACTGGAGTGGGTTGTTGTTTGACTAGTATTTTTAGGCATAGAGCTTTGGGGTCTGACTGGGACAGCCCACAGGGTATCAGCTCTTCTCACTGGCTAAAACCATTTCTAACAAATTTTAAGCCTTTATTTAATAAGCCCTTTTTATTATGGTTGCAAAAAACAAAACAGAAAAACCCACTAACCCCCCGCCCCCTTCCCAAAATACCCACACATCTTAAATGCAGTGTTGGCAACTTTCACATTTGTAGCACAAGTCTTGCAATGTTTGGTGTTTTTCTTGAAGCCCTAGGCCCAGATAGAGTATCAATGGGATCTTGGCTTCAAAGTGCCAAAATCAGTTAGGTGTTGTAATACTGAGCACAGCAACACCTTTAAAAATCTGGGCCCCAGTTCCTAAGGCAGGTGATTAGGGGAGAAACTTAGATTCTTAAAAAAAAAGGTTATTTAACCATCATGGCTGGAGGTAAAAGCTTGAAAACATGAAGCAAGTACACCCTGAAGGTTCACACTAGAAGACAAATAAAAAAGACCCCAATTTTTTTAATCAAGATTTTAAAGTTAATATGATTTCTGAACCCTTGGTATTAACAGTACCAGACAGAATGAAACAATAGCTCAGATACCTGAATGCTGACCCCCTCTATAGACATGAGGCCCTCAATGTAGGGTGGGGAAGAGGCATTCCCTGTGAAGGAACTGTATTTGTGGCAGAACAGGCCAGTGCAAAGTATGGGTTCCTTATGCTGATCGACAGACCTAAATTGCCTGCTAGGAGAATGTGCAGGGATCCTACTTACCAAAGTTCAGGGTCTCCCTGTAGTAGCATTAGATAGGCTTCTTCATTCCACAAAGGTGCTGGGTTTGGAGCAGAGGAATCCTTTTCTCCCGATCCTTCTTGGATCCCTTGCATAAGTGGTTTTGTTCTAGGAGTGGGGAGTGTAGCATTAGCACTGACAGAAATGCCACCTGTCATTTAAATGAGGTGTTAACTCTGAAGCATAATGAGCACTTAAAGTCAACATTGATAACTGTTTCCTTGCTTATCAGTTTAGCAGAAACATCCAGCTAATACCGGCTTTAGTGTTGTGCTTGAGACATACCACCCCTTCCTCCCCAATTTGACCTCCACAGAGCTCTGAAACTCAACTAGTTTAATTACTGTCAGTGCAGCCAATTTAATGAAAGCTCCCCCTTCTCCACCAGCAGGAACAAAGGTGAGCCCTGACCTCAGACAGGAGGAAGAGTGGTTTAGCCATAACCAGGGTGTAATCCTCACTGCCCATAAGCTCTAACCCCAGGCCAGCAAACAACATCCAGCATTGTACTTGGGTAGCACCATGGCTGTGTTAACCTCCCTCACTCCCCCACAGACACTGCCATCACTTACGACTACAAGCCCTGGTCAGGGCCAGTTCCAGGGTTTTTGCCGCCCCAAGCAGCGCAAAAAAACCCCACACACAAAAAGCCGCGATCGCGATCAGCTCTACCGCCGCCACTTCAGAATTTGGCGGCAATTCAGCGGCTGGTCCTTTGCTCCGAGAGGGACTGAGAGACCCCGCTGCCGAATTGTCGCCGAAGATCCAGACGTGCCGCCCCAAGCAGCTGCTTGCTGGGCTGGTGCCTGGAGCCGGCCCTGGTGATGCCAAAAACCAGGCCCGATAACTGCCAACTCAGCTAGGATGTTCGTGGTGTGGGAGTCACAGGGAAAGAGACTTAAAAATGGTGCATTTCTGTATTCTCCGGGAGCAGACATGAAATTTAACCATGAGTGACTACGACTAATGCTGCAACACATATTGCTTTGGAGCTGTGAGCCATAGAAATAATCAGAACTGTATTCTGGTGCTATCCCTAGACACCTCCTAGAGTGCTGGCTAAAGTAGCTGTTGGGTGCCCATCTGGGGCTAAAACAGCAGTACTAGGTGAGAAACTCATTCCTTGCACATCGTTTTCTATTTTAATATTATTACAGTAGAACCTTAACATGCACCAACAACTGGGATACTTTTAATTTAGTAACCTGCACTGGATAAGTGAACAGTTAATATTTAACGGACTCAGTAACTGGTTAAAAGATAGGAAACAAAAGGTGGGAATAAATGCTCCATTTTCACAATGGAGAGAAGTAAATAGCAGGGTCCCCCCAGGATCTGTACAGAGACCAGTGGTGTTCAGCATATTCAGAAATTATCCGGAAAAAGGGGTAAACAGTCAGGTGGCAAAGATAGTTAAATCTAAAGCCGACTGCGAAGAGTTACAAAGGGATCTCACAAAACTGGGTGACTGGGCAAAAAACAACAGGAGATGAATTCAGTGTTGATAAATTCAAAGTATTGCATAGTGGAAAACATAATCCCAACTATACATATATAATTATGAGGTCTGTGGCAAAATACCTGCCCCTCTGTTAGCTCAGTCCTTCCCAGCCTCAGAGGCACAGGCTAGGGCACAAGGGAAAAAAAAACCCTTCTCAATCTCACAAGGCCGGGCTGATTCCTTCTCAGCCAGCCCCCTAGCTCTAGTTTCTTCTCCCCCCCTGGGGAGAATGCCCTCCGTCCTGCAGCGAGTCTCAGAGTTCAGCTGTCCCTCCTTGCTGGCAGCTGCCCTGCTTCTCCCATCCTCCTTGTCAGGGAGGGTTTAAAAAGGTCTCTAGCAACTGGGGCCAGCTGAACCTGATTAGTTTCTTCCTAACCCCTGCCCCAGCTGAACCTTATTTTGCTGGCTAAGCCTTCCGGGCTAATTGTTACCCCTCTCCAGGTAGCTAATTGGCCTGAATTTGCCACATATCCCCCCCCCTGCTCAACACTACGGGGTTGGGCCACTTGGGTCGGAAAACAATGTACCCTTGACAGGCCATCCGCATTGCCATGTTGAGTCCCGGACCGGTGCCGAACCGTGAAGTGGAAGGGCTGAAGCGACAGGAACCATCTCGTCACTCGTGCGTTCTTGTCCTTGTTCTGGTGCATCCATTGCAACGGGGCATGGTCCGTGACTAGGGCAAATCTCCGTCCCAGTAAATAATAGCGGAGGCTTTCTACGGCCCACTTTACCGCCAGACATTCCTTCTCCACGATGGCGTACTTCCGTTCTCTAGGCAGGAGCTTTCTACTGAGGTAGAGGACGGGGTGTTCGTCATCTCCGACCATTTGGGAAAGCACCGCCCCCAGGCCTACTTCCGAGGCGTCCGTCTGTAGGACGAACTCCTGCCCCCAGTCTGGGGCTACTAGGACAGGGTCCGTGCAGAGGGCCGTTCGTAGATCCACAAAAGCGGCTTCGGCCGCAGCAGACCATTTCACTATGTCCGGGCCCCGAGCCCTGGTCAGGTCCATTAAGGGGCATGCCCTGGTGGCAAAGTGGGGAATGAACCGCCTATAGTACCCCACGAGTCCCAGGAATGCTCGGACCTGCTTTTTCCGCAGTGGCCGGGGCCACTTCAGTATGGCGTCTAGCTTGTTGAGTTGGGGCCTCACCACGCCCCTCCCCACTACATACCCCAGGTATTTGGCTTCAGCTAACCCGATCGAACACTTGGAGGGATTCGCGGTCAGTCCGGCCTTTCTCAGGGTATCTAGGACTGCCTCTACCTTTCCGAGATGCGTCTCCCAGTCGGGGCTATATATGATGACATCATCAAGATAGGCAGCAGCGTACTCCCTATGGGTCCGTAACAGCTTATCCATTAGCCGCTGGAAGGTAGCGGGGGCCCCATGTAATCCAAAGGGAAGAACGGTGTATTGATATAGTCCTTCTGGGGTTGCAAAGGCCGTCTTCTCCTTGTCGGTCTTCACCAGGGGGATCTGCCAATAGCCCTTGGTAAGGTCCAGGGTAGACATGAACCGGGCCTTTCCCAATCTGTCGATCAGTTCGTCGATCCTGGGTAAGGGGTAGGCATCAAATCGGGATACCTCGTTCAGCTTGCGGAAGTCGTTGCAGAACCTCAAACTGCCGTCTGGCTTCGGCACCAGAACCACGGGACTGGACCACTGGCTATGAGACTCTTCAATAACCCCTAGGGCCAGCATCTTCCTGACCTCTTTCCGAATTTCCTCTCTTTTGGCTTCCGGGATCCGGTATGGCTTGACGTGCACCTTCACCCCGGGCTCTGTGAAGATGTGATGGTGAACTTCCGTAGTTCTACCGGGCTTCTCCGAGAACACGTCTTGGTTGCGTTTGACCAGGCTGACCGCCTCGGATCGTTGTTCCGGGGTCAGCTCCAGGGATATTCCCACCTGGTTGGGCTGATCGTCTTTAGGGGGTGGCGCCCCCAACACCGTTACCAGGGTTTCTCTATCCTGCCAGGGTTTCAGCAGATTTATGTGATAGATCTGCTCCAGCTTCCGGCGACCTGGCTGCCGGACCTTGTAGTTAACTTCCCCTACTGCCTCAATTACCTCATAGGGTCCCTGCCATCTGGCCAGGAGCTTGCTCTCTGCCGTGGGTATGAGCACCATCACCCGGTCCCCCACCTGGAACTTCCGGGCCTTTGCTTGACGGTTGTAGTAGGTCCGTTGTGCCCCTTGGGCCTTCTCCATGTGTTCGCGTACTAGGGGGGTGACCCTGGCGATTCGGTCTCTCATTTGTAGCACATGTTCCACAATGTTTCTCCCCGGGTTTGGCTGCTCTTCCCAGTCTTCTTTAGCCAGGTCCAGTATGCCCCTGGGGTGCCGGCCATATAACAGCTCGAAGGGGGAGAATCCCGTGGAGGCCTGAGGAACTTCCCGGACGGCAGACAGCACGTATGGTAGCAGGGTGTCCCAGTCTTTTCCATCGCAGCTGATCACCTTCCGCAACATGTTTTTCAACGTCTTGTTAAAGCGTTCAACGAGGCCATCGGTCTGGGGGTGGTAGACCGACGTTCAGAGGGTCCGTATGTGGACCAGGTCACACAAGTCCTTCATCAGCTTGGAAACAAAGGGGGTCCCTTGGTCTGTCAGGATCTCCCTAGGTATCCCTACTCTGGAGAATATCTGGACTAATTCTTTGGCTATGGACTTGGACATGGTATTCCGCAGGGGGATGGCCTCGGGGTATCGGGTGGCATAATCCAATACTACTAGGATGTACCGATGGCCCCGGGCTGACTTTTCTAATGGCCCCACTATGTC
This sequence comes from Mauremys mutica, assembly GCF_020497125.1. NCBI lineage: Eukaryota > Metazoa > Chordata > Testudines > Geoemydidae > Mauremys > Mauremys mutica. Next base: position 122,675,779 of record NC_059077.1, read on the forward strand.
CATAGCTATCCGCTCGAACGGGATCTCAATAATCGGTAGAGGGACCAGAGGGGCCCGTAAGTATGGTCGGGGCCCATGTAGTTGGCACTCCGGACAGGAGGAACAATACTGCCGGACGGCTGCATAAATGCCAGGCCAAAAAAATCTCTGTAGAACCCGGTCGAGGGTCTTATCCATCCCTAGATGGGCCCCGAACAGATGACTGTGGGCCAGGTCCATTACCGCCCTTTGATGCTTCCGGGGGACCAAGAGTTGTTCGATGACTCGCTCTTGGACCCGGACTACTCTATACAGCAAATCCTTTTTAATCATGTAATACGGTCCTGGTCCCTTAGCTCTTCCCTCCACCGGGACCCCATTCACCTCGACTACTTCTTTAAAAATGTTGTGGTATAGGGGATCATTGGCCTGATCCTGACCAAAAGTCCCACGTGCGGCCCCTTTGGGCCCCATTTCGGGGGGGTCCTCCTCCCCCTCCCCCTCAGAGATAGCCTTCGGGGAACCCGGCCCAACAAATGGGCTGGAGTCGGCTGGCCTGGCCCCGCTGTCAGCTGCGCCCCTTCTTTCCCCCGCCAATGTAGGCGTCAGGTACCGGGTCAGGATCCTCGTCCCCCTCCTTTTGTCGGCCCTCCGTTCCCTCCGAGGTTTCCTGGGCTTCCCCGGTGGGGAGAACACGTCCTGGCCAAACTCGTGGAAAGCGGGGAGAGGGTCCCCCATCTGGGCCGCCCCTGGGGCCCCAGGGTTCTCCCACCCTTCCTCCTCTTTCCCGGGGAGCAGGCCATCAAATCCCGGGAAGTCTCGTCCGATAAGGACAGGGTAAGGGAGTTTCGGAACGACTCCTACCATCACCTCGGTGGGGTTTCCGAGCACCTCAATGCGTACAGGGACGGTCGGGTAGTAGCCGACATCCCCATGTACACAGGATATTCCCGAGCGCTTGGCCTGGGATAGTTGGCCCGGCCTGACCAGCTTCCCAGAGACCAGCGTAATCGCACTGCCTGAGTCTATTAATGCTGTGGTCCCTATCCCGTTCAGCTTAACGGGCCGAGTGTATCTATGAGGGACCATCGTGTCCCCGACCAGACTGATTAGCCCGCACGGTCCCCCTATTTCCCCTAGTTCGCACTGCATAGGCTCCCCAAGGTTAGGGCATTGGGCAGCAATGTGCCCTAGTTCACCACAGGCATAACATCGGTACCCCCCCTTGGGTAGCCCCCTATTTTTCGGGCTGCTGGGACGCATTCCCGGAGCCCTTCTTCCCCAGTCCTCCAGTCTTTCCGGGACTGCCGGTGGTTCCTTCACCTCCTGCCTCCCCTCCATTTTCCGGCCCGGGGCTAGGGCGAACGGGGGCCTCGGTGTAGAGGCTGGCCTCCGACATTGGCGCCTCCCTCCCCCGGGGGTCTGAGATAGTTCTTGGGCTGCCAAGTGTCTCTCCACGAGAGCAACCAGATCATCATAAGAGGAGGGGTCGTTTTGGCAGACCCACCCCCGTATGTCCGGCGGCAACCCTCTCATGTATCTGTCCAATACCAGGAGTTCTAATACCTTCTCCGGCCCATGGGCCTCGGGGCGGAGCCACTTCCGAGCAAGGTGTATCAGATCGAATAGCTGGGACCTCGGGGGTTTGTCCTCCCGGTACTTCCACTCGTGGAAGCGCTGGGCCCTTATGGCAGGCGTCAGGCCTGCCCTCGCCAGGATCTCCGCCTTCAGCCGAGAGTAATCCATGGCTGCTTCCGCGGGCATGTCAAAGTAGGCTTTCTGGGCCTCCCCGCATAGAAATGGAGCCAGCAGACCGGCCCACTGGTCCTGTGGCCAGGCCTCCCGCCGGGCCGTCCTCTCGAACGCAAGGAGATATGCCTCTACATCGTCCTCTGGTATCATCTTCTGCAAGAAGTTGCTTGCCCGTAGCGGTCGGGTCCCCTGGGCCCCCTGCGTCATTGTGGTGAGGGCCTTCAACTGGTTCACTACCTCGGTCAGGTTTGCCCGATCTTGGGCTGCCTGGCTCATCAACAGCTGGTTGGTCTCCTGTTGCACCCGTACGGACTCCCGCTGGGCAGCCACCTGCACTCTGGTAGCCTCTTGTTGGGCCGCAGTGGCCTGTATCAGTGCCTTCAGCACATCCTCCATTTTAGAGAAATTTTTTTTTTTTTTTTTTTTTTGTGGTCTTCACCCTGCCTAGTTACGGCTTGCCATGGAGCCTCACCCACTAGGCGATCCCACTCCTGACACCACGTGTGGCAAAATACCTGCCCCTCTGTTAGTTAGCTCAGTCCTTCCCAGCCTCAGAGGCACAGGCTAGGGCACAAGGGAAAAAAAAACCCTTCTCAATCTCACAAGGCCGGGCTGATTCCTTCTCAGCCAGCCCCCTAGCTCTAGTTTCTTCTCCCCCCCTGGGGAGAATGCCCTCCGTCCTGCAGCGAGTCTCAGAGTTCAGCTGTCCCTCTTTGCTGGCAGCTGCCCTGCTTCTCCCATCCTCCTTGTCAGGGAGGGTTTAAAAAGGTCTCTAGCAACTGGGGCCAGCTGAACCTGATTAGTTTCTTCCTAACCCCTGCCCCAGCTGAACCTTATTTTGCTGGCTAAGCCTTCCGGGCTAATTGTTACCCCTCTCCAGGTAGCTAATTGGCCTGAATTTGCCACAGGTCTAAATTAGCCGTTACCACTGAGGAAAGACCTTGGAGTCATCGTGGATAGTTCTCTGAAAAACATCCACTCAGTATGCAGCAGCAGTCAAAAAAATGAACAGAATGTTGGGAATCTTTAAGAAAGAGATAGATAAGAAGACAGTAAATATCATAATGCTCTTATATAAATCCATGGTAGACTCGTACCTCAAATACTGCATGCAGTTCTGGTTGCCCCTTCTCAAAAAAAGATATTAGAATTGGAAAAAGTATGGAGAAGGGCAACAAAAATGATTAAGGATCTGGAACAGATTCCATATAGTAGGACCCTACCAAATTCACCGTCCATTTTGGTCAATTCTGCTATCATAGGATTTTAAAAATTGTAAATTTCATGATTTAAGCTATTTAAACCTGAAATTTCCCTGTGTTGTAATTGTAGGAGTCCTGGCCCCCAAAGAAGTTGTGCAGGGGTGAGTTGCAAGGATAGTGTGTGTGGGAGGGGGGGGGGTGGCAGTGCTGCTACTCTTACTTCTGTGCTGCTGCTGGCGCGGTCTTCAGAGCTGGGCAGCCGGAGAGCGGCAGCTGCCGGCTGGGATCCCAGCTCTGAAGGCAGCACCACCATCGTCAGCAGCACAAAAGTAAGGATGGCCCGGTATGGTATTGCCACCCTTACTTCTGAGCTGCTGCAGCGCTGCCTTCAGAGCTGGCACCCAACCAACAGCTGCTGCTCCAGGCGCCCAGCTCTGAAGTCAATGTAGAAGTAAGGGTGGCAATACCATGACTACCTAAAATAACCTTGGGATGCTCCTGGAACTCCCTTTTGGGTCAGGACCCCCAGTTTGAGAAATGTTGGTTTCCCTGTGAAATCTGTGTAGTACAGGGTGAAAGCACAAAAAAGATCAGATTTCATGGGAGGAGACCAGATTTCACAGTCTGTGAGGTGTTTTTTTAAGGCCATGAATTTGGTAGAGCCCTACATATGAGAGACTAAAAAGACTGAGACTATTCAGCTTGGAAAATAGATGACTAAGGGGGGCATGACAGAGATCTATAAAATCATGACTGATGTGGAGAAAGTAAGTGTTATTTACCCCTTCACATAACACAAGAACCGGGGGTCACTAATGAAATTAATAGGCAGCAGGTTTAAAAACAAAAAAAGGAAGTACTTTTTCACACAACACACAGTCAAGCTATGGAACTCATTGCCAGGGGATGCTCTGGAGGCCAAAATTATATATAGTGGACTAAAAAAAGAATTGGATAAGTTCACGGAGGACAGGTCCATCAATGGCTATTAGCCAAGAGGGTCAGGGATGTAACCCCATCCTCTGGGTGTCCATAAGCCTCTGACTGTCAGAAGCTGGGAGTGGGTTACTCAATGCCCTGTTCTGTTCATTCCCTCTGAAGCATCGACCACTGTCAGCAGACAGGAACACTGGTCTGACCCAGTATAACTGTTCTTATGTTCATTAAATTCCGAGAAGCGTCTAGTTCTAATAATTGATACTGGATAGTGGTCTAGCATATGTTCTGTAGTATTTAGAATAATTAAACACAGACATAAAACCTCACTGCAGGTTCTGCTACTAAATCTTTGCTAAGAAGTTACATGAGATTTTTGAGAATTAGCATAGCAGTAAGACCTAAAAAGCAAACCCATCCGATCAAAGAAAAGTACAGTAATCACAAAACTGTTTTGGTGGCAGGCAAGAAACACAGATACACTACGTTTAACTCAAGATACTACTGCATACTGTCTGTCCCTGGTTTACAAAATGGTTCTCCTCAATCTTTAATGTTTGTCGGGGGAGAGGAGAGAAGTGGCAAAGTGTAGTACTGTTAAATTACAGTATAGACCCTGGATCCAGTGGGAACAGGACTGAGCGCTTCAGAATAGAAACTAACTCCGGTTCTGATTCTGTTCTCCAGGGCCATGATGATGACTGCCTGTGACTTATCTGCGATCGCTAAACCCTGGGAAGTGCAGAGTAAGGTCAGACGCCTGATACACAATGTACTCCAATATATTGAAACCCGCTCTATTGTCTGAAGCCTGCATGAAGGAGGCTTCTCCTTACTTATCCTGGCCAAGTTTCCAGTAATGCTGGTAGAAATTATATTTTTAGATTGATGAGCCAAGACCTTTTAGCTTGATGTTATTTTATTAGCAATCATGTAAGAGCTGAACCATCAGGGCTTACCAACACCACCTCTTCCCTCCCAGTGTTTCCATAGAAGGTTTTTATGGAGTTGTATAAAGTTTAAGACATTTATACACAGCTGGACAGTTGTTAACATTGGACTGTCACAGTAACAGTCACTGTGCTGAATGTAAAAGTAGGTAAATAAATGTAAAAGCAAATATATCTAGAGACTGCACCCAGTGCTATGAACCACTAGGACACAGTTAGTGTCACACAGACAGGCTTCAGGGAAAACAGTGCTGGCAACTCTGACTTTATTGCCAGTCTCATAACATTCAGGGTTTTTCTTAAAGCCCCCGCTCCTGGAATCATGTGGCTGAGAATCTCAAGTAACTTTCACTTTAAAAAGCATTTAGTCCTCATTCTTACAGAAAGCTTAGGGGGGAAAAAAAAACAACTGCACAAAACCATAAGACAAACTCCAACATTCATATTTTAAAACCTCACTTTTTAGGGGTTGGGGAGGAAGAGTCATGAAAGCTTCAGACTGGTGATACTGGGAAAGGACAACTGTGTCCTGGGGCACGTGGCAAAGAATCCTCTAATGCTGTGACGGTCCCCACCCTAAGCCTCATTGTAAAGTCCTGCTAAGGGCAGCGGGGAAGCTGTTCATTGACTGACATGAAGGAGCACTAGATGGAAGAGTCTGCTGCCAGAGTCACGGAATTTGATTCTGCACTTCATAGCCCCAGGGTGATTCCACTGATCTCAGTGGCGCGATCATGCCGTGAATTAGTTAACTACACAGCAAGCAAGGCTGCAAATCTACAGCACTACCACTACCACATGCAACAACATCCTACCTGGAACATTGCTACAGAGCAATAGCAGCGTCCACATGGGACGTTACTGTGTGGCAAGTTGGCATGCTGTAGAGTCACACCCTGGTTTGCCATTCAGTAACTCGTCGTGTAGACAAACTGAGTAGGGAATCAGATGCACTGTGCTAAGAGGATCACTTAGCTGTAGTCTGGGATTTGACAGAGAAGATCGCTGGGTAAAGGAGCAGGGACTGGAACTCTCCCGTTACTGGAGACAAACTGTTTCAGATTAAAATCCCCAAACTGACTGTAGCTCTTATTCCAATGTAGGTAGCTCTCCTAGTAGCAGCTGAATTCTGGGAACAGGGAGACTTGGAGATAAGTGTACTTCAGCAGCAGCCTATCGTAAGTAGCCTATGAGCTCAGATTCATTCATTTCCTTCTAGCAAACCTCTTCACTGACAGCAATACATGATCAGGGCTGGATGCTTTGACAACATGGGAGCCCCTGCGGGGGGGGGGGGGGGCGGGGAGAACTCCTGTAATAGACATGAAAGCTGAGAGCAGTGATAATACAGATCACAGGTTCCAAAAATCTAGCTCTGCTAATGAATTTTTTTTTAAGTGAAATGTTTGTTTAGTTAATTTAAGGAACTTTAGGATCCCCTTAGCATTTATTAAGAATACAAAGATCCATCAATCTGGTACTATGGTGAGGGGCATAATAGAAAACAGTATCTAGGGACAGAAGTGGAGAAGAGAGACTGTAGCTTGCTAAAGAAAAATGATGAAAATACCATTGTCTGTGTGGGAGAAGGAAGAGGTCGGAAAAGGAAAGCTCTTGAGAATGATACAGCAGAAGTGTTAGGCTGAGTTGCGACACTCCTCAAGGCGGAATAGTTCTAAAGGGAAAACACCCAGATGTGGCATTGAAGTGTTCTCCAAAGAAATTCTGTTCTCTTCCAGCCTATGATGGACAGGAAAAAAGCTGCTGAGCTTCCAAAGCTTCAAGTCGGTTTCATTGACTTTGTGTGCACGTTTGTTTATAAGGTAAGTGATTTGCACAGCAAAGAATGAATGCTCGCTGATGCAGCAACAATGATGGTTTTTAAAAACCACTTACTCTAGCAAAAATTATATAAGCAAATTTCTCTCCGATCAGTGAGACTTGACCAATACCTAGAATGTTAATCAACAAGACACACGCTCGTCTTTCCCCTGACCAAAGACACTGCATGCAATAAATTGGGAAACTGGGATAAGCCTACACTGTAAGCAGGAAAACTCCCACCATTACAGTGCCAACATGCACTAGGTGTAACTGGTCCAGGATTGTTACATACATTATTTAATACACCTTAAGTTTTGCTACATGGGATCACATCACCTGCCCAGCAGAGCAGCTGTACACCACACAGCAGTGCAGGGCGGCCTTGAACCCAGAGCTACAGGTGTGCTGTAAGCGGTGATCCTTGGGCAGCTAGTGTAACGCAGAGCAGCCTCACAGTGCCCGACAACCCCAGGACTGGTCAATTGTACAGAGCCGTCTTTGCACCTCTAGGCATGAGCTGCACTGGGCCCAGGAGATAAAAGCCAAGATTCCACAGAAAACTCCATATAGGGCAGTGGAGTGACGGGTGGGACAATACACAATTCCACTCCTGCTGGAATGGAAGGGCACAGAGTGGGCTCAGGGTCTCTCTTGAGTGGCCCACAGGATCTGGTCCATGAGGCAACTATAGCTGAACTGCTCGGTAATGGTGACCCTACTGTAATTAAATGTAGCATCCTCGTAGGTGGATAATACCAGAAAACCCACCGCAGTAACATTTAACTATAAAAACGGGAACTGCACAAAAGTGAGGGCGCTTGTTAGATGGAAATTAAAAAGGAGCTGCCAGATAGGTTAAATGCCTGCAAGCAGCATGGGGACTACTTAAAAATACCATCTCAGACTAAACATATGCCCCAAATCATAAAAGACAATAAGAGGAACAAAAGAACGCCACCGTGGCATCCTTTAAAATTTGGAAGTGAATTCCTAGTGAGGGTAACTGGAAGGCGCACAAACTCTGGCAGGTTAAGGGTAATAAGGCAGGCCAAGAAAGAACTTGCTAAAGATGCAAGAACTAAGAGTAAGAATTCTTTCAAGTACATCAGCAGCAAGAAGCTTGCCCAATAGGCAGTGGAGACCCTAGACAGGGCCGCCCAGAGAATTCCGGGGGCCCGGGGTCTTCGGCGGCGGGGGGCCCCCGCTCAGGGGCGGCTCTAGACCCCAGCGCGCCGAAGACCTGGGGGGCGGCATTTGGCTCCGGTTGAGCTCCCGCAGGCATGACTGCGGCAGGTCGACCGGAGCCCGGGACGAGTGACTGCGGCGGGTGCCGTGGTCCCGCGGCTCCGCTTGACCTGCCGCAGTCATGCCTGCGGGAGGTCCAGCCGAGCCGCGGGACGAGCGCCCCCTCCGCAGTCATGCCTGCGGCAGGTCCACTCGTCCCGGGCTCCGCTTGACCTGCCGCAGTCATGCCTGCGGGAGCTCAACCGGAACCGCAGGGGCCCCAGAAAACACTCGTGGGGGCCCCTGCAGGACGCGGGGCCTGGGGCAAATTGCCCCTCTTGCCCCCCCCTCTGGGCGGCCCTGACCCTAGATGACAAAGGTGCTGAAGGAGCACTCAAGAAAGACAAGGCCACTGCAGAGAAGCTAAATGAATTCTTTGCATCAGTCCTTACTGCAAAAGTAGCGGGAAGAGTCAACAGCTTTTGTAAAAGGGAAGTTATGTCTCACCAATCTATCAGAATTCTCTGAGAGTGTCAATAAGCATGTGGACAAAGGTAAAAGATAGGAAACAAAGGGTAGGAATAAATGGTCAGTTTTCAAAAAGGAGAGGGGTAAATAGATCTGTGGTGTTCAGTATATTCATCAATGATCTGGAAAAGAGGGTGAACAGTGAAGTGGCAAAGTTTCCTGACAATGCAAAATTATGCAAGGTAGTTAAGTCCAAAAATGACTGTGAGGAGTTAGAAGGGGATCTTGGGTGGCTGGGCAACAAAATGGCAGATGAAATCAAGATTGGTAAGTGCAAAGCAAAACACGTTGGAAAAAATAATCCCAATTACACATACAAAATTAGCTGTTGCCACTCAAGAAAGAAACTTTAGAGTCATCGTGGCTAGTTCTTTGAGAACTTCGATCCAATGCACAGCTGTGGTAAAAAAAAAAGGCTAACAGTATGTTAGGAACTATTAGGAACGGGACAGAAAATATCATAATGCCACTATATAAATCCATGGTGCACCCACACCTTGAATACTGTGTCCCATTCTGGTCACCCCATCTCTAAAAAGATATAATGGAACTAGAAAAGCTTCAGAGAAGGGCAAAAAAGACGATCAAGGGTATGGAACAGCTTCCATATGAGGAGACACTAAAAAGATTAGTTGTCTCTTTTCTAAGATGAACAGCCTTAAAGGGGGGATATGATAGAGGTCTGTATAATCATGAATGGTGTGGAAAAAATGAAGCATTATTTACCCTTTTCCACAGTACAAAAACCGGGAGTCACCCAGTGAAATTAATAGGCAGCAGATTTAATACAAACAAGATGAAGTACTTTTTAACCTAATGTACAGTTAACCTGTGGAACTCATTACCATGTGACTGCTAAAAGTATAACTGGGTTCAAGACAAGAACTGGATAAATTAATGGAGGATAAGTCCATCAGTGGATATTAGCCAAGATGGTCGGAGATGTAACCCCATGATCCGGGTGTCCCTAGCCTCTGACTGCCAGAAACCAGGAGGGTAAAATTGTCCTGTTCTGTACACTCCCCTTGAAGCTCTGGGACTGGCCACTGTCGGCAGACAGGATACTGGGCTAAACAGACCATCGGTCTGACCTAATATGGCCGTTCTTATACAAATCTTCTAAAGCTCTGGGATGAAAACCAGGGAGGACAACTCTGCTCCTCTGGCACAATGGAACTTTCCACCCTAAGGGTAAAGGTTGTCTGGGCAGAAGACAGAGGTTTCTTAGAGGCCAGCCCAAGACTATAGAACGAACTCCCCCCAGGAACAAAGGCCCATCACAAACCTCCCCACCTTCCACGCCGAGTGCATGGCATATTTCTTTGACTTCTCAAACATATGGCAGCATGTGTCTACTATTTAAAAAAAATCCAAGAGACTGCAGTGAACACACTTCTCCCCTGGGGGGCAGGATGAAAGAACAAACACATGACTGATGTTAGACCCAGTTGCCTGAGCACTGTTGGAAGGCCCTCAGATACTACGGTTATGAAAACGTACATAGACTAGAATAGACTTATAGAATAGCCTTAACCCCTTCCCAGCCTCAACTAGCACCCAGTGGCACAGGTATTTTGGATGAGCAGCCCTGCTAAGTCACTGTTGTACTGTTTGTTGGGTGTGCTTGGGGCAGGAATTTTCACGTTTCCACAAGGAAATTCAGCCGATGTATGAGAGATTGCTGAACAACAGAAAGGAATGGAAGGCCCTTGGTGATGAGTATGATGCAAAAATGAAAGTGCTGGAAGAAGAGAAGAAAAAAGAGGAGGAAAAAATGGCTGCAAAGCAAGGTAAGAAATACTTTAAATGTTAATACCTCAGAATCTACTCCTGTGGCTAACTGCCCAAGCCCACCAACCCCCTGCGTAAATTAACTTATCCAAACTCCCAGCTCTTCCCACACATGTGAATTTGGTCCAGTAGTTAAAGCAAAGGGTTGGATACAGGGGAAATCCTCAATCTGACTTGGGCCTATGACTCACTCTGTCAAGGGCCAAGTCCATAATAGTGAATGGCTTCAAAACCTACAATTGACATCTCAGACGGTTCCACGCCTCCAGAAAGGCCATCTGCATGAACTCCTCTGTGGAGATCTCCTGTGGTAATGGGCTGGTTAACACCTGTAAGACCGGATCAACGCAGTGTGGCAAATCGTACTGAACACTTGTCTGCACTTGCAGCTCAGCTACGTCTGTTGGCCGCACTGAGTCAGCTTTGTAGTGTAGTTAGTCTATGGGGGGGAGGACACGTGCTTGAGAATACAGAAGCTGTGGCTAACATGCTGCCTAATGGGCCAAGGGAAAAAACAATGAACTCACTAGAAATAAGATGAAGCACTGCAGTTACTCCCAAGCGTACCCTTCTAGCCAAACTTTTGCTGATAATAAGACTCATTATTACAGCTTCCAGTGAAGGTTGTGGAGTCCCCATCATTGGAAGCTTTCAAAAACAAGTTGGACAAAGTACACCTGCCAGAGATGATTTAGGTTTACTTGGTCCTGCCACAGCATGGGAGGGCTGGACCTGATGACTTCTCGAGGTCCCTTCTAGCCCTTCATTCCTAGGATTCTATGCATGCCGATTGTTTGGTCTTAATGTTTTTTCCCTGGGCCTAGCCCAATTCCCATTTGAGTCAATGGGAACTGGACTGAGGCCTTCATTCTTAATACATTTCTGTGGTTAAGACAAGAACATTCATGTCTGAGATTGTCTCCACCTCAGACAAGGCACTGACCTCTTGAGAAAGGAAGTCAGGGAGATCATTATCCTGAAGCATTTTGAAGCAAGAACCGGTTTGTGTAGAAAACGGCTATGAGCACATTGGTAGCACGTCAGAATATCTAGGAATTTATACCAGCTTCCTCACTGAGGGCCTTCCAAGGGTTAAAATGTAAAATGACTCAGTTAAAGACTAAAGGATTTCAAATTACATGGGTTTATAGCAGCTGCGAATGTATCTCTAATTACTTGTTTCCTCTCATACAGCTGCTATGATGGCAACTTGCAATGGAAGAACTGCCCCATCTAGAACCTGTTGTATCATTTAAACCTATTTCTGCTGGCATATGAGCTATGCACCCTGGGAAAGGTCTTGTAAGAGAAAAAAGTTCCAGTGTACAAATATAAATTCTTGATGTAACCCTTTAATTACCTAAACTGGGCTTGTCACCTAGCCATGGAAGGGCCTAGTTTTGTTTACCCGACCCATGTGAACACCCTTACTGAGGACAGTGAGCCAAATTCTGCCCTCTTTCTCACTCCATGCAATGCCACTGAAGTCACTGGGTTGTACCGTTTAAGACAGGGCAAAATTTGGTCCCACGAATCTACTTGCATGACTGATGGCTGTAGCATATGTCCTGAAATCTGAATTCCCCCTTCCCTACTCCAAACCCCCATGCCTATATTTACAGGGCCAGATGGATGGTGAATGGACTTTGTGCCCAATTCAACTGTGATTTACCTAGCGTGCAGCCAGAGGTCACATGGTGGGTAAATTGAGGCAGAATTAACTCCTTGAATGCATCTTGCAGGACCACATGGACAAGCCAGCAATATGTAAAAGAGTCAGATCCATTCATCTCATAGGGAGAAAGATCCCCTTTATCCAAATATTTATGCTGAGATTCTGCTCTCAGTTACTCCGGAGTTATTCCACAGAAGTCAGACTGATGCCCCTAGAGCGGAGTTCAGAATGTGGGCTTTCATCTAGAACAGTGAATCAGAGCACAAGAGTGTGTTAGCAATAGAACTGTTAAATCATCTGTCCTTCTCACACATCCATAAACTTTATCTTTTGAAGGAATTGAGCTAAATTCAGATCTGGTCTAAACAATTGCAACTCCACTGAATGTAAAGAAACACCCATGAGGACAAGAATAATTCCGTAGCAGGGTCTGAACAGTATGCAGTCAATGCTACATGGAGCCACACACTGCATGATGAGGATAAAACAGAATATTGAAAAGCTGCTCATTCCCTGAGCATGATCAGTTTTGTGCACGGAATGAGGCAAGGATCCTGGGGAAAACACAGCATGTGATCATGTAATTAGAGTGTGGGTCAATGCATAGGCACAAGGGTGCTAAATTAAAGTTGAAAAAGCAGCCTTAATTCCGGCATTCCTTGAGTGTTTGACTTTGCAACATTCATATTATTGTAATATAATTTGTTCATAATGTAACTTGCGTGACCAAAAAGTAGGCCTATTTTGGTCAAAATTATGGAAAACAAGAATATGATCAAGCTTGGGGTAGGTGCTACAATTGGTTTTGGAATATCCCCCATTGTTGTTTGCAGGGTTGATCCCAGGATATTAGACACACAAGGTAGGTGAGATAATATCTAGAAGTTGGTCCAATAAAATATATTACCGTACCCACCTTGTTTCTTTGGGACACCCCTGCATTCCCCAACACCTCTGAAATGCTGAGAACTGAATTAGAGAAACAGATTCCAGCATGTGGCTTCAGATTGGTCTGTGCAGCCACTTACAAGAACCCGGCAAAAGAAATGATAGGGGAAGGATGTAAGGAGATATCCTGCTCTCCTCTCATTCCAGGTCACTCCCACCTCTGCCCCCTTTTGCACAAGTCACTGTTTTATGAGAGATTTACTATAGTTAAGACATATTCTGTTAGCTTTTGTAAAAATAAACAAACACAGCACCTTGATACTCTTGTCACCTCCTGTGCTTTTACACTTGTGACTCACTTACATCTATAGCTACTCCTAACAAGAGAGGAGAATTGGGTCCACAACGATCTCTGATTGTCACTGAATGTCAGTAATGCCTGATTTACAGCAGTGAGGGAGGAGGCTGGCTGGTCTCAATTTAAAAAAAAAAAACAAAAAACCCACACATGTTCTGTATATTTATTCCTTTATTTTCACCTTCCCATTTTTATTTAGTGGTAACCCTTCCCCCCCACCCCCCAGAATTAGTGTTTCCAATTTCTCTCATCACCCTCATTTCCCCCCATAAATCCTCCCCCACTCTGTCACTACCTTTCTGCTCCATCCCAATGCATACTCAGAGGTAGTGGCCTCTGCTACAGCAAAGAACGGGATACAGAAATCGCTCTTCCCCTAGCTCAGTGGTCCCCCAACTTTTCCCATCACACGCCCCCAGGAACCAGGGCTGTGGCTCCTGGATGAGTGTGTGTGTGGATGGACAGGGGTAAGAGGGCAGAGGCTGGGGCCAGAGCTGCTGGGGGGTAGGGCCATGGCCAGAGCAGAGGGTGGGGAGGGAGCCCCACCCAGCCCCTGCTACCCCCCAAAAAACATTCCTCAGCATGCGCCCCAGTTTGGGGAACACTGCCCTAGCCTTATGTAAGAGAGGAAACACATCCTGCCCCCAGAGAGAAAGGCAGAGAGCTAAGTCTTGAGACAAGGTGGTCTGAGCACAGCTCTAACATACAAGTGTTGGGTTTACAGGAGCTCATCCTGTACTATTATTTCTGTGTTAGTTTGCTATTAAATTGTGTTCAACAAGCATAGGATTATTCAGGCAGCACTGTGGCCTAAATGTGTTCAATGTATGTTTATTGAAAGCAAGGGAATTCATCTACATTTACAGTGGTTATCTAAACAAAATGCCTCTCTGCAGTGAGTTAACAGCAAAAGTAACATTTTGCTCAGTTGTGTTATTCTCAGCACATTAGCCACACCTTGCAGTGAAGAAAGCAGGAATCTGCAAGAATAAGCGGGTGATTAGCAGATTCATTAATGCATATGCATCAGTAGATAGCTAAAGTGCTCAAGACAATATTTAGTCTGATATTTCCCAGTTATGTTCAAATTTCCTTATGTGGCTGTTCTTAGTTATACTAGAGTGCTGGCTATCCAAAACGGATACTTTAAACTGCACTCCAGCATTCACAGCAGCACTGGAATTATGTCTTTTTCAGAAAGTAAATTAGCATTAAATGTCAATTGATTTGAAGTGTAAATGGCAAGTACTTTCAGCTGTTTCCCTGGGCCCCACCACCGTCTGAATCTTTTACTGGGTGAACTTTTGACATGAGAAGTGTTTAACATCAGACGTTCACTTTAAGAGATATGGCTATCAGTGTAATTACCTAAGTTAGTTCAAACCTTGATATGGTTGTACAAAAAAAGGTAGTGACCTTGAAAATATTAAATACTGTATACACTAGGTATACACTAGGTTTCATCCATTGGGCATTTACAGGTGTTAAGTTAGGTCCATTAGAAAAAAAAATTAAGAGTAAAAATAAACTGAATACAAGACCCCAAGTTGACACTGTTCAGTCCATAACAGTTACAGATGCAAAGTTTCCTGAGTTAGACTGTAAGGTATGTCCATTACAATGTTAAGTATCAGAGGGGTAGCTGTGTTCGTCTGTATCTGTAAAAGCAGCAAAGAGTCCTGTGGCACCTTACAGACTAACAGAAGTATTGGAGCATGAGCTTTCGTGGGTGAATACCCACTTCATCAGACATCACCCATGAAAGCTCATGCTCCAATACATCTGTTAGTCTATAACGTGCCACAGGACTCTCTGTTGCCCATTACAATGTTGTCTCTTGATTTACTCAGAGGAAAAAAAACCCCACAAAAAAACCCCACATTTTCAAGACAGTTTTAGAAACACCCATCATTCAGTAATGTAATGAGAACTGTGCCTTCCCAACAGGCAGTCCAATCTGATGTTTGACATTGGAAAAGCAGTTCTGAATTTGAATACATAGTTAAATACAGGAGTTGTAGGCTTATGCTGTAGCAATGATTTTAACCATGGTTAACCATGGTTAAAACATGGTTAAAACATGGTCAGAGCCAAAATTAATGACTTTGCATTTTTAGACATGTTGGGGTCACTTTAGCATGACGGATATTATTGATCCGTTACCAGATACATAAGGGAATACCTGCTTCTTCCTACATTACATCAATACCTCTTACTTGTACTTTGTAGAGTATATGCAAAAATCAATGAATTAATACTGTTCACAAGTATTTATTGATGGAAACAGTAAATATAGTGCTTAAATGAACTTAACATAGCTAATTCAAGGCTTCAGATTTTGCTGAAGATGAAAATGAGGTCCAATGCAATTTGTTCATTTCAGTATAGACTCTTCACTGGCTGAAAGGGAATAAAGAGAGTCAGGTTAGCTCACTGCTCTACAATGCAAACACCTCACAAATATATCAAAGCCTCTGTGAAGAAAGATGACCTCAAAAAAAAAAATCTTTGAAAATTGCCAGTTCTCCATAAGCAGCTTTTAGCAAATGATTTTGCATTTTCCCTGAGTTCGTTCTACAGCTGTTTGGTTTAAAGTTTCAATGTTAAAGTGATTCCGTGTTTCAGAGTTTCAAATACAGACATTCCCAAACTGCAGTCTGCCTAGCAAATTGGCCCACATGCTGCTGACTCTCTTCACTTCTAGTAGCTAACCTGCATTCAGTGAAGCTAATATATGGAAAAGTATTTAATGCAAGTAACTGTTCTACTTACCACAGGGATGTTAGGCAATTGTTAATGGGAAGCAAGCAGTTTACCTATCTTCCCATTCTCAATTATGTAATCCATAATACACTTTATGAAAATGAAGGACCCTACCCTAAGAAAAAAGTCTAGTAACCTCTGTACGAATAAAATGTGCAAGGTTTCAAGATTCATGTTCAGTCTCTCTGAAGGCGTTGCTGCTCCCAGGAACACACTTTAACCAAATTTAAATTGTGTACCTAAAATTCCATACAAGTCCCATTAATTTAATTTTTAAGTAGGCTGTTCCACAGCCAAGGCCAACCAACAGCGTCTGCAAGTGTTAAAAATAATTGTATGTAACCATTCCATTACTGTCTCTATATCCAGAACCTGAGAAGTAATTTGTGTTATTGCACTAATAAGTCAAAACTGACCTAGCAGCTTCTCCGTAATATTTAGCGCCCATTCTGAGCTGGCATAATATAGATGAGAGAAGACAGTTAAGTCTTGTGGGCAAAATTTCAGCTGATACTTAATTTCTAGGGCTTATTAGTACAGACTTAATATGAAATGAAAACAGACACAAAATGAGAAGGATCTTGCCATCATCTAGTGCAGCCTGTCCTCTTAAAAAAAAAATCTTCCCAAAGAGACTCTTCTTCCAATGAAAAGACTCAAGTTTGAATATTTTATTCTCCTTACTTTAAATAAATGAAATAGGATTTATAAAACTATTTGCCTGTAATATAAAGACTTACTATTGAGTACTTGAAAATAACTAGTTTGTCACCATTTCTGCAGTTTAGGACTGTACTGTATTTATACTGTGTTTCAACTTGGACAACTATATTAAAATAGTTTTTTTAGTTTTATTTTCTGGTAATCATGCACTAACACAACGATGTCTGTTTTCTCCACCATGCTGGTCGTAGTTTTAATAAAGACATTTCAATGAAAAGCCATACATGAAAACATTTTCATCCATGTTCATGTAAGCCACTTGACAGTGTTGCTTTACTTTTTTAAAAAAGCATTTACCTTCAAACAGTGTTTTTCTATGTACTTTTAGGGCATAGAATGGGTATGCTAATATTAAAAAATATATACATACCTTCTGCCAGTTCTTTCGCAATTCGTTCCAATTCTTCACGCTTCTTCTTCTCTTCACTTTCTATTCTCCTTTCCTCTTCAGCAACAGGCTTTAAATAGTCTGTCATTGAAGAAAAATGTTATGTATCCATAACCTTTTATCCAAGGCACTCTACACATAAGACTTTTAGAAACTACCTGCTCAACGGAAAGAAAAAAAAAATCTCACTTGTAAGCAAATTTTCCAAGTCCTGCTGGCCAACTGACTCCAGTTTTAAGTTAATTATCACTAAATACTTTAGAATTTTGCATCTTCAAGTCAGTGAAGAAAAAATATATTTCATCTTCCACAAGTGCAAACTCTTTTTGCAAGCTAATTAACAAGAGCTTAAGATGTATTTCAGTTCTACCCAAGGCATTTAGTGCAGACTCATCATCCTAAGACTGAATGACTTTGACCTTGTATACTTTTTTGCACCAGTGTAAACGCAACAGTGCAAAAATCTTGTGTAGACATACTATACTGGTGTAAAACTGCAATAACTCTTTACACCAGTGCAGCATATGTACACTAGGGGTTTATACTATATCAGCTATACTGGTGCAACAAACCTCAACACTTAGGGTGATGGTTTTCAAACTTCACTGCACTGCAACCCCCTTCTGATGACAAAAATTACTATACAACCCCAGGAAGGGAACCAAAGCCTGAGCCCACCCGAGTCCCACCATCCCAGGCAGGGGGTGGGGTGGGTGTGAGGTGCCCAAAGGCTTCAGTCCCAGGCGGGGGGCCCGTAACCTGAGCCCTGCTGCCCAGGCTGAAGCCCTCAGACTTGGGCTTCGGCCTAGGGACCCAGCAAGTCTAATTCCAGCCCTGGCAACCCCATTAAAAAGGGGTTGAGAACAGTTTGAGAACCGCTGACTTAGGGCGCACAAAGACTCAACAGTGCTGCTGAGGACTTATGGCGTGCGTGTGTGTGCGCGCGTGCGTCAGTGACTTAACCAAGATTAAAAAACTGATTTAGTCAAAGTGGTTCAATCACCCATTGCAGACAGTTTTGCACAGGTTACTGAAATGCCAATCTGATTGGCCAGTGGTAACAGCCTCCCTCACCAGTTAGGTTTTCAAACAAGCACCTTTGTGCTATTCTCCTATGCTGCCCTTGGGAGAAGCTTCAAGAAAAAAAAAAAAAATCTTCAAAGCTACCTCATATTCCTCCTTCAGACTCTTCTTTGCCATGTCTACAAGAAGCTTTCTGTGCTCAACCCAATGCTCATCAAGCTGGCTAATACTATCTCATTGTTTCCTCCTACTCCCTTGCCTGTGTGTATATTCATCTGCTGTCAAATGTTTTATACTTAAATCGTAAGCTCCCAGGGGCAGGAACCATCTTTTATTCTGGGTTTGTCTAGCTTCAACTTCCAGTCATTGGATCTTGTCACTAAGCACTATGATAATACAAAGATGTTTTACCAAAACAAGCTATACCAATACACACACTTTCATACCAGGGTAACTGTGCCCATCCCAGGAGACTGTACAGATTTCACAGCATTAGTTTTGGTTTTTTCTTAAACCCATTTAGTTAAATCAATGGGTAGACAAATCCTTATTCTTGCTTTTAAAAAAAGCAGACTGATATGAGCTTCAAATACCTGAAATACTGCCTGACCTTCAGACAGGTCATTCTTCAGCAGTACACATCACAAACTCAAATCAGCATAGAGTACCATGACAGTGCAAATCTTGGACCCTAAATTTAATACTAACAAGAACTTTGTGTATGCCAGACAACATGCGCACCAATTTTAAGGTGCCACACAAAATATATAATTAAAAGCTTAATATTTTGTATATCCTCATCTATGATCACTTTACTATTCAAGGCATCAAACTAAGTAGACAAATTGCCAATATTTAATTATACCTAATCCTTTTTCTATTGGCTGGATTTAGCAAACATGAACCCAAATACAGCAGCATCAATAAAGACTAATAAACTTCTGACTGATAACTTATGTCATTTCAAAGTTTATATTGTAACAAAAATAATGGTAAACCGTTTTTACATTCAAGCTGAAAAGAAAAGGTAGACGGAGTAATCTCTTTATTGGACCGACTTCAGGTCACTGAAAAAAGAGCGCTGTGTAGCTTAAAAGCTTGTCTATTTTACCAACAGAAGTTTGTCCAATAAAATATATTATCTCACCCATCTTGTCTCTCTCATCTGAGACCAACACAATTACAACACCACAAAGAAATGTGTCTTATTCTGCTAATTACAGTAGGAACTGATCAGTCAAAACAGACTGTCACAGAGTTTAAGGCCAGAAGGGACTACCACATCATTTACCATATCACAGGCCACTAGAATGTAGAAGGGTCTTGGATATTAGTGGCCAGTGAGTTAAATTTAATAGTAGCAAAGAGTTCTGTGGCACCTTAGACACTAATGAAGGTACTGGAGCATGAGCTTTCGTGAGTGAATACCCACTTCGTCGGATGCATCACATCTCTTTGCTGCTTTTACAGATCCAGACTAACATGGCCACCCCGCTGATACTGAACTTGACTAGTTTCTCCTGCAGCCATACACGCAGTTTCGGCACTTACCATACCGCTTCTTCCCGTAGAGCATCCCCACCAGCAGGGCGGAATACCTGGTGACCTGCCGAAGGAAGGAAATACTTTACTTTGCAGAGAGAGCGGGAGGCCGGTTTTCAGGCTGCAGGGCAGCGGAACAAGCTGGGCGGTACCTGGGGCTTGGGTAGCCCCGGCGGCTGGATCCTAGGCACCCCACCACCACCACCGGGAGGAGGGACAAGCACCGGCCCAGGGTCAGAGACACGAGCTAGGGCAGCGGGGGAGGGGTGGGGCCGGTCCCCGCCAGGCCCAGCTCTGACCTCCCCCGGGGTCACCTTCCCGCGCCCGGGGCGGCTCCGCCCCAAGGGGCTGGCGGGGCCGGGGGAGCCGGCTCGAGCCCCGGACAACGCCCCCAGCCCCGTTACCTTGATGAGCGGCGACACCTGCACCGGGGGAACCATCTCGGCGAAACCGGAATGAGCCGGAAATGACGCGAGAAGCGAGCCCACCCACCGCGCAGAATTATGGGAACGTGGAGGCGGACGTGTGTGCGTGCGCGTGACAGATAAGGACGCGCGCGCGGGGTGATCACGCGGCTCATTGTGGCACGCGCTGGTGCCGCAGGGGCTGCTGGGAGTGAGGGTGATGGCAACGCTTCCTTCTTGGAGCGGGCGAAGAGCCCCGCCCCCAGCGCCTCACAACGAGGCGGGAACTGACCCCGCCCCTTCCCCTGCGCTTGCCGCGTAGAGCCGCCCAGAACGGTGGCGGGGCAGCCTGGCAGAGCGCGCGCCCAGCGGCGGGTAGAGCCGTTAGCCGCGCGCACGAGTAACGTTAGCGGGGGCACAAGGCTGCGCCTGCGGTAAAGGTGCAAACCCCGCCTCACGCCAGGGCCGGCCCACAGCATTTTGGCATGTGAGGTGAGAGCTCCACTGATGGCCCCAAGTGCCTTGGCATAGCATAGGCCTGAACTTTGAAAAGTCTCAAATCTGCTCCTCTCATGGCGCTGCCCTGCTGTCTGAGCCGATGAACAACTTCAAATGCCTTGTTCAGCAATTGTAAATGACACTGATCTTTCACAGGCCTGAACAGCAAATGTAACTTTTCTTGTCTGCATAGTAAACACTGGCATTTTTCTCTGCGTGAATACTCAAAGTGGTGCTTTCATGCCTTCTTGGTTGCCAAGATTTGAACTGCTTCCTGAAGGTCCACAGTCTGGGCCAGCTCATGCTCTACTGAGCTGGTTGCAAGGCCAAGCAGCTGCCCTGTGTCATTGTGGAGTGTAGATGTGTTTTTATTAACTTCAGCTTGGAGAAGCTGCGTTCTCCACTGGCCACTGTTACAGGAAGTGCTAGAAGTATGCGCAGAGCAACAAAAGCATTTGCAAAGAGGGTGGTCATCTTATTTGTGCACATACATTCCAGAACAGCCTTTGGAGCTGATCCTGTTGAAATGTATCTTGAAAGGGCTTTCAGTTCATCACCTAAATCACTCTCATCAATATCGCACATGTCATCATGGGTCAACACCATCTCTAGTGCCCTGTATTGCTGGTGTAGGTCTTCTTCAGGTATAGTGAGGCATCGCGTTTTGGAATATCATACAACATCCCAAATATACTGCTATGTTCCTTGAGCTGCATGAAATGTTCTTCAGCTGACTGTATTGCACAATCTAGCACTTGGTTAAATAATTCAACTTTGAATTGTTGTTTGGGGTCTCTTATGGGATTATCCCGTGCCTCGTAATCAAAATGTCGTCTTCTTTGGTGACTCTTGTATTCTTGAATGGGTGGGAAAATAGCTTCAGTGTGAAGTTCCTCTGCCAACTTCGGTGCACTCTCAGAACGTTTTGAAATCCCTCATCTGACCGGTAAGACTGTAGGTATAACTTTGCTTTGTCCAGTTGTTCCATTGCTCCAGATATATCAAGGTCAACACTTGCTCACAACATTTATTTCAATCAGTATGTCATGCCACAACACTAAGCCACACAGAAATTTGAAGTTATGTATGTTTCTGGTGATTCCATTTCCCTCTGCCACTGTTCTCCCACAAACAGATCCTGTCATGGCATTATCCTCCATAATGGCAACTATGACATCATCTATCTTCCCAATTTGGTGTTTGATAGGCTTTATCCCCTCCACTTTGACTTTCCTATCATGTGGCACTCAGTGGTTTCAGTGTCAGAGAGGATGTTCCCAGATGTTGCTTCAAAATTTGCCATTGATGAGTTGATGCAGAGAAAAATACATAGATGCTTTGAATTTCATAAAAAAGTTCAGCAGCCTCACTAGAAGCTGATGCTGCATCACTGAACACCAAGTTCAATGAATGAGAACTGCATGGGACAAAAAAAGCTTGAGGGTTTAACTTTCGAATCCATGTCTTCGCTCCTCTGTTCTTTCCTCTCATGTTGGCACCATTATCGTAGCCCTGACCTCTCATGTCAGCTATTGCAATTCCCGTAACTTCCAGCTTTTTAAGAAGTACGTTTGTCATACCAGCTCCTGTAGTATCATCAATGTCAATACATTCTAGAAAATGCTCTCCTATAGTCACCATTGCAGGGACATTTTCACTAGGTTCTGTTTTTGTTACAAAACGCACCTGTCATAGGTCTCACCCCCACTTGGAACTGTTGGGTTCCAATGTGGGGACCCGCATATATCCCTCTAAACTAAAATCCTAGTTTAGATCTGGTTCTCGCTGCCACCAGTCAGGTTAAAGTGTCTGACACACTGCCTGTCCCCCAACTTTCCCTGGGGAACACAGATTCAATGTCCCTGAATCTCTACACACAGGGAAGCAGCCCACTTCCCCCCTCCCTCTCTCCTAGCCACTCCGGAGAGATATACACCAAGTCAAATCCTTGACTCAACACAAAGAGGGACTTACCTCCCCCTCCCCTTCCCTAGTCCTGGAAAGAGATACCTGATTCAAACTGCTTGAATCAAACCCAGGAGGAACTCTCTCTTCCCCCCTCCCCTTCCCCTGAATTTCCACAAGAGAAGGAATTAACCAAGTCCAAAGAAAAGAAAAGAATTTATTAAAGAATAAAAAGAAAGTAACTTGTCTCTGTAATCCAAGATAGAACCATACAGGGTCTAAACGTATCAATCTCTGGAGAGAATGCCCCCTCCTTTCTTTCTCAGTAAAAGCAAAGTAACAGCAAACAGGAATAAAGAATTTCCTTTAGCAAACACACAATTGCAAATGTAGAAATCAAATAATAAGACTAATTCGCCTTTCTAATTAATACTCACTATTAAATAGTAGAAACTACTCCAGGAGAACTTGGAGACATGACTGTCCTCTCTTAGATCCAAAGAGAGCTCTCTAACAAAGAACACAGACAAAGGCTTCCCTCCACAGAGATTTGAAAAAATCTTGTCTCTGATTGGTCCTCTGGTCAGGTGGTCATCAGGTACTGCATGTTAACCCTTTACAGGTAAAAGAGACCTTAACCCTGATCTGTTTATTTATGGCATTTTTGTTACAAAACGCACCATTAAAGTCATTTGTTCCGTATGGCTGATGTCAGGTGTGCAGTCCAGAATAACAGAGTAATATCTTGCTGACTTCAGATCTGCCACAATCTTCTGTTTGACTTTTGTTGCCAGTAACTGTATGATCTCATTTTGAATTGTTTTTCCAAGGCGCGCTCTCTCTCTCTCTCTCTCTCTCTCTCTCTGTGTGTGTGTGTGTGTGTGTGTGTGTAAACTCAGCCATCAGCTCCACAATTTTAAGGACGTTTCCATTGTTTGGCACATACAGCTGATCTGAAGTGCCATGCAGTGCTAGGTTTTGGGTAGCAAGCATTCTCACAATGGCAATGAGCCTTTTCAGAACATTTTGCCAGCAAAGAGACTCTGATGCAATCTTCTCTTGATGCTGATCACATATGGTGGCCTTTAACCATAGTCTCATCTCAAGCTCTTTCCACCTATGGAATGCTCTCTGGTGATTTGCTGCCTTCTCATGGCATGACATATTTCTAGCCAGATTTTTCCAGCCCTTTGTTCCTGTAGAACCCAATGTGGCTGGAACATTAGACTGGAAGAGTTTGCAACAAAAACAGTATGCAGCATTCTTGGTTTTTGAGTACATAAGCCATGGCCTCTCCACTTTGTCACCATTGGGGATTTCACGCCAGTAATGTTTTGGATGGAAACTTCAGTTTTCATTGTCTTTGGGGAACATGAAGTTTTTCACTTGCTGTGGCCAATGCAGTACAAGGAAGTCCCTCAGGCTACTGCTCAAGTGGGTCCAAAGTCCTGGATGATCTAGACTTAAGGAACTAAACTCAGCAGCAGCTGTTTCACACTCTTCTCTGATCTACACTTTTCTTCAGGAATGTGCATGGTTCCATCCATTTGAGATGGAGATATGGATGCTGCAGTAGCTGCCAGGTCACCTGCACTCTAACTGGAAGATCAGGCATCTCCTCACCACTCACATCCTCACTGGGGCCAGAAGGCTCACCATGAACATTTGTGTCTATGTATCTCAGGTAGCTCCTTCCTGCTTAGATAGAAAAGCTTCCTTTGCTTGCTTTCTTTTTCTGAATGCTGCCTCAGAGGGGCGTTTTCTTCTTTCACTCATGACTGCTGTTCTGTGCCAGCTAGAGTGGCTCTCAACACTCAATTGAAGGGGACAAATAAGCAGGCTGGTAGCAGGGCCTGAGTGAGGGAAGATATCAGCGTCTTAAGGGCCTAACTGGCTCCTACTACTTCAGTTGACTGCCTGTTCTCCTCAGGTGGGTTCAGGGAAGCAGCAGGAATCAGGAATTTCCCTGAGAAGCAGGTGTTAATCAGTCCAGGCTCCTGGGGGTGCTAGAGAGGTACATAAGAGGCTCCTCCTCCTACTATTCTCTCTCCCTGCAGTTTCTGCTGCTTTCTGTTATTCCCTCTCAACTTTTCTCCTGCCTGCCTGTTATGTCTCTTGTACCCTCCTTCCTCCAGCACAGCACTCCACCATCTCTGTGCCTGTAGAGCAGAGAGAATACATATGCAACAGCAGCAGACACAATTTTCTACACTCTGGGTCCTAGTGGCGCTTCCCTCGCCAAGTCTGGCACCTGAGGCGGCTGCCTCAGTTCGCCTCATGGTAGAGCCAGCCCTGCCTCCCCCAACACCCCACCTGGGCAGACTTACACATGCAAGTGACACACACACCCCTCACACCCTTGCCACACACACACACCAGAGTCCCACCCCAACACAATACCCCCCCGACGCTTGCACATCACACACACACATGAACTCTCATGCCTCCACATATGTGTCACACAGCAGTTTTGAGCACTGGCCTTGCAGACATTTTTGCTGTTTTGCACATTTTACCCAGGCCCTGAATCTCATGGAGGCAGTGGCCACCTCTGCATTGCTTATCAGTCACTCCCCTGGGCACCTCTTCTGTGCAGGGAAAACCACAGAGGGCTTGCATCTGACAGATGGTGTGTGTGCCAAGGACACAGAGTGCAGGGTCCTGAACCCTGTGTGGGTTACAACCCACTTACTTGGTGGTGTGTGCAAATAAGGAAAGGTATATTCATAACATACACAGAAGGGTACCGTGTCACATAAAATGACCAGATTTCCAGAACTGCATCTGCAAAATGGCTGAGAAATTACATTACTGAATGGTGGCCTCATGTAGTAACAACTAGCAGGTATTTTTTATTAGTTTATTTCTATTTACCTCTACACTCCTTTTATTCCATATGAAAGAAATTCAAGGTGACTTTAAAATATATATAAAAACCTGTTCCTGAAGCAGGGCCGCCCGGGGGAGAGGGGGGGCAAGTGGGGCAATTTGCCCCAGGCCCCGCAGGGGCCCCCATGAGAATATAGTATTCTATAGTATTGAAGTTTTTTTTATAGAAGGGCCCCCCAAAATTGCTTTGCCCCAGGCCCCCTGAATCCTCTGGGCAGCCCTGTCCTGAAGCAGCTCTCTTAGCTTGAATTACCAAAGGTGTGATGACAGGCTAAAACAGTTAAGCTCTGTTCCAAATGGCATTGAATCTAGAGGTGCAGATGAGCGAGAAAATCAGAAAAGAATGTATGAAATCCATCTACAGACATTTTTATTTAAATGACAAACAAAACATGTTTACAAGTGTTTCCCGTTGGTGCTTTCCCGTTCCTGCATTGTGAACTACTAACAGAGACCAGCATGGCCGTACAGGATATCATTAATGTTAATGGGATTCCTCAAGACTATAAACACCTGTGGTACTAGAGTCCATTGCAGAATTGAAGTATAACTTACATATGGTGGAAGGCACATGTGTATTATAAGAAAGTGTAGTATATTAGAAACTTTTTTGTGTCTTAGCACTCCACATTATCTGTGAAATAAGCAGTCTCTCACATCTCATCTCTTAGTAGCAGAGGCAGCTGCAAGCACATTTGCTAATTATGCTGTATTCTGATAGTCTCTGAGGGCCCTAGTTTAAGGACTGGTGTGTTATCTTTAGATTTTGCCATTCCATGCTTCCTGCTGATCCAATGTAAGAAACTATTTTTAAATAAAGGACTCTTAAAAATCATCTCACTATACATTCTTAGAATAGCTTGAGGGAAAGCTAGACTGATTACATAGTTCCTTGCACAATTTCATACTAATTATGTTAATTAAGAACAGATAAAAGCAAAATGTCTCTCATTAACAGTTACTTTGGATCATTTATATTTGCATTTTAAAAAGCTTTATACTGTGATTTCTAGGGAAATGTTCAGATAGCTATATTAAAATATACAAAATCCCTACAATTATGCATTTATATCTACAACTTAATTCTAAATTGTTTCAAGAGGCTCTAATGCGTGCTGAAATGATATTTTTATAATCTTCTTTATGCCTTTTTGTTTGCCTTTTTCAGACCACGGCTAGAATAATTTTAATATTTTCTGTGCAATGGGTTATGAAAGTCAACTAAACAGAATAAGAATTAATTAGTCCTTCGCTGTGAGGCACTATTGGAGTCCTGCGAATTAGAGTTCCCATCTTCAATACAGCACAAGTTAACCATACCACACATAACATTTCTTTCCCTTTATAAGCTTATGTCTTCAACCTGGCTGGAAGTTCAAGCTGTTTTTATTAAACTTCTTTTACATATGTTTATTTAAACTAACCTGAGTTTAAAATGGAGGCGTCAAATCATATTTTTGCATAATACAAATTTGCAACCTATTTGTGTGTGTGTGGAGGGGGCAATGTAAGTTATTTACATGGTTCCTTGCTCACTTTTGAAGATAATTCAAAGGTGAGCAAAACCTCAAGGGAGCAGCTGCATTTTCCCATGGTGGTGGCAGCAGACCTGATTGTCTATTGTACTGCACCCTTGTGTAGTCATTTTCATGGAGCACTGGTGTAGATGACGAACAACTTCAGGGCAATGGCAAATCAGGCTCAGCATTTCCTACTTCTGTCCCATAAAACAAGAACAAAATGGTACTTGATGAAATTAAAGCGCAACAAGTTTAGAAGGGATAAAAGGAATGACTGCCACACATAATGTAGAATTAAGCCGTGAAACCCTCTGTCAGTATTGTTGCAACCAAATTTTTAAAAGATTAGATATTTTGATAAATAGGAATGGCATCTGCAGCTATATAAACTAGATTATCAAATCAAAGAGCTCTCAATGAATCAAGGCATAAATTGGTCACTAGCTAGGTTCAAGAAGAAATATCCCCCCTTGTGGAATAGATTATGTAGTTAAATGAAAGCACAAGAACACATCTTTCTCTGAAGCTCTGCCATAAATCACTGAAAAATAGTGGGCTAGATGGACAATTGATCTGTTACTGTTTGACAATACCTATGTTCTTCACCGTGTACACAGCTTAGAATGTCCTGTTATAAACTGGACCCTGGATGTGCTGCAACTTTGGTAAAATTCAACTTGGTTTTTCTCCTGCGCTCTTGGGAGTCAATCCTCAGTCCATGAACCAGCCTGAATAGCTGGGCTGGCTGTAGGGGAGTCATGTGGGGAAAAGGGGAGCTTGTCCCTGTCACAAGTCTTCAGAGCTGCTAGGGGAGGCTACTTCAGCCCTCCTCGAGACAAGAGCTGTGGAGCATACACAATCCTGTCACCCCACCACTCTCAGACATCCCACCCTGAGTGATCATGCACATGAAGCCTCTGCTGACTCAATTCCACAAGAGAGATCCGTGGCCTTTAGAATCCACCCCCTCAATGGAACTGCACTGCCGCAGAGGCAGGGGCCTGATTCACTCCTCGCAGAACATAAGAAATACTAATATTCACAGTACTGCTTTTAAAACCTACTGACAAAATATTTAATAGTCAGATCTATATAGCTTTACTGATATCTTGAGAACAGAGCACTATTCTTTTTTCCCCAATAAATATCAATACTAAGTTTCCAGTAAAAATAAAGGTACTGGCAAAATTAGGCAAAGGTCAAGTTATGTATAAAAATATCCCCCAAAGCACCCACTGTAGTGAAAGGACATGGATAACTCTCTAACCAGTAATTTAATTATTTCCCTCACTTTTAGATATTTCCATGCATAGAGTTGACACACTATTTTGATTTCCAGAGTGTGTTGGTGAATGCCAACTAATGATAATATAAAAAGAAATTCATTTAATTAACTGACATTTCACAAGTAATTTCACACTAGGCTGAGTTCACTCAAAAAGCTTGGAAATGTGAATTGCATTTATCTTTTATGAAAGGATCAGTTCAATTGCAGTCATGATTCTTTTATTTCTCACTTTAAAGTTGTTTCACAAAACACACTAACCTCTATGGAGCTATGACTGAAATTGTCAGCATGTTTTTTAATGACAGTACTATATTTTTGAGCACTGAGGGTAGTGCTAGAAATGAAGTTATATAGTTTACATTTAGTTATAATTTTGAATGTTTTAAGATCATTTGTATATTTGTGTGTTGTATTTGTACGATTGGTATGTATTTTGTGTCCGGTTTGTTAGTTATATGAGAGAAAAGACGGTTACTCACCTGTAGTAACTGTTGTTCTTCGAGATGTGTTGCTCCTATCCATTCCAGTTAGGTGTGCGCGCCGCGCGTGCACGGCATCTCGGAACTTTTTTACCCTAGCAACCCCGGCGGGCCGGCTAGCGCCCCCTGGAGTGGCGCCGCTATGGCGCCCATTATATACCTCAGCCGGCCCGTCCGCTCCTCAGTTCCTTCTTGCCGGCTACTCCGACAGTGGGGAAGGAGGGCGGGTCTGGAATGGATAGGAGCAACACATCTCGAAGAACAACAGTTACTACAGGTGAGTAACCGTCTTTTCTTCTTCGAGTGATTGCTCCTATGCATTCCAGTTAGGTGATTCCCAAGCCTTACCTAGGCGGTGGGGTCGGAGTGAGACGTGGCGGAGTATAATACCGCGGAGCCGAAGGCTGCGTCGTCTCGAGACTGTTGCACCAACGCATAATGGGAGGTGAAGGTGTGAACCGAAGACCAGGTGGCCGCTCGACAGATGTCCTGGATCGGAACATTGGCCAGGAAGGCAACAGATGAGGCGTGTGCCCTCGTCGAGTGTGCAGTGACGCGGCCTGGTGGTACGCAAGCCAGCTCGTAGCAGGTCCTGATACATGCAGTGACCCAGGAGGAGATCCGTTGGGAGGATATCGGCTCTCCCTTCATGCGGTCGGCCACCGCTACAAAGAGCTGGGGTGAACGCCGGAAGGGCTTCGTCCGCTCGATGTAGAAAGCGAGCGCTCTGCGGACGTCGAGGGTATGCAGCTGCTGTTCCCGAGGCGAGGCATGCGGCTTTGGGAAGAACACCGGGAGGAATATCTCCTGGTTGAGATGGAAAGCTGACACTACCTTCGGGAGGAAGGCCGGATGAGGGCGAAGCTGCACCTTGTCCCCATGGAAGACCGTGTATGGTGGGTTGACCGTTAGAGCGCGAAGCTCAGAGACTCGTCTCGCTGATGTAATGGCGACGAGGAAGGCCGTCTTCCAAGAGAGGTAGAGCAGGGAGCACGTGGCTAAGGGCTCGAACGGAGAACCCATCAGTTTGGCCAAGACGAGATTCAAATCCCAGGTCGGGGCTGGGCGCCGCACCGGTGGGTACAAGCGGTCCAAGCCTTTGAGGAAGCGGGAAACCATCTGGTTCGAGAAGATGGACCAACCTTCCACGGAGGGAAGGAAGGCTGATGCCGCTGCCAGATGAACCCTCAAGGAGGAGACCGCCAGACCTTGCTCCTTAAGGTGCCAGAGGTAGTCCAGGATGGTAGGGACCGGGACCAGGAATGGATTAAGACCTCGATGATCACACCAGAGTGCAAACCTTTTCCACTTCGCTAGGTAAGTGGAGCGAGTGGAAGGCTTTCTGCTCTCAAGCAGGACTTGCTGAACTGCTGCAGAGCAGCCCCTCTCTGCGTGGGTCAACCACTCAGGTACCAAGCTGTAAGATGGAGGGACTGCAGGTTCGGATGGCGGAGTCTGCCGAAGTCCTGGGAGATGAGGTCCGGCCACAACGGAAGGGGGATGGGTTCCCGAACGGAGAGCTCGAGCAGCCGGGTGTACCAGTGTTGCCTCGGCCAGGCCGGCGCGATTAGAATGACGTGGGCTCTGTCCCTCCGAAGCTTCAGGAGCACTCGGTGCACGAGCGGGAACGGAGGGAAGGCGTAGAGGAGGCGATCCGTCCAGGGATACAGGAAGGCGTCCGACAGGGAGCCCGGCGAGCGACCCTGGGGACGAGCAAAACAGGTGGCACT
Organism: Mauremys mutica; assembly: GCF_020497125.1. NCBI lineage: Eukaryota > Metazoa > Chordata > Testudines > Geoemydidae > Mauremys > Mauremys mutica. The sequence continues at coordinate 122,706,038 of NC_059077.1, forward strand.
TCCTGTTCTCTTTGGAGGCGAATAGGTCTACTTGGGGAAACCCCCACCTCCGGAAGATTGTGTGGACGACATCTGGACGGAGGGACCACTCGTGGGAGAGGAACGACCTGCTGAGATGGTCGGCCAGCGTGTTCTGCACTCCTGGAAGAAAGGATGCTTCCAGGTGAATTGAGTGGGTCACGCAGAAGTCCCACAGGAGCATCGCCTCCTTGCACAGTGGGGAGGAGCGGGCTCCGCCCTGCTTGTTCACGTAGAACATCGCGGTGGTGTTGTCCGTGAACACTGTCGCACAACGGCCTTGCAGGTGGGTGCAGAAGGTGCGACAGGCCAGGCGAATGGCGCGTAGCTCGCGAACATTGATGTGCAGGGCGAGCTCCTGGGCCGACCACTGGCCCTGCGTGTGGAGATCGCCCAGGTGTGCCCCCCAACCGAGTGCTGAGGCGTCCGTGGTCAGAGTGACGGACGGGCGAGGAGGGCGGAACGGAACTCCGGCACACACGACCTCTGGGTTGAGCCACCAGTTGAGGGACTCGAGGGTCGTCCTGGTGACCGTGACCACCATGTCGATGGGGTCTCGATGTGATCGATACACCGACGCCAGCCACGACTGGAGCGGACGAAGGTGGAGCCGCGCATACTCGGTGACATACGTGCACGAAGCCATGTGGCCCAGGAGGCGGAGGCAAGAGCGCACCGTCATGGTGGGGAAGGCGGCGAGGTCCCGGATAATGGAGACCATCGTCTGGTGCCGAGCGCGAGGGAGGCAGGCTCTGGCCACTGTGGAGTCGAGGACCGCTCCGATGAACTCCACCCGCTGTGTCGGAATCAAAGTGGACTTCTCGGTGTTGATGAGAAGGCCGAGCCGATGAAAGAGAGACATGATTTCTGACATCTGGTCCATCACAAGTTGCCGGGACTGACCTCGAACCAGCCAGTCGTCGAGATACGGGTAAACGTGCATCTGACGACGTCGGAGGGCTGCGGCAACTACCGCCATGCATTTGGTGAACACCCTCGGGGCGGTGGACAGTCCGAACGGCAACACGGCGAACTGGTAGTGAGTATCGTTGACCACAAACCGGAGGTAACGACGATGGGGAGGATAGATTGCGACATGGAAGTACGCGTCCTTCATGTCGAGGGCGGCAAACCAGTCTCCCGGATCCAGAGAGGGGATGATGGTCCCCAGGGTGACCATGCGAAACTTGGGCTTGAGCAGGTACTTGTTCAGCTCGCGAAGGTCCAGGATAGGACGCAGCCCGCCTTTCGTCTTGGGGATGAGAAAATAACGGGAGTAGAAACCCCTGCCCCATCTGTCCTGCGGCACAGCTTCTATGGCACCCACGCTCAACAGAGTCTGGACCTCTTGTAAGAGGACTTGCTCGTGAGAGGGGTCCCTGAAGAGGGACAGGGAGGGTGGGTGGGAAGGTGGGGGCGAGACAAATTGCAGGCGGTATCCCGACTGAACTGTTTGGAGCACCCAGTTGTCTGATGTTACTTGGGACCACGCCGAAAAGAAATGGGAAAGGCGGTTGTAAAATAAAGGGGAAGGATCCGGTGGGGAGAGTGATGGGCCGTCCTCGAGCGTCCCATCAAAAGGCCTGCTTAGCCCCCTGAGGGGCCTTGGAAGCGGCCTGGCCCTGGTTGCGGCGGCCGCCGGACGGACGACGGCGATTTTGGGCCGGACGCCGGCTGTTGTAAGGACGATACCGGGACTGGTAGCCCGGTCGGGAGGGCTGAGGATGGAATGGCCTGCGCTGCGTCGCTGGCGTATGCATGCCTAACGTACGTATCGCGATACGGCCGTCCTTCAAAGTTTGGATCCGAGAATCCGTCTTCTCCGAGAACAGCCCTTTTGTATCAAACGGTAGGTCCTGTAACGTATATTGGACCTCCGGCGGCAGGGTGGAAGACTGCAGCCATGCGATACGCCTCATCGTGACACCGGAGGCCAAGGTCCTCGCACCTGAGTCCGCAGCGTCTAGGGCGGCTGTGATGGAGGATCTAGACGACCTCCTCCCTTCCTCCAACATGGCCGCGAACTCCTGGCAGGAAGCTGTCGGCAGGAGCTCAGTAAATTTCGCCAGGGACGTCAAGATGTCAAAAGCGTACCTGGCGAGGAGGACCAGCTGGTTGGCAATCCTCATTTGTAGGCCTCCCGCGGAATAGACCTTTCGGCCTAGGAGGTCCATACGCTTCGCGTCCTTTGATTTGGGCGCAGGAGCCGGTTGGCCGTGCCGTTCCCTGTCATTAACCGACTGGACTACCGGAGAGTCCGGGGTCGGATGTGTGTATAAATATTCATAGCCCGTGGGAGGGACAGAGTATTTTCGTTCAACACCCCGGGCTGTAGGGGGCACGGACGCTGGCGTCTGCCAGATAGTGGTGGCATTCTTTTGCACCATCCGTACAAAAGGAAGCGCAACTCGCACCGGCATGTCCGACCCGACAACGTTCATAATAGGGTCCTCGTCTTCCTGCACCTCCTCTATGGGCAAGGTCATAGCCGTCGCCACACGATGAAGGAGGTCCTGGTGAGCCTTTGCATCAATGGGTGGAGGCTCCTTAGTCGCTGCGCCGGCCACAGCCTCATCAGGCGAGGACGAGGAGGACAACCCCTGGATGACCGCCTCCGAAGAGGGGTCCGCCACCTGCTCGTCGGGGGGTGCGGGCTGCGCGTGGCCCTGGGACTCCGACGTTATAGCGTCCGCCGCCGGTGGCGAAGGGGCCGGTCGGGATATCGTTGCCTCTGGAACCCTGCGCTCGGTCGCGGGAGGCCTTGGCGGAAAAGGCACCCCCTGAGCCTCATACTGGGCCCATGGAACCCAGAAGCCCCATGGTTGCGCCCCTTGAGGATGGCCTTGTGGGGTAAGTGGCAGGAGTCCGTAACCTTCCGTGCCGGAAGCGACTGACGCTGGTCGAGATGGCCATGGCGGTGCCGAGGCGCTCGCAGAGTGCGCTGCCGAATGGGGCAGTCCGTCCCCGGATGGTAAGGAAGAGCGATGTTGTTCCATGCGGTACCGGGAAGGTGACCGGGAGTGACGTCCGTCACGGTGCCGGGAGCTCGACCGGTGCCGGGAGCTCGACCGGTGCCGGGAGCTCGACCAAGACTGAGACCTCCGGTGCCGTGAACGCCCGCGCGAGTCGCGGTGCCGGGAGCGGTGCCGGGACGGCGATCTCCTACGGTGCCGATGCGATGGCGACCGGGACCTCGTGCGGCGTCGGGAGTACGACCGGTACCGCGATGACGAGTGGTACCGGGACTGCGACCGACGTTTCGACAGCGATCGGTGCCGCGAAGGGGAGCGGTGCCGAGATCGCGAGCGACGGGACGGAGACCTGCCGCTGGACCGGGACCAGGACCGGGACCGGGTGCGTCGTCCATGTCGCCTGTCCAGGGACGGTGGCCGGGTCATTCTAGCCGGCTTCCCCGTCAACACGACAGCCCGCACCAGCGGTGCCGGGGGCCGGAGGCCTGATGCCTCTATGAGCTTGATTAGCTCTCGCGCGGAGGCGAATGTCTCCGGCGTTGACGACAGCCGGGGCTCAACCTCGGACGGTACCGGGGAGCGTGGCGGCGCCGGACTCGACGGGCCTTGCGGCGCCGGAGTCAAGGGTCCGGTGCACGGCTTGTGCACGGGCAGCGCGGGGCCCGCCAGGAGCGCAGCCGCTTTAGCTGAGTCCTCCGCGCGAGCCTGAGCCAGTGCCTTCGCCAGCCTGTGCTTCTTCGCGGGCGAAAGCGAGCGGTGCCGAGACTTCTTAACCGCTTTCTGCTTCGGCGGTGCCGCGGAGGTGGAGCGGCTCGGTGCCACCGGTGCGCTCTGCACCGAGGCAGTTCGCGGTGCCGGCGCGGACGGTGCCGGTGGCTGAAGCGACGCCTCCATCAAAATCTGTTTCAAGCGGATATCCCGCTCTTTTCGGGTCCGCGGTTTAAAAGTCGAACAGATCGAACACTTGTCTGTTCTGTGCCCTTCGCCCAGGCAACGGAGACAGGCGTCGTGCGGGTCTCCGATGGGCATAGGCCTCTGACACGCCGCGCAGGGCTTAAAGCCCGGTGCCTTGGGCATGAGCCCGCACCGGGTGAGGTAAAAGGGGAACCCCCCCCCTTTTACCTTATCTATTTACACTAACTATCTAACTAAGTAACTGCAAACTAACTACCACACTAACTATATACAAATCAGAAGTGAAAGCTAGGGTCGCGGAGAACGAAGAGCACTCCACAGTTCCAACTGGCCGTCACGGGCGGTAAGAAGGAACTGAGGAGCGGACGGGCCGGCTGAGGTATATAATGGGCGCCATAGCGGAGCCACTCCAGGGGGCGCTAGCCGGCCCGCCGGGGTTGCTAGGGTAAAAAAGTTCCGAGATGCCGTGCACGCACGGCGCGCACACCTAACTGGAATGCATAGGAGCAATCACTCGAAGAAGAAATGGGAGCGGCGCCATCAAAAATATGGTTGGAGCAGGTGGGACATGTGAGCATTGTGTGCTCTGTGTCGAGAGGTCTGCATGTAGCTTGGTAGGAGGGAAGGCTTAATTTGCAGGAAACTCCCCCATCAAAAAGTCAGAACTCAAACAACAATTAATTTATTCAAAAATAAAAGTCCTCACTGAAGGTGTATGGCATGACATGATTATTTGTTTCTGATAGCACCCGCAGCAACTTGCTGTATCTATAAATAAACCATTCAAAAGATAAGGAATGCAATAGATCTGAAGGAGGAAAAAGGTAACATTTTTCCAAAATAATTATTTTTAAAGTATTTTAAATCCCATATCTCTGCAATTAAGAAACACATATATTTAGGAGAATCCAGAGAAATGTACCATTACTGAGTACAGCTGCTGTGCAGTGTTATGTATAGTAACATAGTGTGCTACCATCACTATTTTAGCTCTTCACCAGTAATCTAGACAGCAGATCACTTAAGGAGATTTCAAGTATAAGTAACCGTTGTTTATCCACTAGAGACCAGGGGATATGTTGGAAGTCTGTCCATGTATGGAGCAGGTCTTGTGAGCCAGAAGTTTGACATCTCCTTTGGGACATGCTAGCTGCAAAGATGAACCCCTCCCTAGGAGAGGCACTTTATAAAGTAAGATTCCCAAAGACAGCAAGGCACAGCAGCTCTCTCCAGTAACGATGGTAAGTTCAACCTTGTGGGAAACCGTTGTTCACGGGGGAGACCAGGGCATTTATCTGCATGATACTCCTAGGAAAAGGACTATGGTTTGAAGGAGTGCATTGTGTTTGCAGTAATTTTGAAATCTGAATGTTTAAGAGTCATATCTTAGCAAAGAAAGAAAGTTTTAACTTATGTTTTGCTGATCTTCAAGTATTAATTGGAGTGTGTATTTCAGAAGAACAATGGAGAAAATGATATGTTTATTCTTTCCCGGTGTAGATCAAAGTTATTCTTTCATCTCTTTTCAGGCTAGCAGAAAAACCAAAAAGAAGGAAGGTGGTGCCAAACGTGCTCAGAGAGCATCTTCTAACGTCTTCTCCAACTTTGAGCAGACACAGATCCAAGAATTTAAGGAAGTAAGACAATATAAGGCGCATATATATATATTTGAATGAGACAGGTCACAGGTACAGAGTTGGGACCATATAGGAGCTCTCTCTCTGTGCATATATATTGTTGGGTTACATATAATTAGGGACAGGTCACAGGTACAGAATTGGGACCTGAACTTTTCAAAGGTTGTACATGTTCAGAAATGGGGTTCTAGACAGCTTGTTATATATTCATGAACTGACTTAGAGTTAAACAGGATGAGATGGATTCTAGTCTGTGCCTTTGGTTCAAACCCCTCTCCATATAATATGAGGATATTGTGTGTCTTTGTCTCTGCCAAAGCAACAGTTCATATCATGTGCAGTGGTACTTAATTTATGGCTTCAGCAATGGACTTAGCTCTTGGTTGGGAGTAGTCTTGTGCTGTCCTATCTCCACCAGAACAACCAGAGCACAGATCAATCACAAAGGATTTTCTATGGTACCTTACACATGGTACCTTACACACAGTGCTCAGCAAGCAAATATGGAGTGGGGAAAGGCAGATGAGCCAAGAAACAGGTGCCGCATGTGTCTCCTCACTGCCAGCAACAAGAAAAAGTTAAGGAACAGGAAAGAGTGTTAAATAGAGTCACAGCCACAATACAATCTGAGTGAACATGCTCAGAATATAATATTTGTGTCACATTGTTGTATTACTATGCAATGATGCTGAGCTGCAACAACAAAACACAATGTCTAAACATCAGTGTGACTGTCTTCTGGTTCTGAGTCTGTTCAATGATCAAGTAATTCAAAGTTGAGTAATATTGTTCAGGAAAATATTCAGCACCCTAGTAAAAGAGTTGTTTTAAAAAGAATTCATACTCACTTTACACTTCTTATTAAAAGAGAGGGATTGTCTTTTGTCTATTATTGTCTAAAGCTATAACTGATAAAAACATGAATATATTATGTGTATATTCACTCTGTCATGTAGGCTTTCACATTAATTGATCAGAACAGAGATGGATTCATAGATAAAGAAGACTTGAAAGACATCTATGCTTCTTTGGGTAAGTACACTAGAGCAGAGATACACTTTGCTAATGTATACTTACTCACTTTAAACTTGTAGTTATATGTGCCAAGTGGTGGATTATTTAACACTGTAAATATTTGAATTTGTAGACCTGATAGAGACCCAACACATTTTAACTTTGGAAGCAGGTGGGATTGTAAACTGAATTCTAATTTCTCAGTTTGCTTCCGTCTCTATTAGGCCAAATCAGCCCCCCCCACCCCCCGAACTTTAAAGTCGAGATCCAGTCCTAATTTCTATCAATATGAGATCTTTTAGACAGTAAATAGTAGGGAAGCAACCTGATGCAAATGGTGCATGGTATTTTTCCAGATAAAAATACAGTACAGTATTCTACAGTAATTTCTCCAAACACTATATCAGGATTATGACAGTGTCACACTATTAGTGCAGAAAATCGAAGGTTTCTTTTTAAAGTGTTGAAGTATTTTAGGACTATAACTCCCACATTTTCCATAATATTTGAGCTCTACTAACCCAGCCTTAGAACCCCCACACACTTTAAAAAAGAGTGAATTAATGTATTTTACGGCCAGAAGGGAGAGCTGTGATCATCTGGTCTGATTTCTTGCATGACACAGGCTACAGAACCTCACCCAGTGATTCCTGCATAAAGCCCATAACTTCTGTTTGAGCTATAACACCTCTTCTAGAAAGCTATCCAAACTTGATTTGAAGACTGCAAGTGATGGAGAATCCAATGTATCACTATCTAAGTTGTTCCAATGGGTAATTACCCTCACTGGCAAAAAATATTGCATCTTCTAAATTTGTCTAGCTTCAGTTTCCAACGATTTTTCTGCTAGATTAAAGAGCCATCTGCTGTAAGGAGGAAAGTCTTATGAAGCTTGCAAGCATGTATTACCTAAAACCAGTCCATTTTGCATACTCTCCTTTTGAGCCTCTTCTGTTTTTTTCTAGTTTACACCTGCAGGTCTGGTTGGTGGTCATGCCTCCATTAGTGGTGCCTCATGTATACATTTTCCCCATAATTATCCTGTAATTGGAAGGAGTGATTTGTACAGCCATACAGCTTTATCAACTCCTTTTGACAGATTTTTGCAGATCTTCTTTTCAGAAGCCAACTACAGCTATTGAAGTCCATCCCCCACCCACTACAATGAGATTCCCTACATTTGGCCAAGATGGACTTTGTAGAGCATTAGAAGTGCTATGGTTCTAAAAGTCATTTAAAGAGGGGATTCTGTTGAAAGAATTGTAGAAAGTTACAAAGCAAAATGAAGAAAATAAGAGGAAAGCTGTATTGAAATGGTTCAAGTATTTTAGGGGGGGGGCAATCATACAGCTAGTACGTGTTAGTGAAGGTGCCTAGAACCAAAGATAGGTGCTTTGTCTATTATAACTCTAAACAGTATGGCTATTTGTACACTGAGAGACTTGCTCCTTTAATTTAGGTAAAACAAATGTAAAAGATGAGGAGCTAGAATCCATGCTCAAGGAAGCTACTGGACCCATTAATTTCACAATGTTTTTGAATCTCTTTGGAGCAAAGTTACTTGGTGAGTTTCATACTATCTATATCAGGGGTGGGCAAACTTTTTGGTCTGAGGGCCACATCTGGGAATAGAAATTGTATGGTGGGCCATGTATGCTCACAAAATAGGGGTGTGGGAGGGGATGCGGGCTCTGGGGTGAGGCTGGAGAGAGGTTTGGGGTGCAGGAGGGTGCTCCAGGCTGGGATCGAGGGGTTTGGAGAGCAGGAGGGGGATCAGGGCTGGGAACGGGGGTTTGGGTGTGGGGAGAGGTGCAGGCTCTGAGCGGTGCTTATCTCAAGTGACTCCCAGAAGCAGCAGCATGTCCCCTCTCTGGCTCCTACGCGGAGGCACAGCCAGGAAGTTCTGCATGCTGCCCCATCCGCAGGCACCACCCCTGCAGCTCCTATTGGAGCATCGAATGAGGCCATTGGAGCACATAGGAGCTGGAGCAGGGCCATGACGCGGCTTCTGGAAGCCACGTGGTGCATCTCCAACCCTGCGCCCTGTCTGGAGCACCAGAGTGGGGCCTAGCTGCGTGGTGCAGCTCCTGACCCAGCACCCTGGCTGGAGTGGGGCAAGCCCCAGATCCTGCTCCCCAGAGGGAGCTCACAGGGCATAGCTTGCCCCCCCCCCCGTCTATATATGCCGTTATTGAGAAGTTCCTTAGGGTGTGTGTATAATACAGACTTTTCAATCTCAGGTAGACTTAGAGCCACCGCATCCTCACCAGGAGCACTTCCACAGACAGAAGAGGGGCAGTGTGGGGAGCTGAGAGCCAGGACACAGCTCTGCAGTTCCCCGACAGGAGTCCAGCTGTCCCTCGGGCTTACAGCTCCCCACTTCCAGCTGGGAACAGGAGCAGCTGCCTGGGTTTCTCTACTCCCCACTGGGAACTGGGGGCAGCTCCCTGAGCAGGGAGCGGGGCAGGCACAGCAAGCTGGGAGCAAGGAACTGGGGGCAGCTGGGCTATAGCTATCTAGCTTTCTTTTCAATGGCACGGCCATGGAGCCATGACATTGACAAGACAGCCAACAGCTCATGTAAGGAAGGCAGTGTAACTACACCGACGTGAGCCCTGTGCCTTTAGTGGAGGTGGAGTTATGTCAGTGGAGTAGGGCATTTACATCGGCCAGACAAGGGTCTAATGTGTACACTGATGTAATTAGGTCGACATAAGCTGCCTTACGTCAACCGAACTGTGTGGTGCAGTAGACCAAGCCTTAATCTGAACATCCCATATGTCCAGTTCCTTTTTGAAAAGGCTTTAATCATTTACTTCAACTTTACTTCTCATAGAACAGTCTCAAGGTTGGTAGTTCTGAATGATAGTCAAAGCTCACCTGCATCAGAGATGTCAGTAGGTATCTGTCAATTAAAATATCTAGGCACATAGCAAGAGTAAGTCCTTACTCCATGGCAATTATGACATGTATTTGAAAATGAAATTAGGAATTAACATTGACGTGGTCCAGCTGACATCTGCTAGAGACCGTGTTCTAACGTGAGCTCCAGTTTTTGCTAGTAATTCTTTAAGGTTTTGTTCTTACACTGCCTGCAGAGAAATCTCTGTGAAACTTGTAATGCCATTTCGAGACCCTGGCAGAGCTTGCCCACCTATAGGGCTAGATCTAACTTCTCCCTAAACTGTCTTGCCATGCAAAACTCTCTCCAGAGAAGACCCATCTATCCCCATTGTTGTTCCTTGGCTGCCACTCTGCTACTATAGCCATCTACCTGTTCCCTGGGGACTTCATAAAGCCTGTCAGGCCCTCCCCCCACACCACACTTTACACCAATGCAACAGCTCTACAGAAATATATAACAGCAGCAGGGTTCTCAGCACTTTTGAAATATCTAACCAATTACTGAGAAAAGTAACAATGGACTTGAGGCTATTTTTAGCTACCTATTTTTAAAAAAAAATTTGGCCTTGCAACTCTAATTTTTATTCTTATTATTAATTTACACAATAGAATTTGCTCATGTGTCTTAGGATTTCAGACTGATTTTCAAAATAACAATGTAAGTATATTGTTCCCTGACTGCAAATTATACTACTGCCTGATTTTGCAGAGCCTGCTATAATTCAGTGAAGTCAGATTGACCATTAAACATGTCATTTCTTAAAGGATCCTAGACTAATTTACATCCAAGCAGACATCCTCCATTTGATGTCTCAAAGAGGATGTATACACACCTACTATTCAGAAGAGACAGTCTCCCCCTCTTTTAAAAAAGTCTTAAAATTTTCACTCCCCCTGAAAATTGCTGTCAGCTCCATTTATTCCAACAGAATCTGAGTATGTTCTCTCATTTTTTCCTCCTCAAGCACACCTCTATAGCTATCAAATGCTGTTTTGTGTAGAGACAGCACTTCCAGTACCATAGAACCATTGTACTACTGGGCCTGAGTACTGTTCTTGGGAAAGATTCCAACCAGGGGGAAGTGTGGTATCAGCTGAGCCACATGGGCATCTGTTATTTTCTGCAGGTATGGATGGGGAAGAGACCATACTAAACGCATTCAAAATGTTTGATCCAGATGGTAAAGGACACATTCACAAAGACTAGTAAGTTTACTTCTATGGATATTATCAAGCCTATCAAGAATCATGATGGTCACATTACAGTAGGCAGTTGAGATCTAAGTATTTTGGATTATATTGAGTATTAACTGATAAATTAACAGGTTTATTCCTTCCTTTTTCAGCTCACTAGCTTTATAATTTTCAAATTACTATATATTGTTAAATTAATAAAGTACAGGAACAGAATGCGAGACGAGAGTAAATGAGTGACTTTGTAATAATGCCCAGGAAGATAATTAATGGTGCTTTTCCCCACTAAGCAAACCAGATACCATTGAAAAACCTTCTATTTGTCAGAAAGTTATGTGTTCCACCCATTTGTACAAGTGGACAACATTGAATTAAACTGTTGTATATTGCGTGACAGTAAAATTATTAAAATAGTTTTCCTGCAGGGATAGCGCATGGCAAGTGTACTTTCCATTCTCCTCTTGTGGGAGCATGCCAGAGACATGGTTTGTTTTTTAAATATTAGCCTGCATATTTGTTTGCATAAGAAGCATCTTGAACTTTTTTTTCCTGATAGCGGGCTTTGTGGTGTATAAACCTGAGACAAGTGAACTCCTCAGTCCCTCCCCCCCTCCACACCATATCACCCCCATACCCCACCTGATCCATATCCTCCTTTACATCCTTCTTAATTCTGCAAAGGGCAGTAGCATGACTCATCTAAGGATGCTTTCCAGCCAGATGCAACAGTTCTCTTCTTGCTCCAACATACAGGTGATCCTGTCTTCTCCCTGCTAGGGCTTGACTGCACACTGTTTAGATCTGTATACCTAGTTAAACTGGTACAAGCCCAGTACAAATTGCTATAGCTGCATGCTTAAGTTTTTATATCAGGATAGCTTGTGCCTGTCAATTGACAGGCACAAGCTAAACCAATATTAGCCAGGTTTAAACCAGTCTCGGAATAGCCACACAAAGTTGTACTGTTTTAATTACATTGGTATTAAATCGCACCGTTGGTTAAAACACTACAGCTTTGTACGTAGATTGGACCCAACTCCAAACCTAAGGAATGAGTAGAGAACAGCTGATGTGGAGTGTTAGGACTCACTCTGGGCAAGAGTCCTACCCTACTTTCTGCTGAAAGGACACTCACTGCCCTTCCCAACTGGTACCTACTGAGCTAAAACCGCAACTGAACAGTGTGCAGGTGTTATCCAGTTGGGAACTAGCCAGCTGTCTGAGGGAAAACAATTTAACTACACAGTAAATAGAATGGTAGTAGAGGTTTGTTTTTTCTATAACTTAAAATTTTCCAAAGACAAGGTTGCAAAATAAAGTATTCTAGAATTATTTCATTGTGAGGAACTGTGCCTGTGCTAGCCTTACTCTGATTTAAAGAGTCATCTAACTAATCTTCTCTCTGTCTGTTTTAACTAGCTTAAAACGCATGATGATGACACAGGCTGACAAATTCACTGCTGAAGAGGTTTGTATACTACTGTATCTGTTTATAACAACAGTTGCTTCCTAGAAAGGCAGCAGGACTATTCTGTTATAGAAGTTTAAAATAACCTTTCTTGGATAAGGGACATGAGTGTTTTGAAATCCTTTTACTCGGTGGCTTTAGGAATTACCACTAACCCATTGTTACAACATTCCCATTGCAGAGGCCTACTGAATTACTAGCTAACAGAGCATTATCTGTTTGAAGCTGTTAAATGCTCTCTATTCATTTTTCAAAATAATTCAGAAATAAGAATGAGTCAGTCGCTGCAGATACTTGCTTCCATGCTGGAGTTTTAAGCTGAAGGTTGCTAAAACACTGCTTTGGAAAAACATAACATTGTTCTTTTCTTTTAATGCTATACAGATAGACCAGATGTTCAAGAGTTCCCCTATTGATGCAGCAGGAAACTTGGATTATAAGTCTTTCTGCTACACTATCACACATGGAGAGGAAAAGGAAGAATAAAGAGCGCACACTTGTTAGTTGCACTAAATTCTCACATTGGGCTAATAAATAAAAATGGAACTACATTTTTTTTTATCCAGCTGTAGTGATGACTCAGTTACCCACTGCTCATGCAATTTAAAAATAGCGATGTCCTAGTCTCCATTACTTTGGAGTGCCCATGGTGAAAACTGCATCTTTTACCATGATTTTTCATAGCAATAGTTTTGTTTTAGCACTAACTCCATTCTCCTTAGCTCACAGCAGAGGCATTTCATTTCAAAGTTATTCCAGGCAAAATAGAACAGAGAAAGATGTGCTAGCAGATTCTTAGAAAATGCAAACAACCTACGAACAGGTAGCTATTAATGGCATCTGCCTCTTTGTACACCGTGATAGGTAATTATAAAGGTGGCCATCGTTGTGGGATGACAGTTGCATTACGCAGGAGCAGGAGTGAAAGAACATTTGCAGAGGTCAATCACACATTGTTATTGCTTGTTCCAGGCTGACTATTCTACTTTAGGGGCAAATGATGTTCTCTGAAGCAGTCAGTATTGCCAGAGCCACAACTTTCATCTTCCCTGGAAATGAACACACAATCCTATTTGTAAACATTTTCACCTCCAAGAAATAACGACTTTTTTACATGGATTAAAAATGGATAACATTCTTTGGTACAATCTTTAATTCTGAGTTGTCCATTTTCATTAGAGCAAAAGCAACATTTATAAAAACAGTTAAGAGTGTCAAAAAGAAATAGCTGTAATCCTTACTGATTTGGGGTAGAAACCTGCTGTAAAAAGGTGGAGTTTAAACTGTCCCATTTGCTTGACAGTCATGGAGTCCACAGTTCCTGTTCATTTGAAAATGCAGCTTGTTTCATCAGAACTTACAAAAAGACATGTCAGACCAATCTAAAGCCAACTCTTTGTACACTTAAAGGAACTTTCAGGTCAAGTTTGTCCCCAAATGTAGGGGTTTGGAAAATTAAATTGAACCATACCTGAATGGCTAATTTGAATTGAGTATTGTGAACTGGGTTACAAGTAGAAAAATGCTCTCTGTGGAAGAGACTCTTAAATCTTTGTTAGCCACCACTCTTCCAATATAACTGGAGTTCAAAACAAAGGTGTTATTTTATCAACATGATTATGTCTGGCAGTGAGTTTATCTAGTTTAATTCACTGCTCTTTCAGAGCAGGAACAAAAACTGTAGGTCATGCTGCATTGGAGTGCAGCTGCTTATTTTTCATACTAATCTTCAGTAACAGGCAGAGGTTAGGGGTCTATTACAGGAGTTGGGGGGTGAGGTTCTGTGGCCTGCAATGTGCAGGTGGTCAGGCTGGATGATCACGATGGTCCCTTCTGGCCTTAAAGTCTATGAACCTAAACCATTTTATCTTTCAACTACTAAATCTAGCCTCACAAGAGAATCAGGATTTCTTCAAATTTAGTGGTAATGTTAGCATCAAAGCTTTACTGAACACATTTTCTGCACTAGACCAGGTTTGTATGCCCTGCTTCCTCATCTTCTTAGATCAAACTCTCCCTCTAATGCATAAGTAGACCTCTCACTTAAGTCCATGAGTTCACAAACATGTAGGAGTACATGGCTCCAATTTATTTAACATCATTGGTGACTAGAGACAGTTTGCTGAAGGGGGAACAGAATGGTTAAAGGAATAAAAAAAGCACCCTACAGATTTACCCTCTGGCCAAAACACATCAGTATTCTAAGTAGATTTATCCCATTACATGAATTAAGATTCCAGTCCAAAGGTGCTAAAGTTAAAGATGGAACAACAGTATTTTTCAAGAAAATAAAAAAAGACATATTCCTAATACATTGTTTTAATTGTAATCATCAGGTTTTGATTTAATCGGAACAGAAATACATTAGATGCCTTGAATTTTAACTGATCTGAAATTATTACAAATACAAATATATCAATTGCATAGCAGCAGTAAAACCGATGAGAACAAAGAGAACCAAAACTGCTTTTATCAGATCTCACACTGAACAGCAATATGCAACATAATACACAACCCCACTGTAAGCCATTCACAATAAACCAGGTACAAAACCCCCCAAACAAACTGATATTCCCTAAGATACAACCCTTCAGAATAAGGTGCATAATACCAACTGCTACATTTTGGTACTAAAATGCACTGTACTAAAAGGAGAGGTGCTTTCAATGTAATTTGAACTGGACTAACTTTTTAAAGCGGTTTTCAAAAAGATTTATTCTGCTTATTTGCTAAAGTATTTTTTAAGAGTAAACATGATTCCTCACATAGTTTTAACTAGAGCAGAAGTATCAGGCACAGCCCTTTAACAATGCAAGGTACTGACTCTAGCCAAGAGAAATACATAGCCTGCAGACTTCTTCAGGGGAAAGGTGTACCTGTGGCCCATGGTCCAACGTAACAACTTAGTTCCACGCACAGAAGAGGGTGGGGGAACTAATAGACAGGAGTTCCCTTCCACCTAGGCACTGTAACTCCTCCTGCTGGCTCAGTTCTCTGTTCTCTCCTAGAGCTGTGCAGCCTATGGCAGTGATCATATTAACACCCTGGGCAGCCTCTAGATAGGGAAAGGGTCAACTCTCTCACATACCTAGGAATTAGGTTAAGAACAGCAGCTGCATGCTCCCAGTGTCCTCTAAATCAGCTGCAGATTGTTGTCGGGGAGTTCCCCCTGGGTCTAATAGGATAGTGGAGAGAAGTGCAGAAACTTCTTTCACCTCTGGCTGGCAGCTTTGTTTCAGAGCTGAAGACAAAGCTACTTCAGGTCCCACAGCTCTTAACATTCTTCCCAGGAGGAGGTGAATATGGCTGGTTCACACCCTGAAATGATAACTATTCACATGAATCCCGTCATGTTAAGAAATATTTTTAAAAAACAATAACCTATGATTGACTTCATGAATTTGTGTTTGTGTTAGGATAGTCTGTAAATATTGTGTATGGGCCACACATTCCCTTCCAGCCTGCACATGCTCAGCAGGGCAACCCAAAAGACAAGCAACTTTTGAAGTGCAGCCACAGGATTGGCGACTTTGTGGAAGAGCCCGGGAGGAAAATAAAGGGACGCTGGCATTCTACCTGGGGAGGACAAAGGTTTTTTGAGGATTCTCCCACCTGGATGCTGAGAGGGAGTCTCCTTCACAATTTCCAGCCTCCTCCCGCCGCCTTAAATAGCGGCACAGTCAGCGTCCGCTGGTGATTGCCATGTTACTGACTTTCATAATGTATGTCAGAGCAACAGGTTAATGCTGTTTATCTTCTGATCTGTTTCTAGTGCATTATCACTGCAGTAATGGTTCAAGCAGTACTTTTACCTTGTGGGTAATCTGTTAAAGAGGGAGATCCTGCTGTTCTTTGGCTCCTCCACTCACCCAAGTAATAGAAATACTTGTATTTCTAAAGAAAGGGACATGAGATCCTTTAGCTAAACATTAAAGATGCCCCAGTTATGGCCAACATAGACTTTAGGATAGACCAGTCATTTATTATGTTAGAACAACACAAGTTAGAATCAGAAAGATTGTTACAATTTCACATGCGCTGCATGGAAATCTATGAGAGTGTTTCAGCAGGAGACAAACATGTTTCCTCTTCATCTAACACTACGTTCTTCCGTCTGGAGAGAGACAACATTGACTTAATAATTGCCAAAGAAATCCTGACAAGGATGCGCAGGGCCAGGAAAGCAAATGGGACTACAATCTGCACGATGTGAAAAATCGCTGTGCTGAACTTACTTAACAAGCAGGTTAGAAAGAAGGCCCCAAGGCTGACACACGGGTAGAGCGCAAGCTTAGCAAACATAAAGGCATGTTCCTTGCCCCCATACCTCGCCAAAGGATGCAAGGTTTCCCTTTCGTGGAACAGAGCTGTGATCCATATAGCAAACTGAAAGATGCTGGCAAAGAAAGTGATTACACAGCTGACCTGAATAGCTTCTATTTCATTGTGAGACTTCTCTGCAAATTCACTGGTCAGCTGGTAAGCGAGAGGAAGCCCTCCAATGAAAGCCAATGAAAATGTGTTGAGCAGTCCCATAAATCGAGTTGTTTTTGTTATGTAAAGAAAGAGCGAGTGGTGGACAAACCAGAGAAGACCAGTTGTTACGAAGGAGGCAAAGTAGGCAAGGAAGTTTGGTCCATATTCACTTAAAGCTTCAGTGAGGCGGTCATGGAATTTGTCTTTAACTTCTTTGGAATCAGGGACATTGTCCTCACTGTTGAGGAAAAAAAATATTTTAGTTTGCATATTAGTGGTATAATGGTGCAATCTGAGAGCAGTAAGCATGTAGTTCCACTGTGAAGAGTAACTATGAATAGTATCATAGGCTTCCCGCTTTATTGTGCTTCAGTGATTCCCCCAGCTTACAAGTTCAAAAGCAATTCTTTATAATTGACTGCTCTGCAAATTCATCCTAGGATCTGAAAGCTTCCTGGATCATGTAGTATCAGTACAAAGTTCTCCAGCAGAGCTTCATTATCATTTCTGTTGATAATACAAGAACCAGAACAGAATTCAGCTTCCTAACCCTTTGCCTGACAGAGCCAGCATCTGACTTTCTAAATATATGGCTTTTCCAAACATCTGAGAATGGAGTATGTGGAGCCTTGTATAATTGCATTAAAGAGAGGTAGGGTTTATTGATTCACGCATGGAGAGGCGAGAAGAGTTCTTTGTTAATAGTTTGGTTGTATGATTTGTTTACATAAGAGGATTGGTGCAATTGTTTGTATAAGTCAAAATAAAATAAGTCCATTCTCTTTCAACACCTGACAACATATGTCCCCACATACAGCTCCATGAGGACTTGGAAGACCCCAGTTCAATTCCCTGCTTCACCACAGACAACTTGTGTGACTGTGGGCAAATCATTAGCCTCTCTGTGCTTCAGTTCCCATCTGTACAATGGGGATAAGAGCCCTGTGCTACTTCACAGGGGGGCTGAGTGGATACATATATTCAAGACTGTGAAGCCTTTGAGATGCACTGCTGAAAAGCTCCATGTAAGAGGTAGGTATTATTACCATCATTACATTTATATCAGACAATTCAGGGTGTGTCAGTCAGCACAAAGTCTTACCATATATCCAAAATGAGCAGGGTTGCTACAATAGCATACACACCGTCACTGAACGCCTCCACTCGTTCCTTACTCAAAGGTTCATTGAGGTAAAAAGCGAGGGCCTCTAAGCGATGAGACTCCTCATCGTCTTTTGGACCTGCCAATCATAATTCACGAGTTTAGTTTGTGTTCCGTATAAATCAAAACATTAAACAACAAGCATTACACCAGAATTTCAACAATCTAGTCTGATGCTCCTGCTCTCTCAAATCTCAAACTTGTGGAAGTAACAAGGCACTGGTCAACCTGACAATTCAACTATGCTGCTTTCCACTGCAGCCATCCCTTCCCTGAGGCTCATGTTGCCTGTTTCAATAAGAAGGCCTTCAGGGCAGGGGACTCGTCTTAGAAGCTCACACACTGTTGGTACTAGGTGAACAATGACTCAATGTTAGTGTGAGTTATCAAAATATTAAACTAAAACAAGAGAGAAACCCTGTTACAGCTCAGGAAGCTCTAATGGATCCCTGGTCTGAGTAGAGGACTTCCATTAGTCATTTTTTATTAACCCTTTCTCTGTCTTTGGAAGACAGAGCTCTAGTGCTACTCCAAATTAGATGGTCAGTTAAGTATTTAGTGCCAGGTGCACTAAATACAGGAGAACTACCTATATCAAAAAACCCTTCCAGATTCAGAGAGGTAATCAGGCATTTCCAGGAATCAAAGGAAAAGACATATTTAAAAGCTAAATGAGTCAAACACCAACATCTCATCTCTTTATAGTCCCTCTCAAGACCAAGCATCTGCTTCTACCACAGTGATATGTCAAAGCATCATGCTGCACACAATGAAAGTTGCCATAATGCCATAAAGACAAAGTGCATACAAACAATATCTTCTTTTTCCTTAGTCTTTATAGTTGTATTAAGTGTTTTATTACATCATTTTGATATGAGCAAGAAAGAGGGTAACCATATAAACTGAGGGATATAGTTAGTGAAAAATATGCAATAAAGCTGGATTTTCAAAGTAGCCTAAACTAATTAGGTGCCCAAATCTCACTGAGATTCAGTGGGAGTTAAATGCCTTTAAAATTGCAGTCTAAATCTTGCAGGAAAGCTCCCTGGTCCCCACCTCTCTGGAGCAGCAAGATCTTTTGGCATGATTGGAGAGGGGGGATAGAGGAAGGGTACTGCTGCTAATGGCCTATATCTTCAAACCAAAGAAAGCAAGAGCCTGTGTCTACATCTCCACACACAACCACCCCATGTGCTCCCAACCTACAGGCAACTTAGGCAACACCTGCCACATGTGCACTTCCTTGCCTGCGTCTATCCTCATCCATGATACCCCCCACCTGGGGGCTGTTCCTGTATCAATCCCCATGACATAGCTGCTTCTCAGGAGCCACTCCAATGAGCTCTTTATGCACAGTCCCACGGGACACTCATCACACACTCTCACTCCTTTCCATTGCACAATGGACCTCCCCTTCTCTGGAAAGGCCTGGGCATGTCGACACACAGACGGCATACCGCAGTGTCTATAGCTGGTACAGGGAAAGCCCTACAGTTCTATTAGGATAAAGGGACTTATATCAGTATAACTATTTCTGCACAGCAGAAGGAATAAGCTATCCCCAGCATAAGGCACCTTCATACAGGTATAACTATGTCCACACTAAGGGTTTAGCTCTTGGAATAAAATATAAATGAACAGACAAAATAACGAATCTCGCCCCCTAACTGAGATTGCGAGCCCAGTACAAAGTCTGTCTGCAGGCCAGGCCTCAGAGTAAAGGCTTTTCGGTGCCTTGCGGTGGGCAGCACTCACCAGCAGCCCTGCCTTTGCCTCGGTGGGAGAATTTCACTCTGCTGCCCAGGAAGGCTGAGTGCTTACTGAGCTGGGGCCAAGCTCTTCATCCACTCAGCCCCCTGGGAGCCCAACAGCTCTCCCAAGCCAGCAGCCACCCATATAGTGTGCTCAGTGGAGGCCTTCAATCCTGTCCTACACAGTTTGTCCGCAGCAGCTGGGGAAGCTGCCTTCTTTCCCCCAAATCCAGTCTTTGGTCAGGAGAAGGGGTGCTTGGGCTTTGCAAGAAGTAAGCTCCCAGCTCTGCCCACAAGGCTGGACTCTCTGCTCGGCAGCCAGTCTGGGAGGGGAACAGGGACCTTAGAGCCTTAGGTAATAGGTAATAATTGGAGATATACCAATCTCCTAGAACTGGAAGGGACCTTGAAAGGTCATCGAGTCCAGCCCCCTGCCTTCACTAGCAGGACCAATTTTTGCCCCAGATCCCTAAGTGGCCTCCTCAAGAATTGAACTCACAACCCTGGGTTTAGCAGGCCAATGCTCAAACCACTGAGCTATCCCTCCCCCCCTTAGACGAGCGCACCCCAACTAAGGACGGGGTGGGAGAACTGAAAGGACAACAGAGGGGTGTATTAAGAATAAGGGTTAGCAAATCTCATGCTTCAAGGCATTAAAGGATTGTTGCCAGTGAGAGAAAAATATCTGCCCTTGCCCCACTCACAGTGCACTATGGAAAACCTTTCGCTTCCTCTGAAGCATTAGGTGTTGGCAACTGGCAGAGGCAAAACCCCAGTGTTTGTGAAACAACGGTCTCACTCTGTATGGCAATCCTGTGTTCCAATAAGCCAAGGTGAAGTGAGCGTAACACAACACCCAGCCCACTGACCCTCTTCGCCCCTGCCCTGTCACCCTCCACCCCTTTCCTCTTAGCTGATCCCTTCCTAACTAAATTCTCTCTCTCTCACACACACAGTAGTGGAACAGCCTGCCATTCGCTGCTATCACAGTGCCCGGGCTGCTGTGTGTTATACCCCTTCCTGCACTGTGTCTGTCTCTTGGGGGAAGTGACCATGTACTACCCTAGGAGGGCTTACACAATAGGGCCCCATTCTTGGATGGTCCTTAGGCACAACCATAAACAAACACGAAGAAGCAGAATACAGTACTTGTCTATCGCCAGTGTTTCCCCTCTCCAAGTAACTGACACTGCCCCCTGCAATACTTTGCTTGTAGCTGTTCTATATACACAACAGATTCTGTGATGTTTTTTAAATACGAATTGTGGGAGGGGGACGATACTACTGGGGCCAGAGCCAGCGATCAGAGAGATCTCACTTCTGAAATGATTCAGTTTTCCAAAGGGGGTCAGAGGAGACTCTTGATGTATGTGTGTTCTTCAGGTATAGCCCAAGTAGGGAAAGCCAGGAAAGAGGTTCCCAGAAAGAGGTAGAATGGAAGGGCAGAACTAAAATCCCTAACAGAAACAGTGGAACTAGAATTACAACAAACTTGCTGTGGAATCTTTTAAAACAGCTTCATTCAAATTTGTGACAACAAAGGGGACTGTGAAATAAATCATATTTTAATATATCAGCTTAACAGTATAGTAGAGTATCTAAAATTAAATGCACTCCTTCTGGATACTGTTACTTACCAACAGTCTTGTTTTTACACCAAATAATTAACCGAGTGATGTGTGGCAAAAAGATAACAAGCCCAAGGAGAACATAAGACTATAGAAAGAAATGAAAACCGTTTTAGTTTTCAGTTATTGCAAGATAAATACAAATATTTTGTTCCAAGTTAAAAATTAATTATTCTTTTTATCCTTCATGAACATGTTGATTTAACATGCAACTCGTGAATTTGTAACACTGAAATATCCTGACTGTAATAGAAAGTATACGTTTTATGACAGTGATTGCACTGAACATTCACTACATTAACACATTTATCCAACAAATACATGAACACTGCAATGTCAGTAGCTCCATGGAGTTTCTCAAGACTAATCTTCATCTTGATTAGTATGAGCACACACTAATATTTGCCTCCTCTGTTTCCTGTACCAAGTTCAATATCCGTAATTGGAAGGTACTGAGACTGGAAGGAATATAAAAATTCTGCTAAGCCTATGACACAAAAATTGAGTTATCCTTTGTATGGAACTTAGTGGACTTGTGAGCCCATGGGTCCCTGTGCTACTTGTCATTTGCCATTCAAAGTCTGCAATGGCTCAGGTATCACATCAAAGGAGACAATGCTGTTATGCTTACTTAGTCAGTTACAAACTTTATAAAACAGACATGAAACTCTACTGGTTCCTTTAGAGCAATCAATCAATTGCATCGAAGCAGATGTGTTAAAAAGTCTTGTAACATTTTACTGGGGGGAAAAATTTACTACACTTAAATTTTGATTGAAATTTAAACCGGACTACCTCTGCACAGGTTTAACCAACAACGACACATTCCTAACACAGAATACCTGTCTGCACAATTGTGTTTTAAAAAATTTAACTGCTTCTGAGCCCTAATATTTCCAGTCCTTAGGTTAAATTCATCCATGTAGTAGAACAGTGGTTCCCAAACTGGGGTTCGTGAACTGTTACAGAGGGTTCTCGGGAAAAAATTCCCTAATAGTGGACAGAGCTGTCCTTAGGGACCCCAGGCAGCATGGGGCCAGCAGCCCGGAGCCCCTGGACTTCCAAGAGCTAAGCAGATCAAAGCAAGTGTATCTATCACACTGAGGAGATTTAAACTTCAAGACTCCTTATAAGAAATGGAAAGGGAGGTGGATAATTTTTGCTGTTTTTCAAATTAAATAGGCAGCTAGTATTGTTTTTAAAATTATTAAGCTTTGTTGTAACGTGCATTGTTTGCCTGGACTGCTCAAGACCTGAATGAGGGGGCCATTTAGGGATCTGGGGATTGGTCCTGCTTTGAGCAGGGGGTTGGACTAGATGATCTCCTGAGGTCCCTTCCAACCCTAATAATCTATGATTCTATGAATGCTTGTGTAGGAGGAACTCTTTGAGTTGGCTTCTTAAATACCTTCCAGCTGTTTAACATCTGATACTCGATGAAACACAGGAGCCTTGTCTTATAATAGACTTATTCAAAGTGATATGAGCTACGAAAGTGAGATCTTGGAAGAGTGTTGCTGTTTTCATAATGTAATAAAAAAACTGTAATGATAAATTAATAATACATTTTAGTGTGTAATAACAATGTCATAATAACAGATTTTATATTTCCAAAGTCACTGCTTTTATAATTTACACTCAGGTAAAGGAGAAAATCTCTGGAAATATTCATTTTTAGAAGTGGGTTAGCGAGACTTGACATTTTAGTGAAAGGGGTTCACGGGTTGTTAAAGTTTGGGAACCACTGATGTAGAAGACCAGTGTGATACAGGCAGATCAGAGACAGGTCAATTCACTTGTGTATCAGCGTAGATCAAAGCAATTATTAAATGTATGAGTATGTTTAGTGTTTAAACCATATTAGCATAGATCAAAGTGACTGTTATATGTATAAGTGTGTATTCAGATGTTTAAACTTCATGAAAACTAGTGGAATGTTACATTACAACAGGAACAATACAAGTAACAGCAATCATTTACATGATGTACACCCTGTGTCTAAATAGCCCATCAAACTACAAAGAAGCCCTGTGAAATGCAAATGAAGAACTTTAGTGGTCATGGCGTGTGGTGACTGGAGATCAAAAGACTCCAAATGCATTCCTCGCTGTCATAAAAGGAAAAGTCCATGTGGATAGAGACACCGTCAGCTTTTTTTCTAAGAAGGAACTATACATATGGATTCAAAAAAAGATCCTGCATCTCTAGACTGTTTGGATTCTTACAGTGAAGCGTACCAGATGCAAAGCAGAGACCCCCAGACACCTTCTGGGTTCCCTGGAAAGACTTCTGGGAAACTGGCAGTTTGTTACATCACTGCCACTATTTGGATTTACAAACTATGACTCACCTGTGCATATATTTTACCTGCTTTAATCTTTCAATAACTCTCATTTCCTTTTCTTAGCTATAAACCTTTAGTTTACTAGCGAAATGGCTACCTGTGTTGTCTTTGGTGTAAGATCTAAAGTACCAATTGATCTGGGGTAAGTGACTGGCCTCTTGGGACTGGGAGCAACCTGACGTGGTGTGATTTTTGGTGTGAGTGACCTTTTATCACAAAGTTCAGTTTGTCTGGGTGGTAAGATAGACTGGCGGGTCTAGCGGGGGGTAATCAATTTTTTTTGTCAAGATCCAAATTTCTTGGTCAAGGTATAGTCAAGGTCCAGACTCCAGAGAAAATCATACAAAAATAACAACAATAATGATAAGTAAATAAAAATATTTTGCGGTCCATTCAAAAGCATCTGGCAGTCTGGATTTGGCCCCATCTGCCTATTGACTGCCCCCTGGTCTAAGGGGACTGTCTGTGACTGCATGGTAAGACTGGTATAGTGATCCAGGAGTTCACATTTGTCACTGGGTTGGTGAAATCTAATTATACAACACAGCACCACTTTGGGCTGTGTGTCCTGTGTTTCTGCCCTGAGGTAGGCACTCACAGTTGTGAGCCATTCCAGACGGCGGAGTAAACTGGCGAATGATTCATTCTGGATTGTGTGTGGGCGGTGCGGGGGTTGGGGGGGGCAGGAAAATAGGTTGTGCTTATTATAAATTAAGCTCTCAAGTTTCTGCATACTTCGGCTTTGTAATTCAAGGTTACCATTATGAAGACGAGTCATCTCAACCCTGTGAATATATCAAAAGGTTGATGCAGTCTGTGGAAAAGTCTTAAGAAAAAGTCAAACGAAAGCAGTACAAAATGCCTGAAAGGGCATCAAGCAGAAGTAGGGTATCTCAGGAGCAGCTCCATAGAGAGACTTTGTTTAGAGGACTCTGTTTGTGGATGCTGAGAGCTGGCGGGAGCTGAGCTCGTCACTGGTTTCCATTTAATGAAGATGGAATAGGAGTTGGCTGGAAGTGCCTGGGATTCAGCCAAAGGAGTGTGTTTTGGGATAAGTCTGATAATTAGCTGCTGACTGATCTACTTACTCTGTTCTTGTGCCATGTTAATGACAGGAACTATATTTGTCAGGCTTTTTAGCCAGTTTCTTATGTAATTTGATGTTTATTTTACCTACCCTCACACATTAATTTTGTTCCATCTGTTTATGATCAGCAACCTGCTGCCTTAAAGTTACTGTTAGCCTGAAAGATCTTCCTCTGAAGTGTGTCCAGACCTGAGAAGCTAAAACAAATAGACAAGGATAGCAGCAGAGCATTTTTCTGATGTCCATGCGGCTGCCACATTATCATACTGCTCCTGTGATCTAAAAGCCTTCACGGCATGACAGGGATTCTGATTAACCCATGTGACGGCTGGTAACCAAGAAACAAATCAGTGTTCTGGAAATTCTGTGGCACAGAAATTTGACATGGGAAAGACTTTAGATCACTGAGACTTTAGATCACTGAGTTCTCAACCTGGGGGGTTTCAGTCAGACATAGGGAGTTGCGACCTAGATGGGAGTCATGACGCAATGGTCTTTTCAGCTGTAATGATTTGGGAGGGGATAAGAACCACTGACTTAATCCACTCGTCAGCTGGTGTCAGTGTCCCCTGTGTTACAATATCTAGCGCTGTGTGTGGACATGCTTTAAATCTGCTCAGTGACAGGGCTTCAACGGCTGAATTCTGCAAGGTTACAGGTTGTGTATTATGATGAGTATGATACTTTATTCGGCAGAATACTGAATGTGACTAATGAAGTTGTCAGGTCACACTTTCAACCAGCACAACGTGTTTTTTAGAACGATGGTTGTTTAAAGAACTTACCATTGGAATAAAGAAAAAGGAGAAGATGGCGGCTAAAAAGCAGAGGACTGGTCCTCTTAGAATGATCTGTAAGATATGATGTTTGTAGAAGGCCTGGTTTTCAGATACCTGGATCTGGCGATTCAGCAAGTAGGGATGATAGAAGCCATAGGCTACTATCACTGCCTGCAGAGAGGAGAAAATTATTGCTACTAGTTTACAGTGGATATTTAGACAAGTCAAAGGTGTAATTCTAAATCTGAACCCAAACCATAGAAAACCTCTAATA
This sequence comes from Mauremys mutica, assembly GCF_020497125.1. NCBI lineage: Eukaryota > Metazoa > Chordata > Testudines > Geoemydidae > Mauremys > Mauremys mutica. Next base: position 122,731,661 of record NC_059077.1, read on the forward strand.
CAACAAGCCCCAGAGCATGCTAACCTCTGCTCTCTGCTCTCCTGAGAAGCACTGATCTGACAGGAATGGAGAGGGGAATCTCACAGGCTCTGGCACTGCGTAACACTAAGGTTACGTCTGCACTGCTGCTGGGACCGAGCCTCCCAGCCCGGCTAGACAGACTGGCTCTAGCTCTGCTGAAGCCAGTGCACTAGCAGCATGGCTGCTGTGGCACGGGCTATGGCTCAGGATAGCCAGGGAGTCAGGTGGGCCTGGACTTGGGCGGTTAGCCTGAGCCACTGCCCAGACTGCTATTTCTGGGGTGCTAACTTGAACGGAGCTAGTGGGAGTCTGTCGACCCAAGCTGAGAGGCTCGCTGCCAGCTGCAGTGTAGACTACCCTAATGTGCCCGGTGGAGGGGCTAATGGAAGACGTATACATGACCACCTCTGCACAGATAAGCAAGACCCTGGGCCTTATTATTCTGAAGTGCAAGGAGACCCACCACAGCAACTAGCAGGCAGCTAGGCATTCCCCCAGAAGAAGCCACATGCCGCAGGTCAGGGGAAAGTGGGACCTACAGAGAGGAAAGGGATTTGTTTGAAGAGGTCGGCCCCAAAGGGTTTAGGTAAATACTTGAACTTCAGATATGCATCTAAACCAGTCTCTGAACTTTTCCACTGACCTTAGATTGTGCCTAAGGCTATGGCTACACTTGCACTTCAAAGCGCTGCCGCGGCAGCGCTTTGAAACGCTAAGTGTAGTCAAAGCGCCAGCACTGGGAGAGAGCTCTCCCAGCGCTGTCCGTACTCCACCTCCCTGTGGGGAATAACGTACAGTGCTGGGAGCGGGGCTTTGACCACACTGGCGCTTTGTAGCGCCACAATTTGCAGCGCTGGAGAGGGTGTGTTTTCACACCCTGCTGCAGCGCTGCAAATTTGCAAGTGTAGCCATGGCCTAGGACTCCACTGTGCTAGGCGCTGTACAAACTCGAAACAAAAGCATGGTCCCTGCCTGTTGCATCGCAAGAGAGCAGGAACAAAGTTCAGCATTCAATGTGATCCCAAGCAGAGAGAAAGAGCGTGTGTGTGTATGCATATGCGTTTATTCATTCCCAGCATGCTCTTATATACAATATGGTAAGCAATCACAATTGCTAATTAATTAAACCCACACAGCCACAGCTGTAACCCATAGGGTAATTATCATCCTACACACCTGTCTGACTTATCATCCTATTTACAATTAGCTGGCCAATAAGAATGAGCCCAAGGCCAGCCCTTCACACACAGTTCCCAACCCAGAAGCCTAAACAATCTCAGCATCTCACATTCTATTCCCACACCTGCCCTCCAGAAGCTTTCAATCTAATGAATCTCTTTCCATCTTTAACCTGTTCACCAAATCATTTAAACATATACACACACACACAAATGTTTCACTGCCTGCTCTCGCTGGCCCAAGGTCACCCCACTTTAGTAAGAAAGTGACGGGATCTTTCAGACAGTATTTCTGCCCCACATGGATAAATAAAAATTTACAATTTTATCCGGAGAGAAGAATTTAATCATTTCTACCAATTGAAATCTGTTTGCTTGTGGATTTGCAGTTACTGAAGAAAGCATCTGGTTGGGCAACCGAACCAACAGTGAAAATGAATAGGCTGGCCAAGCTGTACCAACTGCTTTCCATGCTCTTCATGCCAACGGAGGCTGGAAATGATGTGTGAAGTCAAGAATCCATTTTTTTGCTTTTGAGAACTACTGCAGGACCAGGTGCTTAGAAACGCTTTCAGGACCAGAAACCACTTTAACTGGTTCCTTGCCATGGCAGGCCAGGAGCTATTGCACTTAATAAATCAGGGAGAGTGCTAGTGGCTTGAGAGAGACTGAGTCAGAAGGCTGGGTTTTTTCAGCTTCTGCCGCAGACTCGTTGTTGTACCAAGTTATGCAGAAATTTTGTATTCCCCTCCCCCACTACCACACCCCACATGACATTTGTGTTGTGTGTTTGCACTGCGCCTAGCACAATGGGGTCCTGCTCCATGAGTGAGGCTCCTTGTGCAAAATAAGTTCAGAGGCTGGTACAGATGTTCAAAATGCCTGACAATTTAGCAGCACAGAACTCGGTCTCAGGTCCAGCTGAAAGGGAGCCACTGCAGAGGTAAGAGAGACTGGATACATCCACCCAGCTAGATGATAGGATGTGTAAATTACATATCCCTGTGCCCACAAGTCACCTAACTCTCCAGGAGAAAACTCATTCTGAGGGAGGATGGAACTGCCAGCTTCTCCCCCTTGGTGTTTTTGCCTGGCAAGGACTAATTTGATTTCCACCAGGAGGGAATGCACTAATCAGTGCATCTTCTAGCCAGACCCACTCAATGGCAAGGGCTGCTTCCTTTTCAGGCAGTGCTGGCTCTGACACCACCAGTGACAAGGAGGTAACAGTTGCCTTGCATCACTGCAGTCTCACCTCACTGGGCTTTGACTTACCAGGGTCCTGAGCAGCAGATGTAAACTTGGTCTTGGATTTAGCCCACTAAGATTTGTGTGACTACTTTGCAGAGTAAACATTACAAAAAGTTTGCAAAGATTTTAGTAACTGGGACATAGGTGCTGGTGCTGGGGGTGCTGCTGCACCCCGTCTTGAAGTAGTTTCCATCATAGTTGGTTTGCATTTTGGTTCAATGGCTCTCAGCACCGCTGAACTGGGGTTTCATTTTCCCTTCAGAAAGCAAGTCTTCTCCTCAAAAACCTCAAGGCTGCTAATGTTTTATACCTCATTTAAAATCTGGAGTTCAAAACTTTCAGCCAATATAAAGCGCTCAGTTCAAGCTGTAGCAGTTCAACAGAGCGGCAAGTAAAATCATGCTGGGGTTCAAATGGAAAGATACGGTAAAGTGAGAGTGACGATTGCGAAGTCCACTCTTGAAACCTACCTGGGCTAGAATGCATGTATTTTACTAGAGAATTGGAGTTCCCATACTTCCAAGTACATAGAGAGTTCATTTCTAGATCTGCTGATTCATAAAATATTGTGATTTAAATCTGTCACTTGTCTCTCACAAGCACTGCCTCAATACAGTCCAGTATAATCCTGGACTTAACACATGAAGTCATGGTCCTGTGACCAGTGTAATTTTCAATCCCGTCGATAAAGGGACCTATTTCATTAAGTCTTGCTGCTCCCTTATACTTAATGGTTACAAGTAAGGTGGAGCCCTTGCACCCGTATTAAAAGGCTTGCAGAACTAAATATTGAGCAGCCGTTCAGAACTCCAGCAGGGGGGGGGGGGAAATCATCATCATAATACAATCCATCAACTGCTACTTTTCTAACTTTTTGGGTTCCTTTTTAGAACAAATTTATCATGATTCAATGGGTTTTGAACTTCCTGATTTGACTGCATCTGTGTCTTTATTGGCATTTCAAGTTCTTTTAATTTTTTCATACTTGGGATAATGAAAACAGTCACCACATGATCTGGCACTTGTCTGAGTTACCAATCTTGCACTATCACAAAAATCATACACTAATAATAGCAACATCACAACATTTTATATGAAGCTTTCCTAATGTTCTAGATCTACTATTAGATCTAATTGTACTTCCATCTAATCAAATCTAGTCTCTAATAATGAATGGAAAAAGTAAACGAGTGACACCCATACCTGGATAAGGCCGATGACAATAGCACAAGTGCTAAACATGAAAATACCAAAAGGTACACCTGGAAAGGAGGCCATTAAGGAAAACTACAAGAAAAATGTAAACAGGTTAAACACTTAAAGGAGAGCAGCAGAGATGAGGAATGTACTAGTTCTACTTTTATTTAACCTTAAATCTTGAACAATCCAAACAAGTCAAATTCCTCCTTGGCATAACTCCACTGACTTTAAGCTACAAGTATGCCCAACTCATGCAATACATGGCTTCCACAGTCACTGGGGTGTTCATAGATTTGGGGTTGCAGGAGTTGTTAAATGCTAGAGATAGGCCCAAAGTAATCCTGAACTCCTTCCTACCAGCTTTGGGCCCCAATCCTGCAATTGACTCTGTATGACCAGATCCCTGCACCCGCACCGTACTCGCCGCAGGACTGAGGACTCAGTGGCTATGGTCCTCACCATGATCACTATGTCAGCTGCTTTAGGCTGAGCCTGCTGGATATACCATGTTACAAAGAGTACATCAGAAGGGTGGGGAGATTGCTAAATCCAACTCCCCAAAATTGGGAAATGCCAGAAATAAGTCTGCCTGTGCAACCTGAGCTCAGGCCCCTTGTGCGCATCCATTATAACTGTCTTTAGTTACATGATCCAGTACTTTTTGCCACAGGACCTCTGCCTCATTTAGTGCACAAGATGAATGGTGCTCAGTGAATGGGGAGTTATTCAATATTTTATTTTATCCTCACGAGCCAATGTGCGGCCCTAAGCCACATTTACTGCACATCACCCAAACCCTGCACTGAGAGACTCAATTAATTCCCTTAAGGGATTTTCTACTGCGCTTGTCATTGGAATCTAGGGACTGCCATACTACATTAGACCTGAGTCCACCGAGTACTCAGTACTCTGACAGTGGCCAGCATCAGAGGCTTCAGAGGAAGATGCAACAACCCTTCGGAAGCAACTATGGAATAATCTGTCTCCCACCGCAGGCCTCTGTGATGCTGGCAGATCAGGTGCCAGCTCATGCCAAGGCCACTGGGCCTCACTGAATGCTGACAAAGGTATAGCTGGAAACCAGTCTGTCTCACCTGTGTGTTAGCATTACTATTATAAGAACATGTTTCAGTGTTTAGAAATGCTTGTAGGATGTTGCATGAATTAATCTTACTTCTAATGTCTGTATCCCATGTTATAAGGTAATGTTAAGCGTTTGCTCTATCACTATAAAAATATTTAAGACTGTAAACCCTCCCCAGTCAGGAGAGAAGCGTTACCAAGTGTGAAATACCAGCTTATCACAAGAGGTGTCATCTCCTCCCTAACAAAAGAAGGCCCATAGACACCAGACAAGCCATTGTGGAATATCAGTGGACAAAAGACTTTCTTGATTGCTTCCCCCACTCCCCTGAAGAGGGTGCACAAGCCCGCATCCCATCACAGCTTGAACGCTGGGGGAAGGGAATAAAAATCCGTGTTAAAGAGGAACTGCTATCCCTATGCTGCTTGAACTCTGAGGGGGCAAAGATTTCTAAGCATAAGCAAGGGGTCCCCAGCTGTTGAGCTTGAGTTAGCCATAAAGAACATAACAGCCATACTGGGTCAGATCAAAGGTCCATCTAGCTCAGTATTCGGTCTTCCAACAGTGGCCAATATCAGGTGCCCCAGAGAGAATTACAATCATCAAGTGATCCATCCCCTGTCGCACATTCCCAGCTTCTGGCAAACAAAGGCTAGGGACACCATCCCTGCCCATCCTGGCTAATAGCCATTGATGGACCTATCCTCCGTGAATTTATCTAGTTCTTTTTTGAACCCTCTTATAGTCTTGGCCTTCACAACATCCTCTGGCAAAGAGTTCCACAGGTTGACTGTACATTGTGTGAAGAAATACTTCCTCTTGTTTGTTTTAAACCTGCTGCCTATTAATTTTATTTGGTGGCCCCTAGTTCTTGTGTTATGAGAAGGAGTAAATAACACTTCCTTATTTACTTTCTCCACACCACTCATGATTTTATAGACCTCTATCATATCCCCCATAGTCAGCTCTTTTCCAAGCTGAAAAGTCCTAGTCTTATTAGTATCTCCTCATACGGAAGCTGATCCATACCCTTAATCATTTTTGTTGCCCTTTTCTGAACCTTTTCCAATTCCAATATATCTTTTTTGAGATGGGGTGAACACATCTGCACACAATATTCAAGATGTGGGCGTACCATGGATTTATATAGAGGCAATATGATATTTTCTGTCTTATTATCTATCACTTTCTTAATGATACCCATCATTCTGTTCACTTTTTTGACTGCCGCTGCACAGTAAGTGGATGTTTTCAGTGGTAACAGCTAATTTAGACCCCATCATTTTATATGTATAGTTGGGATTGTGTTTTCCAATGTGCATTACTTTGCATTTATCAACACTGAATGTCATCTGCCATTTTGTAGCCCAGTCACCCAGTTTTGAGAGATCCTTTTGTAGCTCTTCGCAGTCTGCCTGGGACTTAACTATCTTGAGTAGTTTTGTATCATCTGCAAATTTTGGCACCTCACTGTTTACCCCCCTTTTCCAGATCATTTATGAATATGTTAAATAGGACTGGGCCCAGTACAGACCCCTGAAGGACACCATTATTTATATAGGACGTATAGAGCGTGTGTGTGTGTATAGATTTTATATATATATACACACATATATATACACACACACACACACCTCGTTACAGAATAAACAAAGAGAAAGCCCCCCAAAACTCCAATTTTGGACATCTACATTAAATGAAAAAAATATTAAAAATAAACCCCCAAAATGAAATTAATAAACTCAAAACAAGAAACCCTAATCAAGTTTTAACATGTTCAGTTTTTAAGATTATCAGAAAAATAATACATATGCATTGCAGCGGGGTTCGGTGTCATAATAATGCTCTCTAGGGTTTCTGAATGCTTTGATTAGGTATTTTTTAGAGTTAAAGCAGCCATATTAAACATGAATGAAAATGTAACACTTACTTACCGTGTATGGCAAGAAAGTTATGATCATCATACATGCCTAGAAGGAAAGGGGAAAAAAGCATGTTTGAAACACAAGCTCGATTAAGTCCTGGGAGTCTATCACTGTTAGGGATGACACCAACAAATAAATAATTCTAATCGCTAATGCAGGCATTGCCTCAAGAAAAATCATTTGTTCCTGAAGTTGCTACCTGAACCCTGCAGGGAATGGATCACTATGGAGCAGATGTAAGTGTTTTCTTAGGCCAAGTCTACATTATAAAGTTACATTGGTATAACTACGTTGCTCAGAGGTTGAAAATTGGTGCCAAATGCGGAAGGAAGCACAGGGATTGCTGGGATGCGAAACACCCAGGATGCCCCGCGACCCCCTCCGCCTTCCCACAACTCTTAGCGGCAGAAGAGGAAGAGATGCTCTGTGGGATAGCTGCCCAGAGTGCACTGCTCTGAATACTGCTGCAAGTGTGAACACGCTATTACGCAGGCAGCTGACAGTGCGAACACAGAACAGCGGTTTCCCTTCAGTGCTCTCTGAGCGGCGCTGTAACTGCCGGCGCTGTAACTCTGCCAGTGTAGACATACCCTAATGGTATTTAAAGTCAGTTTGTTGTAAGCAGAATCATTTTAAAATTTCTATTTCATTAAATATTGTGCCATGTGGACTGTAAACTGAAGGGGTTTAAAACAACAGAATAAAGCAGTGGTCTCCAACTTTTTTATGCACAAGATTACTTTCTGAATTTAAGATCAACCCAGGATCTACTTTGCCCCTTCCCTGAGGCCCCGCCCACTCCATTCCCCCATCCCTCCGTCGCTCGCTCTCCCCCACCCTCATTCACTTTCACCAGCTGGGGCAGGGGGTTGGGGTGCAGGAGGGGGTGCAGCTCTGGGCTGGGGCCAAGTGGTTCGGAGTGTGGGAGGGGGTTCCGGGCTGAGCCTGGGGCAGAGGGTTGGGGTGCAGGAGAGGGTGAGGGGTGCAGGCTCCGCCTAGGAGGCGCTTACCACAGGCGGCTCCCAGGTGGCAGCGCAGCGCGACTCAGGCAGGCTGCCTGCCTGCCCTGGCCCCATGTCGCTCCCAGAAGCGGCTGGCACGTCTCTGTGACTCCTGAAGGGGAGGGGGGGACAGTGGGTCTCCATGCGCTGCCCGCGCCTGCTAGCACTGCCTCCGCAGCTCCCATTGGCCAGGAACCACAGGGATGGTGCTGGGAACAGGGGCAATGCACAGAGCCGCCTCACTTCCCTCCTCCCCCCCGCCAGGGACTGCCGAGACGTGCCAGCAGTCAGGCAGTTCCAGGAGAGGCGTGGGGCCAGGGCAGGCAGCCTGCCAGAGTCCCGCTGTGCTGCCAGACTTTTAGCAGCCCAGAGATCGCAATTGACTGGCAGAGGCTCCAGGATCGACCAGTTCATTGAGATCGATGGGTTGGTGACCACTGGAATAAAGTATCATGAGAGACAGGATAAATTCATCACTCCTCCCACTAGAGGGCAGCATCCCCACAATAACAATACAGCAGTGTTATTCATTAAAGAAAACCTTCCAAACATGCTAACAAGTAAATCAATAAGTTTTAAGGTATTATTTTTAAACTAGAATAAGATTTAGGATAAATGTAAAGCTCATTAAAGTGGTTCAAGGACCCAAGTGGTCACTCAGTAGTAGACAGCTTTAAAAAAAACCCTACAATTAATCCTGTACTTCAAATATTGATATTTAAATATGAGTTTTTGAAAAAACTAAATAGAAATAGGCTCCAAGCCATTACCTGTGATCTAAACCCACTTTCAGGGCATTGGACAAGGTGAAATCCTGATTTCTGCAGTTTGGGCTCATTTCTTCTATCCAGAGATAGGAGTCCAGCCAGCATATAGACCATTAGAGACAAGAGCTTCCTTCAGAATTCCCCTCTTGACTTACCTCAGATGCACTCCAGACTAACCTGCTACTAAACATTTCTTCAGCTCATGGCTGAATTTCTCTAGGCAATTTCAGTTTCCCTTACAGCAGGGGTGGACAAACTTTTTGGCCCAAGGGCCACATCTGAGTGGGGAAATTGCATGCAGGGCCATGAATGTAGGGCTGGGGCAGGGGGTTGGGGACGGGAGGGAGTGTGAGGTGTGGGAGGGGGTGCGGTGTGCGGGAAGGGGTTCAGGGCAATGGGGTTGGGGGGCAGAAGGGGCGCAGAGTGCAGCAGAGGGCTCAGGGCAGGGGTGCAAGAGGGGTGCAGGGGGGGCTCTGCAGGGGGTTGTGGTGCAGGAGGGGGCTCAGGGCAGGCAGCTGGGGTGCAGGAGGGGTGCACAGTGCAGCAGAGGGCTCAGGGCAGGGGTGCAAGAGGGGGCTCAGGGCAGGCAGATGGGGTGCAGGAGGGGTGCAGAGTGCAGCAGAGGGCTCAGGGCAGGGGTGCAAGAGGGGGCTCAGGGCAGGGGGTTGGGGTGCAGGAGGGGTGCACAGTGCAGCAGAGGGCTCAGGGCAGGGGTGCAAGAGGGGGCTCAGGGCAGGCAGTTGGGGTGCAGGAGGGGTGCAGAGTGCAGCAGAGGGCTCAGGGCAGGGGTGCAAGAGGGGGCAGGAGGGGGCTCAGGGCAGGCAGTTGGGGGGCAGGAGGGGTGCACAGTGCAGCAGAGGGCTCAGGGCAGGGGTGCAGGAAGGGGCTCAGGGCAGGGGGTTGGGGTGCAGGAGGGGTGCAGAATGCAGCAGAGGGCTCAGGGCAGGGGTGCAAGAGGGGGCAGGAGGGGGCTCAGGGCAGGGGGTTGGGGTGCAGGAGAGGGCTCAGGGCAGGGGGTTGGGGTGCAGGAGGGGGCTCAGGGCAGGCAGTTGGGGGGCAGGAGGGGTGCACAGTGCAGCAGAGGGCTCAGGGCAGGGGTGCGGGAGGGGGCTCAGGGCAGGGGGTTGGGGTACGGGCTCCAGCCTGGCACTGCTTACTTTGAGCGACTCCAGGGTAGCAGCGGCGCACAGCAGGCTCCCTGCCTGCCCTGGCCCCGCGCTGCTCCCGGAAGTGTCCAGCGTGTTCAGCAGTGGCTCCTGGGGATGGGATGAGACACGTGGCTCCGCCCTCACCTACGGGTACCCCACCCCCGAAGCTCCCATTGGCCATGGTTCCCCATTCCCAGCCAATGGGAGCTGTGGGGAGCGGTGCCTGCAGGTGAGGGCAGTGCACGGAGCCCTCTGGCCCCCTCCCCCAGGGGCCGCAGGGATGTGGTACCGGCTGCTTCTGGGAGCAGCGCAGGGCCAGGGCAGGCAGGGAGCCTGACTTAGCTCCGCTGCGCCACGGGGCTGGCAATCCCACAGGCCGGACTGAAAGCCCTGACGGGCCGGATCCGGCCCACGGGCCGTAGTTTGCCCTTCTCTGCCTTACAGAAAAGGCAAATTAAGCTGCATGATTTTGCCTGTTTTCCGATTTGGCCAATTTAAACTACTCAGATTAAAAAGACCTTTGTTGATAGTATCTGGATACAAATATAACAAAAAGTGTAGCTCTATTGGCCTTTATACATCTCAACCTGCATTTGTTGGTTCAACTATGATTGATAGAGACTCACCAAATTTAGAAGGGCAAGAACATCATCTATCAGTTCTATCACCTGAAACAGTCTGCAAAAAACAAGACAAAAAGCCATGAACCAACCTACTTATAAAAATAGGCATTGATAACATTATATCGTAAACACATTTCCAGTGTTCAGCAATTTATATAAGCAGCAGCAGTGGCAGCTAGCAATAAATAGCTGTCTGCCTGGAAAAACAGGTATCTGATGATCTGAAACATAAAAAACATTTGTTTATTAAGAAAATAAAAATGCTAGATAAGGAAATCCAAATTCAATTGCTGAAGGGGGGGTTATTAGTGAATCATCGCTTTTTAATTTTTAAAGGGCAGTTGGGTCAGAAAAGAGACTGTAAAATGGGCATTTTCTTACTCTACAGATGTTTCTTATGTCATTCTGAACCATATTTGTTTACTGAAATACATTTTCACTATTGCTGCAGAGCCAATACAGATGTGAAAAAGTGAGCTGAACTTTATTGATTCTCACATCAACAAAATTATTAACTGAGGCCGTAATCGTGCAAACATGTGAGTAACCCCACTGAAGTCAATGGATCTACTCGTGTGCTTAAGTGGCCCTAAAACTCTGACCGTAGGGTCACAGTCTGTACTCATTTCAACTTGTGAAATTCCACTGCAGACAACAGTGTTGCTCAAATGTGAACACAGGCAAATTTTTCCCAATAGAAACTTTGTTTACTGGTGATGCATGAACCAGAAAGAACATAAGAACATAAGAAAGGCCGTACCGGGTCAGACCAAAGGTCCATCTAGCCCAGTATCTGTCTACCGACAGTGGCCAATGCCAGGTGCCCCTGAGGGAGTGAACCTAACAGGCAATGATCAAGTGATCTCTCTCCTGCCATCCATCTCCATCCTCTGACGAACAGAGGCTAGGGACACCATTCTTACCCATCCTGGCTAATAGCCATTTATGGACTTAGCCACCATGAATTTATCCAGTCCCCTTTTAAACATTGTTATAGTCCTAGCCTTCACAACCTCCTCAGGTAAGGAGTTCCACAAGTTGACTGTGCGCTGCTGCGTGAAGAAGAACTTCCTTTTATTTGTTTTAAACCTGCTGCCTATTAATTTCATTTGGTGACCCCTAGTTCTTGTATTATGGGAATAAGTAAATAACTTTTCCTTATCCACTTTCTCAACATCACTCATGATTTTATATACCTCTATCATGTCCCCCCTTAGTCAGACTGATGTACATATTCCAAAATAAATTTGCAGGTGTGGCAGTTGGAATAAATGGTTTAATTTGCAAATAGAGCAAGGTTCATCTGGAAATCTTTGAGACCTCTGAATAGCATTTGAGTCATTTTTCAAAGTAGATCCAGATGATGAGGTTTTGTTAAATTCATCAGTCTCAGAATGTGCACGGTTCTCATTATTCTGGTTCTCATTGCATTTTACTTAGAATAAAAAAAGCAAGGTTAATAAGTTAAATATTTTTTTGTCTGTAGGTTTAATTTTATTGTATTCCTTTATTAATCTATAAAATACACTGATCACTGAACAAAGGTCCTCCCACAAACTGTTCCTTAACTTATTAAGAACATAAGAACGGCTATACTGGGTCAGACCAATGGTCCATCTAGCCCAATATCCTGTCTTCCAACACCGGCCAATGCCAGATGCTTCAGAGGGAATGAACAGAACTGGTAATCATCAAGTGATCTATCCCCTGTCGTCCACTCCCAGCTTCTGGGAAAGAGAGGCTAGGGACACTCCGAGCATGGGGTTGCATCCCTGACCATCCTGGCTAACAGCCATTGATGACCTACCCTCTATTAAATTATCTAGTTCTTTTTTGGACCCTGGTACAATTTTGGCCTTCACAACATCACCCAACAATGAGTTCCACAGGTTGACTGTGCATTGTGTGAGGAAAGTATTTCCTATTTGTTTTAAACCTGCTGTCTATTAATTTCATTGGGCAATCCCTGATTCTTGTTTTATGCGAAGGAGTAATAACACTTCTTTATTCATTTTCTCCATGCCAGTCAAGTGTGACGGATTTCTCCCGATGCATCCTGGAACTGGGGTACTGCTGAATCCTCTGGCATACCAATCTGGGCCCCTCTCATACTGGACTCCATCTTGTGCTTGTACTTTTCCACAAACTGTGCTGGGGACTTTGCTTGGGACAAAGAAGTTCCCTCCACATGGCAGCAGTTATAAAGGGGGGAAGCAACATCATCACTGGGCCTCGCCCCCCCCCCCCGCAACTCAACACCTGGAAGCACCTGAGGAACAAAGACAGAATGGGGGATGGTCCCAGGCAGGAAAGAAGGGATCCCAGCCTGTGTATGAAAGATTTACGAACTGCTTGTACTATCAGGGTGAGACACTGCTAGATTCAAATCCTGTCTAGTATATAGACCTTAGATTGTGATTTTGTTTATTTCTTCGGTAACCAACTTTGATCTGTATGCTATTATTTATAATCACTTAAAATCTATCTTTCTGTAGTTAATAAATCAGTTTTATATTTTTTACCTAAAACAGTGTGTTCTTTGAAGTGCAAAGGGAAATCTGCTCAGCAACAAGGGCTGGTGCGTTGTCCTCTACACGATGAGGGAGGAGTGGACTGGGTAATAACTTACACTGGTCAGGCTTCTGATCAGGGTAAGATGGTACAGCTCTGGGGTCCTAGGCTGGGGGTGAAGCCTCTCTGTTGTTGGTTCATGAGTGACTGGCAAAGGCATTCATGTAACTGCAGTTGGGTATGTCCCTGCCTGTGCAAATGTTTGTGCGAGTGCAGGACCAAGAGGGGTCTGTGGCTTGTCATAGCATCACAGTGTGGGAGGGAACCCAGGCTGCTGAGACAGGGCTCAACAGTACCCCAGTTCCAGGTTGCACCCTGGAGAAGTCAGTCACCAAGATTTTATAGATCTCTATCATATCCCCCCTTAGTCTTCTCTTTTCCAAGCTCTTTTCCCAGTCTTTTTAATCTCTCCTCATATGGAAGCTGTTCCATACACTTAAACATTTTTGTTGCCCTTCTCTGCACCTTTTCCAATTCTAATATATCCTTTTTGAGATGGCATGCCCAGAATAGCAGGCAGTATTCAAGCTGTGGGTATATTATGGATTTATATAGAGGCATTATGACATTTTGTGTCTTACTATCTATTACTTTCCCAATGGTTCCTAACATTTTTTGACTGCCACTAGACACTGTGCAGATGTTTTCAGAGAACTCTCCACAACGACTCCAAGATCCTTCTTGAGTGGTAACAGCTAATTTAGACTCCATCATTTTGTAGGTACAGTCAGGATTGTGTTTTCCAGTGTGCATGACTTTGTATTTATCAACATTGACTTTCATCCGCCATTTTGTTGCCCAATCAGTTTTGTTAGATCACTTTGTAAATCTTCGCAGTCTGCTTTGGACTTAATTATCTTGAGTAGTTTTGCATCATCTGCAAATTTTGCAACCTCACCATTTACCCCTTTTTCTGATAATTTATTAATATATTGAATAGCACTGGTCCCAGTACAGATCCTTGGGGGACACCACTATTTACCTCTCTACACTCTCAAACCTGACCATTTATCCCTACCATTTGTTTTCTGTCTTTTAACCAGTTACTGATCCATGAGAGGACCTTCCCTCTTATACCATGACTGCTTAGTTTGGTAAGCCTTTGGTGAGGGACCTTGTCAAAGACTTTCTGAAAATCTAAGTACACTATATCCACTGGATCACCCTTGTCCACATGCTTGTTAACCCCCTCAAAGAATTCTAGTAGATTGGTGAGGCATGATTTCCCTTTACAAAAGCCATGTTGATTCTTCCCCAACAAATCACGTTCAGCTATGCGTCTTAATGCAGTCTGCTCCAAGAGGTGTTATCTAGAATCATTAGCGCCACAGAAAGCAATTTAATGTTCCCTCCCCCTCAGGGGAAGGCAGAAGGCATCTGTATATTTCCTAACTTCAAAGGAGACTTCTTTTGGACTCCACAACTGCAAAGATTTATGCACATGGTTAATTTTATTCACAGGAATAGTCAACTGCAATCATTGTGGCTACCCATGTGTATGAAGTTATGCACTTGCTTAAATCTTTCAAGGATCAGGGCCCCCATTAATATAGATAATAGGTCCTTTGACAACTTTAAGGAGTTAATTTGTCACACCAGAGGCAAGAAAGGCTATATCGCAACTGGTCCTCCAGAGACATGTGTAACGTTATTGATATAATCTGGGACCATATAGAACATGGTTGCAACCAAGGTCCTGTAGTGGCACCAAATCTTAAGTAAAGGGGGTCATATAAGGTGTCTAAGACCAGGTTATGGGTTGCTGGTTATGATTATGCTGTCTATATGTATGTATCATTTTGTAGTTGAAGTTAGGAGTATTGCCTCTATACTGTCTGTATTTCAAATTTGTGCTGTGCTTCTGGGAAACATCCCAGACAAGTTGGTGTTAGCTCTGCCTAGCCTGCTTGATGGCCCATTAAGGACCATCAGCTACACAACTGACCCATGGAGAGATGGCAGATACGCCTTGTAACTCAGCGAAGTATGCAGGGACTTGCCCATGTGACTCCAGACTCCATTTTGCTGTAATTTTCCACAGTAAGAACAAAGAAGTGTTCTTACACCTGGAAGAAGCCTATAAAAGGCTGATGCCTCATCTCCATCTTGTCTTCAATCGTGCTTCTTACCTCTGGAGGGACTTTGCTACAAACTGAAGCTCTGAACAAAGGACTGATGACCCATCCCAGCGGGGGATGTACTCCAGAGACTTGATTTGAACCTGCAGTTTACGTCATCACTGCTACAAGCCTGAACTAAGAACTTTGCCATTACCGTATGTAGTTGATTTCATTTAACCAATTCTAGCTCTCATCTCTATCTTTTTCCTTCCTCAGTTGGGGCTTCCACCTGACCATCCACTTGAATCTGCTCCTGAGAAACATTTTCCTCACCAATGAGATCTTTCTGCTCTTGATTTAACTCCAGATTCACTTCTGAGACATTAGACAGACATTCAGAAACTCCACTCTCAGACACACTGCTTTCTTGCACAGACAAACAGCTATTACCCACCAGGTTAGAATCCCCCTCTCCATGGCCATAGCAAAACTGGTTAAACACAGAAAACGGCCCATAGTAATACCACATATCAACATGGTTATAAACTGGATTTTCAAGAGGATACAGTTTCTGCTGTTCTTCCATTGCTTTTTCGACTTGGAACTGGAGTTTAGCCGTCTCCTTCTCAGCAGCCAGAAGCTCCTTACGTGCTTTTTCTTTTCTCTTAGCAGCTACTTTCTCTCTCTCCTCCACCTCCTTCTTTCTCTTAGCAGCCTCTTTCTCTCTCTCAGCAGCCTCTTTCTCCAGCTGGGCCAAGGCTTGCTTCTCTTTCATTTGAATTTCTGCTAGTTTTTGTTCATGTTCAAATTGCAGGCTGTCCATCAGGGCTTGCAGTTTCATTGCTTTTGCTGATGCTTTATGGCTCATGGTCACTGATCTTTAACCAATCAAACTCTCAATCCCAAATTTCAAATTTGGATAGCGTGGGGTTCTGACCCAAAGCTTAATTGACCTGGTTCTGTGGATCCTAGCATGACTATGCCACTGTGACTATGCGGTTCTGGCGGGACCCAACTGAGAGTGCCAATTCAGGACCAATTGCTTAAACAGGGCAGTTACAGCCCAAGGCTGGGGTTTTTCCACTTCTAAGGCAAACCAAACCAGCCAGACAAACAGGACTTTGGTTTCACCCCACTGGCTAACCACAAGTCACACAAGCAATTTCCTTAGACATTCCAGTTTCCCAGTATCACCACCAGTGCCACTCGTCCTGGGGATGAATGGTTATGAAAACCAACACCCCAATAAAAGAAAAAGGTTCTCTCGATCCCAAAGAATCAAGCCCCAGACCCAGGTCAATATACAAATCAGATCTTACCCACAAATCTCGCTGTTGCCAATCCTTTAGAATCTAAAATCTAAAGGTTTATTCATAAAAGGAAAAAGATAGAGATGAGAGCAAGAATTGATTAAATGAAATCAACTACATACAGTAATGGCAAAGTTCTTAGTTCAGGCTTGTAACAGCGATGAAGTAAACTGCAGGTTCATATCAAGTCTCTGGAGTAACATCCCCCGCTGGGATGGGTCATCACTCCTTTGTTCAGAGCTTCAGTTTGTAGCAAAGTCCCTCCAGAAGGAAGAAGCACAATTGAAGACAAGATGGAGATGAGGCAACAGCCTTTTATAGGCTTTTTCCAGGTGTAGGAACACTTCTTTGTTCTTACTGTGGAAAATTACAGCAAAATGGAGTCTGGAGTCACATGGGCAAGTCCCTGCATACTTCGCTGAGTTACAAGGCGTATCTGCCATCTCTCCATGGGTCAATTGTGTAGCTGATGGTCCTTAATGGGCCATCAAGCAGGCTAGGCAGAGCTAACACCAACTTGTCTGGGATGTTTCCCAGAAGCACAGCACAAATTTGAAATACAGATAGTATAGAGGCAATACTCCTAACTTCAACTACAAAATGATACATACATATAGACAGCATAATCATAACCAGCAACCCATAACCTGGTCTTAGACACCTTTATGACTCCCTTTACCTAAGATTTGGTGCCACTACAGGACCTTGGTTGCAACCACGTTCTATATGGCAATAACGTCACAACATGTCACAATCTGAGGTCGCTATGAAAGGTAGACGCTGAAAAAAAACATTTTAGCCAGCACAGTTTACACAAAGGTGGAGGGTATGCTTTGCTTATAACAGTCTTAAAAAGATAGCTGGACACTAGGTCACTGACATGACTACTGCATGTACATGCACGTGCATGACCACCACAAGGAAAGCTAAGCATGCAGCTCAAAGGGATAAGTTACTTCTCGCCCACCTACAACCTCTGCTGGTGCTCTTCTGGGCTCGCAGACAGGACTCTCAAGTTCATTTCCCTCTCCCTAGCAGACACTGCCAGTGCTCCTCCAAACTAGGGGAGGGTCTCTCCTTCAATCTCCTTTCCTCCCTCCTCTTGTCTTTCCTTCTCTTCCTCTCTGCATGTAGAACTACTGCCCAAGCTCAAGCTTAAAACTATGTTCGTCTGTTTAAAACATTCAGTCAAGGCAGTCATTAATTCAATACCCAAAAAAAAGAGTTAAAGAAAACACTACAGACTCAGACTTAAAGGCCAGAAGGGACCATCATGGTCACCTAGTCTGATCTCCTGCTCATTGCAGGCTACAGCCCCACTCCTGTAACAGACTCCTAACCTCTAGCTGAGCTACTGAAGTCCTCAAATGATGATTTAAAGACTTTCAGTGTTAGAGAATCCACCATTTACTCTAGTTCATATCAGCGGGTGACCCATGCCCCACGCTGCAGAGAAATGCCAAAAAAAAAAAAAATCTAGGTCTCCACCAGTCTGACCTGGGGGAAAATTCCTTCTGGACCCCAAATACTGTGATCAGTTAGACCCTGACCATGTGGGTGAGACCCATCAGCCAGACACCTGGGAAAGAATTCACTGCAGTAACCCAGAGACCTCCCGATCTCGTGTCCCATCTCTGGCTGTTGGGGATTTTTGCTACTAGCAGATGGGCCACATGCTACAGTAGGCAACCTCCTCAGACCATATCATCCCCTCCATAAAACTCAGTCTTGAAACCAGTTAGGTTTTTTGCCCCCACTGCTTCCCTTGGAAGGCTGTTCCAGAAATTCACTCCTCTGATGGTTAGAAACATTTATCTAATTTCAAGCGTAAATTTGTTGATGGCCAGTTTATAGCCATTTGTTCTTGTACCAGCATTGGCCCTTAACTGAAATAACTCCTCTCATAGAATCATAGATTATTAGGGTTGGAAGGGACCTCAGGAGATCATCTAAGTCCAACCCCCTGCTCAAAGCAGGACCAATCCCCAAATGGCCCCCTCAAGGATTGAACTCACAACCCTGGGTTTAGCAGGCCAATGCTCAAACCACTGAGCTATCCCTCTCCCTCTCTGATGTATTTACAGAGAGCAATCATATCTTCCGTCAGCCTTCACTTGGTTAAGCTAAACAAGCCAAGCCCCTTAAGTCTCCGCCCGTAAGGTAGGTTCTCTATTCCTCTGATCATCCTAGTAGCCCTTCTCTGTACCTGTGCAGTTTGAATTCATCTTTCTTAAACATGGGAGACCAAAATTGCCCAAAGCATTCCAGATGAGGTCTCAACAGAGCCTGGTGTACTAACACTTCTCTGTCTCTACTGGAAATACCTCGCCTGATGTGTCCTAGGACTGCATAATCCTTTTTCACAGCCGCATCACAGTGGCAGCTCAGAGTCATCCTGTGATCAACCAATACACTCAGGACTCTCTCCTCCTCTGTTGTTTCCAACTGATAAATTTCCAGTTTATAGCAAAAATTCTTGTTGTTAGTCCCTAAGTGCATGACCTTGCCCTTTGAACTATAAAATTTCATCCCATTTCTATTACTTCAGTTTTCAAAGTCATCCAAATCTTATTGTATCATATTCAGGTCCTCCTCCATATATGGGCAATACCTCCCAACTTTATGTAATCCACACATTTTACTAGCACAATCCCACTTTATGTGCCAAGGTCAGTGACAAAAATGTTAAATAAGACTGGTTCCCAGACGGATCCCAGAGGAACTCCACTAGTAGACTCCCTTTAGTTTGACAGCTCACCTTTCAGTATTACTCACTGTAGTCTCCCTTTTAATTAGCACCTCACCCACCTTTTAATTCTCCTATTAATCCCCATATTCTGCAATTTAACTAATAATTTCTCGTGTGGAACTGTATCAAATGATTTATTGAAATCAGGAAGATTAGATCTACTGCATTTCCTTTGTCTAAAAAATAAGTTATCTTCTCAAAAAAGGAGATCAGGTTGGTTTGGCACAATCTACCTCTTGTAAAATTATTTTATATTTTATCCCAATTACCATTTACTTCTATGTCCTTAACTATTTTCTCTTTCAAAATTTGTTCCAAGTCCTTGCATCCATTCATCATGACTAGATTGAAATGGCTGGTTTAAATAAAGATATGGCATTGGAAAAAATGCCGAACCAAGCATTCTGTAGCTGTAGTCATTTTATAGGCAAAGTATTACAGATGAGCTATAGGAAATCAAATCTTGTGAAGTTTCTCTATTTGAAAGGGAAGATTTTAGCATCTCGTAATTTGAGAAATTAGATATTTATTCAACCCATGTTTTCTTCACCCACATAGTATTAATTTTGTAGCCTTCCTAAAAGATGATAATTTAAAGAGGTTTAGTAATAAGTTTTACTTTTTATACGCATTCAAAAAGTGCCAATTACGATGGTATCAAAGCCTCAGGTAAGACAAACTGCAGCTATTTCACTAAGCTAATATCACTAGAAAAACAAGCAGTTGAATCAAGTTATTTTCACTGCTACCTATTTACTGTACATATTTACAGTACATCACTGAGAAATTAGGGAAAAGCCTCAGGGAAAAATAGGACAAAGTGTAGTTATATTCCCCTCCCAATCTGTTCAAGCCTTGGGGGGGGGGGGGAGGGGGAAGGAAGAGTGGGTTATGGTTCTTCTTTATCTTGAGCAGTGCCAAATCAAAGAAAACTGGTTTTGTTTAGACAAATTAGGAAATAAACTCCAGCTAACCTGCCCTCAATTAGAAAAGAAGCTCAGATGGTTGGAGTGGAAGAGAGAAGAAAAGAAGACAAGGGAAAGGCTTCCTTGTCAATTTCCTTTTAACAAAGCATGCTGGGAAGGAGCACAGTCTGTACTCTCTATAAAATGCAGATTCACCAGACTCTCACTCAGTTTTAAAGAATATGCTGTGGGGGAGAGAAGTAATGTCGTATGCATTGGAAAGGACAAACGCAAGCTCTAGACCAATTCTGCTGTTTGAATTCCTCTAACTATATACATTATAAATTATATTCTTAATGGAACAGCTCATATATTTTACAGTCTACAAACCTAAAATAGCTTGAGTTTAAAGATACAGTATTTATTTTCCTTTACTTTGCTGCTACTGTGGTGGGTCAGACCTGCTGGTGATACTGTACAAGGAATTTTTGTAACTTCTGCCAATATTATCTAAAAGAAATTTCCCAAACATCTCTTATGTTTTCTGTAGCTTTAAAAAACATTACAAAAAGATGGCTTAATATCAGATATTTTAATCCTTTTTGGCTATAATCAAAACATTCTTTCTATCAGGACTCTCAGGACAAATTTCCAGAAAAACATGACATAGCATCTCTGGTCACTCACTTAAACTAAACTAATCTTGCTTTAGCTTCCTAGAAAGAATTCAACAAAAACACGTTCCCCCTTTTCATACCTTACATGTGCTGCCCAAGCCACTGTTACTATTAAAAAAGTCATCAGGTAGACTGCAATTTTCGTTAGTAGAAGCTGTTGAACACTTTCACCTAGTGTCTGAAATAAAATACAGTGTTATTAATAGAAAAAGCATATAATTGCAAAATATAGAGGTGAGGAATGTTACTCTACAATTGCTAGCAATATCTGTAAACAAGTCATAGTTTCACAGTGCGGAATAAATTTTTGAGAATGTCTTGCCTGCTAAAATATAGATTTCTTCCAACCATTTCCATTTTCTGATTTATCATCCATACAGTACCACAAAACAGAGTAGTGAGCTTATCAGACACTTGTAAGCCTTCTAGAATATCTGCTCCAATTACCTAGATGCCTGCATAAGATGTGCCAGGCTGTGGTATGCCAAATAAAAATAGGAACCATTGCTAAACAAACGTCTAGGGTTTTGGTACTGCTCACTTTTAAGGGGGAAGACAATCATTTGTGTTCACAGTTAAAGAAGCGTAACTGTTAATCAGGCCGGCCTATTGTGTATCCTTCATAAATTACTACACCTATCTGTGTCTCCATTTCCACATCTATGAAAGGGGGACAATGATAATTATCTTCATAAAGCACTTTGAGTTTTACTGGTGAAAAGTGCTATTCAAGAGCCTGGTATTACCACCTGTGCTAGGATGATCCTACACTGATTTAATTAAACGTATTTGTTAGCTGAATTGAAGATATCATTAGGGTTTGGGGGATTACTTAGATTACAGTTTCTGAGTGCAGTGAAATGGTTAAGAGCTATAGGAATGGTTTGTTTTACTGACATCTAACCTGCCATTCTGGACGTTGCTACAATATTTTAATTTATAGGATTAGCTTTTTAAAAAACCCTGAAAGATAACCATCTAGAAATCATCAAAATACAACACAAAACCAAACTCAAGATTTACCAGAGCTGTGTACTTTCAACACCACTTTATAGTGCAGAATGCTGGGGAATGAGAAAGTCTGACATGTCCAAACTGTCTTCATTCCATACAACCTGCCTCAGAAAAATCCTCCATATCTTTTGACCCAGAACAATCTCAAACCAAGATCTACTGACACAGTGCAGCCGAGAGGATCTGAGCACCATCACTGCCAGGAGATGTTGGAGATGGATTGGTCATGTGCTTCAGATGGAAACTGACTCCATCACCAGCGTAGCAATAAGATGGACACCTGAAGGCAAGCGAAAACAAGGCCGCCCAAAAACAACATGGTGAAGAGCTGTGGAAGGCGAGCTGAAAAACCTGGGGCACAGCTGGGGAACCATCAAAAGACTTGCCAGAAACAGACAGGAGTGGAGGAGCTTCATCACTGCCCTAAACGCCAGTGGTGTAATAGGAACATGATGATGATGATGAAAGATAACTAATAGGATGGATACATACTGATAATCATCTCTCTGCTGTTATAAACTGTGTGTCTAACTTGGAACACAAGCTCTGCGTGGCATCGACTTGTCACTTGACTTGTTGCTATATCATCATGACGTCTGTGACACTGTGTGAAAAGATATGGATTGATCCTTACATCCACCAACTACTGCAGGCCCTTCAACTTCACATACTGCCATAATTATTTCAGCAATCCTCATGGTGTCCATATACTAGGCACTGTATGGAGACATAGTGAGACAGTCCCTGGCAGAGTTACAGTCTAAATTGAGGAGATAAAGGGTAGGAAAGGAGACAGGCATGGAGGTGGAGTAACTTGCCCACGGGCAGTAACAGAACTGAGAATAGGTTCTAGGCGTCCTGACTTCCAGCCTAATATCTGACTCACTAGACCATGATGCCTCTGGTCACTGTGACATGACACTGTATTTCTGAGAAGCCTTGACCAGCAAATGTCTCTATTCAAAACTTCCCAAAGCTGGAATTTGAGGCAGGCATTCTTCAGAAGCCTCAGACATGTTTCCTTTCAGTGACTTGATTCCAGTACGTGAAGAAAGATGAGGCAGGGATGCAAGAGGCCAGAGGCCCCCAAACTGTCAAATGAGGACCCCAGAACCTGCTGGTCATGTACTGCTGGTTCCTCTACCTTATTTCCTACTGTTAACATATATTTAGCCAGTTAAGTTATTTAATGCATCTTCAATAGAAGTAATTTGCTGCAGTTGCCTAAGGAATATAGTGTGGCTGAGTGGGAGGGGAAGTGTCATAAGACAATCTTTATTAAAATGTGGTTCTTGCTATAAAAGTTTGATGATGCTGACACTACACAGATCTATCCAGAAGGTCTGTTTTCATTATGGTTCAATTTTGAGCTCTCTAATCTAAATACAATAAAATACTAAATACGTCTTTACAACCTGAATTGCTAGGCTTCATTTACTCATTGCTCTGTACAGGAGAACAGAAGACCAGACCATCTGATGTAAGGGCAAATCATTTTCTAAACCAAAAAAATGTTAATTAACAACCTAAACTCTAGTATTCAAAGTCCAAGAACTGATTTAGCAGCTATATCTCTACTTCCCCAAAAAACTTAAACTTGGTTTCCTTCTACTTACACTTATGGCCAAATATTGCTCTTAGTTACAATTCTGTAAATATGGCAGAACTCCGCTGACTTAATAGTTTATTGATATTCACATCAGTGAAGGAGAGGAATTTGGGCCTGTTGATCTACAGCTGACTCTTCTGCAATCCTGGAGCCTTAAAATTCTTCCTGTCTTGAAGGATAGTACTCTCCTGGGGGAGGGGACGAGACTTATCCCTTGGGAATTTTAAAGCTTTACAATTGCAGTATTTCTTTTTCCAGCCACTTTTACATCTGCCTCTATTGATTAAGCCTGAGTCCATTTTTTCTGCATTAGTAGCTATCCTATTCTATTACTCTGCATTCCCATTATTTTTCATAATTTAATGTCTTTAACCCATCCTTTTGATAAACATACACTTGTATTCTTTCCCTTTGTTTTAAGTGGCAAGTTCTATAGCTAGCTTTACTAACACCTCCAGCAAACAAAATACCCTTTGACACGTTAGCTGCCCTGTCATGTGCTTTCTCTTCAAAGGCCCTGTAATAATGGGTCTAACACGACGAATTCAATGGCAACCCTACCACTGAGCTCAACGGGTACAGAATCAATCTCTGTGACAGGCAATGCACTTTACCTTGGGACGTCAGTGTCAGAATCCCTTCCATTAAATTATCTCAACTTATATGGAAAGAACATAGTTGACCTCTTCTTTAATGCAAATACATCTGGCAGATCTTCTTAATGAATGTATGACTTTAGAGTAAATCTCTTATCTGAAAAATCATCTTTACATCAATAATTATTTAAATTTAGCCTTAAGTTTTTTTCTGACTAGGGATCTAATGGTTAGGTACCAATCTACTTGCATTAACTTACCTCAGAGAATCTATTTCTTGGCTTAAAACTCAGTGCAGACACACGGGTCTGCTTGCACTGATCTAATTGCAGGCTAAAGAAAGATCTAACTCAAGATATCACTTAATAAATGTTAAGCTCAACTTTGTTTTGCTGTCATAACTTGTTTCATCCCAAAAACAGATTTGTACAAAAGGGGGACATTAACTGCCAATTCTGTACAACCAATATTGGAGATAATTGGAGATATCGTATGGTGAAAAGTATAAGCCTACTGGATAGAAATTATTTCATCTCAGAAGTATTACTAAAGGATGTGTGCCTAGACTATTTGCTAACTGCAGTTCTTAGATATTCTGCAATTAATATGCTTTTCATACTAAGCACCTTATCCTACCAACACTCATGCAGATACATAACTCTGCTCATGCGACAGGTCACACTGATATTAATGGGACTAATCACAAGTGAAGTTACACACGTATTTAAAGGATAGGGGGTTATTTTTATTGATGTCTCCATTAGCAAAACATGGAAGAGGATGCATTTTGAAATACAGATCCTCCTATTAGCAAGGAAAGCTACCTTATTGAGGTCAGAACATGTAGGGATAAAGTGAGAAAGGCCAAAAGCCACGTAGAGTTGGACCCTGCAAAGGGAATTAAAACCAATAGTAAAAGGTTCTATAGCCATATAAATAAGAAGAAAACAAAGAAAGAAGAAGTGGGACCGCTAAACACTGAGGATGGAATGGAGGTTAAGGATAATCTAGGTGTGGCCCAATATCTAAACAAATATTTTGCCTCAGTCTTTAATGAGGCTAATGAGGAGCTTAGGGATAATGGTAGGATGAAAAATGGGAATGAGGCTATGGAGGTAGATATTACCACATCCGAGGTAGAAGCCAAACTAAAACAGCTTAATGGGACGAAATCGGAGGGCCCAGATAATCTTCATCCAAGAATATTAAAGAAACTGGCACATGAAATTGCAAGCCCATTAGCAAGAATTTTTAATGAATCAGTAAACTCAGGGGTTGTACCGTACAACTGGAGAACTGCTAACATAGTTCCTATTTTTAAGAAAGGGAAAAAAAGTGATCTGAGTAACTATAGGCCTGTTAGTTTGACATCTGTAGTATATAAGGTCTTGGAAAAATTTTTGAAGGAGAAAGTAGTTAAGGACATTGAGGTCAATGGTAATTGGGAAAAAATACAACATGGTTTTACAAAAGGTAGATCGTGCCAGACCACCCTGATCTCCTTCTTTGAGAAGGTAACAGATTTTTTAGACAAAGGAAACACAGTGGATCTAATTTACCTCGATTTCAGTAAGGCATTTGATACGGTTCCACATGGGGAAATATTAGTTAAATTGGAAAAGATGAGGATCAATATGAAAATTGAAAGGTGGATAAGGAACTGGTTAAAGGGGAGACTACAACGGGTCGTACTGAAAGGTGAACTGTCAGGCTAGAAGGAGGTTACTAGTGGAGTTCCTCAGGGATAGGTTTTGGGACCAATCTTATTTAATCTTTTTATTACTGACCTTGGCACAAAAAGTGGGAATGTGCTAATAAAGTTTGCAGATGACACAAAGCTGGGAGGTATTGCTAACACAGAGAAGGACCGGGATATCATATAGGAAGATCTGGATGACCTTGTAAACTGGAGTAATAGTAATAGGATGAAATTTAATAGTGAAAAGTGCAAGGTCATGCATTTAGGGATTAATAACAAGAATTTTGGTTATAAATTGGGGACATATCAGTTGGAAGTAACAGAGGAGGAGAAGGACCTTGGAGTACTGGTTGATCACAGGATGACTATGAACCACCAATGTGATATGGCTGTTAAAAAAGCTAATGCGGTTTTAGGATGCATTAGGGGAGGTGTTACTACCGTTATACAAGGCACTGGTGAGACCACATCTGAAATACTGTGTGCAGTTCTGGTCTCCCATGTTTAAGAAGGATGAATTCAAACTGGAACAGGTACAGAGAAGGGCTACTAGGATGATCTGAGGAATGGAAAACCTGTCTTATGAAAGGAGACTGAAAGAGCTTGGCTTGTTTAGCCTAACCAAAAGAAGGCTGAGGGGGGATATGATTGCTCTTTATAAATATATCAGAGGGATAAATATCAGGGAGGGAGAAGAATTATTTAAGCTTAGTACCAATGTGGACACAAGAACAAATGGATATAAACTGAACACTAGGAAGTTTAGACTTGAAATTAGACGAAGGTTTCTAATCATTAGAGGAATGAAGTTCTGGAACAGCCTTCCAAGGGGAGTAGTGGGGGCAAAAGACATAGCTGGCTTCAAGACTAAGCTTGATAAGTTTATGGAGGGGATGGTATGATGGGATAGCCTAATTTTGGCAATTAACTGATCTTTGGGCATAATTACCTGCTAATAATCAATGGTCTGTGATGGGATGTTAGATGCGGTGGGATCTGAGTTACTACAGAGAATTCTTTCCTGGGTGCTGGCTGGTGAGTCTTGCCCACATGCTCAGGGTTTAACTGATCGCCATATTTGGGGTCGGGAAGGAATTTTCCTCCAGGGCAGATTGGCAGAGGCCCAGGAGGTTTTTCGCCTTCCTCTGCAGCATGGGGCACGGGTCACTTGCTGAAGGATTCTCTGCACCTTGAGGTCTTTAAACCACGATTTGAGGACTTCAATAACTCAGACATAGGTTAGGGGTTTGTTACAGGAGTGGGTGGGTGAGATTCTGTGGCCTGCGTTATGCAGGAGGTCAGACTAGATGATCATAATGGTCCCTTCTGACCTTAAGTCTATGAATCTATTCTAGCCCAATAGAAGTAACTCCACCAGGGAAAGTTTTTTTACACTATAATCATGGGCAATACTCCCTGCCTGCTCTCTACAGGGAAAACGAGGGACAACACTAATTTGGTACCCTATTTTGAACTATACTAAGGTTCAGTCCCCCAAGCGCTTACTACTAGATTTTAAGGCTTCATGCTATGAAACTTGCCAATGATTTCAGCAGGACTACTCCTGGTATTAAGTACTGTGCCTGGAAATAAATGTTTGTATGAAAGAGCTACACCACCACCCATAGAATAAGAGAATATGCTATCTAGAGTGGCTTAGGTGGAAGTTTATATCCACAACTAAAGACATTTCCTTGAACTTTCATATGTTCCTCACATTCCATCTAAATTACATTAAAACAATGTAATATCGGGCTGTTAAGGCGGCGATCCTGTCCTCATAACACCCACCATCACCAGATAAAGAAACAGATCTGAAGATGGTTAAAGAAAACTTAGTTTGATAGCATCCTGTCTGGCAAGCAATCACTTATCAATAGTTGTGATTGTGAAATCCTCATTTCTTTATTGTTTTGTCTTTATGGTCCCCACTTCTCTATTCTTTGTCTGTATGATCTCTGTCTGATTCTTTGATTGTTTCTGTCTGGTAAATAATTAATTTGCTAGGTGTAAATCAATTAAGGTGGTGGGCTAGGATTGGTTAGAGAATTTTGTTACAATAGGTTAGGATTGGTTAGTAAAATTTTAGTAAAACGATTAAGGTACAGCTAAGCAGGACTCAAGTTTCACTATATAAACCGGGGTCCAAAAGTAAGTTCTTGGGAACCAACTCCAGGACACAGCCCCAAGATCGGCTGCCAGATCTTAACACCGTGCCAACCATACCGTGCAGAAACTGGAGTCCCCCAGATGACCTGATCCTGATTGGCCATCAAGAAAGTTTATCTGCCTTATTGGAAGTGGTGAGCATTGTATGTTTAGTGTGTGCATTCTGTTTTGGAAATGTTCATAAATAGAGGTTAAGTAGGATATTACTGTGTAAGGCCCTTTCACTGGTAAAAGACCCCGCAAACCCGCAGAGTGTAAGGTTATGCCCTGAGCCCACAGAAGGGTAAGGGTGAGTGCCTAAATTAACAGGGTTACACCTGTACCCTAGGAACTGGATAAAGGTGGGTGCCCCTAGACTGTGTGAGTAACAGAGAATTTTGTGCAGGTAACAGATTACATTAACCATTAAACTGATTAATAATTTTGGGGAAAATAAATAGCTTCTAAAATATCTTCCAACTTCCATTATACAGGCAGATTTTCCATCTCTTAATGTCTTCAAATTAAGGCTGGATGTCTTTCTGGAAGATGTTATAATCAGAGAAGTTATTGGGCTCAATACAGAGGTAACAAAGTGAAATTCCGTGGCCTGTGTTATACAGAAGGCCAGACTAGATAATCTAATGGTTCTTTCTGACCTTGAAATATATCATGTTTTTTTCTAATAAACCAAGTCTTTAGTACTTCAGTCCCTTCAGCTCCAGTTCAATAGTTCACCCATTAGAGAATGAACTGTTGGTTTCAGTTTTATTTAAGGTTTTATTTAAGGTTCTTAACTGGAAAAAAACCCTGAACCTTGAAGTAAAATTGCAATGTCATTCTAACACTCACAGAGACAGAATAAACATGTAACAAAATACTAAATATACAATACCTGATCTGGATGTATCTTTGTGTGGGCCACAGGCAAAATCTGAAATAAGAAAATCACATTATTGGGTGGAATATGTAAGCCTCTCATTCTACTCTACTAGAAAGTGAGCTTCATCATACCAAAAAATATTTAAAATCACAGATAGAAGATGTTCATATGAAATTATATAATGACTCGCAAGACAAGTGATTTGCTGACTGCTGATGGAATACACATTTATTTCCTGCAAAGTAGGGATAAAGCTCACTCGTCTTGATAAAGCAACTTTTACTTGAATTTGTTGATGTGAAAAACATTTGCATAACTTTTAAGTTGCTGGATTTAATTCCAATACTTCAGGTTTCAATGAAGTCTCATTATCGGTCTCACTAAAAGTAGTAAGGTTTTAAATGAATGTGATGTCTAAGACATTTAAGTGGCGATTAAAATTCAGGGTGTTTCCTAGACACTGTCATTATTTTAACCAATCCTACTTCCAGTAAATGTAAAACATTTTGTATTAATACAAACATTTTTTTTAAAATTAAAACTAAATACCACAGCACTTTAAATCCAAATGCCTGTAAGCACTATCGGTATTTAAAAATTCCAATACTGGTATTAATATTGCAACACCATGAACTGACCTGATGTGTTGCTTTCCATCTCTAACAGAAATACTATAATACAAAAAGTTGAAAGTTATTTGTATTATAGTGGCACCTAATCACCATTCTCTTAAAGAAGTACTGTAATGGAAAACAATAGTCTGGGTTCACAAAATGAGAAAAGAAGGCATTTACTTAATTCTGTTGCTCTAATCTAATGGGAGCAACAGTTTTTAAAAGTAAAATTGACTATGGTCTTTTCTCTAGACTGCCCCATTAACCTTACTGGGAGTCAGAAGCAAATCCAGATAAGAATGTACTCCTTTGTATATACATGTACTGAACCCTGTATATGTTTCTGACCAATAACTTCCCTTTCTCTAAGACTAATACTGCCATCTCTTTACAGTGTACAACTGTACATGCAGAATTTTAATTCTAATTTCTCTGCTTTTCCCCAGGAACATTGGATGTCTATGCACTGGACCAGGGGTTGGCAACCTTTCAGAAGTGATGTGCCGAGTTTTCATTTATTCACTCTGATTTAAGGTTTCGCGTGCCAGTAATACATTTTAATGTTTTTATAAGGTCTCATAAAGTCTATAATATATAACTAAACTAGTGTTGTATGTAAAGTAAATAAGGTTTTTTAAATGTTTAAGAAGCTTCATTTAAAATTAAATTAAAATGCAGAGCCCCCAAACTGGTGGCCAGGACCCAGGCGGCGTGAGTGCCACTGAAAATGAGCTTGTGTGCCGCCTTCAGCACACGTGCCATAGGTTGCCTACCCCTGCACTGGACCATGCTAGATAACACTTTGCACATATACGGGGCTTTTATCTTCAAAGTTCTGTACAGATACCATCCATTATGTCCAGTCTTCCCTAGCACTGTGACAGCTGGGCACCTTGGCTAAGTAGCGTCCTGCACGGATTTTGAAAAGAAGCTGAACCAACCAAGTGACAATTGACCAACAAATGATGGGTAAGCTTGGGCTACTGGAGATTACATAATTTCCTAATTGTATTACACATGTATATGTAACTTATATGGTGTCTCTCCCTCATTCCTATTGCCTTAAAATGTAATCACTTTGGGGCAGAGACCTGGCTGCCTGTATATCTGAACAGCACTCAGCACAATGGGGCTCCAATCCTGACAGCAGCCTCCAGGTGCTAATGCAATAAAAGTCATACATTGTCAAGAGCTTGGGGCCACACCTGGACAGTGGCTTAAATAGGGACACTATTCAAAATGGGTTTGCTCTGAAGCTGCGCCTTCCTAGAGAACAATGGAGAGGATGAAAGGCGGGTGGGGAGGGGGGAGAGATAAGGGATGGGGGGACTCAAAGTGGAGTGAGGATAGGTAAGAGCATGAGGGGGCAGTGAAACAGGGTGAGGGTCCAAGGGGGTGAGGCCAAATA
Organism: Mauremys mutica; assembly: GCF_020497125.1. Taxonomy (NCBI): domain Eukaryota; kingdom Metazoa; phylum Chordata; order Testudines; family Geoemydidae; genus Mauremys; species Mauremys mutica. The sequence goes on from NC_059077.1 coordinate 122,762,102, forward strand.
AGAGAGAAGATTCCAGGAGATAGGGGCTCAAAGGGGAGCAAAGGAGTGGGTGCAAAGAGAAGAGGGCGAGGGTAGTCTGCAGGGGTGGGACAAAGGGGGGCAGATGCTGGGGGCACTTGGGGCAGGGACATTCTGGGAGAAGGGGCAGAGGAGTCAGGTAGTGGGGACGCTCCGGGGGTGTGGAGTAGGGGCTGGTGCTAGGGCACTTCGGGGGCGAGGTGGAGGGGGCGTTCGGGACAGTCTCCGGGAGACGGGGCAGAGGGAGGTGGAGATGGAGGCACTCAGGGGGGTGGAAGGAGGGTGGGTGCACGCCTAGAGAGGACAGAGCGGGTGGGGCACTCCAGGGAGTGGGGGGCACTCCGGGGGGTGGGGGGCAGGGGCACTCCAAGAGGGGGGGGTCGGGGCAGGAGGTGGGGGTCGCTCTAGGAGGGGGGGTCGGGCCGGGGGTCGCTCTAGGACGGGGGGTCGGGCCGGGGGTCGCTCCAGGGGGGCGGGCTCCCCCAGGGCAAGGCTCGGCGCCGGGCGGGCCCCGGCCGCACTCACGCACCATGACGGTGGCGATGATGGAGAGCAGCGCGTCGCTATAGGCCAGGAGCCGGTGCGAGGCCTGGGTGCTGCCCAGCTCCCCGCTGTGCCGCGGGGGGGCCGCGGCCGGGGCCGCCTCCCCCTCCGCCTGGGGCCGTGGCGCGGACATGGGCGCACCGGGCGGAGCCGCGTCCTGCCGCCACCGGGAGAGGGGAGGATTGGGGGGAGGGGAGTGAAATAAGCCCGGCCCCTAACGGCGGCGTCACCCGCCCCGCGGGCCAGGCGCAGAGCGCGGGCAAGGGAAGGGGCGAGAGGGCCGGTCAGAGCTAGGGCTGAGGGGCGGGGGGTCGGTACAGGGGGCAGAGCTGGGTCTCTCAGGGGGACGGAACAGGCAGAGCTGGGTCTCTGGGAGTAGGGGGTCTGCGGGGGGGGGGTCGGTACAGGGGGCAGAGCTGGGTCTCTGGGAGGGGGGGTCGGGGGGATGGAACAGGCAGAGTTGGGTCTCTGGGAGGGGGGGTGTCTAGGGTCACCAGACAGCAAGTGTGAAAGATCGGGACAGGGGGTGAGGGGGTAATAGGACCCTATATAAGAAAAAGACCCAAAAATCGGGACATCTGGTCACCGGGGGGGGGGGGCTCTGGGAGTGGGGTGTCAGTACAGACAGAGCTGGGTCTCTGGGAGTAGGGGTGTGTGTGCGGGGGGGGGGTTGGTACAGGGGGCAGAGTTGGGTCTCTGGGAGTGTGGGGGTCTGAGGGGCGGGGGGGGACGGAACAGGCAGAGCTGGGTCTCTGGGGGGGTCTGAGGGGTGGGAGTGATGGAACAGGCAGAGCTGGGTCTCTGGGAGTGGGGGGGTCTGAGGGGGGGGGGGATGGAACAGGCAGAGTTGGGTCTCTGGGAGGCAGGGGTCTAGGGTGACCAGACAGCAAGTGTGAAAGATCGGGACAGGGGGTGAGGGGGTAATAGGACCCTATATAAGAAAAAGACCCAAAAAATCGGGACTGTCCCTATAAAATCGGGACATCTGGTCACCCTGGGGGGGGCGCTCTGGGAGTGGGGGGTCGGTACAGGTAGAGCTGAGTCTCAGGGGGGTCTCTGTGAGTGGAGGGGGTCTGAGGGGTGAGGGGACGGAACAGGCAGAGCTGGGTCTCTGGGAGTAGGGGGTCTGAGGGGTGGGGGGATCAGTACAGGCAGAGCTGAGTCTGGGGGGGCGGGTGAGGAGAGCTCTAGTTCCTAGAGGTCAGGCGACAGCGCAAGCAAGGCCTGTTGGGAAGGGGGACAGGTTATAAGTGAAACCTGTTGCATAGAACAGCGAGACAGCCAGGGGGAGCAGTGTGTCTGGGAGTTTCTTCAGTCCTCAGTCTAGGGAAGGGAGCTGGGAAAAGAGCCAGGGATGGGCTGTGTCCAGAGGCCTAGAAAAGGCCAGAGACTAGAAATGAACCAAGATGCAGCTGGTACTCTCACCTTAAAGGAGTGTCTCCTTCAGCAGTAAATTAGTAGTTTCTTAACATTATGTCAGAAATAAGAAGTCATGCATATAACTAGCCTAGTGAACAGTGTATCCTTTATATATGTCCGTATATAAAGATAATATATAAGATGATGATGCTATCCATTGTTCCCCTTGTTGCATATTTCCTATTGTCCCGCTTGTTGCATCCTTCTTTTAAATTAGAATGTCAACTCTGCTTTGTACAGTGTGCGGTAGAGTCCAGTCCTGACTGGGGGTGTTTGGGATGGCCATAATACTGGTAATATATTTAAACTTTTTGTTATGGTGTGCTGGAGTAGAATTTCTATAATTGGATGAGTTGCTGGGTACTATGAGACATTCATATGGTGTTGCAGGTTTATGTAAATTGCCGTAGCTCTTGTAAGCTTGTGTTTCTCTAGTGTAACAAGTAATATGTGGCTCTCTGTAGTGAAAAATTATGTTAGTGTTCTACAAAGTTGAAAAGTGGTCACTTGAATAAAATTATAAGCTATTTTAAAACTATATATATTTGCAAATTTTATGCCTCAGAATTGAGGCTGGGGTAGTGTAAGCTGAGTAGAATGAAATACAAATACTGTCTAAAGGCTCCTACTATCTATTTTGGGGAGAAGTTGAAAAGTGGGTTTATGTTTGGGGAGATAGCTTCAGCCATAAGTATGGAATAGTTCTAATCTGAGAAATGAGAGTATAAAAAGGTGCATTTTCACTGCTGCCTCTGTGGATTCAGTCATAACTATTTTATTTAATGCACATAAGATCAGACTACCTTTTTACTCCTGCAAAACACAGTTCTAGCAAAATGAAGTGGGTTCTTACCTGGTTGGTTTATCAGCAGAATTAAATTCTGTAAGCACCATTGCCTGTGCAATCACACTATCTTCATTATTTCTTTGCCACCCCACTTAAAGCTATAGGGTAACACAGGTATTATTGAAGGCAACATTTTCTCTGCGGAATCTGTTGCTGGTGGATGAAGAAAATAATCTTTCACTTCATTAGACTGAGCTTGAAGAGCTGAATTGGAGAACAGGGTGTCAACTGAGCTAACGTGATATGGAAATTACTGAGATAAACATAGAATAAGGTTGCCAAGTGTCTGTTGCCAGGAACTCCCAGTTGAAAAGGGACCCTGGTGGCTCTGGTCACGACCGCTGACTGGGCCGTTAAAAGCACGGTCAGTGGTGTTGCAGGGCTAAGGCAGGTTAGTCTCTACCTGTCCTGGCACCGTGCTGCAGCCGGAAGTGGCCAGAAGGTCCAGCTCCTAGGCTGGGGCGGGGGGGCATGGAGTTCAGTGCACTGCCCGAGCACTGGCTCCACACTCCCATTGGCTGAGAACTGTGGCCAACGGGGGCTGGGAGGGAGGTGCCTGCGGGCCAGAGCAGCACAAGGAGTCTTCTCCCCCCGCACCTAAGAGCTGGACCTGCTAGCCACTTCTGGGGCGCACCACAGTGCCAAGGCAGGCAGGGAGCCACCTGAGGTAAGCCTGCACCCCAAGCCCCAGCCCTGAACCCTCCCAAACCCAGAACCCCCTCCTGCATCCCAAACCCCTCATCCTCGGCCCCACCCCAGAGCCTGTACCCCCTTCACACCCCAACCCCATGCCTCAACCTGCAGCCCCCTCCCACACTCTGAATCCCTCACCCCCACTCCCCAGGCTGGAGCACCCTCCTGCACCCCAAACCCTCAGCCCCACCCCAGAGCCCTCACCCACTCCCGCACCCCAACCCCAATTTTCTGAGCATTCATGTCTTGCCATACAATTTCTATTCCCAGATGTGGCCCTCCGGCCAAAAAGTTTGTTCACCCCCTCCCACACCCCAACTCCCTGCCCCAGCCCAGAGCCTCCTCCTGCACCCTGAACCCCTCATTTCTGGCCCCACCCTGGAGCCTGCATCCCCAGTTAGAGCTCTCACCCCTTTCTGCACTCTAACCCCCTGCCCCAGCCCAGTGAAAGTGAGTGAACATGGGGGAGAGCGAGCCACTGAGGGAAGGGGAATGTAGAGAGTGAGGGTGGGGCCTTGGGCAAGGGGCAGGGGAGGGCTGGTCCTGAGAAGGGGTGGGGTGAGGATGTTTGGTTTTGTGTGATGAGAAAGTTGCCAACCCTAACATAGAACCATTTCTACAGTAATGTCTCAGGGTACGTCTACACTACGGGATTATTCCGAATTTACATAAACCGGTTTAGTAAAACAGATTGTATAAAATCGAGTGCACGTGGCCACACTAAGCACAATAAATCGGTGGTGTGCGTCCACGGTCCGAGGCTAGCATCGATTTCTGGAGCGTTGCACTGTGGGTAGCTATTCCGTAGCTATCCCATAGTTCCCGCAGTCTCCCCCGCCCCTTGGAATTCTGGGTTGAGATCCCAGTGCCTGATGGGGCAAAAATCATTGTCGCGAGTGGTTCTGGGTAAATGTCGTCAGTCATTTCTTCCTCCGGGGAAGCAACGGTAGATAATCATTTCGCGCCCTTTTTGCCTGGATTGCCCTGGCAGACGCCATATCATGGCAGCCAAGGAGCCTGTTTTGCCTCTTGTCACTGTCACCGTATGTGTACTAGATGCCGCTGACAGAGGCGATTCAGCAGCGCTACACAGCAGCATTCATTTGCTTTTGCATGATAGCAGAGATGGTTATCAGCCATACTGTACCATCTACCATGCCATTGTAAATTGGCAATGAGATGATGGTTACCAGTCCTTTTGTGCTGCACCATCTGCTGCTGTCATAGGTGCCCCTGGCTGAGATCGGCCGGGGGCGCAAAAGACAAAAATGGGAATGACTCCCTGAGTCAATCCCTCCTTTATGGTATCTAAAAATAGAATAATTCCTGCGTAGAATATGGGGCAAGTGTACTAGAGAACCAGTGTATCAGAGAACCAGAAAGCACAGCCGCTCCATGTCAGATCCCGCAGAAATGATGAGCTGTATGCTATTCACAGGGGGTGCCCCTGCAACAACCCCACCTGTTGATTCCCTCCTCCCCCAACCTTCCTGGGCTACTGTTGCAGTGTCCCCCCATTTGTGTGATGAAGTAATAAAGAATGCAGGAATAAGAAACAGTGACTTGTTAGTGAGATATGAGGGGAAGGCAGCCTCCAGCTGCTATGATAGTCCAGACAGGACATTAAGCAGTGTGGGGGAGAGGAGCCCAGCATCCGGCTGCTATGATAGTCCAGGCAGAACAGAATCTTTTCTTTACACATGAAGGGCGGGGGCTGATGGAGCTCAGCCCCCTGTTGCTATGATGAAGACAGTTACCAGTCATACTGCACCATCTACCAGGAATGATCAGGAGTTTTTTACCCAGGCGCCCCCGGCCGACCTCACCGGAGGCCAGCCAGGAGCACTCATGGGCTGATGATGACAGATACCAGTCATTTTGCACTGCACCATCTGCCACAAGGCTGATGATGATGATGGATATCAGCCATCCATGGGGAGGGGCGAGGATGCTGCCGTTGACTGCTGCAGCATTGCGTCTATCAGCAGCATTCAGTAAACATAGGGTGACATTTAAAAGAGTCGAGAGGATTTTTTTTCCCTTTTACTTCTGGGGGTAGGTGAGGTGGGTAAATTGACGAGCTATGCCCTGAACCACCGTGGACAATGTGTTTGACACTACAGCCATTTGGAGCTCAGCCAAGAATGCAAATGCTTTTCGGAGACTGCAGGAACTGTGGGATAGCTTGAGTCCTCAGTCCCCCCCCCCTCCCTCCATGAGCGTCCATTTGATTCTTTGGCTTTCCGTTATGTTTGTCACGCAGCAGCATGCTGAGTCCCTGCTGTGGCCTCTGTCTGGAGATTTTTTAAAAACGCTTTGGAATTTCGTCTTCTGTAACGGAGCTCTGATAGAACAGATTTGCCTACCCATACAGCGATCACATCCGTACGGTCCATGCTGGAGCTCTTTTTGGATTTGGATTTCGGACTGCATTGCCACCCGTGCTGATCGGAGCTCCACGCTGGGCAAACAGGAAATGATATTCAAAAGTTCGCGGGGCTTTTCCTGTCTACCTGGCCACTGCATCCGAGTTCTGATTGCTGTTCAGAGCGGTCAGTGGTGCACTGTGGGATACCGCCCGGAGGCCAATACTGTCGATTTGCGGCCACACTAACCCTAATCCGATATGGCAATACCGATATTAGCACTACTCCTCTCGTTGGGGAGGAGTACAGAAACCGGTTTAAAGAGCCCTTTATATCGATATAAAGGGCCTCTTAGTGTGGTCGGGTGAGGCGTTAAATCGGTTTAACGCTCCTAAAATCGGTTTAAACGCGTAGTGTAGACCAGGCCTTAGAATAGATCCTTCCTTCAAACACATGTAAATGTCTGCTGCTGTCCAGCACTCCCTCTTGTGGCCAGGCAGGGACAGTGCCTGCTTGGTTTTTTTCCAATTACTCAGACCACATTACTTCAGACAAAATACCTCCTTTGGGTGGTCTGGTTTACTAGCTCTTTTTACAGAGCACAAACAACTTTTTTAGTATCCTGAGTTCACTCCCACTCCGGGTCCATAAAAGCGACCAAGTAGGCTTCCTTTCCCCATGTTAATGAGATCCTAGCCCTCCTCCTGCAGCTGGGCTATACTTCAGCCTGTCCCTTCCTCTCTTGAAACCAGGAATCCCCATCTCTCCTCCTGGGAGCTGGGTGTAATTCAGTTGTAGGGCTTCAGCCAGCTTCTCCTCCCATTGACTCTTTTTTCTCCCAGTCAATCCTTTTGCTTTCAGACTAGAAGGATTCAGCAAGCAGACTTTCTCCTGCTATTTTCTCCACTCCTATGAGGGAGGAAGCAGTATATATGCTGGTCCCCTTCCAAATGCTCATCCCAATTTGCTGGGACACAGGGGACTTAGGTACATCAGGCATCCCAACCCACTGAAGAGCCATGCCTCAGGACAGGGGTGGATTGAATGACCCCCTAGGCCCTCCTACCCTTAAGGGGACAGACTACCCCATCACACATGGAAAATAGAGGAGAGGGGAACTGTGGCAAAGATTCAATTACATTTTTTTTTAAATAAAATGCTCTTGGGCTGAGCTCTTAAATGATGTGATAAATACTGGCAGAATATGCCTGACTTGAGCTGGAACAGGTGCAGGCCTCTGGACTGGAGCTGAAAATGTAATTATTGAAGACAAAAAAGGGTCTTTTGGTTTGGTGTTGGTGTAGCTGCAGTGTGTAGCTACATCTAAAATTAACATTGCTGAATTGTTTCCAAGATAAAAGGTCTGCCAGTTGCTTATATAACACACAAACTTTCACCTATCAAAATACTGCCTTTTGGGACTGGTCCCCAGATTGAAAGTTTTTTTGTTGTTTTGTTTTTTTAAAGCTTGAGCAAGAAAAAGTTCAGTTGTTCTTCATCAGGAAAAAGGGATGGGGGAAAGATCTTGCTATTAAGCAAAATATTTTTTTTAAAATCACCTGCAGATGTCTTGTGCTATGGTGACAATCCACTTGGATTTCTGTAATTTATAATACTTTCAACATACTTAACACATACACTAGCTTTTAATCATAAGGTAGCAGAGATGTACTAGTAATAATTTCCGAGTGCTGTATTAATGCAGTGTATGTGTCCATAGGAGAAGCAGTGGAGCATGAACTCAAGGTGTGTATGGAATGAGGTAAAGCTGCTTGAAACGGAGTGCCTCATAATGTGTATTTACACAGTTTTGGGTTCTTCACTATGTAAGCATTTCTTTACCTATTTGCATGCAATGCTATCTTGACAAGGCTGATTCCCCACTGTGGCACTTTGAGTACAGAAGTTGGGGGCCCTCAAGGATTCTAAAAATGAATACTGGCCACTCCAGGCTGGTATTAAACTCCCCAGGTTACAGCTTTTCTTTGACCTTGGATGGTAGATGCTGCTACCACTCAGATGCAAAAAAAAAAAAACCCTTTGGACCCAGGAAGGGAATTCCTCCCTGTGGGGTACCCTCAAGTCCTTTCACACACACCCTCCAGGGAAGAGCTGAGAAAGAAAACAAAGGAAATCAGCTGTTGCCATCACCTAATTAAACAACATATATACAAACCTTTTAGGACACAAACAACCCAATCCTGTTCTTTAAAAAGGTAAATTTTACTAAAAAAAAAAAAAAAGAAAATACATCTGGAACTTAGGCTATTGCTAGATTTAGAAAGAGCAAATATAATAAAGCTTCAAGAATGGTTTTCTTGAGATCCAGCTTAAAGGTTGCAAGCAAAACAAAAGCATTTGGGGGTTAGCACAGAGGAGTCCACAGACCTTACAGAAATAAGAGATAAACCTAATCGCCTCTTTCTAGACATTTCATGATCTACTTACATATCTGGGGTTCCAAAATGAGTAGTTTTTAGGTATGATCTGGTGATTTTCATACCTGGTTCACAGCTTTTTACAGCATAGCTTTAGCCCTGTTTTTGCTCTGTCCCCTCCCTCTGGAGAACAACAACAGACAAACAAAGGGAAAGTTTTTTCCCCCCAAATTTTAAAAAGTTCTGTCCCTCCCATTGGCTTTTTTGGTCAGGTGCCCGCTCCCTTTCTTTTACCTATGGGCTTTTTTAACCCTTTACAGGTAAAGCACGTAGAGAATAGCTACTAACAGGGATTTTGTAGATGGCTGGCTGTCCATAAAAGGGAGCTACCCCCCCCACCCCCTTCGATTATCACATATCTAGAAGTATTTAAACTGTGACTGGTTTAAATTCTTAACCTGAACCCAAGCTAAGGCCCTGATGGTGCAAATGCTAACACACAGAACAGGTCTGTTGCAGCGAGGAGGTGCTAAGTGGCTCTGCCTCCCCGGACATAAATCCCGGTAATGAGATGGGGGGTAAAAGGGGGCTCAGAAAAACCCTGCAGTTTCTTCTTAGCACAGGGAGCTGTGATGCCTCTTCTGCTTTTAGCCACTGATAGCAGCTTCCTCCACTGCTCCCCCTGTTGGCTGTACATACCTCAGTGGTATTTCCAGCCTAGCAAAGAGGTCTATGGTATGCTTGCGGGGAAGATTACATGGGAGGAAAGAGACCTCCCATGAGAATGGAGAGGCCTCATTATAAAGAATGTAGAGACATCACCTCACCTCAAAGTAGGGAAGAAGAATAGGGGCAGAGTCTGGGAGAACTGTAAAGATTCTCAGAGGAGATAACAGGGTGGTGAGAGACTCAAGCCAATGGGGTAGGTGATCGCTCAATCCATCAAAGAGAGGGAAAAGGAATGGGGGCAAAGACACCCAAATTGGGGGGAGGATGTTGGCATGGACCCTTCAACACGTGTCTGGTATTTGCCAAATCTTGCGTTAAAATGCTAAGTGATAAGCTAAAACGTCTTAATTTTAAATCCAGGATACTGTCATCTCTCAAAACTTTCTGGACATGAACCCCAGACCTTTTTTTTGGCCTCTTCAGAGTTTCCTGTATTTCTCCACCTTTGGGTTGGCTGGCTATGGGCCTGCATGTAAGTAACTTATGTGAGTAGCCTAACTGAGGTCAATAGGAACACTCTTACCTGTTAACTTGTGTGTGTGTGTGTTTGCTGAATTGGGGCTAAGATCTTACTTTCTTGGGGACTAAGAAATACTTCAGATTCACAGAGTTTAAGGCCAGAAGGGACTATTCGCTCATCTAGTCTTATCTCCTATATATCACAAGCCATTAATTTTCACCCAGTTACCCCTGTACTGAGTGCAATAACTTGTGTTTGACTAGATCATATCTTCCAGAAAGGCTTCCGGTCTTGGTTTGAAGACCTTGAGGAACGAAGAAACCACCACCTCCATTGGTTGGTTGTTCCAATGGTTAAATACCCTGATTGTTAAAAATGTGTGTCTAATTTCTGATCTGAATTTGTCTGGCTTCAGCTTCCAGCCACTGGGTTCTTTTATACCTTTTCCCACTAGATTAGAGCCTTTTAAAACCTGGAATTTTCTCCCTGTGAAGATACTTACCCCCTGTAATTAAGTCAATTTAGTTTTTATGGTAAGCTAAAGAGATTGGGCTCTTTAAGGATCTGTCTACAGTGCAATTAAAAACTCATGGCTGGTTCTTGCCACCAGACTCAGGCTCATGGTGCTTGGGCTAAGGGGCTATTTAATTGCAGTATAGACATTTGGGCTTGGGCTGGGCTCCCTCCAATAGAACCCCTCAGGGGGGAGTGTCCCAGAGCTCGGGCTGCCCCTGAAGCCCAAATGTCTACACCACAATTAAACAACCCTTTACGTGAGCCCAAGTGAGCCCAAGTCAGCAGGCACAGGCCAGCTGAGATTGTCTCTCCAGTCCTCAAACAGTTTTTGGGGGTTTTCTGTACCCTCTCAAAATGTTCAACTTCTCAGACTACCAATCCTCTATTCCTTTCACACTCAAAACTTCCAGTGATGTCTCTGAATTCTGTGTAGAGGAACATTAATGTGTCAGTTCATACTTAGTAAGAGATAAAAGTACATAGGAACTATTCTCAAAATAGTGCCTGGGTATTTTTAGTTTGCATCATTGTCTTCCCTCTCCTACTTGGTACTTTGTTTAAAAATACAGTAAAGCAATAAATTAAATGAATTAATAATTTTCAGAAAGGCTCTATAAAATTCATTGATGTTGGTTGAAAGTCCTTTTATTGCTCCAGATTACATACCCTTTTGAGCAATCACTGCTCTACAAATATTGCCCAAATGTCTGAGCACTGGGTTCCTTCAGCACAGGGCACTGAAAGCTTTTTCCTCTTCAGCAAATTAGATGGGGCAGGCAGACGTTGCCAAACTGATACCAGTGGCCTGTGCACTAATTGCAATTGCTGATGGTCTATGAAGAGCTAACTGCTCATATGGCTGTGGCTTCTAACAGAAGGCTTGTTTTCACTGCAGAGCTAACGGGAGTTATAACTGAAGTGTTTCAGAGTAGCAGCCGTGTTAGTCTGTATCCGCAAAAAAACCTGAAGTGTTGAGTGTGGTGGTACTTTAACATAGAATCATAGAAGATTAGGGTGGGAAGAGACCTCAGGAGGTCATCTAGTCCAACTCCTTGCTTAAAGCAGGACCAACACTAACTAAATCATCCCAGCCAGAGCTTTGTCAGGCCGGGCCTTAAAAATCTCTAAGGATGGAGATTCCACCACCTCCCTAGGTAACCCATTCCAGTGCTTCACTGCCCTCCTAGTGAAATAGTTTTTCCTAATAGCCAACCTAGACTTCCTCCACTGCAACTTGAGACCATTGCTCCTTGTTCTGTCATCTGCCACCACTGAGAACAGCTGAGCTCCATCCTCTTTGGAACCTTCCTTCAGGTAGTTGAGGGCTGCTATCAAATCCCCCCTCACGCTTCTCTTCTGCAGACCAAATAATCCCAGTTCCCTCAGCCTCTCCTCATAAGTCATGTACCCCAGCCCTCTAATAATTTTCATTGCCCTCCACTGGACTCCTTCCAATTTCTCCATATTCTTTCTGTAGTGGGGGGCCCGAATCTGGACACAGTACTCCAGATATGGCCTCACTGGTGCCGAATAGAGGGGAATAATCACCTCCCTCGATCTGCTGGCAGCGCTCCTACTAATACAGCCCAATATGCCATTAGCCTTCTTGGCAACAAGGGCACACTGTTGACTCATATCCAACTTCTTGTCCACTGTAACCCCCAGGTCCTTTTCTGCAGAACTGCTGCTTAGCCAGTTGGTCCCCAGCCTGTAGCAGTGCATGGGATTCTTCCGTCCTAAGTGCAGGACTCTGCACATGTTCTTGTTGAACCTCATCAGATTTATTTTGGCCCAATCCTCCAATTTGTCTAGGTCCCTGTGGACCTATCCCTGCCCTCCAGCATATCTACCTCTCCCTCCAGCTTAGTATCATCCGCAGACTTGCTGAGGGTGCAATCCATTCCAGTATCCGGATCATTAATGAAGATGTTGAACAAAACTAGCCCCAGGAACCCACCCCTGGGGCACTCTGCTTGATACCGGCTGCAAACTAGACATCGAGCTGCTGACCACTACCTGTTGAGCCTGACAATCTAGCCAGCTTTCTATCCACCTTATAGTCCATTCATCCAATTCATACTTCTTTAACTTGCTGGCAGGGATACTGTGGGAGACCGTATCAAAAGCTTTGCTAAAGTCAAAGTATATCATGTCCACTGCTTTCCCCATATCCACAGAGCCAGTTATCTCATCATAGAAGGCAATCAGGTTGGTCAGGCATGACTTGCCCTTGGTGAATCCAGGCTGACTGTTCCTGATCACCTTCCTCTCCTCCAAGTGCTTCAAAATGGATTCCTTGAGGACCTGCTCCATGATTTTTCCAGGGACTGAGGTGAGGCTGACCGGTCTGTACTTCCCCGGATTCTCCTTCTTCCCTTTTTAAAAGATGGGCACTATATTTGCCTTTTTCCAATCGTCTGGGACCTCCCTGGATCACCACAAGTTTTCAAAGATAATGGCCAATGGCTCTGCAATCACATCAGCCAACTCCCTCCACACCCTTGGATGCATTCCATCTGACCCATGAACTTGTGCATGTCCTACTTTTCTAAATAGTCCTTAACCTGTTGTTTCACCACTGAGGGCTGCACACCTGCTCCCCATACTGTGCTGCCTAGTGCAGCAGTGTGGGAGCTGACCTTGTCTGTGAAGACTGAGGCAAAAAAAGCATTGAGTACTTCAGCTTTTTCCACATCCATCTGTCTCTAGGTTGCCTCCCCCATTCAGTAAGGGTCCCACACTTTCCCTGACCTTATTGTTGCTGACATACCTCTAGAAACCCTTCTTGTTACTCTTAACATCCCTTGCTAGCTGCAACTCCAGTTGTGCTCTGGCCTTCCTGATTATGCATGCTGGAGCAATAATTTTATATGCCTCCCTCGTCCTCTGTCCAAGTTTCCACTTCCTGTAAGTTTCCTTGTTGTGTTTAAGCTCACTGAATATGTCTCTGTTAAGCCAAGTTGGTTGCCTGCCATACTTGCTGTTCTTTTTCTGCACATCAGGATGGTTTGATCCTGCGCCCTCAATAAGGCTTCTTTAAAATACAGCCAGCTCTCCTGGACTCCTTTCCCCCACATATTAACCTCCCAGGGGATCCTGCCCATCAGTTCCCTGAGGGAGTCAACATCTGCTTTTCTGAAGTGCAGGGTCTGTATTCTGCTGCTCTCCTTTCTTCTTTTGTCAGGACCTTGAACTCGACCATCTCCTGGTCACTGCTGCCCAGAATTGGCTTGGCTCAGGTACAAGCAACAGCTCGAGCTAGCACAACTAGTGAGCTGCTAATCCTATCACTCTGTGCAGCTCAAGTGTTGTTCTGCCCTCACCTGAGGTAGGTTAACCTGAAGAGTTAACTGAAGTATAGATAACCAGAGTTAACTCTGCAATGACGACCTAGCCTGAGACAAAACTGATGGGAGTGGGAAGGTGAAAATTCCTCACATCCGCTCTGCAGTGATGTATATGCAATACTTGACAATGGCTAGGCAACTGGTGTGCTGCGATGGGTTAGTAATTTAAGGAGCAATCAGTTAACTGTTTGTCCTTCCTCGTTTGTGTGTACTCCGCTGATAACTCCAACAATAGACCAAGATTTTCAGAGTAATTTTTGGTGCCTCCATTTGTGGGTGCTCTACTTGAGACACCTTAGAGGCTTGTGTTTCAGGCAGTGAGCACCTGCTGTCTAAAACAGGCCCCTTTAAAGTGTCTCAGGCAGAGCAATGGGCACCAAAAGTCATTAGTAATTCTTGAAAATCTTATCTCTAAGCTCTTTGGGGCAGAGATTCACTCTTATTCCATGTGCACATCACTTAGCAAAATGGGACCTTCATCCCTGTTGGGGCCTGCAGGTGTTACTCAATACACATAATGAAATTAGCCAAAGTACAGTCACCATTTCATAAAGGACTGAGCTTATTCAGTCACCTGAATTATCTTTAATGCTATGCTTTCCAAATAGTATTTGTCTATATAAACCAGTGTTTCTCAAACTGGGGTTGCCGCTTGTGTAGGGAAAGCCCCTGGCGGGCTGGGCCGGTTTGTTTACCTGCCCGGTTCGCAGGTCCAGCTGATCGTGGCTCCCACTGGCTGTGGTTCGCTGCTCTGGGCCAATGTAGGCTGCTGGAAGCGGCGCAGGCCGAGGGACATACTGGCCGCCGCTTCCAGCAGCTCCCATTGGCCTGCAGCGGCAAACCGTGGCCAGTGGGAGCCACGATCACCCAGACTTGCGGACGGGGTAGGTAAACAAACTGGCCCGGCCTGCCAGGGGCTTTCCTTACACACGCAGTGAACCCAGTTTGAGAAACACTGATATAAACAGTTGCTGAAATTGCTATAGGGGTATTGTAGGATTGCAAGTAGGAAGGAAAGTGGTGGTCTCGGTCTGCATGGTCATAATGGGAGGGGAGATGGTCTACCAGACACCTCTTCAGATGTGGCCTAAACATCAACAAGTTTAAGAACCTCTGAGGCAGGGCATTGCTTTTAGTCCCTGTCACGGAGTCACAGGTCCGATGCTCTGGAACTGCTCTGTATGAAGCCAATCAGGACTCTTGGGTAGCCTCCTCTCTCTGAGCATACTGTCACCAGAGCAAGAAGCTTACAGAGATTCAACCTTCCTGGGTCTGACCTCGGAGCATTCAGAATCCCCTTCCACACTGTGCGCTTCCTGCAGCGAGTCTGCCCGTTACACAGCACAGAGATAAAAGATTTTTTTTCTATTAAAAAAAACCAAAGGAAATTAACAAACAAAAACCCTTCATTTAACGTTACTCACGTTTGCTTTCATCAATAAAATCATTAGGAAATACAAAGTCAAGGCTTTTAAACAGGATGGAAAGGTTACAAAGTGAAGCATTCTCAGGTTAGCAAATGTCCAAAGAAGTGTTGCCCTGGCACCCTCAATTCAGTCCTCTTGTACGTTTGCAGGATGATGCAGACTTTAATGACATGATCCCATAGTATGTTTTTTCCCAGGGGACCCCTTCCTTATTCAGCGCACAGGGTTTTCTGCTCTGGGCTGGGTATTGAAGGAGTCTGTTGCCTGTAGGATCCCTGCCTCATTTCTTGCAGAGTTAACGTTGCACAGGCAATGCTCATTCTGGTATTTCCTAACTTGAGAGTGCTTCACTTTGCAGCCTTTTAGTCCTCTGTGCATTTCCTAATGTTTATAGCTTGCTTTATTGAGGAGAACAGTCTTCATGACAAAGGGTTTGGTTATTTGTGTGTGTGTGTGTGTGATGTCTCCATTATTTATCTGGTCAGTGTCACTAGTGTGCGCTTTACAAGACAGAGAAAGTAAGGACACTCCCTGATACAAAGCCCCTATGATCTAAGGAAGACTGACACATACAAAGAAAGCAGGCGATGTAAGAACTAGGACGTTATTTCTTTCTTCTGATGAATAGTTATTTATTATGAATTATTATTATGATTAAAGAAAGGGTGGTGGATTGGGGAACTTGTGTGGTGAGGAGGTTCTATGCAGAAGTTTCCATTGTTTGGCACATGGAGCTGATCTGAAGTGCCGCGCAGTGCTAAGTTTTGGGTAGCAAGCACCCTTACAATGGCAAAGAGCCTTTTCAGAACTCTGATGCAATCTTCTCTTGATGCTGATCATCTATGGTGGACTTTTACCTTAGGCTCATCTCAAGCTCTTCCCACCTATGGAATGCTCTCTGGTGATTTGCTGCCCTCTCATGGCATGCCACATTTCTAGCCAGATTTTTCCAGTCCTTTGTTCCTGTAGAACTCAGTGTGGCTGGAACATTAGACTGGAGGAGTTTGCAACAAAAACACTGTGCAGCATTCTGGGTTTTTGAGTACATAAGCCATGGCCTCTCCACTTTGTCACCATTGGGGATTTCACACCAGGAATGTGTTGGATGGAAACTTCTATTTTCATTGTCTTTGGGGAACATGAAGTTTTTCACTTGCTGTGGCCCAGGCAGTACAAGGAAGTCCCTCAGGCTACTGCTCAAGTGGGTCCACAGTCCTGGATCATCTAGATTTAAGGAACTAAACTCAGCAGCAGCTGTTTCTTGTGCCTCCACCACACTCTTCTCTGATCTACACTTTTCTTCAGGAATGTGCATGGTTACATCCATTTGAGATGGAGATATGGATGCTGCAGTAGCTGCCAGGTCACCTGCACTCTGACTACCTAGAAGATCAGGCATCTCCTCAGCACTCACATCCTCACTGGGGCCGGAAGGCTCACCGTGAACATTTGCGTCTATGTATCTCAGCAGAGTGTCCTTCCTGCGTAGACAGAAAAGCTTCCTTTGCTTTCTTTCTTTTTCTGAATGCTGCCTCAGAGGGGCCTTTTCTTCTTTCACTCATGACTGCTGTTCTGTGCCAGCTAGAGTGGCAGGGGACAAATAAGCAGGCTGGTAGCAGGGTCTGAATGAGGGAAGATATCAGCATCTTAAGGGCCTACTCGGCTCCTACTACTTCAGTTGACTGTCTGTTCTCCACAAGTGGGTTCAGGGAAGCAGCAGGAAATAGGAAGCTCCCTGAGAAGCTGGTGTTAGTCCAGACTCCTGGGGGGGCTCGAGAGGTACATAAGAGGCTCCTCCTCCTCTTTCTCCCTGCAGCTCCTGTTGCTTTCTGTTATTCCCTCTCCCCTTTTCTCCTGCCTGCCTGTTATGTCTCTTGTGCCCCCTTCCTCCAGCACAGCACTCCACCATCTCTGTGCATCTCCAGCAGAGAGAAAACATATGCACCAGCACCAGACAATTTTCTATGCTCTGGGTCCTAGTGGTGGCCTGCCACAGTTTGGCACCTGCGACAGCTGCCTCAGTTCGCCTCATGGTAAGGCCAGCCCTGTCCTGTTGGCACGGAGAACCTAACTCCCATTGAGGTCAGCCAGGGAGGCTGGATGTGCACATTGCAGGAAATAGACTGTCAGGGCAGCATAATCCACTGAAAAAACTGCAACTTACTAATTGCAACCCAGGCTCTCCCTGTGTGGCTCTTCGTCCTGCCTCTGTTGGCTGAGCTTTCTGAGACAGCTGCTGCGGCTGTGGCCAGCCAGCGAAGTGCGTTTCCCATCGTCTCTCTTCTGGCTGTGGATGTTTGACTGCAGCAGCCCCGCAGAGGTCCCGGCCTTGCTCTCTAATGTCCATTCTCGCCTTGCTTGCATGGCGCTTCATGGACCATGGAGTAGCCTCAGAAAAACATCCCAGTTGTGGGCACAGGCACCAGCACCGATTCCCCAAGCCAAAGTCCCCTTTGCAATCCAGGGAACCAACCTGGGTTGTCTGGAGCGCAGGGTATGGCCCATGGTGACTGCAGACACTGCCCCTGCTGCACAGCGACTCCTGGGACCCCTCTAGCCCATCAGCACTCGGGTCTCCTGCATTCTGCTGAGCAGCTGAGATATGGGGGAACAGAAACCCTTTGTTAGAGACGGAAAATCTCCTCCTAGGAACACTCTGTCAATGGCTGCCAGATGCCGTCCCTGTGAAACCCCAAATGTGCAGCCCCTCGGATTCCCACAGGGGAGATCTCAGCTCATTCACTTGTCACCCGTGGCCGCAGTCTCTGACAGGGGGAATGTAGAGGGTTTTTTTGCCAATGGTCCCTTCTACAGCGCCCAGAATGGGAGGAGGTTTGGCCTTGTGATGTGAGGCCTGGGTCTGAGAATCAGGGCTCCTGGGATCTGGGGCTCTGGAATGGGGTGTGGTCTAGTGAGTGGAGCTGGATTTGTTGACAGTGAGTGAGAGGGGCTTGTGCTGAAGGACCCTGGGTCAATACCCACCAATTCCTGTGATGTCTACATGTGGCCACGATTTTACTTACCTTTCAATGTAGGTTATTTAGCCCATTCCTGGACACATGTGTTACATCTGCTGCTGGGCATCCCTGAGATTTAGGTCCTTCATCCACACAAGGACATGGCACATCAAGGTCAATCCAGCAGCTCTCATCCGGTCTTCACCTCCGCAATGGACGGTGAGCTCTAACCTGACCAGAGAAAGACAGGGTGGTGTTCTTCAGGGGAATCTGCTGGTGCTCCTGCATCCCCTGCTCCACCTCACACCCCGACACGCTAAGGGTTTTCCAAAGATACCACTAATCTCGGATAAACAAAGCAGCTGAGATGAGGTCAGTGTGGGTGGATTTACTGAGCAGACTGGTTCTAATGGAAGAACAGATTTCTCCCCTGCTCTAGGGAGATTCCCATAGGAAAAGTCTCTGATGGTTGGGGTGGGGGCAATGCAAACCCTCAGCCTTTTGAATGGCAGGAAATCAGGACTCGGGGAGTTAAGGGATGTCTCTGTCCTGCTGGAGGGAGCAGACCTGGAGAGCAGGAAGAGCACTAGCGGCATTGTAGGAAAGCCAGTGACTTCTACCTGTGAAGGTGGCTGAATCTTCTGGCAGACATTAGAGTCCCGGATCCGTACACCTCCTTTGGGGATCCTTTTCCTAGGAATAAAATAAGGACACCACACAGAGATTGACATTTGAATCCCAGGGAAAAGGGATGATCTCAGCCAGGCTACGTACCCAGGAACCCGATTTTTGTCCCAAGAGCCACAATTACCCAGATGAGGTTTTCTTCCCCATTTGCTTTCAGGTTATTTACTCACAGTATTCATTTGTTTGCTTTGCCGGGTCTCCACTCTCTGCAGCTCTTCATTAGTTTTCGTAACAATCTTTCAGTTTTTGATTCTCTTTCCTCTTCTTACAGTGTAGCATCTGCTTAGCACTTTTTAAAAAAAAAATCAATTCAAACCAAAATCCTGATCCTACATGGAAGAGGAAGGTTTCTGAGAATTTGGCTGCAGAACTTTAGTGTCTGCATATTTCATTCCCTATTATTTATTCAGGTGCAGGTCTGATGCCATCTGCACCCCCAAGAATGCCCATATGATGCACGGGGGGCCCTTAGAATACCTGTTAAAAGAGAAGAAGAGAGTAGATTAAAAGGTGGGGAAATCAACCAATGCATCAGCACGTCTCTGCATCATTGAAGCACCAGGCATGGGAGCGAAACAGGTTAAAAATCCCCATGGTTCTTTCCCACTAGACAGATGTCCAAAAAGAAAAAGGCTTTCAGCCAATTATTTCCTTACACTCTGACGGGGTGAAATTCAGCCCTGTGCAGACAGCCAGGGCAAGGTCTGTGCATCACATCAGGTTTAAGTGGCACTTCACTGCACAGGTGCTGGGAGACTTCAGTGGCAGTTTTCCTCCTGGATTGGAACAGCTGGCTGGAATCCTGTGAGGTACAGAGCAGAGAGAGGTTAGGGCCACAACGTTCACCTCAGAGGCTGAGCTTCCACAGACTTTTGGGATGTTCCCAGCTGAGGAGGAGGATTTTGGCCAGCCCCAGTTCAGAGCTTTCAATCACTTCAACCA
Source organism: Mauremys mutica (assembly GCF_020497125.1). Taxonomy (NCBI): domain Eukaryota; kingdom Metazoa; phylum Chordata; order Testudines; family Geoemydidae; genus Mauremys; species Mauremys mutica. The sequence continues at coordinate 122,781,431 of NC_059077.1, forward strand.
GTGATTCTCTGGCACAGTTGATCTAAAGCAGCTGAACTTTTCAGGCCTTGCCCCCATCTCCGACCCCCCTTGCACCTCGCATTGCCCTCTAACAGCCCTCTCCCTTCTCTCGATCCCTGCCAAGCCCAAATACAGAGCCTAGCCCACGCTCCTCCTCTCTTAGACCCTCTCCTCACATGACCCTCCCCTACCTTTGAGAGGCTGATCCCTGTGCCCTTTACCCAGCTCCTGGAGAAATCATGGCTCCTCAGGACAACCTGGAAGTGGCTGGTTCCAACCTCTGTGTGGGGTGCGTGGTTTTCCATCTAAGCATCACTGAGAGCCAGCACGTCTCCATTTCACAGGATGAGTGAAGTCTAGGAAGCGCTGCACTTCTTGAGGACTTCCAACTTCGCCCCATTTATGAATGGCTTCCACCTTATTTGCATCTTCTGGGGAGAGGATGTACCCCCAAAACTCTGTGGAGAGTTGGCTGGAGGTTCTGCTTTTCCAATTCTGTGTTGAGACCATGCTGCTGAAACCTCTCCAGGTTCGGATGTGCTGCGCGTGCTGCTCTGGGTTCTCCAAAAAGAGACGTATGTCACCCAAATAGATGACACTGTCCCCAAATACATCACTGATGAAGTGTTGCAAGGTCAGGGGACCGTTAGTTAGCTCAAATAGCATATCAGACCATTAAAATGTCCGTCGTGTGTTTTGAAATCTGTCTTCCATTTGTCCCTTGCCCAAACCAGTGTTAGATTGGAAATCCTTGCAGATGAAGTTTGATGAAACCCTTTGCAGATTTCCTGTGAGCCAACAATTGTGGGATTCACAGCAGTGGGTAATGGTTTCAAAAGATCACTTTGTTCAGGAGCTGATTGTCTAAAGAGAGGCGTAGGAGAGTCCCACATTTCTTCTTCCCAAAAAGGGCCTGCTCTTAGGACTGGTTTTCATGACTTCTACGCAGGGAGATCCACTAATTCTGGTCCCAACAATGCGTAAATACAGGGAAAAGCAACTTTCAGCCAAGGTGGTAGGTCAACAGGGCAGTCATAGTCCCGGTCCAGAGGTAACGAGTCCACATTTCTTTCGAAGGAATCCATGTAATCTTGGTATTTATCAGGAACGCCACCATCAATCAAACCCTAACCCCTCCCCTTGACCCTCCCAAGCCCTACCCGTTGACCCCTGAGTCCCTCCCACCTGTCACCGGAAGTCCCGCCCCATGGGGGGGTTTAACTCCGGGGTCAAGATGGCCACATGACTGGAAGTAAGGTGTATCATGTGACCCCTCTAAGAACTCCTCCCACCACTCTCTACCAATCAGGATGGGTTTCATCCCAGAGGGACCACCCTGAGAGGAGATTTGACCAATCAGGGTGAGTTCCGAGGTGGGGTGACCCGTCCAGAAGTGGGTCATGTGATCCCTCTAAGAACTCCTCCGACTGCCATCTACCAATTAGGATGGGTTGTGACCCGACAGGACCGCCCTAAGAGGAGATTTTGACCAATCAGGGAGAATTCTGGGGCAGGGTGACCCGTCCAGAAGTGGGCCGTATGACCCCACTAAGAACTCCTCCCAAGGCCCTCTGCCAATCAGGGTGCAGTACCATTACCCCATAAATCCCAGCACCGGACAGACAAGGCCATCTCTTACCAAGGACACATGGTTTAGAAATTGTGGAAAGGCTGCTGAGAGGAAACATGGACTCCTTCACCATCCCCGTGAGAACTTCAGACTCTGTCTTAGCACTGAGGGTCTTTGACCATCCGTGGAGAAAGCGCTACATCAGCGACAGTGCCGAGGAGGAGGAGGGAGCGACCGAGGGAAGCCCTTCGGCCCAGCCATTGATGGATAAACCGGAACCCGAACCCAAAAGCCAACTGCTTGTGAGACACCCCAATGAGCATGGTGGCCTCTCTTTGTCCACCCCCTTAGAGGTGGAATGTGATTGAGGCTGGGGGGAGTCACCAGTGGACAAGGTGAACGGAAAAGACGTCACACAGGTAAATGAATGATTAAGAAGCAATCGCTTCTTAATGGGTAAGGAACCGGGGGTTGTGTAAAAACAAACAGTGGGGTGCTTACACTGTTTCTGTTCTGAAAATCTCTCAACAGCTCGACAATGCCTTTCTAGACGGCCTGGAAGCCCTGGACAGCGTTGCATCAAGCAGAGAAGATGAACCAGGCCCACCTTGGTTTTGCTCAATGCCGATACAAATTGTTGAAGAGGACTCTGAGGATGATGGCCATGAGGTGTTTCGGAGGAGGCTTGGCATAGAACTAACTGGGCCAGTGCCACATCGTGAGCGTAAAAAAGTCATGCGGACTATTGTACGCGTTGCTGTTTATGCTGCCCTTAAGCACCGCCTTAGGGAAAAGCTTTGTGAAGATTGCAAGGGCCATGTCATAGATGCGCCAGGCCAACAGCGCCACGACTGAGTGTCTTGGTCTTCAGTGGATATAAACCACAAGCTCTGGGGCCTATGTGCTGAGCTGGGTTTGGGAAGCTGATTAAACACCGTGATTGCCAGAGGTTATGCTGTGCAATGTCTGTGCCTAAGCCAAGAACATTTAGCGCAAGGGGGGACCTTGTTCAATGCTGTGCAGTTGAGTGGAGCCCCTGACTGTGTTTTAAAGAAAATAACCTGCTTACAGCTGGAGTGGAAAAATTGGAGGCACCTTCTGGTTCATTTTCTTTAAAACACAGTCAGGGTCTCCACTCACTTGCACAGCATTTCTCCAGTTATGGCAATCATGTGAACAAGGACGTGTGTATCACGAATTGTGGGTTTTTTGCTATAAAACCTGTTGAAAAATCTCTATTCAGGGGTAAGCCAGTTCGCTGGTCCCCGCCCCCCGCATGCTCGTAATAAAGGGGCCTCGTGTGATTCTGATCCAAACACAACGCGGGGTCGTTTATCCACAACACGGCGTGATATTGGCCGTCTAATCTGCACAAAAAGTTACAGATTCCTGCTTAAGGAAAAGACTATTTGTAAGGAATCTAAAAGGATTCAGCTAGAGAATGGTGAGGGGACAAACACGCAATAGAAAACTTGGTAGCTGTAAATTTAAAAATAAACCCTATTGAAAAGGGCTTTGTGACTATCTGTGTTTCTGTTCGAAGGCCTTTGGCCCTTCAATGAGCTAAAAGTGTTAATGAAGCATCTTGGCTTGGTTTCAAGGAGCTGTATGTCTTTTAAATAAAAAATCAATTGTTTGTGAGAACCTAGCGCTTGTGGGTTTTGTGTGTAAAAGTGACCCATTTACAGCAAAAAGCTGAAATGTATGTTGTGGGTGGGGGGAAAATCCTAAGAAATGTGCTTACAGTAAAACAAACAGGCTGTTCAGACCTGTGTTTGAGTACAATACAGTTGACTTATCCTGTTGAACTGAGTGGGTTTAACCCCCCCCTCACTGAATAGCCAGGGTGACTGCGATTACTTACCCGTGTTGCCATAGGGTTAAATTTGATGGGGGTGGGTGGGGGTGGATGGTGAGTTCTGATTAATATGAAATGAAATAAAACCTCAGGAATTCGCAGATGCTATTGGACAGTTTCAATATAACTGCTGGAGTTGGCAGAACTCAATTAGGCAGTTTCAATATGACCCCAGGAGTTGGTGGAACACTATTGGACAGATTAAATATGGCCCTGGAGTTGGTCGAATGCTCTGGGTCATTCTTTCTAGAAAACACCCCCACCCCAAACTTTAAGCATGAAAGAAACTTGTTTAAAAAAAACAAAACCCAAGCCCCAAGACATTCATTGATATCTGCAAAGGGCCCCCCGCTTGGAAATGGGGACTGTTCAATACTCTAAGAAGGCCCCACAGAAACATTTATTTTAACTTACAGAAAAAAGGAAAAAAGAAAAAAAAAAGCCCTGTTGTGCAGACAGCTTGGTTCCCCCACCCCAGATCACAACAGGGGGTGCTGCGGGAGGGGTGCCTAAAGTCCTTAAGGATCTATTAGTTCAGAGCTGTGGGGATTAAATTAACCTGCTAGTTACTATGCTGAAGTCTGTTTGAACAATGGGCTAAGATGGTATAAAAACCTCAGGTCTGTTGGAGACTGTCCTTTTCAACAGAAACTTTCTTGAAAGGCTGCTGGACGGCAGACAGAGGTAGGGCTTGCTGGCTTGAACTCTGAAACTATACATTGTATAATGCCACTCTTTGCCCAGGCTGTCTTAGGAAAATAATGGTGCCTATCTTCATTGCAGCGTGATCTGCTTAGCATGGACTCAGTAACTTTAAGCTGCAGTTCACTACCAGGCCAAGGTAAAAACCATTTTAACTATAGTTGTGCTTAATACTGTTTTAAAAAACTTTAAGTATTGCACAGTTTGTATAGGGATTTGGTGGTAATAGTAACTAACATTTTTGCTTGTTCTTTAACCTGAAGGCCCAAACACACATTGGGGGAACAGAACAATCATGTGCCTGCAACACATGATCCCTTAGTGAAAGGGAACTTTTTTGCAACTGACTTTTAAATGCATGGGGGGTGGGTTATTGAAAAGTATATGGAGGCAAACTTGGTTTAGTGTGTTTCTAAAGCTGCTGATTTGTGTGTGAGAGGGGTCTGGGCAAGGCATAGGTGTAGGGTTTTAAAAGTACTTGGTTTGTTTCAAACCAACAGGGTTTTTTCCTGTGCAAAATGTGGTTTAAAATGGATTTTAAAAGCAGTTTGGTTTTTATGCTGCAAAATGAGATGTATTTTAAAAAAATGTTTTTGAGGTTTTTGTTGTTTGTTTGTTTGTTTGTTTGTTGTTTTTTGGTTTATGTTTTAAGTGGTAGAAATAAACTCAAAACCTGTGTTTCTCGTACAGCCTGAACTGGATGATTTGTTTTAAAGCTGTGACTTTTTAAACAGAAAAACACCCTAATGAATATTTAGTTTTTAAGTTTACAAGACGGTTTAATGTGTTTTATAATAATGCTGTTTGCTCCACAGTACGGTGAAAACATGAGAGCTCCTTAGAGCAGAGGGAAAACAAGCTCAGAAGAAAAGGGAACGAGACAGCTGAAAGGGAAAATTCACCAGCATCGGTGACTGATGGATGGATGAAGCCCAGTAAATATATTTTGCTTATTGGTTGGGTTGTTCTATGAGGTTTTGTATTTGAAGTGAATACATAGGTGTGGGTGAGAAAGATGGTAAAGTTCAGTTTTGTAAAATGGTTCCCCCCACCCCCCATAGGCATGGGCAACTTTTCTGACAATGCTTAGTCCGCGCTACAAGGACACCTCCTCCAGAACCGCCAAAGAACCAGGAATCTGCTTTGAGACTTTTAACAACGCAAAACAGCACAAGAGTGCAGATGAAGCACCCGGGCAATCCAAACCTCATATCCGGCAAACCCAAGGGCAAAACAAGACTCTGGTAAACAATAACCACAACTCCAGTTCCTCAGCGGCCACTGCCACAGCAAACCCTGAGAAAACACCCACATTCACAAACCCGGAGCATGCGCTCGAGGGGCTCTGAACGTGCACAGAACCACACACATTCACAAACCCGGAGCATGCGCTCTAGGGGTTGTGAATAAAACACCAAGGACTGACAAACCATTCTCCCAAAACCATAAGCTCGTCACCGCTCCCCTATATTCTAGTATTTGGGAATAGTTTGATGGTTCATTCAGAAAACTGATGGACACTGTGTCCCCAGAGGGCGGGGGGGGCTAAAAGAACGGCATTCTAAAGAAAGTTGGGAAAAATATGACGCTTCGCTCAGAACACTGGTGACCTCTGTATCCTCAGGGGGCCTAACAACCGACCACAACTCACTTACTGGATGCTGAAACGAGTCTGTTCTTCAAAGAACCGACTGAGCCGAATACTAAAAGGCTAAACCTTACAGCGCCGAGCTTCAAAGGTGCCTAATGTACGTGAAGCCGAGCGATGCGGAGAAAGTGAAAATCAGTCTGTTTCTACCAGAACAGAGACTGAATGTAACTGAAACCCCCCAGAAACACCAAAGACCTCACACTCTGTTGCTCAGCAGGTGCTGGATAACGTGAAGAAGCGTTCTAAGAAAAATGCATTCGTATTGCTAAAGAAGCTGGGCCAGGCTACAAATCTCTCTTCATGGAACGATAAAGGGGCTTTTGTGTTCAAAGGCTCTGTGGTTAATGGTTCTAACATGCTTGACTTAGTCAGGGCCGTGACCCAGACGCGCTCTGTTCCTAGCAGACATGGACCTTAAAGATGGGATGTGTTTATGAATGTCATGGCGGAACGCAACGTACCACCTTCCATCATGGGCACTGCGGCCAAGAGAGCTCTATGGAACGTCTCACGACCTCGACCGTCACTTAATCCAGAGGTGAAAGTAAGCCGGTACAGGCCAGTACGGAGTACCAGCCAGAGCCAGTATGCCGTGCCAGACCGCACCGGCTTCCTCAGCGGGGATTTAAAGGGCTCAGAGCTCTGGCAGCTGTAGGGAGCCCAGAGCCCTTTAAATTCCCCTCGCAGCTCCAGGAGCCGGGCTGGGGCTGGGATTTAAAGGGCTCACAGCAGGGGTGAAAGTAACTTCCAGGACTTACCGGTACTGCTGGAATCCTGAGGGGACGTGGCCTCAACCGGAAGAGGCAGGGCCTCAAGATTTAAAGGTCCTGGAGCATCGGCTGTGGCTGGGAGCCCCAGGGCCTTTAAATCAACCCTGGGCTCAGGGGCAAATTAAAGGGCCCAGGGCTCAGGCCGGCGCGGAGCCCCGAGCCCTTTAAATTCCCCCTGCAGCTCCGGCAGCCGGATTCGTGTGTGGATTTAAAGGGCCCGGAGCTCCCACGGCTGTGGGGAGCACCGAGCCCTTTAAATCTGGCCCCAGCCCGGCTGCCAGAGCTGCGGGGGAAAATTAAAGGGCTCTGGGCTCCCTGCAACCACCAGAGCTCTGAGCCGTTCAAATCCCTGCCGAGGAAGCCGGTGCAGTCCGGCACGGCACATTGGCTCTTCCTGGTACGCCGTACTGGACCGTAATGGCTTATTTTCATCTCTGCTTCAGAGATCCCACGGCTGTGGGGAGCCCAGAGCCCTTTAAATACCTCCCCCCGCAGCTCCGGAAGCCAGGCTGGGGCTGCAAATTAAAGGGCTCAGAGCTCCCGCGGCTACAGGGAGCCAGAGCATTGCCGGGCTGGGGCCGAGATTTGAAGGGCCCAGAGCTCCTTCCACAACGGGGAGCACCGAGCTCTTTAATTCCCAGCCCCAACCCGGTTGCTGGAGCTGTGGTGGGAGGGGAGGAGGTATTTAAAGGGCTCTGGGCTCCCTGCAGCCGCCGGAGCTCTGAGCCCTTTAAATCCCCGCCGAGGAAGCCGGTGCGGTCCGGCACAGCGTATTGGCTCTTGCCGCTATGCCGTACTGACCCGTACCGGCTTACTTTCATCTCTGGCTCAGAACTCCTACGGCTGCGGGGAGCCCAGAGCCCTTTAAATTCCCCCCGCAGCTCCAGGAGCTGGGCTGGAGCCGGGAATTAAAGGGCTCAGAGCTCCGGCGGTTGCTGGGAACCCAGAGCCCATTAAATCTCCCCCCTCCTCCCCCCGCAGCTCCAGCAGCTGGGCTGGGGCCAGGATTTAATGGGCTCAGCGCTTCCCGTGGCTGCGTAGATCCCAGAGCCCTTTAATTTCCCCCCCCCCACCGCAGCTCCAGCACCCAGGCTGGGGCAGGGAATTAAAGGGCTGAGAGCTCTCCGCAGCGGTAGGAGCTCCGGGCCCTTTAAATCCTGGCTCCAGCTGGGTAAGGCTCAGGCTCCCCACAGCCATGGGAGCTCTGGGCCCTTTAAATCCGCACTCGAACCCGGCTGCCAGAGCTGCGGGGGGAATTTAAAGGCCCTGGGGCTCCCAGCCACAGCTGATGCTCCAGGACCTTTAAATCTTGAGAGGCCCCGCCTCTTCCGGTTGAGGCCATGCCCCCTCAGGACTCCGGCAGTACCGGTAAGTCCTGGAAGTTACTTTCACCCCTGACTTAATCATTCCTTTACCTGTGTACACCTTGTGTGCCGGTGACTCCCCTGAGCCGCAATCACATTCCACCTCTAAGGGGGTGGACAAAGAGAGGCCACCATGCTCATTGGGGTGTCTCACAAGCAGTTGGGTTTTGGGTTCGGGTTCCGGCATATCCATCAACGGCTGAGCCGAAGGGCTCCCCTTGGTCGCTCCCTCCTCCTCCTCGGCACTGTCGCTGATGTAGCGCTTTCTCCGCGGATGATCAAAGACCCTCGGGGCGAAGACAGAGTCCAAAGTTCTCACGGGGGTGGTGAAGGAGTCCAGGTTTCTTCTTCGAGTGATTGCTCCTATGCATTCCAGTTAGGTGTGTGCGCGCCACGTGCATGTTCGTCGGAAGATTTTTACCCTAGCAACACTCGGTGGGTCGGCTGGGCACCCCCTGGAGTGGCACCGCTATGGCGCAGGATATATACCCCTGCCGACCAATCCGCCCCTCAGTTCCTTCTTACCGCCCGTGTCGGTCGTTGGAACAGTGGAGCGCGGCTTAGCTGACCTCCACTTCCCTAGCTACTCGTAGATTCTCTCGTTAATTATAGTTCAGATTTATATAGTTGTAGTTAACTTTATTCGTTTGTAGTATAGTTAGTGTATTTAATTTACAGGGGTTCGGGGATTATCCCCTTCCCCGCACCCGGTGCCGGGTACGATGCCCGGCCCACAGGGTTTTACAATGCTCGGCCGGCCACAAGCCAATGCCGACAAGAGATCCTCTCCTAAGTGCCTCGAGGAATCTCAACTAACAGATAAGTGCCGCATTTGTGAGGCCTTTAATCCGAGAACAAAGGGGAGTGGGACTTTCATCTCAAGCAGCTCCTGAGGGAGGCAGCTCTGCTCCTCCGCTCTTGGCACCGAGCGCTGGTTGGTCTTCAAGGAGCGCTCCCTCAGCACCGGATCGCCGGTACCGCCAAAGCCTCCCGGCACCGGCCGGCGCCGACGTCCACTCGGCACGGATCCCTCTCCTGGAGGATGAAGAGGCACAGGACTCCTGCTGCGTCCGAGCCGCCTGCTCCGCAGCCCAAGCGCTTTGCTAAGTCGGATCGCCCGGCACGGATATCTGCCGTGGCACCGACAATATCGGCACCGTTAACTCCGGCCACGCAAGAGCCGTCGAGTCCGGTGCCGGAACGCTCCCCGGTGCAAGCCGTGGTTGAACTTGCTATTAAGCTGCGTCAGAGCCGCCTGCTCCGCAGTCCAAGTGCTAAGTCGGACCGCCCGGCACCGATACCTGCCGTGGCACCGACAATATCAGCACCGTTGCCTCCGGCCACGCAAGAGCTGTCGAGTCCGGTGCTGGAACGCTCCCCGGTGCAAGCCGTGGTTGAACTTGCTATTAAGCTGCGTCAGAGCCGCCTGCTCCGCAGCCCAAGTGCTATACAAAGTCGGACCGCCCGGCCCCGATACCTGCCGAGGCACCGACAATAGCGGCACCGTCGACCCCGGCCACACAAGAGCCATTGAGTCCGGTGCCGGAAAGCTCCCCGGTACAAGCCGTGGTCGAGCTCTCTATTAAACTGTGTCAGAGCCCTGCTTCGCAGCCCGAGCGCTATACTAAGTCGGACCGCCCGCCTCCGATACCTGCCGTGGCACCGACAATACCGGCACCGTTGACCCCGGCCACGTAAGAGCCGTCGAGTCCGGTGCCTGAAAGCTCCCCGGCGCGAGCTGTGGTCAAGCTCACTATTCCCTCCACGCCGGAGACAGTTTCCACGGCGAGGGAGCTGATTGCAATGACAGCGTCTGCGCTGCCTCAACCCCCGGCACCGCCGGTGCGGGTTTTATAGTCGATCGGCAAGCTTGCCTTGATCAGACCACCCTCTGTCGGCACCGCAGAGCAGCACCGTTCACGATCGCGGTCCCGCAGACGTTCTCGGTCCCGTCACCGATCGAGGTCCCGACGCCACTCACAGTCTCGGCACCATTCTCCATTTTGGTACCAGTAGTACTCGCGGCACCGGTCAGCGTCCCGTTCGCCGGCCCGGTACACTCAGCACCAATCCAGGTCCCGGCACCGCCCCAGGCACCGGGACTCCCGTAGCCACTCCCGAACATCGAGCCTCGCGATCTCGGTCAACCGCCCGGCACCGCTCCAGTGGCAGGTCCCGTTCTCGGTACCGGTATGTCTCCCGCGTCGAGCGACGTCAGTTAGAGAGAGAGACTCTACCAAGGGCTTTTCAGCTCCTTCAGGGCCATCCAGCCACGCATCAGTGTCGTCCCGTGCGGACACTTCATATGCGCAGTACTCTGTTTTCCGATGTGCCCTCCAGAGTCTTCCAGGAGACCTATCAGTGGTCATTCTGGACACCTTGGGTGTATTACCACGCCAGAGGCGTACCGGTGATCCCATCTCGCTCCGTTCCGTCGGAGCTCTGGGTGCCAGAGGCGACAATTAGCCGTCCCCCTCCGACCGGTACAGAGCAAGCCCCGGTTCAGCCATCGGGCTCCCAGATCCCACCGGATCAGGAGGTCATCCAGGAGCGCGAGCCCACACAGGACCCGCTTGTCCCTGGCCTTTCTTCTTCCTCCTCCCCAGATGAGGCGGGGGCAGGAACATACTCCTCGGGCCCTCCTCTAATCGAAATGCAAGTACATGGTATCCTCCAGGGGGTACGAGTACCTATATGTACATCTCCCCCCCCTGCTCCCTTGTCGTCCAATCCCTCAATGGGATGGAACGCCATGGCCAGCAGGCACCAGCCCCTAAATCCAAGGAGGCTAGGCGAATGGTCTTACTGGGCCGTAAGATGTACTCAGTGGGGGCCCTGCAACTTCGTGTAGCAAACCAGCAAGCCCTGCTTAGCCGCTACTATGGGTGGCGGTGGGCAAATTTACAGAGTCGGTTCTTCAGAACTCCCGTCAAGAGTTCGATGCCCTCCTGGAGCAAAGGAAGAAGCTGGAGAGAGCTTCCCTCCAGGCCTCGTTGGACGCAGCTGACTCCACTGCCATGACTCTGGCCTCGGGTGTTGCCACGAGGCGCTTTTCATGGCTCCAGTTATCGAGCCTTCCCTCGCAGCTGCTGCACGCTATACAGGACTTGCCCTTCAATGGCAAAGGCCTGTTCTCTGAAAACACTGGCCCTAGGCTGCAAAGCCTAAAGGGCAGCAGGGTCACTTTGCGCTCTCTCTCGGCATGCACATGCCGGTGCTTCAGCGCCGACCTTTCCGTCCCCAGCCTTACCGCTCTTACCCTGCGCCTGGACAAAGACAGGGCTTTGCCAGCGGGCGTGGCTTATGCGGTCGTAGGCGTCAATCAGGACCCCAAAGGAGCCGAAATTAGGGTCCTTCTAACCACCAATGGGGCAAAAGCCTACCCATCCTCGTCCCTCTTAGGGACCCCTCTCTCGAGCGATTCCTCTTGCAAGAGGTGCGGACGCTCCTCTTCATCGGAGCTATACAGGAGGTACCTAAGGACGAAACCTAATCCCCTAGGCGAAGGGAGGTCTCAGACCTATCCTAGATCTGCGGGACTCAACAAGTTCACGATACAGTTAAGTTCCGCATGGTACCCATGGGGACCGTCATCCCATCCTTGGTTCCCGGAGACTGGTATGCCGCCCTCGATATAAACGGCACGTATTTTCACGTCGCCATGTCTCTTCCACTCAGAAGGTACCCCCAGTTTGGGGCCTACCGTCATCATTCCCAGTATACGGCCCTCCCGGTTGGCCTCTATACAGCCCAAGTGTATTCAAAGTGCATGCTTGTAGTCGCCGCCTCTCTTTGCCACCGTCGGATACACGTTCTCTGTATCTAGACGATTGGCTCATTCGAGGGACCACCGGGCCCAAGTTACCAGTCATGTGGGCATCGACACGGACCTATTCCTGTGTCTCGGCCTGATGATCAATAGAAAAATCCACTCTGATTCCCACACAGGGAATAGAATTCATTGGGGCCATCCTGGACTCCAGTCTCGCCAGAGCCTGCTTACCTCAGCCTCGGTTTCATGCGATGGTAACAATTGTACAAGGTCTACGGACCTTCCCGACAACTTTGGCTCGCACTTGCCTAGGTTTCCTGAGTCACGTGGCGGTCTGCACGTTTGTAACCAAACCTGCCAGGCTTCGCCTCTGTCCACTTCAATCGTGGCTCACCTTGGTGTACCACCCGGGCAGAGATAGCATACTCATGGTCGTCTCGTTCCCCCTGAGCATCCTAGGCTCCCTCGACCGGGAGTCAGTGCCCTCCCTGGTGTATCCAGGGATGCTGTTCCATTCACCCCTCGGGGTCCCTCATGACAGACACCCCATCTCTCGGCTGGGTGCTCACCTGGGTCGGTTTCGCACTCACGGCCTTCGGTCGGCTCAAGAGCTGGCCTTACACATCAATGTCCGAGAGCTGAGGGCAGTCTGCCTTGTATACCAGGCGTTTCAGCTGGCGGATCGCCTCCGCAGATCCTTCCTGTCTCACAAGTGGTCGTTTCCTCCGGACATTATCCATTCCGTTTTCCGGAAGTGGGACTTTCCCCGCATAGCCCTCTTCGCTCTCGCGAGAACGAAAAGAGAGAGAGAAGTTTTCCTCATTCCAAGGCCTCTCCCCAGGCTCGGTCTTGGAGGTTCTTTCTGATGCCGTGGATGAGCCATCTGCTGTACGCTTTTCCACTGTTCCCGCTGGTTCACAGGGTCCTCCTAAAACTCCGCAGGGGCAGAGCGCACCTGATCATGATCGCGCCAGCGTAACCCAGGCAGCACTGGTACACCACGTTGCTACACCTGTCGGTAGCGAACCCTGTTCCCCTGCCTCTTTGCCCAGACCCCATGACGCGGGACGACGGCAAGATTCACCACCCGGACTTCTAATCCCTGCGCCTCACAGCATGGCTGCTGCGTGGCTAGACCGATCCGAGTTACGTTGTTCTGCCTCGGTTCTACAGGATTCTCCTGGGTGGTAGGAAATCTTCCACTCGGTTAACGTATCTGGCCAAATGGAAGCGTTTCTCCTGCTGCTTCGAAACACGCAATGTTTCTCCCGCCGAGGTCCTGATCCATTCCATCTTGGACTACCTCTGGTCTCTCAAACAGCAGCGCCTGGCGCGATCATCATTAAGGGTACACTTGGCAACCGTCTCTACCTTCCACCCAGCGGAGAGTGGCTGCTCCGTATTCTTACACCTTGTGGTTTCTAGGTTCCTCAAGGGCTTGGAGCGTTTATATGCCCCCCCCAGTTGGGCCCCGCCAAAACCTGGGTCTTCAACCTGGTTCTAACCAGTTTTATGACTGCCCTATTCGAGCCACTGACAACATGCTCCTTGATATACCTGTCCTGGAAGACAGTTTTCCTTGTAGCCTTTCCATCAGCCAGATGAGTCTCCGAGCTTCAGGCTCTCACAATGGACCCACGGTATACTGTGTTTCTCAAGGACAAGGGCAGTTGTTACCACGTCCGACCTTCCTCCCTAAGGTGGTGTCGGCCTCTCATATCAACCAGGATATCTTCCTTCCGGTCTTCTTTCTGAAGCCACACTCATCGCAAGGAGAGCAACAATTGCCCTCCCTAGACGTCCGTAGGGCGTCCGCAATCTATATCGAGCGGACAAAGCCCTCTCGTAACGTCCCCAAACCTTCGTCGTACCGACATACCGGACGAAGGGCATACCTGTCTCCTCCTAGAGGATTTCATCTTCAATGACATTGTGCATCCGCTCCTCCTGTGTTTTGGCCCATGTTCCATAGAGCCACCTTACTGCACATTCCACCAGGGCTCAGGCTTCTCTGCTGCCTTCCTGGCTCACATACCCTTTCAGGGGATGTGTCGTGCAACTACCTGGTCCTCGGTCCACACCTTTGCCTCATTGGTCCAAGAGTCCAGAGCTGATGCAGCCTTTGGCTCAGCAGTTTTGCATTCTGCAACATCTAACTCCGACCCCACCGCCTACGTAAGGCTTGGGAATCACCTAACTGGAATGCATAGGAGCAATCACTCAAAGAAGAAAAGACGGTTACTCACCGTTGTAACTGTTGTTCTTCGAGATGTGTTGCTCCTATCCATTTCAGACCCACACTCCTTCCCCACTGTCGTAGTAGCCGGCAAGAAGGAACTGAGGGGCGGATGGGTCGGCAGGGGTATATATCCTGCGCCATAGCGGCACCACTCCAGGGGGCGCCCAGCCGACCCACCGAGTGTTGCTAGGGTAAAAATCTTCCGACGAACGTGCATGCGGCGCACACACACCTAACTGGAATGGATAGGAGCAACACATCTCGAAGAACAACAGTTACAACGGTGAGTAACCGTCTTTTCCTCTCAGCAGCCTTCCCACGATTTCTAAACCATGTGTCCTTGGTAAGAGATGGCCTCATCCGTCCAGCACTGGGACTTATGAGGTGAGGGTGCTGCACTCTGATTGGCAGAGGGCCCTGGGAGGAGTTCTTAGTGGGGTCAAACAGCCCACTTCTGGACGGGTCACCCTGCCCCAGAACTCACCCTGATTGGTCAGAATCTCCTCTTGGGGTGGTCCTGTCAGGACAAAACCGATCCTAATTGGTCGAGGGCAGTGAGAGGAGTTCCTAGAGGGGTCACAAGACCCATGTCGGGACGGGTCACCCTCCCACCCCAGAGCTCGCCCTGATTGGTCAAATCTCCTCTTGGGGTGGTCCTTCCAGGATGAAACCCATCCTGATTGGTAGAGGGTGGTGGGAGGAGTTCTTAGAGGGGTCACATGACACACCTGGCTTCCAGTCATGTGGCCGCCTTGACCACGAAGAAATACCCCCATGGGGCGGGACTTCTGGAGACAGGTGGGAGGGACTAAGGGGTCATGGGGCGGGGTTAGGCTTTGATTAATGGTGGGGCCTTTCTACTGCTGCCGGGTGTTGAGTATGTCCAGGCAGAACTGGAGCCAATGTCCATGTCCAGGCCACAGGTCGAAGCCGGGTGGTCAGAAGTACAAGCCAAAGTCCGTATCCATGCAAAGGTCGAATCCGTGTAGTCGAAATCGGAGGGGTTGGGGAAGATCAGGAGGAGGAGGAGGCAGTGTTGGAGTGGGTGGGTGGAGGGCCTGGAGCGAGTCTAGAGAAAGGCAAGGAGAAAACTGAGCCGGGGTTCAGAACCCAAATCTGGAGCCAAGAAGGGTCATGCCAAAGTCATAGCCAGAGACCGGAGTCAAGAGTCCAGCCAGAGTCAACAGCGAGAAACCAGTGGGCAGGGCAGGGCAGGGCAGGGGGTACATGCGGGCGGGAATGAGGATGACTTACTGGAGCCCTGGAGACCCCTCATCTGGGGACTCCCTTCCTAGCAATAACAGAAGGACAGCAGGATGACAAAGATGTCTCTGAGCCTGGGGACCAAGCCAAGGGGAGCTCCCATCCAGGCTTTGTGCCAGGACCCCGTCACCCTCCCTGTTCATTTCACACTCACAGACCCCCTGGCCGGAGGGGAGAATAAAGGGCAGAAGCGAAGGTGCCCCTGGGGGAAAGGCTCTAGGCCAGGACCCAGTCCACTTCCCAGGATTGTGTGACCAGGCCCACAGCCCTTCCTCTGCGTCTCAGTTCCCACCTGCCAGACGGGGAGGCTCCTCCCCTGCCCCAGGGTGTTCGGGGGGAGTTTCATTCCTGGCTGGGAAGGGGTCAGATACCAGGTGGGTGGATTGGGCCCCAGGTGGGGGATGGTCGGACATTCACTACATCAGGGATGACAGGGGCCATGGGAGGGTCTGAGCAGTGACAATAGGGGAGGGGCTCCATGTCAGGCCACCCCTCCCAGACTGCAATGGCTATTGAGCATAACCCCTGGCTCTGCGGATGCTCTTACTTCTGGGCCAGCCCCACAGCCTGATTCTTCCGAACTAGTATCTGGCCTGGCCCCAGCCCCAGGGGTCGGGGTGGGGCAGGATGTTCAGAGTGAGGCGCTCGGCCTTGGTTTCTTTGTGCTGTGGGCTCTATGGCTGCTCCCCCCAGCCCTTCCCCCCAGGCACAGTGAGATAGAGCAGTACCTGCGGCAGGGGGTGGGAGCTGGTCATGCGAAGAGGGGGGGGTCTTCAATGCTGCCCCACGGAGCACAGCCCCTGCAGGGCGTCGGGCACCTGGCCCAAGACCCTGATATTAAATAGTTGGACCATTATGTTGGCTGTGATGTCCCCCTGTTGCAAGGGAACAAGGATCAATCAGAGACTCCGACACCCACGAGAACGAAGGGTATTAACGGCACCGGGAGCCAGCAACATTTCTTCCCCACGTCTGAGGGACGGATTCCCCCGCCCAACCCCCAAGACAAGATCTTCTCTCTTCTCTAGTGACTTCCATCCCCTCTCCCACCGTTGTGGAATGAACTCCTGCCCTCACTCCTCTCAGTCCCCCCCTGAGAGCTATTCTACCTCCCAACCCATCTGGGGATTCAGCTCCGCTCCCCAGAGTCCCCTCAGCCACCCTCGCCCCCTCCAGCTGAGGGGCTGGGAGGCTTTGGGCAGTAGTGCCGGGGGGTGAGAGGAAGTGGACACCTTTCCCCAAGGGATCCCCATGTCCTTAACGTGATGCCATGGGCAGTGGCTCTGGTGAATGGGGCACTTAAGCAGCCTCTGCTGACTGACTCCTCCAGTTCTCCCAGAGCAGGTGGGGGCTGGGATAACACAATACCAGAGCTCTAGGAACCGGCCTGAGGCCCGGAGGGGGATAAAAGGCTCACAGATGTGGCTAGGGGAGTTGGCAGCCCCTAGCATGAGCAATGGCAGTGTGTCGTGTTGATGTGACGCCTGTTAGGAAATAGCCTTGCTGGAGAGCTGGGTCTGCCCTGCTTTGAGCTGCTCAGGGGACAAGCTGGCACCGACCAATGGCACCTGCCTGGGGTCATCCTCTCCTTGCTCCCTGGTCAGCGCATGGGGATGGGATGGGAGTGATTTTCAATGGCCTGGAGGTGGAAGGCCATGGGGGTCTCTCCCCAGGTGACCCCTCTTTGGTTACCTCGTCCTCTAGCAGCTGGCCGGCTTCCCCCAAGATGGAATAGGTCAGCACCAGGCCAGCCTGGCTGACACGGAGTAGGGGGTCGTGGATGGCCAGCAGCCCCGCCTGGAGGAAAGATCTTTTCTGCTCCTCCGTGAAGAGCTCACCAAAGACCTAAAACCAAAAGAACCAGAGCCCTTACAATGGCCCAGAACCAGGCTCCAAATCCCTTGAGTGTCTCACAAGGTGGAGAAGAGTCCTGGGGCAGCCAACCTTTGGGGTCCCATGGACCAGGAACCCCCTTCAGTAGGAGGCTGCAGGCACTGAGGCCTCAAATAGCTCTTTCTGGAGCAGGATTCACCGCAGGTGCCATGAGATGCTGGGAATATGTCTGCGCGCTCTGGAACCCAGCACACACAGACAACCCAGGACCCCTGCTGCTCCCATCAACGATAGCTCCTGCAGCTCACCCGCTAGAGGTTCGGGGTCTTTTAGATCTGGTTCAGTCCCACACCTCACCCCACGGACATTCCCAGGAGCCTCACATACTCTGTGGAAATAAGGAGCAGGCTCTTGCCCTGTGTCCATGACACACTCACTGCAGGGGGAGACAGCTCCACACCTGAGCTGCTGCAATGCACCGGCCGAGAATCCTTACCTCTCCCACCCTGGCCAGGTTTCTATACCCCAGGCGCTCAGGGTCATGGAGCCCATCCCAGCACCACAGGTCTGGGGCCTCTCTGGTGTTGAGCCCTGGGGGAGAAAGACACACCCATTGGGGAGGTTTGGCCTTCTGCTTTCAGTGCCTCTTTCCTTCTGGGTGCACACTGGCCAGGCTCCTCGTGGCATCCGCGGCCCAATGGAATCGCAGGGTTAGTACCAGAAGGGGGATTTGTTTCAGCCATCACAGTAATCATGTGACCCTTACAGTCATTGTGCTCTGGGAGTGGGTGCCTGTTCATGGGGGTGTCTAATACTGAGAACCCCCCACACCCACTGAAGTCAGGATCTGGCCCTGGCTACCCGACTGGTGACACCCTACAAGCTTTGTGTCCGCCCCTGTGGTGCCTGCTCCTGCCCCTGCCCTCAGGATGGGCTCTTTCCCTCCATGTGTCTCAATAGCTCCGTTCCTGTCCCCTCACGAGCTGGCTGCCCCGTACTGGGTGGGCTGATTTCCCTGGGCTGGGGGACAGAGCCGGGCTCTGAGATAAAGCAGCCAATTTCCTTGGCACTTTCACACTCATCTCCCTAATTCAGAGAGAGAGGGAGAGAAAGAGTCACCATCTAAGCTGGGGTCGGTCTCAGAGGAGGGGGCTTCTTTCTGTAGGGTCCCACTGCCCAGCAGAGGGAGTCTCAAAGGAGGGGCCTTGTTTCTATTGGGGTTCCTCTTCCCCGCTACAGCGGGTCTAAGCAGAGAGGCCTTAGTTCTGGAGGCGTCCCAATGGCCAGCTGGAGCTAGTCTCCCAGAGGCTCGTTTCCATGGGGTCCCATTGCCCAGCTGGGTTTCTTACCCCTCTTCTGGAGCAGGAGCCTGTGCAGCCAATAGATCCCACCCCTGGCTTGCCGACTGATGTCACTGGCTGGGTGGGATACACAGAGACCCAGCTGCAGCACGAATTCACCTGCCTTGGAGAAGGCGGAGGAGGTCTGGTGGCAGGAAGAGGAGAGGGGAATCCATCAACATTCTCCCTTCAGCTCCCCAGCGCCCCTGGACCTGAGCTCTGCTCCCACCCCTCTGTAGGAGGCGCTGGGGGAGAGGAGCGACAGCCCTCTTCCTCTCTGCCCCTAAGGGAGCTTGGAGCAAAGGGAGCAGGGTAAGGGCCCTCGCTGAGCAGTCGCTGCCTCGCTGCTCCAGAATAACAAGGGCCCTGAGGCCAGGCACGACCTTGCCAGCCAGCGGCCTATGGAACGCAGTCCCTTACGCACCCAGGGGGGGACCAATTAGCCAGGGGATGAGGAACTTGACTCTGCAGGACGCTGGGGTCAGAGGTCACTTACGTCAAATCCAGGCAGGGAGGTGGCAAACTGGAGCAGGGCCGCGCTGGTCTGGGCGGCCCTGGCTCTCTCCTGGGTGTTGTTTGACAGGAGAGAGGGATGGACTTGCTGCAGGAGAAGGAGGCAGAGGAGGGTCAGCGGGCAGGCGTATATGCTCTACAAACCAGCCTCTCCCCCTCCCCAAGGGGCTCAGACTTTGTGCTCAGGGTGGAGTAGCCGAGCCCTGGTCGCAGAGTTTGAAAAGGGGGTTCAGGACACTGCCCACGTCTTGCTGGGCACAAGCTGCTTGTCTCTCCAGGCTGGGACAATGGTCAGTCTTGGGGCTGGTCTATTTGCTCTGAACCCCTGATCCATGAACAGCACGTCAGGATCAAGGCACATGCCCTGGACCCCGGACCCCAGACCCAACTTGCAAAGGCCTCGGTACGATGAATGGAACAGCCCTGAGGACAATCCCTCCGGGAACTGCAGTGTCCCTAGGACATAAGAGCTGATTCCCTGAGGCTCCTCCTGTATCTCAGGGTCTCCCTAGAGAGGAGCCAGTGACTTTTCTCTGAGGCCCATGTCCTGCATCTCACGGAGGTTTCAGTCTCTCAGGCCCCAGCCAGGCCTGGTGCTCACTGTTAGTGCTTAATGCAACCGTGCAGAGCTCTGACTCATAGTCCCAGCTCCTTCCCCCTGCACTGGCAGCTCTGGGAAAGTGTGGCCGGCTGGGTCCAAGCTGGGAGGACACAATGGAAACGTGGCTCTTCTAGTCTCTCCTTTGCTGCCCTCCCACAGCGTTCAGGGGCAATTCCACCCCAGACCGTCCATTCTACTCACCTCCAGGAGGTGCTGCAGCTTCTCCACGGTGGGGGTCTCTGTCAGAAGGCCCCTGAGCAAGATGTCCAGGCTCTGCGAATAGTTGATGTACAGAGCCTGCAAGAAGAGGGATCACCCGTCAGTCATGGTACATGGGGCTACACCAGTCAGGGGACAATTAGGAGGATTCTCCAGGAGCCCTGGCAAGACTCAAAAGGCACATCCTGGCCTCTCCCATTCACATCACTCCAGGGACACTTAGCAAGAGTTCATGGCCGGATGCCTGCTGCCTCGTCAATCCTTGCTCTTAGCAGTTCTCTGTGCAGGGCCTGGTACCCAGCAGAGTATGGGCCAGCCAAACTGCAATGGGTGGGAGGTAGGATCCCCAGGAGAGTCCAGGCAGGAAATCAGAGAATGAGGAGAGGAGGGAAGGCTGGGATCAGCCATGGAGGGGTAACGCAATCCCCTCTGGAGGGAAGGGGTCCCCCCTGCCAGTTTGTCCTGGGCCTGTTCCCAGCTCTGCCCACCCCTCCCCTATTCTCAGCAGCTCCATCAAAGCGAGGGAGCAGGGCCAGAGCCTGCTCCTGCTCCTGGGCCAGAGAAGTAGGATCAGGACCTACCCGGAAGTGTGTGGTGTCCTGCCCAGTGCCCAGGCTGCACATCCTGTTCAGAAAAGCCCGCAGGAGGCGAGATTCTAGCTCCAGGGCAAGCAGTGGCTTCAGTTTGCTGGCAGGAGAGAGGAGCCCATGTTACACTTTGCAGCACCAGCGTGGCGCTGGCACTGCCATGGACATGACCCCCTCCCCCGCAGTGATCCCCTCCCTACGGCCGCTGTAACGTTCCTGGAGTGAAATCAACCCCGGGACAGGAAAGAGGGGACGCTCCCGCCTCCTCTGCTGGGGGATGGGAACAGCCACAGCCGGGTGGAACCTAGGCGGGGGAGGAGCTGTGACTCCCGGCTCTGGGCCCGGTCAGCACCAGGGTTAGGGCAGCTGGACGGGAGGGTCCTGGTACCTGAGGCTGCAAACTGCGGCCATGGAGCTGGGCATGATGGAGCTTGGCTCTGACGGACCAGGGAGATTTTCAATCAGCTCCTGGGAGACCCCAAGGAAACTAAACTGCATGTGAGACTCAGGCCCTGCAGACGCACTGGCACTTCCCCGGGAGGAGCCCAAAGTGCTCTGCAGAAACAGCCAGTGTCACCCCCACCCCCAACCAGCTGGGCCCCCCCATTCCTCCCATCCATCAAACTTCCTTCCCCCTCTCCCCCCCAACTCCACCCTCCCCTCCCGCACGGCCAGCTCCCCATCAGTGTCACAATTCTCCCCTTCCCTGCTCCCCAGCCCTCCGCCCCAGGAACCCCTGTCTTCTGCGTCCCGCTCCGGCCCCACTAATGCTTCCTCCCATGTCTGGCTCCCTCGCCCCAGGGGCCGAGCACGGGGTCCCACTCACCGCAATGCTCTCCACGAGGGCCGCTTTGGAGACCGGGGGCTCCAGGGTGTCCCGCCCCCACTTGTGTGCCGAGAAGCAGAGACGCGGCACAGCCTGGAGGAAGCGGAGCTGTTTGGCCCTGTCCGCCACCAGCTAGGAGTGGGGTGGGGGAGAGAGAGAGAGAGAGAGCCTGTTACATAGGGACCTCCCCGCCCAACCCAAACCAGCTCCAGGGCTCAGGACCTCCATGGGGTTGGACAGGAAAGCCGCCCCCTTCCCGAAACCAGTATCACCCTGCACAGACATGGGGTTGGAACTGGAATAGTGTCTGCGGGGAGCGGAAACCTTGGCCTATGTGGGACAAATGTCCCCACTTTGGGGTGCCAGATAACAGAGGAGCTGTGTCCCCCCATTGCGGGTGAGGGATTCTCTGGGACATGCCCCCCTGCCTGGGCGGGGATGGAACAAGGAGCAGGACAGACTCGGTGGCAGCGCAGCTGGAGGATTTTTGTACCTCAGCTCTGCCCTGGAGGTGCTGCTGGATCACCAAGATGGGGGACAAATCCTCCTCCTCCTCCTCCTCCTCCTCTTCTTCCTCTTCCTCCTCCTCCTGCTCCTCCTCCTCCTCCTCCTCAGGCCACGTCACCTGGGCACTGGGGGTGTCTGCACCAGGGAGGGAAGGAGAAAATTTAATCCCTTCTGCTGCTGGGGGGATGCAGTGGACAGAGAAGGCTCCATGTTTCCCCTTTCTCTGTAAGGAGCCCCATGGCGGTGAGGGCCCCACCCTGCCCCTCCCAGAGATGCCCTCAGCCCCATCAGCCTCAGGGCCCCGTGGTAGTCAGCCCCCCACAACATGATCAGGGGAGGCTGGAGCTCCCTGACTCCGCCCAGCATACCCTGCCATGGGGCATGGCTGTGCCACCCCCACTGGTGTTAGTGGGGCTCATGTGGGTCAGTCCCGGCGCCTTGGCGAGCCGATGGGCACAGGGTGTTACTAGTCCCCCACCGCCCCAGTCCTCCTCCCTTTCCCCTGGGTCTCCCCTCACCTCCAAAGAGGGAGCCTAGAAACACAGGGCTGCCAGACCCCACGGAGGAGCTGCTGGCCCCGCAGGAGAATACAGAGCTGCTGGTGTTTGTCGCGCCACAGTCGCTCAACTCCTGCTCTGGGCTGGGAGGAGGAGCCACAGGTGCCAGGGTGGGGCTGGCGGGAGGCTCCTCCGGAGCCAGGGTGGGGCTGGCAGGAGGCTCCTCGGGGGCCAGGGTGGTACTGGCGGGAGGCTCCTCGGGGGCCAGGGTGGGGCTGGCGCAGGGCTCCTCAGTTGCCATGGTGGTTGGCGGCTCCTGCTGGGCCCTGGGGCACAGCTCCTGGCTCCTTGGCTTCCTGCAAAGGAAGCCCCAGAGCTGCCTTCCCCGGCTCCTGCCCTCTCCTGGCTCTCTCCTCCACAGCTGAACCCGGGGCCACCTCCGTTTCGGCCCAGAAGGTGCCTCAGGGTCAGCTAGGGGAGCTTCCTCCTCCTCCAGAAAGCCAGAGCTGGGAAGTGCCAGCAGGACTCGATTCCCAGTCTCCCTGGCTCCGAGTGGGACCTGTTGTAGTGACTGACGGATTTGCTCCTTGTCCCCCATCCAAAGCCAATAACACATCTCTGGGTTGGCAGTCATGAGTTAGACCTTCTCAGCACCCCTGCCTCCCACAGCCCTCAGCTGTTCCTTGGATTGCGGTGGCTTGGACGGTAACAGGACTGGATATTGTTACTGGCTCACTGGGTGGTTCTAGCCAATGAGAGTCTCAGTCTAGCCTCAGAGGCCACACCCCCAGACACTACAGGTCAGGGTGGATTGATTTCATTCCAAATGTTTTGTAGTTGTATTTTTGAGTTATTTTCCTAATGAGGGATTGATTCTCATGACATTCTTAGTGGTGGCTGATGACAGAACACGGAGCAATGGTCTCAAGTTGCACTGTGGAAGGCTTAGCTTGGATATTAGTTCACTAGGAGGGTGGTGAAGCCCTGGAATGGGTTCCCTAGGGAGGTGTTGCAATCTCCATCCTTACAAGTTTTTAAAGGTCAGCTTGACAAAGCCCTGGCTGGGATGATGAAGTTGGGGTTGGTCCTGCTTTGAGCAGGGGGGTTGGACTAGATACCTCCTGAGGTCTGTTCCAGCCCTAGCCTTCTATGATGCTAGGAATAGGGATCCATTCAAACATGTTGACTTGCTGGTTTTGCAGGATACATACAAACAAAAAGGTTGACTGAACCATTTGTTTTCATTTCAAACAAACTGAGGTAAAGAAGTATCTCTAGTTCATGCACTGAACTGATTGTTCCTGCTCATAACGTCCTTTCAGATTTTAGAAGTAGTAGCTCACATCTCCTCCTCTCTAGCGTTTATTCATATATTACAAGAGGAAAAGAAGCCTTCATCCTTTTTCAACTCCCAATCAGTTTCTTACATTTGAATGAAGTAGCTGCATCAACTGGAATGAAGAAAATATTCTTTCTGCACCTGCAGAAGAGGCTAGTGCTGCCAAAATCTGGCTGAGTGTTTCAATAACTTCTGGACCCCCAGGTGCTTAGGCAATGACTTCCAACAGTTCAGTGCTTTGACATCTTCTGACACTTGGCAGCAAACATGGACTTCTTCATATAGGTATTTATTTAAATTACTTTAAGAGGCTGGAGCAACTAGAGGCCTTAACATCACTTGTCATCGTTTCAAATTTTATACTTGATAGATTAAAAAAAAAACTTTCAATATACATTTTAAAAACCCAGTTTAAATTAAAAAAAAATCTCTTGGGGGGGGGGGGGTTGGGTTGTGAAAAAGCCATTGATTGGTCTTGCCCTTGATTTTAGAAGAACTACTTCATCTGAGAGAATCAGAAACTGCTTGTATTTTAGTCAAGGAGAGGAGGCAGCAAAATTCATCCTAGCAGTAATTTGTTGGGCCTTATTTGCTCAGTCTCAAACAAACAAGTGTGCAAAACTCTAGCTAGTCTCTTTTATGTAGGCCCAGCTAAGAGGTGGTGGGAGGGGCAGGAATGCTGTCTCCGTCCCGGATCCAGTAGCAATTGCAGAGGATATTGCCACAAAACCTACATTTTACTGCCAAACTCTCTAAGCCAGTCCTCTCCTGCGCTTCCTGGTTTCTAAGTTTCAAATCCACAAAACCTTCCCCTTGACAGTCACTGCCCAGGTGGTGCAACAGACAGAGGAACCTGAGCAGTAACATTGTGACTCCAGAGGTAACTCAGCCACCTGTCGCTCCCTGACTCCACTAACCCTGAGCATAAATCTGAAGCCTGAGCCCTGCCTTGGGCATCGCTCCCACGGAAACCTGCAGGCTCATTTACTGACTTATGCAAATCACCTGTGGAGAGTTAGCACTGACTGGCTGAATTCACTCTCAAGTCACAATGCCCTTCAGCTTACAGCACGAATGGAAGGGGCACAGGGTGGAAATCAGGCTTTTCTGGTGGCCCGTTTTCCAATGGAGAAGAAGGGACAAGAGGGAAGGAGGAAGAGGGAAGCAAAATGGTCACATTCCAAACGCTCCCAGCGAGTCACAGATTAATTCCAAGCCCAGAGGACACCACTGTCGTCTGACTTTATCTTTCACTTCGGCCACAGAATGTGCCTCAAAATAATTCCCACAGGAATTAGAGCAGATTTTTAGTAAAACACCCAAGCTTGATTTTGAAATAGGCCAGTTATGGAAAATCCAGCACAACCCTCAGTGAATTGCTCCAAACTCTGATGTTAAAAATGCTCCTCGCCTTATTTCCAGTGTGTATTGGTCTAGCTTCAACTTCCAGCCATTGTCTGCTCATAACCTTTATCTGGTAACGGGAATATGGAGGCTTGCTGCAGCAAGGGTACAGGGCTCTGCGAGGTTCCCCCTGCCCCGCATCTCTGTCCTGCCTGGCTGTTGGCAAGGGAGCTCTGTGAGGTCACAGACGCCTCACTCATAGAATCATAGACTATCAGGGTTGGAAGGGACCTCAGGAGGTATCTAGTCCAACCCCCTGCTCAAAGCAGGACCAATTCCCAACTAATTGTCTTTGCTCAATGGGCTGAGTTCCTGCCAAAAGCTTTTGTGAAGTCACTGCCGCACCTACCTTTCCCTGGCAGGCCTGACATCTGCCCCTGGCCAGCCCAGCTGGATGTTTGAGCTGCAGCCCGGATCACCCCACTTGCTCAATATTGAATCTGGGGAGCAAGCAGGCTACCCAGTAAAACAGCAGAGTCTGTTCCGCACCCCACACTGAGCTTTTCATAGAGGCATCAGTTGTGAAACAATTCAGTCTCCTAATGTGGCCTTTATTTCACGGGCTATGAAATTTCACACTCTTAGCACCCTATTGAGCCCAATTGCTTGTAATTCACTAAAAGGCACCTTCCCAACCAGTTATAATGGTAGGACACCAGGAAACAGAGACTCCCCCTCTCCCCTGGGTAATTTGTTCCAGTGGCTAGTCTCCCTCACTGTCATAATTACATTGGAAATTGACAACCTCTGATAAGGGCCAAATTTATGACAATCTTTTAAATAATTTAAATAGAAGAGAAAAAATAACATTCAGTAGAACATGTTCACTGCCAAGCTTTTCAGACAGTTGCACCACTTATGTGATAGCTAAGGCCCTGGAAGCAAAGTTAGCTGAAATGCTAACCCAGCTTTGGGCAGCAGTAGCTTCCTTGAAAGGTGCAGAAAATATTGTCTTCCTTTCAGTTTATTCAAATCGTTCAGTTCAATCGACTAGTTTGTTGAAATTCAAGAAAGCCATTGGGAATTCACAAAACAGGCAAACTTGTTTTCCTCCCTCAATCTAGGGATGAACACTAGGGGATAGATCTACTGGTTCATCAATCTAGAAACTCGTGGAGACAAGAATGTATCATTTCACTTCACTAACCACACATCAAATTGCCTTTGTTTAAGAAATCTGTTAGTTTGAAATGAAAAATATTTTGATACAACTTCTTTCTTATGCTTCTCTTTCTAGCTCTGGCATGACCTTGCTGTGTGACCAAAGAGAGGTCACTTCTTTTCTCTTTCCCTCGGTATCATGGGGGATGGAGAAAATTCTCTCAGTCCTAGCAGGAGAGAGATTTGAGCAAGTCAGGCATGTTACGACCGTCGTGCGCTAAAGGACAATGGGCGATTGTTGTTTGGGGTAAGAATCCCAACGGATTTGTTACTTGTCCCCCAACCAAAGCCAATAACACCTCTCTGTATTTTCAGTCATGAGTTAGACTTTCTCAGCACCCCTCTGTCTCCCGCAGCTCTCAGGTGTTCCTTTGGTTAGGGAGGCTTGGATGCTAAGAGAACTGGAATTATTTTACTGGCTTCCTGGGTGTTACTAGCCCATGAGGGTCTCAGTCTGGCCCCCCAAGGCCCACACTCCCAGACACTAAAGATCAGGATGGGTTGATTTCACTCAAAGTTTTTTGTATTTGTATTTTTGAATTATTTTCCTAATGAAAGATTGATTGTCATGAAATCTTAGAGCTGGCAGATGACAGAACAAGGAGCAATGATCTCAAGTTGCAGTGTGGAAGGCTTGGATATTAGTAAAAACTTTTTCACTAGGAGGGTGGTGATGCCTTTGAATCTGCTAGGATAGAGTCCCCTATCCTGTACTTAGAGCCTATATTTTTTCTTACCTTCTACAGAGATGACAATGTCTTTGAAACAAATCCACACAGATATGAAAAACACACGCACAGAATCTCCTCTACACCAATGTCTCTTGGTCCTCAGCGAGAGACCGCGAGATGGAGGCTTGCTGCAGCTAGGCTACAGGGCTCTGCGAGGTTCCCCCTGCCCCGCATCCCTGTCCTGCCTGGCTGTTGGCAAGGGAGCTCTGTGAGGTCACAGACGCCTCATCATCTTTGCCCAATAGGCTGAGTTCCTGCCAAAGGCCTTTGTGAAGTCACTGCCACACCCACCTTTCCCTGGCAGGCCTGATGTCTGCCCCTGGCCAGCCCAGCTGGATGTTTGAGCTGCACCCCGGATCACCCCACTTGCTCATTACTGATTCTGGGGAGCAAGCAGGCCACCCAGTAAAACAGCAGAGTCTGTTCCGCACCCCACACTGAGCTTTTCCTAGAAGTTATGAAACAATTCAATCTCCTAATCTGGCCTCTATTTCACAGGTTATGAAATTTCACACACTTTGCACCATATGAAGCCCAATTGCTTGTAATTCACAAAAAGGCACCTTCCCAACCAGTTATGATGGTAGGACACCAGGAAACAGAGACTCCACCTCTCCCCTGGGTAATCTGTTCCAGTGGCTAGTCTCCCTCACTGTCAAAAATGTGTACCTACGTCTCATTTGAATTTCTCTGGCTTCAGCTGGCAGCTGTTGGTTCTTGTTGTGCCTTTTTTGGCTAGATCGAATTAGCCCTGCCCCATGAAATGCAATCTCCCTGTCCTGCTGGACCCCCCAGACAGGAGAACCCAGTAGGGGCCTCCTAGCTGTTTCTCTGCCCGGCTGGGGACAGGACTTCCTCTCCGCGGGGATATCAGACGCACCTGCAGAGGCAATGCATAAGTGAGTGCGCTGCATCAGCCCGGCGTTGGGCTCAGGGCTTTGGCCTTGGCGGCTTCTGCTCCAGTCACGTCTCTGGGTGCCCGGACTCAGAGCTTCTGGCCCCCTGTGGCTGCAGCCAGTGCTGGGGCACTGGGCTCAGGACTTTCATGCCCCTCCCCACTCCTGCTGGCGCTCAGGGTGCCTGGGCTCAGGGCTTCTGCCCGGCCTCTGCAGCAGGGGCTCGGGGCTTCCCTTGCAGTTCCTTCTGGGGCTCAGGGGTCCATTTCTCTGGATGCCCCGAAAATGGTAGGAGCCGAGGTGCTCCCAAGTAGTAGGTAGGAGCTGAGGTGCTGCCAACAGCAGGGACCCACCTGCACATCTGGGAACCTCCTCTAGCTTCAGAAAGGTTGCTGGCTGCTGCCCTTGGAGTCCAGGTCTGAAGGCAGCACACAAGTGAGGGTGGCAATGCTGTGACCCCCCCCCCCAACAACCTCTGAACTCCCCCATTCTCCCAGTTTGGTCGGGACCCCCATGGTTACAATACCAGGAAATATCAGGTGGAAACCATCTGAAATGGTGACGTCGGTCAATTTCAAGGCCAGAGGGTTTGTAAACCAGTGAGCCCTGAATTTGGTAGGGACCTGGCTATTATGGAGGCCCGAGCAGGTTTGCACTCCCAGTTCTCCTGAAAGGCCATGGAGAATTCCTGCTGCCTGAGAAACTTCCCAGAATAAGCTACCAGGACTGGGGGAGAAATGAAGGAAACCAACCAAAGCCTGAGCTAGGATGGAGAGCATGGGCGCCAACTTATATGGGCTCCTGGGGCTTTAGCCCCAGGAATATTCACAGTCAGGGGCTCTGCTCCAGCAATATTTGGAGCTAGTTTTCTCCCCTGCTCTGGGCTGCCGGCAGCCGCCGCGAGCCCAGAGCCTTTTAAATCCCAGCCGGCAGCTGGAAATCAGAGGGCTCTGGGCTGCCCGCTGCGGCGGGGAGCCCAGAGCCTTTTAAATCCCAGCCGCAGCCAGGAGTCAGAGGGCTCCGGGCTGCCCGCAGGGGCGGGGAGCCCAGAGCCCTTTAAATCCCAGCCGCGGCCGGGAATCAGAGGGCTCTGGGCTGCCCGCTGCGGCGGGGAGCCCAGAACCCTTTAAATCCCAGCCGCGGCCGGGAATCAGAGGGCTCTGGGCTGCCCGCTGCGGCGGGGAGCCCAGAACCCTTTAAATCCCAGCAGCGGCCGGGAATCAGAGGGCTCTGGGCTGCCCGCTGCGGCGGGGAGCCCAGAGCCCTTTAAATCCCAGCCGCGGCCGGGAGTCAGAGGGCTCTGGGCTGCCCGCTGCGGCGGGGAGCCCAGAGCCCTTTAAATCCCAGCCGCGGCCGGGAGTCATAGGGCTCTGGGCTGCCCGCTGTGGCGGGGAGCCCAGAGCCTTTTAAATCCCAGCCACGGCCGGGAATCAGAGGGCTCTGGGCTGCCCGCTGCGGCGGGGAGCCCAGAGCCCTTTAAATCCCAGCCACGGCCGGGAGTCAGAGGGCTCTGGGCTGCCCGCTGCGGCAGGGAGCCCAGAGCCTTTTAAATCCCAGCCACGGCTGGGAATCAGAGGGCTCTGGGCTCCCCGCAGCTGCCAGCAGCCTAGAGCCCTTTGAATCCCAGCCCCTGGCCACTGATTGCCCCCTCCCCAGACCCCTGCCCCAACTGCCCCTCAGAACCCCCACCCCCTATCTAAGCACCACTGGTCCTTGTCCCCCGATTACCCCCTCCCGAGACCCCTGCCCCTAACTGCCCCTTGGGACCTCAGCCCCTATCTAAGCCTCCCTTCTCCTTGTCCCCAACTGCCCCCTCCTGAGACCCCACCCAACTTCCCCCCAGGACCCTCCTACCTGTCCCCTGATAAACCTCCTGGACTCCCATGCCTATCCAATTGCTGCCTGTCCCCTGACTGACCCTCCGAACCTCTGCCCCATCCAACCCCCCCTGCTCCTTGTCCCTTGACTGCCCCCCGGAACTCCCTACCTCTTCTCCAACCCCCAAACCGCTTACTGTGCCACTCAGACCAGCGTGTCTGGCTCCGTGCAGCTCCAGACAGTTGCTGCCATGCTCCCCCATGGAGCCCACAGCCCTCTCCCACCCCCAGCACCTGCCTTCCAGATTTGAACACCTCAAAATTCAGGAGTGCTCAAGCTCGGTTTGGGCAGCTTTTACTTCATTTCTCCCAAATCAGTTTCCCCTGCAAGGTGCCAACTGAAGGTGTTGGAGAACAGAGAGATTGGGTGGCCTCCTAATGCCTGGAAAAGAGACAAAGGCCGGAGGAGGGAGTGTCAGTGCCTGTGCGGATTTCTGGGAAGTGCACGGTGTGGAAGGGAATGCTGTGATGCTTTGGAACAACTCCATACAAAGCCAGTCAGGACTCTGGGGGAGCCTCCTCTCTTGGAGCATACTGTCTCCAGGGAAAGAAGCTTACACTTTCCTGGGTCTGACCTCAGCGCATTCAGCATGCCCTTCCACATCATGCACTTTCCACAGCGAGTCTGCCCAGGCTGGTCCTGGGGCAACCAGAGGTCCCTGCACCCCAACTCCGCAGTCAGATGTGACTCTCAGCCAGACAGTAAAACAGAAGGTTTATTAGATGACGGGAACACAGTTTAAACAGAGCTTGGTGGTACAGAAAACAGAACCCCTCTGTCAGGTCCATCTTGGAGGGTGGGGAGCCCAGAACCAAGTTCTGGGTCTCTCCCCATTTCCCCAGCCAGCTCCAAACTGACACTCCCTCTGGCCTCTGTGTCTCTTCCGGACAGGGAGGCCACCTGATCTCTTTGTCCCCAACACCTTCAGTTGGCATCTTGCAGGGGAAACTGAGGCACCCACACAGTATTCAGAGAAAATATTAAGAACATTCCCATTTCATCACAACAGGTGCAACAAAATATAATACTGTATATTGAAGTAGGCAAGTGCTGCTTCTGACTTTCCACTTTTAATTGACCCTTGTAATCTTGTGGCGCTGACGCATTGTAGCTTCATTTTATATCGGCTTACAGGGTGGGAGCGGGGGGGTACCACCATTTTGGGCCCCACCAAAAATTATACAAACCTGCCGCCTATGATGGAGAGCATTGATCCAAGCCGTGTTTGAACCCCTCCACCCCCACCTGCCTGCCCGCAGTGAAACGGACAGAGGGGCATTGATTTCTAGTCGTGAACTTGCTACAGACCGTGGGCTTCAGCACAAGCCATACAGCCCATACTCTGAACTCTTGGATAAACAGCAAAGCTGGCTTTTCCGAAACCTTTCCCCTAGTGCTCTGCATCCACTTGGGATTGTGCCCAGCACGATCCCTGGGAAAGCCAGAGGGCCCTGCACCCCAACTCTGCAGTCAGCAGTGACTCTCAACCAGCATAAAACAGAAGGTTTATTAGTTGACAGGAACACAGCGTAGAACAGAATTTAGCCCAGAAATCAGTGACTTTCAGCCAAATCCATCTTGGGGGAATCCCAGGCCAGACACCCTGGACTCCCCATTCCAGTCCCCACGAAGCAGAGTTCCCAGCTTCCAGTGACCCGACCTTAGACACCCCCGTTGCTCCTCCTCCTGGTCTTCGTTTTGCTTCCCAGGCAAAGTGTCACCTGGTCGCATCCCTCTCCTGGGTCTCAAGTTACAAAGGGCACCGGCCATAGCCTACGTGCAGGCAGCTGGAGCAGCCGTACCTGCCCCCAAGGGTTTCAGCCACAGTCACACACCTTTATCCAACCACCTAGGCATTGGTGCAGCACACAGGGAAACTGAGGTACACACAGTATTCATGCAAAACAGTAAAACTCACAGAGGCTTAACAGTAAGACTCACATAGGCTCACATACAACATAACAAGGGAAAATCTCCACTTTGTCACAGTCCCATTGTTGAGGGATTGCTGATACTCAGCCAGTTCTCTTTCCCAGTGAC
Organism: Mauremys mutica; assembly: GCF_020497125.1. Taxonomy (NCBI): domain Eukaryota; kingdom Metazoa; phylum Chordata; order Testudines; family Geoemydidae; genus Mauremys; species Mauremys mutica. Next base: position 122,812,992 of record NC_059077.1, read on the forward strand.
CCCAAAATAACCTAGTATATCGTCACCTTTCAATCATCTCATTTCTCACTCAGCCAGTGACTCAAATACAATACTGGTAAGAGGGTCATCACTTACCATCTGTACGTTATTAGAAAAAGAATAAAACTGGGTTTATAATTTTAAAAGGTTGGGTTTTTTTCCTCCTAAATACAGAATATTGTTCTATAAAATTCATTATTGAAGCAAAATACGTTTGGACACTATACTGCTCAAAGAGAAAAGTCTGTTTTCCCCTCATGCTTACATGACCAAAAAATCTGCATGCTGCCTCTTTACAATCTCCAAATGTTTCACTTAATATTACTTGTGTCCATTTTAGAGGAAAGAATAGGACCTAAAGTTGGGGTAGGGATGTGCAAAAGCACCCAGCACCGGCCTAACTCTGTTTCTGTTGAAGTTATTGCTAAAACTTCCATTGAAGTCAATGGGAGAAGAGTGCATCAAACACAAAAGGCTTCTGAAAATCCCCTCCTTGTTGTCAGCAGCAGTTCTCTGTATCTTCCTCTAGGAGCAATCTAAATCTTTTGAACTTCTGACTAGTGACCACACAGAAACAATTACATCCGCTGTTTACGTAGATAAGTTAACCTTTTCCCCACAACTTTCTCTCTGTGTGTCCTCTGAAATCTAGTTTGTGGCAGTTTTTCCTTTCCTACAGACTCTAAAGATACTACAGCATGTCAAGCAACACTTCAAAAAAAGAGAAGATATTTCTCTTTACCTCGGAGTCTGTTGCAGAAGGACATTCTGGTAAGTAAAAATGTCAAGTCTTTCCTTTTATCAGCTAGATGCATGGAAGGACATGATCTGCAACTTGATCTGGTTTGGTTTTCTGACCAAGTAGAGAGAAACAAGAACCAGCCACGGTGTATATTTAGTCATTTACAACAAATTTGCTCGGTTGGGAAAAGTTTGTCTTCTTTCTGTTTAGCATTCAGTATAATTCATATAGGTTTGATCAAAATTGAATAGAATCTCATTTTCAAGACTTACAAGGGGGAAAAAGCATTTTCTATGTGGTGTTCTTAGAAGACTAGAAGTTACTGAATTTCAGTTTAGCAATTGTCCAGTGCACCAGGACTTCTGAATTATTCAGTGCACTGGTGATGAGCAGCAATGCCCATTGGAGCTGTATTTCAGACACTCTGACTGAATGCCTCATGCTGATCCCCTTAAAACTAGTCTGTACTTGCCTTGAGCCATATAGGCTAATCCTAACCTCTTAGTAGGGCTCCAGTTGAAGGGCAAAATGTTGTCAGTACTTGCTGTTTATTAAGTTCAACTGCTTTTCACACAGCTCCCCCCCCCCCCCGCATTTATCTGGAAGCCTTCTTAAGTGAGCTTGACTCATTAATGGGAGAGAGGCTCCTAGTGTTTATCAAGGCAGTCTGAGTCTTTAACAGGAGCCTTGGTCTCTTAGATTGGGAGTAAAGCAGCATTATATTTTTAAATGCTTGGATGAAAAAACTCAAAGCTAAAGTTGTGATAATACCATGAACGATGTCTGCTGCCTTTTGTAACAGAATGTAAGGCAGGGTAGAATGTACTTTGTTGTGGGCAGGATTGGGTGAGCGAAAAGAAAAAAAAAGACTGAAGTAATTTGTGGGAAAACACTAAATTTCTCAACAGTTTGTCATAAATAGCATTTCAGCGATGTAAAGCAAGTGTTCCTTTTTTGTAGTAAAGGTTTTTAATACTTACGTTTAAATGAGGGCTAGAAAGAGATTTGATGTCTATTATAACAGGGTTTAAAGTATTTTCTACATGGTTTAAGCAAGATTTGTTTTATTCTTTTTGTTGTAAAAATTGTCTGGATTCCATTAATATATTAACTGATTTTTTTTTAATAGCATGGGGGAATCTGTCTCTCATGTGGGATTTGTGGGATCTAAGGGTTTTACAGATGGGAGCAGGATAAAAATGCAAGAAACAATGCGGGATCAGGTGGGAGTGGGTATTGCGGAGCAGGATGAGAGCAGGATTAAAAAAATAATGCCACACAGGGCTCTAGCCTGGAAAAGGGAGCCCTGGAAACCACCGGAGGGTGGCACCTTTATGTGGCAGGTGCTGTTTTTAGTGTGCAGTACATGCAAGTAGGGGGAACAGCTACAAAAGCACGTGGTTTATGGAGACTTCTAGTGGGGAGAAAGCCATGAAACACTGCTCCCTATAGTCTGCTTTCTCTCTTGGCTCTTCTCCTCCTGCATAAAGAGAGGAGAACATGAGGCCCCCAGAGCTTTTGGTGGCCTTGCTGTCTGTCTTGTTTCATTCCATAGCAATGTAGAATGCATCTTAGGATATCTAACATCCTGAAAGAACAAAGTCTGCTGCTAGCTAGAAAACATTCTTTCATCTCTTCAGATTAGAGGCAAATAATTCACTGAGTGAATTTCACCTTCACATATTGATGTCAGATAACATTTTCAAACTTGGTCATATCTTCATTAACTTCTTAGCGATTATCTCTTGTCCGCCAGCTCACCCTGGCTAATTGACTTATGTAACTGACAAAGATTCTGATCCTACAAGTAAGTACACTAGCATGGAGGCTGAATAAGACTCTGAACAGGTGCAGAAGTCCATGCCCATGAACTTCCTTGCAGGAAATAGCAAATTGTAAGTTTTACAACTGACTAGCAAAGGAAAATAATTAGTCTTTGATCAATAGTCAGTCACACTTACTTGATTTTTCATGAGTATTTGCATTGTTAAAGCGTTAGCACAAGATCATTCATGGAAAGCAAATATGAAAAGATCAAAACACACTAGCACTGAAATTCACTTTCCTGTTGCAGCTACAGAATATGAACACTCAACCACAGAACTGTTCACTGAACTGAATTGTACTTGTACCTCATATGCACTAACATAACAAGCCTGTGAGTGCTGACTTAAAAATTATACACCAAAGCTTCACTATATTTATGTGGCTCACAAATTCTTGGTGCCCTTCCTTTTCATTTTGGTCTGTTCTTAATTTGAACTTGAGTAATGGTGATAAGCATTAGGCCCAGATTTTTAAAGAGATTTAGATGCTTAAAGGTGCAGGTAGGTTCCTAATGAGATTTTTCAGAAGCATCAATAGACTTTGGGTGCCTAGGTGCTTTAGAGAAACCACACTGCTCATCTATCTGCGTGCTTAGACACCTAAATACCTTTAAAAAATCTGGCCCTATGTTTCTAGTAATTCAGATAAAACCGGAAGTAACATTAACATGTCAAATTGAGATTTTTTCAGCATAAATACATACTTCTTTGTTTGCATGGTACACCTCTACCCCGATATAACGCTGTCCTTGGGAGCCAAAAAATCTTACCGTGTTATAGGTGAAACCGCATTATAAGGTGAAACCGCGTTATATTGAACTTGCTTTGATCCGCCGGAGCGCGCAGCCCTGCCCCCCCGGAGCGCTGCTTTACTGCGTTATATCCGAATTTGTGTTATATCGGGTTGTGTTATATCGGGGTAGAGGTGTACTCAGTTCAGATGCTTCCTGACTTTCAGGGTATGTCTACACTACAGGATTATTCCGATTTTACAGAAACCGTTTTTTAAAAACAGATTGTATAAAGTCGAGTGCACGCGGCCACACTAAGCACATTAATTCGGTGGTGTGCGTTCATGTACCGAGGCTAGCGTCGATTTCCGGAGCGTTGCACTGTGGGTAGCTCCTCTTCAGGGAGGAGTACAGAAATTGGTTTTAAGAGCCCTTTATATCGATATAAAGGGCTTCGTTGTGTGGACGGGTGCAGGGTTAAATCAGTTTAACGCTGCTAAATTCGGTATAAACACGTAGTGTAGACCAGGCCTCAGTCTCTGGTGCAGTTGGGCTCACCCTCTGAATCTTAAGTCACTGCTTTACTGTCACAGAAAAAAATACTGTTGCTGTGCATACGTGTTAGCTTTGCTCCAAATATTAGGGGCATGTAAACCCTGGTTGCAATTAATTTCCTTAAATCCCTGCCCTGTTTGCAGATGAAGACAGGAAGAAAATAATGTTATCTTATGAATATTAAGTCCTGCTTACCTCAAAACCTGGTTATGATCACATCACAGCTTGTTTATCTTCTCTTCAAATTCCACATTTGCTTGCCTTAGAAGCGTTCTGAAAAGAGAAGAATTGTTTTTCACATTAAATGGAAGTTTGAAAATAAAATTTTCAACAAACTTAATTGGATCTGCTGACACACAGTACAGATTTTTGGATCTAATCTGTCTTTCCATATGCTCAATGCACTGCTCTAATAAATTACATATTTATAAACAATCTAGTATAGTATTTTTTTTAACGTTTTCTTCTAGTTCTGATCTAGTTACAGCTCACCTTTTTGTCCAGGTTATTTGTACAGTGATAATGCCTAAAAGTTAGTCTCCAGTAAGCATTGGACATCCTAGAGTATTAGACACTACAAAGTAAAATATAGTCCTTGTCCCAAAGCTTAGCTACCATTTGATTCAATACCTTTTTCAGTGGTTGTGGCGTTTTCCCCTGAAACTAAGTTTTCAGACCATTTTAACATAAGGCTATTTCCCCTCCTGGTGACTCATTATAACTTGGGGGGCCTAAGGTACTGAGAGATGGCAGGGATGTGTCTGCTGTTGTGGATTGGAGCGGGAGGAGAAAGTAAAAGCATAAATCAATTTCTGTATATTTGGTTGCCAAACTTGTATCTAGGCAGGTACTTAAAAACTAGAACTCTAATTTCCATTGGGAAGGAAATTCTGTTTGTGCCTTTCCTTCTTTATGGTGCCTACCTGATGCTCTTAGTACATGCCATACTTCTGGAGATCATGTTTGTATTATGTTTTTAAAATATTTATTACAAGGAACAACTAAATAATATATTACTTTTTGTCTAGATAAAATGTGTGATCAGATCAGCGATGCTGTCCTTGATGCCCATATCAGAGTTGATCCAGATGCTAAGGTTGCTTGTGGTAAGTACTCTTTGCTGATTAAGAAAAAATAAATTTAAAAGAGTAAAATAAATAATACTCTACATTTGCATAGCTTTGCATTCAAGGATTTGTTTATTAGATAGCCAAAAAGCCACAAGTCCATAATCAAGAAAGAAGACAACTTTGGCTAAAAGCCCAAATGGGTTCAGTGTTAAGTGAAAGCAATAGTTACAAATAAAAAAAGGAATATATACCAAATGGAGAAGGGGGAAATAGCACTGATTATAAAATAGAAGTTCTGAAGTGTCTCAAGGAAGCTAAAAACACCAGAGAAAAATCCAAAGCTGGCAGGACTAAGGATAATAAAGAGTTGAAGTATATTGGGGGGGGGTGGGGAGATGTGTTCAATAAATATTTCTGTTCTCTTTTTGTGATATACTTGTATCACATGAGGATGATGAAGTATTTTCCAGTCTGTTAGTAACTGAGAATGACATTAGACAACATCTGCTAGGGATAAATATTTTAAAATCAGCAGGCCCCGATAACTTGCACCTACAAGTCCTAAAAGAATTGGATGAGGAGATCCTTGGCTTGATGGTGTTAATTCTTAATAAATCTTGGAATAGCAAGGAAATTCCAGAAGACTGGAAGAGTATTAATGTGCCAGTGTTCAAAAAGGGGAAGCAGGATGTTCCAGGGTGTCTCAGGTTGATTACCCTGACATCACTCCTGGGGAAAATAATGGAAAAGCTGATACAGGAATCAGTGAACAATTAAAGGATAGGAGTATAATTAGTGCTAGTCAATGTGGTTTTATGGAAAATAAGTCTTGTCAAACAAACCCGGTTTTATTCTTTGAGATTACAAGTTTGGTTGATAAAGGTAACTTTGTGGATGTAATAAATGTAGTGGGTTTTTTTTATCAGACATTTGCTGTAGTGCTGCATGATATTCTGATTCAATGTTAGTATTATACAGTATCAATAGAGCATACATTATGTAGATTAAAAACTGGCTAACTGGCAGATCTCAAAGTAGTTGTCAAAGAGGAGTCTGTGAATGGGAGTGTTTCTTGTGAAGTTCTGCATCTGTTCTAGATGTGAGGCTATTCAAACTTTGAATCAGTGATCTAGAAGTAAATATAAAATCACTGCTGATAAAATTTGTAGGTAAACGAAAATTGACTAAGTGGTAAATAATGAGGAGGCCAGGGTAGTCATACAGATTGATCTGGATCACTTGGTAAGCTGGGCCCATTCAAACATAATTTGTTTTAATACAGACAAAATGCCAGGATATATATCTAGGACGAAGGAATGCAGGCCATACCTATAGAAGAGGGACTGTACCTTGGACGTCAGTGACTTTGAAAAGAATGCAGGGATCATAGTATATTGCAAAATTGGAGAGAGTGCAGAGAAGCCACAAAGCGAACTGAGGGCTGGAGAAAATGTCGAACAAACTTAAGGAACTCTATCTATTTTGCTCATCGGAAATAAGATTGAGATATGACTTGGTTACAGTATATAAGTACCTTCATGGGGAGAAAATACCAGGTACTACAGGGCTCTTTAATCTAGAAAAGAGCGGCAGAACAAGAACCAGTAGCTGAAAGCTGAAGCCAGACAAATTCAAATTAGAAATAAGGCACAGTGTTTTAACAGAGAGGGTAATTAACCATGAGAACAAACTACCAAGGGCAGTGGTGGATTCTCCATCTCTTGATGTCTTCAAATCAAGACTGGGTGCCTTTCTGGAAGATATACTTTAGTCAGGCACAAGTTACTAGGCTCACTATAGGGTAAATGGGTGAAATTTAATGGCCTGTGATGTTTAGGAGGTCAGACTAGATGATCTAATGGTCTCTTCTGGCCTTAAACTCTATGAATCTGTGTAGGATCTCAAAGCAATATATGTACACAAGTTAATCTTAACATCCCTGTTACACAGCTATTACTTTCATTTTACCAATCTGTTAAAGCTAGCTATATAGGTGAAAAGTTACTAGGTGAAAATGTAGTTTTGAAGGCCTCAATTTCACTTTCCATGAAGTTTCATAAACCAATTCTTTTTGCAAATGGGCTCTGAAATTATCTTCCAGCACCACCTTAATCTGAGACAGACATCTGCTTCATTAAAGTACTGCTGATACGGTGTTAGCAGTAAATCCAGTCTGAAGGTGCTGCCACAGATTGAAGGAGGATAGGTCAGGAGATGGAGTAGCTATTCTACTAATTTTTTCTGAGTTCAAGTGCAGCAAAATCTCACTTGAATCGGAATCATGTTAGGGCATCTCTTTAATCAGAAATCGGAGATGAGAATCACTGGAGTGTGCTGCTAATCTATAAACCTCTAGACAGCTAAGGCTTCCCAGTGAATCCAAGAGATACTGTCTGAAACTGAAGTTCACAAGACTCTCCTTGAGAGTCTGAAACATCTGTGTAGACAGCACCTCTGATACAATTGTGCAAAACCTCTGACATTTTGGGATTCACCAAGGCCACTAAGGTATTTGGTCACCATCTACCTTGAGTCTGGGAGTCATCCGCTGCCAGTTCTCCAGTGGAAACAAAGGGGGAGCGACCAGGGGCTGCTAACAGGGAGTTTCACAAGGGAGTTCTCCAGGTGAAGGAGGAGCAAATAGAGCATCTGTGGGGTAAGTGATTGTCTGTAGTGTGTGTTTGTTTGTTTTTGGGGGTTACTTGCTGTGTGCTGAGCTTGTGTTTGTCAGTCTGTTTGTTTGTTTGAAGGACAGTGTGCTCTGGCTGGCAGTTGGAGGCAGGTTTGAAAGCTCGAAGCCTCTGGTAATTGGCTGAGCCTTAATCAGTGGGCGGGGCATTCACTCAGGCCAGGGCTTTATAAAGCCGCGCACAAGCGACCAGGGGCTGCTAACAGGGAGTTTCGCAAGGGAGTTTAGAAGGGGAGTGGGAAGGGAGTGGGAGTCCCTCGCCAGCCCTAAACCCCTTCCTTGTAGTCCCCCTAAAACCTATAAACCGAACCACATTTCAAAACCCCTTTCTGTAAACCACCCTTCCATTAACTAGGAGACAATGCAGGCAGAAGCCCAGCAGCAGAGTGGGGGCTATCCAGTTTATTGCACTGACTGTCGCATGTATGATTACCTGCCCTGTGGGCGGGTGGCGTATGTGTGCAGTCGGTGCAAGGAGCTCCTGGCCCTCAGAGACCATGTACAGACTTTGGAGGCCAGGGTGGCGGAACTGGAGGAGCTAAGAGAGGCAGAGAGTTATGTTGATGAGGCTTTCCGGGACACTGTAGAATTGTCCCACCTCCGCTCAGACAGCCCCTGTGCTGTTGAGGAGGAAGAACGGCCCAGGGAAGCAGAGCAGTCAATGGGAGCAGAGGGAAACCTTCCCGTAGTCGGGACCCTCCTTCCAGATGGTGCTGGGGTTGCCTCTCGCACTGAGGTTGCCTCTCCGGGGGAGGGAACTCCAGTTTCTAGGAAAAGGCAGGTGTTAGTAATGGGAGATTCGATTATTAGACACGTAGATAGCTGGGTTTGTGATGACCAGGAGAACCGTATGGTGACTTGCCTGCCTGGTGCGAAGGTTGCGGATCTCTCGAGGCATCTAGACAGACTTATGTGTAGTGCTGGGGAGGAGCCAGTGGTCGTGGTACATGTAGATACCAATGACATAGGGAAGGGTAGGAGAGATGTCCTGGAAGCCAAATTTAGGCTGCTACGGAAGAGACTGAAATCCAGGACCTCTATGGTGGCATTCTCAGAAATGCTCCCAGTTCCACGCGCAGGGCCAGGTAGGCAGGCAGAGCTTCAGAGTCTCAATTCGTGGATGAGACGATGGTGTAGAGAGGAGGGGTTCACGTTCATTAGGAACTGGGGAAACTTCTGGGATGGGAGGAGCCTATACAGGAGAGATGGGCTCCACCTAAACCAAAGTGGAACCAGACTGCTGGCACTAAACCTTAAAAAGGTTGTAGAGCAGTTTTTAAACTAGGAGATGGGGGAAAGCCGACTGCTGCAGAGGAGCGTGTGGATCGGACACAGACTTCTCTTAGGGGAGAGTCTGATGATAGAGAATCTCCAGGTTATAGTCAGGAGCAGAGGATTGAAGAGTATAATGTCAGGGCCGGATCAGATGATAAACAGTCACATAAAAAAGAATCTGGCACATCAGAAAAAGGCAGGCTAATAAACAGGGACAAGTTTTTAAAGTGCTTGTACACAAATGCCAGAAGTCTAAATAATAAGATGGGTGAACTAGAGTGCCTTGTGATAAAGGAGGATATTGATATAATAGGCATCACAGAAACCTGGTGGACTGAGAGCAATCAATGGGACACAATCATTCCGGGGTACAAAATATATCGAAAGGACAGAATAGGTCGTGCAGGTGGAGGAGTGGCACTATATGTGAAAGAAAGTGTAGATTCAAATGAAGTAAAAATCTTAAGCAAATCTACATGTTCCATAGAATCTCTATGGATAGAAATTTCATGCTCTAGTAAAAATATAACATTAGGGATCTATTATCGAACACCTGACCAGGACAGTAATAGTGATGATGAAATGCTAAGGGAAATTAGAGAGGCTATCAAAATTAAGAACCCAATAATAGTGGGGGATTTCAGTTATCCTCATATTGACTGGGAACATTTCACTTCAGGACGAAATGCAGAGATAAAATTTCTCAATACTTTAAATGACTGCTTCATGGAGCAGCTGGTACGGGAACCCACAAGGGGAGAGGCAACTCTAGATTTAATCCTGAGTGGAGCGCAGGAGCTGGTCCAAGAGGTAACTATAGTAGGACCGCTTGGAAATAGTGACCATAATACAATAGCATTCAACATCCCTGTGGTGGGAAGAACACCTCAACTGCCCAACACTGTGGCATTTAATTTCAAAAGGGGGAACTATACAAAAATGAGGGGGTTAGTTAGACAAAAGTTAAAAGGTACAGTGACTAAAGTGAAATCCCTGCAAGTTGCATGGGCCCTTTTTAAAGACACCATAATAGAGGCCCAACTTCAATGTATACCCCAAATTAAGAAAAACAGTAAAAGAACTAAAAAAGAGCCACCGTGGCTTAACAACCATGTAAAAGAAGCAGTGAGAGATAAAAAGACTTCCTTTAAAAAGTGGAAGTCAAATCCTAGTGAGGCAAATAGAAAGGAGCACAAACACTGCCAACTTAAGTGCAAGAGTGTAATAAGAAAAGCCAAAGAGGAGTTTGAAGAACGGCTAGCCAAAAACTCCAAAGGTAATAACAAAACGGTTTTTTTAAGTACATCAGAAGCAGGAAGCCTGCTAAACAACCAGTGGGGCCCCTTGACGATCAAAATACAAAAGGAGCGCTTAAAGACGATAAAGTAATTGCGGAGAAATTAAATGGATTCTTTGCTTCAATCTTCACGGCTGAGGATGTTAGGGAGATTCCCAAACCTGAGCTGGTTTTTGTAGGTGACAAATCTGAGGAACTGTCAAAGATTGAAGTGTCACTAGAGGAGGTTTTGGAATTAATTGATAAACTCAACATTAACAAGTCACCGGGACCAGATGGCATTCACCCAAGAGTTCTGAAAGAACTCAAATGTGAAGTTGCGGAACTATTAACTATGGTTTGTAACCTGTCCTTTAAATCGGCTTCGGTACCCAATGACTGGAAGTTAGCTAATGTAACGCCAATATTTAAAAAGGGCTCTAGGGGTGATCCCGGCAATTACAGATCGGTAAGTCTAACGTCGGTACCGGGCAAATTAGTCGAAACAATAGTTAAGAATAAAATTGTCAGACACATAGAAAAACATAAACTGTTGAGCAATAGTCAACATGGTTTCTGTAAAGGGAAATCGTGTCTTACTAATCTATTAGAGTCAACAAACATGTGGACAAGGGGGATCCAGTGGACGTAGTGTACTTAGATTTCCAGAAAGCCTTTGACAGGGTCCCTCACCAAAGGCTCTTACCTAAATTAAGCTGTCATGGGATAAAAGGGAAGGTCCTTCCATGGATTGAAAACTGGTTAAAGGACAGGCAACAAAGGGTAGGAATTAATGGTAAATTCTCAGAATGGAGAGGGGTAACTAGTGGTGTTCCCCAAGGGTCAGTCCTAGGACCAATCCTATTCAATTTATTCATAAATGATCTGGAGAAAGGGGTAAACAGTGAGGTGGCAAAGTTTGCAGATGATACTAAACTACTCAAGATAGTTAAGACCAAAGCACTTAGTTTTGTGAGATCTTTTTGAAGTTCTTCACAAAGTGATTGGGCAACAAAATGGCAAATGAAATTTAATGTGGATAAATGTAAAGTAATGCACATTGGAAAAAATAACCCCAACTATACATACAACATGATGGGGGCTAATTTAGCTACAACGAGTCAGGAAAAAGATCTTGGAGTCATCGTGGATAGTTCTCTGAAGATGTCCACGCAGTGTGCAGAGGCGGTCAAAAAAGCAAACAGGATGTTAGGAATCATTCAAAAGGGGATAGAGAATAAGACTGAGAATATATTATTGCCCTTATATAAATCCATGGTACGCCCACATCTCGAATACTGTGTACAGATGTGGTCTCCTCACCTCAAAAAAGATATTCTAGCACTAGAAAAGGTTCAGAAAAGGGCAACTAAAATGATTAGGGGTTTAGAGAGGGTCCCATATGAGGAAAGATTAAAGAGGCTAGGACTCTTCAGCTTGGAAAAGAGAAGACTAAGGGGGGATATGATAGAGGTATATAAAATCATGAGTGATGTTGAGAAAGTGGATAAGGAAAAGTTATTTACTTATTCCCATAATACAAGAACTAGGGGGCACCAAATGAAATTAATAGGCAGCAAGTTTAAAACAAATAAAAGGAAGTTCTTCTTCTTGCAGCACACAGTCAACTTGTGGAACTCCTTACCTGAGGAGGTTGTGAAGACTAGGACTATAACAATGTTTAAAAGGGGACTGTATAAATTCATGGTGGCTAAGTCCATAAATGGCTATTAGCTAGGATGGGTAAGAATGGTGTCCCTAGCCTCTGTTCGTCAGAGGATGGAGATGGATGGCAGGAGAGAGATCACTTGATCATTGCCTGTTAGGTTCACTCCCTCCGGGGCACCTGGCATTGGCCACTGTCGGTAGACAGATACTGGGCTAGATGGACCTTTGGTCTGACCCGGTACGGCCGTTCTTATGTTCTTATGTTCTTATGAGGTGACCCACACTCAAACGGGCAGCATGCAACCATCATGAGCCATTGACCAGCAGGGGAATTGTAAAGAACAGATTTACAGTTCTGTAAAAGACAGTTGCACAAGCACCACACAATGGGGATTGCTCAACTCTATGACTCAGCTAGGCCCATCAGGACATGTCTGGGCCAGTATCTTTCCTGGGACATTAATTGAGTGTATAAAATAAGGGACAGTGACATCATGAGATAACTGCTCTCCTCCCCCACCTAAACTGAAGGCAACAATAATGATGGGAAGACAAAGACTTCAAACTGAGAAGGAAATTCAGCTTGTGTATTAAGATATGTAACCTGCTTGTGACATCCAGTGGGTTGGGAAAAGCTGTTTGATTCAAATCCTCCTTAGTCTAATAGAGTTTAGGATTTAGACTGTGATTTTACTTTTCATTTCTTAGGTAACTGTCTTTGACCTTTATGCCTACCACTTACACTCACTTAAAATCTGTCTTTCTGTAGTTAATAAACTTATTTTAATGTCTTATCTTTACCAGTGAGTTTGTCTAAATTCATGGGGAATTTGCTCAGATTACACAGGCTGGTGCACATCCACTATTCTTAGATGAAGTGGCAAACTAATTAATGAACCTGCATTGTTCAAGAGAAGGTCTTGAGCAGTGTAAAACAGTACATTTCTGGGGTGCAAGGCTGGGGGAATTTGCTGGTGTTTCTCTGTGAATGGTTCATGAGTGGCTTAGGGTATGGCTACACTGGCGATTTGCAGCGCTGGAAAGCCTCCACCAGCGCTGCAATTAGTAAGTGGCCACACCTGCAGGGCACTTCCAGCGCTGCAACTCCCTGGCTGCAGCGCTGGCCGTACACCTCACTCAGCATGGGGAATAAGGATTCCAGCGCTGGTGCTGCAGCGCTGGTCATCAAGTGTGGCCACACACCAGCGCTGTGATTGGCCTCCAGGGAATAAGGTGTATCCCAGAATGCTTTTATAAATTACTCTCTTTGTTTTGTTATGCAGCCTTTCTTTGTTTTGTTGTGAACGAGCTCCGATCGGAGCTCCGTTCTGTACCTGGCTGTAAACAATCAAATGAGAGGCAGGCAGGGAGGGAGAGTGAATGAAACAGAACGGAGCCGTTTGAACTGCTTATCTAAAAAAACAAACACTGATCACAGCAAACAGGAGCTATCTATACCTGGCTGTGAACGATCAAATGAGAGGCAGGCAGGAAGAGTGAATGAAACAGAACGGAGCCGATCGCTCCGTTGAACTGCTTATCTAAAAAAACAAACACTGATCACAGCAAACAGGCAGGCTGTTTGCAATTAGAGTTAAGACTAAGGGCTCATGAACATTTTGTGATTTTTCCAATCCAGGAAGCTAACACTCAGTGTTGGCTCCAAAAATCCACTCTCTCTATCTTCCCCGCTCCCTGTCACAGTACACCACCCTCCACCCCCCTCTTTTGAAAAGCACGTTGGTGCACTTGAATGCTGGGATAGCTGCCCATAATGCAGCACTCCCAACAGCGCTGCAAATGCTCCAAATGTGGCCACACACCAGCGCTGGTAGCTGTGAGTGTGGCCACACACCAGCGCTGCTCCTACACAGCTGGATGACCAGCGCTGCAAACTACCAGCGCTGCAAACCGTAAGTGTAGCCATACCCTCAGAGAGCATTCATGTAATTTAGCTGGGTGTTTCCCTGCTTTTTTTTTAACTAAGTGACCACAGCACCTGAAGAGGTTTGCTGCTAGTCACTAACAAAGCATTGAAAGAGACAGCCCAGGCTGGAGAGTTAAGGGGTGTGAGCAAGTGGGAATATTCTTGATGTGTTATGTGAATGCTGAGTGGGGAGTATTGACCTGGGAAGATAGCAGGGGAGTTGTGCTGGGACGGCTTGCCTTGGGGAAGGGAGCATACCTGAGCGTGTAACCTGAGACCCCCAGGAGAGGGGTAGGAGGCCAGGTAACACCTCTGCCTGGGAAACTGGAAAAAGGACAAAGGCTGGGGGAGGAGCCGGGGGGAGGCTGAGTGAGAGGCTGGAGGGAGTTTCAGTTTGGAGCTGGCTGGGAAATGGAGAGGGGTGCTCCGACAGGGCTTGGGCTTCCCAACGGGGCTGTGGCCTCCCTGGGGGCCCCACATGGACCTAACTAAAGGGGGTCCTGTTGTTTGTACCGGCAAGACCTGTTTTGGACTGTGTTCCTGTCATCTAAATAAATCTCTGTTTTACTGGCTGGCTAAGAGTCATGTCTGACTGCGAAGTGGGGGTGCAGGGCCCTCTGGCTTCCCCAGGACCCTGCCTGGGTGGACTCGCTGCGGGAAGCGCACGGAGGGGCAGAGGATGCTGAATGCTCCAAGGTCAGACCCAGGAAGGTGAAGCCATGTGAGCTTCTTGCCCTGAAGACAGTCTGCTCCAAGGGAGAGGAGGCTCCCCAAAGTCCTGACTGGCTTTGTGGGGAGCAGTTCCAGAGCATCGCCCGGGGACTCTGTGACAAGGGGGCACAGCGGTCCCACAGTTTCAGGATGTACCCCAGGTATCCCATCACAGCTTCACCCTGGCTTTGCCCAAACTGATTACTCCTTGCAGACTGACCTTAGTATCTTTCCAGCTCTGAATTCACCCCAAAATTGTCCTACTGCAGGGATCCTCATAGAGAAAATGGTGTTTGCTGCCTTTACAGAGACATTAAACACTCCAACTTGCTAGGTTGCTGGAAGCACACACTTTACTGAACTTACAGAGCACTGATGATTTATAATGAAAGCAAAGCAAGCTTATTAACCAAAGAACATGGATTAAGTGATACCAAATACGCAAGATAAAGGTAGAGCTGGTTACAAGCAAATAAAAGTGAAAATATGAATCTAAAAGTCTAAAACTTAATCTAGCAAGATACACAGTCTTTATTCAAGGCAGTTTCTCTCATCCACAGTCGCCTTTCCAGCTTTTGCTGGCCAGGACTCATCAGAGAGATCAAATCATGTGGTTTCTTTGTCTCCTAAGGTAAAAGATAAAGATGGAATCTCTCTCTGTTCCTTATATCCCTGAAGGGATGTCTTTCAAGTCAGAAAGGCCTCCTGGGAATTCAGTCTCCTACATCTCTCTGGGGTGCAGGTAGGGTGACCAGATGTCCTGATTTTATAGGGATAGCCCCGATATTTGGGGCTTTTTCTTATATAGACTCCTATTACGCCCCACCCCCATCCCAATTTTTCACACTTGCTATCTGGTCACCCTGGGTGCAGGAGCCATGTTAATTCTCTGTCTCTCCAGTTCAGGATCAGAATAAATCCCGCTGGTTTAGCTTGATGGCTCTGTGTATTGCTGACATGGAAATTAAGGTAAACCCACATTTCTTTGTCTAGGACAGACCTGTTTATCACCTGGGCTAGGCTGTCTGGCTGAAACATGTTCTAGTAACATCATACTGAGGGAATTCATAATTGCACATATACCGTTAACACATGCATTTTGCAATGATATTCATAATCAGCATCTTACTAGCTTTCATATGCCTCACAAGGCTTATTTTGGACACCTATTATTGCAGTAGTGCAAAGGGTGTGAGTACAGGGGTGCCTCGGACATTTATGATAGCAGGTTGTGACTCACCTTGGATTTAGCAGAGCTGGGTATCCAGCCCTTCTTTGGGCTTTGCAAAGGGAATTAAAACCAATAGTAAAAGATTCTATAGCCATATAAATAAGAAGAAAACAAAGAAAGAAGAAGTGGGACCGCTAAACACTGAGGATGGAATGGAGGTTAAGGATAATCTAGGCGTGGCCCAATATCTAAATAAATACTTTGCCTCAGTCTTTAATAAGGCTAATGAGGAGCTTAGGGTTAATGGTAGGATGACAAATGGGAACGAGGCTATGGAGGTAGATATTACCACATCCGAGGTAGAAGCCAAACTCGAACAGCTTAATGGGACAAAATCGGAGGGCCCAGATAATCTTCATCCAAGAATATTAAAGAAACTGGCACATGAAATTGCAAGCCCATTAGCAAGAATTTTTATGAATCAGTAAACTCAGGAGTTGTACCGTACGACTGGAGAATTGCTAACATAGTTCCTGTTTTTAAGAAAGTGAAAAAATGTGATCTGAGTAACTATAGGCCTGTTAGTTTGATATCTGTAGTATGTAAGGTCTTGGAAAATTTTTTGAAGGAAAAAGTAGTAAAGGACATGCAGGTCAATGGTAATTGGGACAAAATACAACATGGTTTACAAAAGGTAGATTGTGCCAAACCAACCTGATCTCCTTCTTTGAGAGGGTAACAGATTTTTTAGACAAAGGAAACACAGTGGATCTAATTTACCTCAATTTCAGTAAGGCATTTGACACGGTTCCACATGGGGAATTATTAGTTAAATTGGAAAAGATGGGGATCAATATGAAAATTGAAAGGTGGATAAGGAACTGGTTAAAGGGGAGACTACAATGGGTCGTACTGAAAGGTGAACTGTCAGGCTGGAAGGAGGTTACTAGTGGAGTTCCTCAGGGATCAGTTTTGGGGCCAATCTTATTTAACCTTTTTATTACTGACCTTGGCACAAAAAGCGGGAATGTGCTAATAAAGTTTGCGGATGACACAAAGCTGGGAGGTATTGCTAACACAAAGAAGGACCGGGATATCATACAGGAAGATTTGGATGACCTTGTAAACTGGAGTAATAGTAATAGGATGAAATTTAATAGTGAAAAGTTCAAGGTCATGCATTTAGGGATTAATAACAAGAATTTTAGTTATAAATTGGGGACACATCAGTTGGAAGTAACCTCGGTGTATTGGTTGATCACAGGATGACTATGAGCCGCCAATGTGATATGGCTGTTAAAAAAGCTAATGCGGTTTTAGGATGCATCAGGCGAGGTATTTCCAGCAAAGATAAGGAGGTGTTAGTACCGTTATACAAGGCACTGGTGAGACCTCATCTGGAATACTGTGTGTAGTTCTGGTCTCCCATGTCTAAGAAGGATGAATTCAAACTGGAACAGGTACAGAGAAGGGCTACTAGGATGATGCGAGGAATGGAAAACCTGTCTTATGAAAGGAGACTCAAAGAGCTGGGCTTGTTTAGCCTAACCAAAAGAAGATTGAGGGGGGATATGATTGCTCTTTATAAATATATCAGAGGATTAATATTAGGGAGGGAGAGGAATTATTTAAGCTTAGTACCAATGTGGACACAAGAACAAATGGATATAAACTAGACACTAGGAAGTTTAGACTTGAAATTAGACGAAGGTTTCTAACCATTAGAGGAGTGAAGTTCTGGAACATCCTTCCAGGGGAAGGAATGGGGGCAAAAGACATAGCTGGCTTCAAGACTAAGCTTGATAAGTTTATGGAGGGGATGGTATGATGGGATAGCCTAATTTTGGCAATTAATTTGGCAATTGATCTTTGATTATCAGCAGGTAAGTATGCCCAGTGGTCTGTGATGGGATGTCAGATGGGTGGGATCTGAGTTACTACAGAGAATTCTTTCCTGGGTGCTGGCTGGTGAGTCTTGTCCACATGCTCAGGGTTTAACTGATCGCCATATTTGGGGTCGGGAAGGAATTTTCCTCCAGGGCAGATTGGCAGAGGCCCTGGAGGTTTTTCGCCTTCCTCTGCAGCATGGGGCACGGGTCACTTGCTGAAGGATTCTCTGCACCTTGAGGTCTTCAAACCACAATTTGAGGACTTCAATAACTCAGACATAGGTTAGGGGTTTGTTATAGAAGTGGATGGGTGAGATTGTGTGGCCTGCATTGTGCAGGAGGTCAGACTAGGTGATCATAATGGTCCCTTCTGACCTTAAAGTCTATGAGTCTATAAGCATTAATGGTCTGTGGGCAGAGGTATTGTCGGGGCTCAATGATTTTGGTTGGTTGGTTTTTTGTTTTGAGGGCATGAAGCAGCTGCTGGCTTTCATTTGATTGTGTTTTAACTTTAGACAAAGGTGCCTGCAGCTCAGGACAGCCACTTTGTTGTACGTGCTGTAAATTGAGAGACTGTATTGTAGTAGCACCTGGGGGGTCTCACTTAAAATCTGACCTTGCTGGGCTTGCCACTGTAGACACTAAGGTCCAGGTTTTTAAAGGTATTTAGGGGTTGCTGCAATCAGCGCTACAATGTCTAACTGATTTAGGAGCCTAAATCTTCTTTTCAAAAGGGATTTAAGCACTTGGGAGCCTAATTCCCATAGGCTGTCAATGGCATTTTGGCTCCGAAGTGTCTAGGCATTGCAACATTCTGCACAACAATGGCTAAATACCATTAGAAATCTGGGTCTAAGACTATTCCTGCCCCCAAAGTTTACAGTCTAAACCAAGATAAGAGGCATCAAGTGGGTGCAACAGGCAATTGGAAGGGAACAGTCACAGGATCACAGGGTCACACTTCAAAGTGCTATAAATTGCCTCCTTGGTCTGCTGAACAGCCAGATGTCGTGGCAACTGGCATCTGATGGAGTACAGAGCCATTCTGATGATGCTCGCTCTTTACTGAGAACTCTCCCCATGTCCAGGGCCAGGAGGACCTGTCTTGCTGGCTTTGCACCACCAGGGGATTCAGTTTCACCAAGGGAATCTCAGGTGGCCAGAACAGTATAAAGCAACTGGAGTAGACAGGATCCATCCCACATTGTTGCAAAGGACAAGAGTCTGTGATTGGTATCAAGACAGGTTTAAAAATTAGGCCAAGCTTAAGACTTTTACTGAAGCAATTTCATAATGTGCTCCGTCCAATCAGCCTCAAACTGTACTACACAGTTGCCTCCAGGACCAAATACTCTTTCAAAAGCCTATACACATAGCGAGAACTTTCATTTTACTGTAATGTTATTTCAACTCTACAGAATGTGTGGCCAAAACGGGGATGATCTTGCTCTGTGGAGAGATCACTTCCAAAGCTGTAGTGGATTACCAGCAAATTGTGCGAGAGACCCTCAAGAGGATAGGCTATGATGACTCTTCAAAAGGTGAGTTATGTACTTGCTTCCTGGTTCATAGCCAGTTCTGTAACAGTCCTCAGTGAAATAACATCATGGGTGACTCTGATCCTGCAGGAGGAAAAAAGATAATATAAATATGGATGTGTATTGGATGTGGCCTTGAGTCGACATGTCACTCAGAAATTGATTGTTAGAAGTGCTGAACCCCCACCATTCCCAATGAAGTAGTGGAACTGGAGCTTGCACAAATGACAGGATGCTTAGGCATGGAATATGGCTTGTCTGCAGGCAAATGGCTTATTATAAAAACAGGAGAATTGGTCTTGGTTTGAGTAATCTGTGAGACTTGAAGTTCATGCACAAGGGAATTCTTCAATATTCCTCCTAATGTAGTTGCTACAATGGGTTCCTGCAGCAGTGAATCCCCTATGTGACTACTCTACGTCAGCATTTCCCTGAATTCATCTCAGATATACTTTTGTCCAGTTTCATCAAGTGCCCTTTACAAGAGACAATGAATAAAAGCCCTGCTTCCTTTCACAACACACTTCAAACTTTCCTACTTAAATGACTTTAGGCATTGGCATTTGTCCACTAATAACAGAATATGGACAATGTCTCTGGTTGCATGACCTATGGGATAGAATCTAACACCTCATGAAAAGCATGAGCTTCTGCTAATTAGCCTAAACGACCAGAATAGCTTGGGGACTGTAATGTGCAAATATTTATACATGGCCTACCCACTGGAGGGAGACAAAGCCAAGCTGCTGGCAAAAGGTTAATTCCTACACTTTGTGTTTGTAACCCAAATGCCTCAAATCTTCAGCCAACTTTATTTTGTTCTATCTGTGAAGTGACGCTTTTATAGCTGACTTATTTCTGAAAACAAACAAAAGAAGAATATTGTGGTATCATTCGCTTCCACTTCTCTTCACCAGGATTAGACTATAAGACTTGTACAGTGCTGGTAGCTCTAGAACAACAGTGTGAAGAAATCAAACATGCTGTCTCCCATGGCAAGAGTGACGATGACATTGGAGCTGGGGACCAGGTAAAGTGTCTTTATTTTAAACATTTAGAGCCCAATCCAATATACATTAAAAAAAAAAGACTAGACAGTGTACACGGTAGATAATTAAAGCATGTGGGTTTGAACTAAATATTGTGTACATGATTAATAACAAGGCCAAGAAAACCTGGCCCGTATTGGTTTCAACAAGTGCTGCCTTCACATATCCAACGACTTTAAAGGCTAAAGCTACAACTAAACATTTTGTTATGGCAGGTGTCATCAGGTGGCGCTGTTAGTCTTTCAAGTTCTTAGTGTGAGCAAATTTTGATTCTTAAAAGGACATGCTATGGTGTTTGGGGTTATGGATGGTTGTGTGTACAGGTGGCTTTGGGAGCGGGTGTGGAGCTGTGCAAACAACAGGAGTTCACTCATTTTCTTGGTCTCTGATTAGAGTGGGTTCTTGATGAGATGGAGTTATTTCTTGGGAACCAGGCAATGCTGTTGGTATGAGATTCCTGGAAGAAGGGATTACACTGGTCGGCTGTTTGATCTCAAGACTGGTGTATGTGTAAAGAAGCAAGTGACACTACACCCAGACTCCATGTCACAGATGCCTGTTCCCATGAACAGAAAATGGAAATAAATGCCTTGGAATTATGTTTTATTTTCTGTTGCCTCAATGCAGGGTTTGATGTTTGGTTATGCCACTGATGAAACTGAGGAATGCATGCCTCTAACAATCCTACTTGCACACAAACTTAATGCAAAGATTAAAGCCCTGGAGAGGAATGGAACATGGCCCTGGATTAGACCAGATGGGAAAACACAGGTTAGTAAATAATATGGATTATAAATCAGATTTAAAAAGGGCTGTGCCCCTTAACTTGCACAATTGATTTTAGACCCGATTCACGTTCTTCAAGAAATGAAGGAACAGCTGGTGTGGCAGTGGCATGAATTCTGTGTGCTTGAATGGATTAGATTAGACTGGCCAGGAGATGGCATTTTCATATCCACTGCACAGATGGCCTGGTCCACACTGTCCTGCCAGTGCCTCAGTCATGACTCTTGGGACCAACATAAGGAGTGAGAGGAACATATTTGTCTCCCTGGACACTAACATGATCAGTTAGTACCAGCTAGGATGGTGTTTTTTGTGGTATGGACATGTTTTGTGAGGCAACTGGACTGGGACAACCCACTTACTTCTCTCAGGCCCCCAGATCTTTTAGTCAGTGCTGCCACAGGCTACATTTGAAGCAATGACCTAGAAGTCACAGGCTGCATATCTGGTTAGTCATCCCCTTAGCCTTCCAGTACTGTCATAAGTGGGTTTGCTAACTGAGTGGTTAGAGTTAACTGTCTTACTAGGGAGAAAATGTAATGTACATATGTTCTCACAAGGCAGAGGAGAACTGAATGGGGGGTGGGAATTGGAAGTGTGGGAAATTGTTGGAGGAGAGGGCGGATTATGTTTAACGTCACTGGTTCATTGGTGGTGAGTTAAGTTGCATTGTACTATTGCACTTTGGGATATTACTGGGAATGGATTGTTGTCATGGGTTAAGAAAATCATATGGATACATGACTTTTTTAGCACTTGAATCAATCCAAAAATTGGTTTGGCAGGTTTCTTTCATGTTATGAGAAAGTGTTGGCATGTAGGCACTCATATACATGCAAACTGCAGGGAAGGGAAGGATGCAGGTAATAGATGACAAAGGAATTTTGGTAAGAGACTGATCTTGATTTCCTGAGCAATCGCCTGACTTAAGTCAGGGTTTCACTAATGTCTTGTTTAGGGCTGTCAGGCAATTAAAAAAATTAATTGTGATTAATTGCGCAAATAATCGCACTGTTAAACAATAATAGGATACCATTTATTTAAATATTTTTGGATCTTTTCTACATTTTCAAATATATTGATTTCAATTACAACACAGAATACAAAGTGTACTGTGCTCACTTTATATTTATTTTTATTACAAATATTTGTGCTGTAACAACAAAAGTAATAGTATTTTTTCAATTCACCTTATACAAGTACTGTAATGCAAGCTCTTTATCACGAAAGTTGAACTTACAAATGTAGAATTATGTACAAAAAAACCCTGCATTCAAAAATAAAAGAAGCCAGCAGCAGTATCTTCCATAAATGTAAACAAACTTGTTTGTCTTAGCGATTGACTGAATAAGAAGTAGGACTGAGTGGACTTGTAGGCTCTAAAGTTTCACATTGTTTTGTTTTTGAGTGCAGTTATGTAACAAAAAAAATCTACATTTGTAAGTTGCACTTTCACAATAAAGAGATTGCATTATGGTACTTGTATGAGGTGAATTGAAAAATATTATTTCTTTGGTTATCATTTTTCCAGTGAAAATATTTGTAATAAAAATAATAATATAAAGTGAGCACTGTACACTTTGTATTCTGTGTTGTAATTTAAATCAACATATTTGAAAATGTAGGAAAACATCCAAAAATAGTTAATAAATTTCAGTTGGTATTCTGTTGTTTAACAGTAGGGTTAAAACTGCGATTAATTACAATTAATTTTTTTAATTGCAATTAATTTTTTTTAGTTAATCGCGTAAGTTAACTGCGATTAATCGACAGCCCTAGTCTTATTCCACTGTCATAAGGCAGGAGTCAGTAGCCACGAACACCAGCACCTATCCCTAAATTGGAATCGAGTCACACTGATCACTGCCGTGTATCACCAATGATTAGAGTCTACATACTGTAACTAGGAAGAAGCAGTGGAATGAAGGCAAAGCAGAGATGTAGGCCAAATTCCAAGAGGTGCTAAGCGTTTGCAACTTGGTTTGATTTCAGTGTGAAATGCCGGTGTACAGCGCCTCTCGGCAGTTCAGTGTTTAGAATTAACTTCTTCCAAAAAGGGTAATTTAACCATAGCTGGAGTGTCAGTATTTTAAATTCCTTTCCCTTCGCACTTTAGCCTGCCCCATCTGTGAATGACCTTAATGCTTGTTGGCTGGGATCTCAAGCTCTTGTTTTTCATTATAATTACCGGTACTTTGTTTCTCTGTAGCCAACTAGAGATGAGTGTATGCTTCTGTAGTGCTCCTTCTTTATTTTAATTAGATAGTGGTTTATTTTTGGCATTTTTGAGGTCTGTATTTCCATCTCAGCGTCACCACTAATAATCTAGCATCCAGTCCTTCTTCTAATCAGATTTCACCAAATTCTGTTCCTTCTGCTATTAGAGGGAAATATGAAGTTGTTTTAATTGTCCATTTGGGTTTGATGCCCCTCCTGGTCAGGGAATATTGGATTTGAATTTCCATGGCTGATTTTTAGGTCACAATGGAATACAAGGAAAAGGATGGAGCAGTGGAGCCCATCCGTGTACACACATTGGTGATCTCTGTTCATCATGCACCCGATATGCCTGTACAACAAATGCGGAAAGAACTAATGGAAAAAGTTGTCAAAGAAGTGATTCCAGCAAAATATCTAGATGAGAACACAATCTATCATCTCCTTCCAAGTGAAGTGTTTATAGAAGGTGGTCCTAAGGTATGGTACTTTGAAAGATTTTTAATATAAATAGACTGAGATTACATTCTGCGATGTCCTTTCTAAATGTTCTCCCTCAAAACAATTAAATGTACTGATTTAGTGAAACAATACAAGTCTCAACTACATTTTTAAGGAAACTTGGTCACTTCTGCTTATACTCAGTCATCAGGAGGATGTGAGGAAGCTAGCATCCACACTGATCCTATAATTGTTTGGCCAATCAAGAATGGATATGTAGAGATTCTTGAATCTTTATCAATGACAAAATATACTTCAATCATTACAGAAAGTTGAACATTATGTTAAACAAACTGACTCTTAAATTTCTTGCTAAAATTCTTGACTCAAAGCACTTGAGTTGATTTCACAATACCTATAACGCTTAGCACTTAGAGTAATTTGTATGGTTAATGCTATTCGGATGGCTGTGCAATTTAAGATTGAGACACAATGTATTAATCCTCACCGTACATCAGAACCTGGAATTAGTTCAGTGTTTCAGTTACCCACACGGAGCTTGATTTTGATTGGCACTTACATGGGCGTGCAGTAGGGAGAAGAAAATAAAAAACCTCTTCCCTACCTTATACAAGTGGTGTAACAAATGGCCAAATTCAGGTGAGTACTGGACTGCCATAGAGATACTCCCCACAGTGATAACAATTCCCCAGAGGGGCTGGGGAGTAAATAATGCCAGTGTTCCTTCCCCCTTTTCTCCAGGCATCTTGCTACATAGGTGGGAACTATGTGCACCTCTTAAACGGGGGGTTGAAGTTCATGCACCCCCGTGTGCACTGGATGGCATTGTGCCTGGGAGTCAGATGACCTGTGCTGGAGTGGTGCAGCTCCCCACTGGGGCAGTGCCTGCAAGGTACAATCTAGTCAACGGTGTACAGATTTCACTAGATAACTAAAGGCAAATCCTGACTAGCCTTTTGCCTTATTTAGTGAAGTTGAGTTTTACTGTAAACCACTGCTCTTTCCCCTTGAAAGGGTGAATAATCTCACAAAGTGTCACTAAACATGTTCAGTGGCCAGCAGTTCCAACATTATGCTCCATGCTGGATATGGGAAATGACAAAGGGAATAGGTTTTACTGTGTCTTTCAAAAATGGGCTGTGTTCATATCAATCTTTTAGAGTTACTACAGTACAAACTGTGGCACATCCTACGTAAAATTCCACCTTACCCACGTAGGCTACATCAAATAACGGCCTAGAAAGAGACAGATAGCAACCCATTGATTGGGCTTATTTTGTTTCTGACATAAACACAAGCAATTAATCCATAGTGGTGTTGGAATTCATTTATACACAGAGCCTGGGTTTGTCAAGTCAACGTGTAATTGTTTGCCCTACAGGGTGATGCTGGACTGACTGGCCGAAAGATCATTGTTGATACTTATGGAGGCTGGGGAGCCCACGGAGGAGGTGCTTTCTCTGGGAAAGATCCTTCCAAAGCTGATCGCTCAGCAGCATATGCAGCTCGCTGGGTTGCAAAATCCCTAGTGAAAGCTGGTCTCTGTAGAAGAGTATTGATCCAGGTAAGAAGGGTAAAATCAAGAGCAAGCATACCCTGCTAAACACATTATAAATAGTTCTCTTAGCCATCTCTATACTTCAGGCTGCCTAACACTTTGAATGATAAGACCGTGTTTTCAGTTGCTTATACTTTTGCCAGAGTTAAACCATTTGGGTTGAAGTTTTTCATTCTGGGTGTAGGTTTCAGACTGATTTTTTTTGGTAAGTTTCAGCAAAAAATGTTCAGTTATTGCCAAGAATGAGGGTGAAGAAGAATGCTGTTTGGCCCATTTAAAATGCTTAGCTTTAATGAGAAACTCTGGCACCTCAATGATTTGGAGAAAGGGCTTGAAATTTGGTGGGGGTCACCCTGGTGTCAGTGTGCCTCCTGTGGTCCCTGTGAAAACCCAAATTTGGACAAGTTACAAGCCTCTGAAAAATCACAGTTTGCACATCCTCAGTGGAGATGTTAGAGGCTGGCAGCTACATTTTATGAGGATTCCATCTGCACTGAGCATGCTCTATCCCCACATAGCTCCTGCATGCTGATTGGACTGTATATGTGCCATCCCCAGAGCCAGAGCATGCCCCATTCCAGGGCCATGGTGGCTGAGCAGGATTTAGCTTGCAATGGCTTTTCTTGGCTGCTGGAGACCACTGTGGTGGCAGGTATTGGAACTGAGCAAGGAGACCTTCTTTCTATAGTCTTAATGCCCCCTATTGCCACCCAGAAAGCTTGGGGGAGGCAGCCTGATTACAGTGCAGAAGGATAAGGAGCAGAGGGAGGAGAGGAAGGCTGAAAGCAACAAAAGCTGTGGGATGAGGGTTGAAATAGTAGAAAACCAGGTCTGGAACAAGAGCTGAAGAAAAGTGGGATAGTCAACATGTTGGGGTCACAGGGACAAAGAGTCTGACCACTAGAGAGAACATCCTACCCCCAGAACCTGTAACTGAACCCAGAGTTGCTGATTCTCTAGCAAATAACTGTGAACCCCACTGGTACAGTGTCTCTTCCTTGCCCCCCACCTTCCAGTGGCTGGTCCACACAGGACTACTAGGCTGTGCTTCTCTACCCATTACCTCAGAAGGCAAAAATCTAAATGTCTCAGCCCTGCTCGTGACCCATATGAGAGTCAATATGGTTCCACATGATAAAAATTTGGTTTTTTCAGATTGTTTTTTACGAAAATACAAATTACATCCCCAAAATGACAGGAAAAGAATGTTAAGGTTGCAAAGTCAAGCATTCCAAAATTAGGAAATGCCAGAATGAAGGCTGCCTGTGCAACCTTATTTGGTTTCCTTGGTCATATGCATGATTATGATATCGTGTGATCATGTTTGCAGTATTGTTGTAGCTGTGTTAGCCCCAGGATATTAGAGAGACAAGGTAGGTGAAGTAATATCTTTTATTGGACCAACTTCTGTGGTGAGAGAAGTTGGTGCAATAAAAGATATTACTTCATCCACCTTGTTTCTCTAGTATGTAATCATGTAATTTAACTATTTTCCACTGGACCCCCTAGCCCCATCACTACAAAGGATAGATGGTGTTTAGGAAATTAATCAGGCTCTGTAATGAATAAGGCTTTTGTCCTTAGGATTGGGGGCTCATTTGCTTCAGAAGTTGGAAGATATGTAGTGAATGAGGTAAAGAATTACTGGCAGAGGAAAGATGGTCTTATGGCAAAGACAATCAAATGCTGTCCTGAAGAACTGGATTCTGTCCCTGCCCCTCTAAAGAGTTCCTGTGGTGCTGGGCAACTCACTTCAACCAAATCATTCACAGGTGGCCACTGATTATCTTCCACATTTCTTGATTGCCCCACTTAAGAATCTACTACTGCAATGAAAGTCAATGGGAGCTCTGCTCTGAAAAATTAGCCCTTAAGCATCTGTAGCTGGGTTCCCAACATTAGTAAACATTGAAAAGGTTGGCCTTAATCCATCCCAGTTTCTCCTCTGTAACATGGGAACAACACCATTTTATCTCATAGGGTGTTGTGAAGATAACTGTATTTATGTTGGTGAAGCACTCAGATACTTCAGCGAGTAAATTTATGATTGTGTAACTAGTGCAGGCTTTGGAGGGTGGGCAATAAATAAGGGTAAGATTATGCCACGGAAGTCATGGATTACGTGACTTTCTGAGACCTCTGTAACATTTTCCAGCCTCGGCGTGGTCAGCTGATGGGGGCCCTGGAGCTCTGAGCTACCAAGGGTGGTGGGGGGACCCTGGAGTTCTCTGCTGCTACAAGTGGTGGAGGAGGCCCCCTGCAGCTCCCAGTCACCACCGACAATGGGTGTTGGAACCCACCTTCTGCAGTGGGTCTAGGCTCTCATCCCTCCCTGCTTGGGCTTCGGTTCTCCTTCCCCCTCCCCCTCTCCTCAGTTTTGTCTTGGTTATTTTTAGCAAAAATCAGAGACAGGTCATGGGCTTCTATGATTTTTTGTTTATTGTCCGTGACCTGTCCCTGACTTTTACTAAAAATAACCATGACAAAATCTTAACCTGAGCAATAAATAGTGCAGGGGGAGGGGGAGGTGGGCGTACATAGAAAGATGAGGACAAAAGATTATTCACTAAGTGAGCGCCATCCATCCTGTGCACTTTATTGGGCAGAGGTCCGGGGGAAAAAATTGTACGTGATCATGGAATTAAAGAGTATTGTAATGCATGTGCCCGGGGGGCTGAATTAAGGTTGCTTGAGCATTTCCTAGCCTGTACATGCTTGACTTTGCAATCATCACTTCAAACGTGTTTTTTATACAATAGAACTCTATTGCAGTAGTAACACTGCATTGTTATACGGAAGAGACAAAGCCATGAGTTGAATGAGTGCGGAGAAAAATATTTGCACTCAGAGGCAAGAGCTCAGTCTCATTCCCTGCACCTTGCATGCCTTGCCTCGTTTCTGTACAGTTACATTAAATTCTGTTTCCCTTCCTTATGCATGAATCCTTGGGGCCTGTAGCTTTTGGGTGGTGCTCTGATGAGTTGCCTGACCCTCATACAGATAGTACCACATAAGGCCATGACTGGGCCCAAAACTAATACAAAACAAATAAAACATGACGACTGTCTAGGCAGCATGCAATACCAGCAAGTATGCATAATTGTTCTGGGTGACTGCTGTGTATCAGCTTTCATTCAGCACACTACAGCCTTATATACATTAGAGGGCAGAGCTGTTCCACAGTTAAACACTTGAGCTGAGGTTTCATAGCACCCGTGGTTCCTGCAATGACCTGATAATGACTAATAATGACACAGCACCTAGAGGTCCCAATTAGGAACAGGGCCCTGTTCTGCTAGGCACTGTACACACATGATAGGTAAAGGGTGAAGAGAGGGGAAAGAATGCAGCATTGGCCTAACATTCTTGACTTTAGTGGGAGTGCAGAAGGCCAATG
The DNA here is from genome assembly GCF_020497125.1 of Mauremys mutica. Lineage (NCBI taxonomy): Eukaryota > Metazoa > Chordata > Testudines > Geoemydidae > Mauremys > Mauremys mutica. Next base: position 122,841,529 of record NC_059077.1, read on the forward strand.
CTACATGTGTTTGGAAAGGCCACCCCTAATGAGGCAGGTGTCAGGGAAGGAGGAGAGGCAAGGGGGATTAGTACATTGAAAACTAGGGCGACAGTGGATATAAACAGTAGAGGTAAGGAATAGCGATGGGGAGAGAGGATGGAGAAGAGCACAGAAGTACAACTGGCAGCTAAGGTCTTGAGAAGTAGTGGGTAGTTGGTGCAAACAGTCAATCAGAGGAAGGAAATTATCAATAAGACACTGAAATGAGTGGTATCACTGTCATGGGGCTGTTGTGTTGTAGTAAGAGTCTCTGCCAGCTGAACTGACTCTGCTCTGGAAATTATTTCCATGCTAACCAATTTTTGTGGAAAATCGGTGCAATGTATAGAGACAAAGTACACTTAGCTATTGTTCTGTCTGTGACAACTATCCCATAATTCCAGACACAATAGCTGCAGCAAGTGCATCGCAGACACGTAGCATGACAGAAGGCTCATGCTAGACAGAAATTCCATGTACGGGAATACATAAAGGTGCAATTATATAGGTGTACAAAGATCTAATAGTTTTGTAGGTTGCAATCAAACAATGTTATCATGGGAAAGTAAAGCACCAAAAGTGAAAATTGCCAAGTCAAGGTTGCCCTTTTGCCTCGCTTTTTTACTTATGAAATATCAGGATTGTCAAATCAGTTTTTCCTGTTTTATTCGTGGTTTTCCTCTTGGGACACAGAGAGTTGAGTTTTGAGCTCTCTTGGCAACAGGGGAAGGAGGTGTTGACTCTTCAGCAGAAGGGCTATCCTTGGAAGTGTTTGAGTTCAGGTAGCCAGTCAGAAGGATTCTGATAGGCTGAGTAGAAAGCACTTCCCCTCTTAATTTTTCTGGTTTCACCTGCATAGCATTTCTTTCAAATATTTGCCCAGTCAAGCATAGTCTTCCAATCAAACAGGATAGTTGAGTTAAATTTCTAATGTAAACAAACAGAAACAACAAATCTTCCCAGCTTCACTTATACATCATAAGGAAGCAAAAAGGCGCACCCATTTTCCCCATGGTAGAGCCCCTTCCAAGTCCTAGTTCCAAGTCCTAGTTCAGGGTAAGATGGTAGGTCCTATGGACTCCAGCAACACTGGTCCAATACTAGCTGTTTGACTGGGGGAAGGTTCCAGACCACAATACAGCAGGAGCATGCCGTAATGGAATACAAAATACAGATCCTAAAGGAAATACCTTATGTGTACTGCAGGAAATCTTAAAACTAGGTAGGTCTCTATTTTTGTAAAGCAGAAGAGTGCTGACTTGAACTGCAATTTCTAACTTGGTTTGATGTGTGTATCCTACAGCTGTCTTATGCTATTGGTCTGAGCCATCCTCTAGCCATTTCCGTGTTCCACTATGGCACTTCAGATAGATCAGAAGAAGAGTTGCTTGAAATTGTACAGAAAAACTTTGATCTACGCCTTGGAGTCATTATAAGGTTTGTCTCCCAATGGAGAACTTACACACATTGATAGTTCACTCTAGTACAATAGACAGTTGAACAATTTAAATTCAAGTGTTTGGCTCCTGTACTCCTGATTCTGAAACAATTTATAATCATTAAAATACCCATTAGCGCCATCTTTGTGTCCTCCCCTCTACACAAACTGCTCCACTCGGAGGCCTAAAACCAGTCCTCAAGTGGGGTCCTCCCTGTAGAATGGTTTAAAACATCCTGCCCATAAAACTTGTCTATACTACATATTTTTACCAAGCTTGTAAGAAGGTGATAATGCTGTTTAGTTCTGGTACAATTTGTGGCCACACATCTTAGCTTACACATGATTATAACTAGGGGGTCTACTTAAATCGTGGGGAAATGAAACATTTTTCATGGGTTGGTCACATCTTAACTAGCAGATTTTGCAGATGTGTTCATACTGTGCAGCCCTTATTTCTGTGCTGTTGCTGGCAGCAGTGCTACCTTCAGAGCTGGGTGCCTGGCCAGCAGCCCCCGCTCCCTGGCCACTCAGCTCAGAAGGCAGCGTAGAAGTAAGGGTGGCAATACCACGATCCCCCTACAGTAGGCTTATTACCACCTTTTGGGTCGGGACCCCCAGTTTGAGAAATACTGTGTACTTTTGTATACTTTTATGCGTATAGGGTAAAAGTACACAAAAGACCAGCTTTCAAGGACCAGATTTCATGGTCCTTGACATGTTTTTCACAGCTGCAAATTTGGTAGGGCCCTAATTATGACCATGGCAGTGCACTGCATTTCACTGTGGCTCATGACCAGGGTAATGTAGTATGCATGTCAAAGTGTAATTAAATGTCAGTACAGTTCCTCTGTGTCATAGACAAGATTGCCTAACAGCATCTGCCACTGGGTTACCTAGTGTTCCTACCTCCCTAGTTCATCTGAAGACTCCCACTTCTACAGAGGACTGCTCTATAACGAGGCCTTCCTGCACTCTCTTCCTTTGTGGCAGCTGTTCCACAGGGTGTTGCTACCTATGGTCCAGCTTCTGATATACTTACTTCACAAATAATCCCACTGAATCAGTGAGATTGTCTGTGGAATAAATAACCCTCACTCAAGTTGAATACATCTGAATCTGGCCCTTTTCAGAAATTGGCAGTCTAGTACTTGCTGTTGCTAGCCATCAGGAGCTGTAGCAAGCATGTCACCATTCACTTCTGGAGAGGTGGATTTTTGGGCCAGCTACTGCAAATATTTGCTCCATTTCAGGAAAGTGTTTGGTTTGATAATGAAGTGAAAACCCAACTAGTGATCTGGAACAAAGAGCCAACCTTAAAAATAGTGCTGCAATCTTATAAAGCTCATTTGAAGTTGACTAAACTTGGTTTAAAAGGCAGCCAGCTAGTCCCATGTTTTAGGAGTCTACTTAAATTGCAGAGAAAACACACATTTTTTTCATGGGTTGGTCATGACATAAATAGCAAATTTCACGGATGACATGGCTATTTATGCCGTGACCAACCCACAAAAAATGTGTGCTTTCTCTGCAGTGTTTCTCAAAGTGGGGGCTCTGACCCAAAAGGGAGTCGCAAGCCTGTTGTAGGGGGGTTGTGATATTGCCACTCTTACATCTGTGCTGCTGCTCTCAGCAGTGCTGCCTTCAGAGCTGGGTGGCAGCTGCTGGCCAGGCTCCCAGCTCTTAAGGCAGTGTTGTCGCCAGCAGCAGCACAGAAGTAAGGATGGCATGGTACGCCATCGCCACCCTTACTTCTGTGCTGCTCCTGCAGCTCTCGATGGTGCTGCCTTCAGAGCTAGGCACCCCACCAGCTGCTGCTCTCTGGTCTGCCTTCAGATCTGGGTGGCCGGAAACCAAATTTCCCAGGGGAAACCAGATTTCACGGTCTGCGATGTGATTTTCACGGCTGCAAATTTGGTAGACCCTTACCCATGTTTATTAGATGCTCTCATAATAACCACAACATTGGGTAAAAGAATTAGGGACTTGGCTTAAAGCCCTGAGCCAAAATCCAGTTGTGGCTGAAACTAATAAAACCATTGACGATGTCACCTAATCAACAGCCGTATTGAGGGGGAAAACCGTGTGCAGCCATCAAAGCTGTTCTATTCCATTTTTTACACTGCTTCCACCATGGTGTGGCTGGTGACACTAGCCCAGTGCAGTCCTTGCACTCAGGGGAGCATAAAGACTGCGCTTGTGCTTGGCCCCTCGCCTCTGGGGGGGGGTCAGAAAGGGAGGGGGTGCACAGAGGGGTGGGGTGCAGTCTGACCCTAATACTTACCTTTGGGCACTGATTCATCGGACTCTTTACGTGAATCATGGGCGCTGTCTCCCTGGATGCTCCAGCTGGGGGAAGGGCTGAAATGGGGACGGGGCCTGGGGGAGTGAGAGGGGAAGAGGTGGCGTGGGGGTGGGGCCTGGGGCTGAGCTGGGGTTGAGCATCAGAAGCCAGCGCCTGTGATGTGAATTGTTACGGGGAATTGCCTCTCTGCTCCTAGTTGTCAGTTTTGAACTCCTTATCTGTGTAAAGTGCTAATATAAACTTAAGAATCCCTTTCAGAATTTTGAAAACATTGCTTTAATTGCACACGTACGTCTTCAATCCAGCATCCGTAATGTGGTTCTAGTCTGATGGGGACTATAAATAGTATTGTGGAGTTTCAGATATATTGTGTCTGAGGAAAACCTGGATGCATTACAGAAGTAGAAAGGCTATGTTCACACTACAGCTTAGGTCGGTATAAGTTATGTCAGTCAAGGGTGCGAATAAGCCACCCCTCTGAGTGTGGACAGCGCTATGGCCATGGGAGAGATTCTCCTGCCAACATAGCTACTACTGCTCATGGGGGCTGGAGTAATTAAGTCAACGGGAGAGTTCTCCAGTGATGCAGCTGCGCAGCTGTAAGCTCTGCAGTGTAACCATCACTTAAGTTATTTATGTACCTGTAGTGGGGTGGCTACCCCGCTCCTAAAACAGAAGGGGTTGAAAGCAGCCCTGGAGATGGCTGTGGCTGGGGACGGCCGATTGGGGAAGCAGCCGCAGCCAGGGCCGGCTCCAGGCACCAACTGAGCAAGCTGGTGCTTGGGGCGGCAGATTCTAGGGGGCGGCTTCCGCCCAATCCTAGGGCAGCACGGCCGCTTTTTGTTTTTGTTTGTTTGCTGCTCTGGCCGCCCTGTAGGGGGCGGAGGAGGGGAGCGCCCTGCAGCAAACTCCGCAGGGCAGCCCGCGTCCTTCCCTCCCCGCCGACCGGAGCAGCGCGGAGCCCACCCGGCAGGTGGCGCGGCGATCGGGGCCGCGGGGTGAGCTCCCCGCTGAAGCGCTGGCCGCCCCCTTCTCTCTCCCCCCGTCCCTCCCCCTCCCCACCCACTAGACCGGGCGCGCACTCTGCAGCACAGGGAGTCCCCTGGCTCCGGCCGCCCTGTGGGGGTTTTTGGGGTTTTTTCCCCCTGCTTTGCCGCTCCAGCCATGCCGTGTTTTTTTGTTTTTTGTCTCCCCCTCCCTGCCCGCTTTATCGCTCCGGCTGTGCTGCAGGTTTCCTCCCCCCCCCCCCGCTTTGCCATTCCAGCCGTGCCGGTTTTTTGTTCCCCCCACCCTGCTTTGCCGCTTTAGCTGTACCATGTTTTCTTTTTTTTTTCCACCTGCTTTGCCGCTCCAGCCGCACCATTTTTTTGTTTTTGTCCCCCCCCCCCCGCCCCCTGCTTTTCTTCTCCGGTCGCACCATGTTGTTTTTTTTATGGTTGTTGTTTTCTCCCCAGTTTTGCAGCTCCAGCCATGCCGTTTTTTTGTTCCCCCCACCCCGCTTTGCCGCGCTGTGTGGGGTTTTTTTTGTTTGGTTTTTGTTCCCCTGCTTTGCTGCTCCGGCGTCCCCTCCCCCCTCCCTTTTTCTTTTTGCTTGGGGCGGCAAAAGAGCCAGAGCCGGCCCTGGCCGCAGCTGGGCCACGCCCCAATCAGGCCCCAGCTGGCCTGTATAAAAGGCTGGCAGAAGCCCAAGAGAAGTTTCTCTCCTGGCGGGGAGAGAGCAGGGCCTGGCTGCCTGCAGAAAGGGGACTGGGAGTGAGGCAGGGCTGGGGAAAGGCCAGAGGAGCAGGGGAGCTCCAGGTTGGCAGCTCCCCAGGCTGCAGGGCCTGGTCCAAGGCCCACAGAGGTACTGGGAGGCAGCAGGTCCGAACCCCCTTGCCAATGATGAGTGGCTTTTACACTGCAGTCTGCCCCAGTGCATGGGGGCTAGATGGTGACTGGCAGTAGCCCAGACTGAGGCAAGGTGGGGATAGAGGGGAGGCCCATAGAGACTGGGGGGGTATTGCCAGGGGCAGAACCCCAGTGAAAAGGGGCAGCAGGGTCCAGGAGGGACATGATCATTGTGAAAAATTGGCATTTAGTGTTTAGACTTGCTAGTGTGGAAGTACTGTCCTTCAAAGGTCCTTTCCTGGATGTCCTACACGAGGATTTGATCTGTCTTTGACTGTGTTATGGCTACATTTGAATATACCCTATGTTACATTTAAAATGAATAAAGCATCCTTCCACAGACTTGCACAGGCATAGGAGAAAAACATTTCAAGTCCATAGGCACATTTTGTGAACACTGTGGCTGAGCTAGGTGATCCAAGTCATAATCACCTGGTAGATGATACATTCTTAGTTGACATCAGGTATTTATGTATGTTTCTGCTACTAGCTGCATACTAATATTACCTCTGATGTTAGACTTTCAGGCATTCCACTGTTAGTTTTCAAGTGCTAATACTGGACCCTGAATCCATTCTGTGGCTGCTGTTCCCTTTGTAAATCTGGATGATTTCATGGAGGAGAGATTATAGTTTGCACTGGCAGTGCAAAATTCCCCTTGTTTGTATGAAAGAGGCATCAGAATATCTTGATGCACTAATATACTTGTATCCTGTGCTGTGGTAGACTTAAAAAAATACTTCTGTTTCTTTTTATGCAGGGAACTGGATTTGAAGAGACCAATATATCAACAGACTGCATGTTATGGGCACTTTGGAAGAGAAGAATTTACATGGGAAATACCAAAGAAGCTTGTGTATTAAGCTTTTCCAAACCTGTCTCTTATAATGGAGAATCTTTTTAATTAATAGGTATGACCTCTAAACTGTCAGAGGGGAAAAGGATCTTTTTAAAATCTAATAAATGACATTCTTATAACTGAACTAGATACTGACAATTATAAGCAATGTAACTTTTATGCTGGCTTTACATTTTAAATACACATGTGAAACCTAGTGTCTCCATTTATTTCTTCAGAAAGGACTCAAGTGACTTACAACCTTTAGTCTCTGTTGTAGTGATCCAAGTGAGTTAGTGAAAATACTCACCTATTATGGGATATTACATATTATATCCTGTATATGCCTTAGCTGTGAGATAACATTTATTTAACGTGAGTCAAAGCTTTATGTGCATACTTTTGTGACAGTTGGTGTGTGTTTCAGTGTAAACACCCAGGGCTTGCTTACACAGCTATTTAAGTGCTATGCTCTAGCTGGCCCTGTGGACCCAGCTTCCACATACAATAAGTTCTGTAGTGCAGTTTGATGTTCTCCCACTGTAACTTGATAGTTTGTGGTAGCTGGGTCCACAGGGCCAGTTAGTGCATGATAGGCTAGTGCACTGTCCATTCACACCCCAGCTTGCTGCACACTAAATGTAGACAAGTACCCCAGTCTTCATTGCCCTGAAACTTTCCGTGCTTGGTCTATCTACACACAACCAAAATTAAAATGTAAAGTCTGAACTGAATGAGTTTCATCTATCCGAGTTTTGAAATATAAACATTTTCCTGTTGTAGAAATGATTTGTAAACTCAAGTGACTGAAAACGTAAATCAAAATTAACATGAGATGCACAATTGTTTAATTTTTCAAGGACTACTATAGGATTACAAGGCTAGTACATGTGAAAGAGCTCTTTCAGATGAGCAAATTATCTCCCTGTTCTAAACTAATGTAGAATATTGTCCATGTGTAGTTTTGTAGCCGTTTTGATTAATGAAGGGGAATTTAGCAATAGGACAACCCAAAAGAGGGGGGCAGGGCCTCTCTCCTTTAGTGCTGAGCTCACCTCAAATGCAAGTAATTGGATTATGATACCAATTTCAATTGAGGTAGAAGAGAGCTCCTCCCTGCATGTAATGACTGGTCTATTGCTCTCAAATGCAAAAATAAAACTGCTGTGCAGGTCCACTTAATGTATGCCTTGACCAGGGGCGGCTCCAGGCCCCAGCACGCCAAGTGCGTGCTTGGGGCAGCATGCCGCGGGGGGCGCTCTGCTGGTCGTCGAGAGGGCGGCAGGCGGCTCTGGCGGACCTCCCGCAAGGTCCGCTGGTCCCGCGGGTTCGGTGGAGCATGCGCAGGCACGCCTGCGGGAGGTCCACCGGAGTCGCGGGACTGGCGACCGGCAGACCGCCCCCCGTGGTGTGCCGCCATGCTTGGGGCGGCGAAATGGCTAGAGCCGCCCCTGGCCTTGACGTGGGCAACTCCTCGAGCCATGTTAGTCTGCTTGAGTTTGAATAGCTATTCTTGCCTGAGTAAGTTTCTACTTACAAATGCAGGCAGGCCTGATCCATCAAAACAATGTTATAGGTCACTCTTGTTATGCAGGGAGCAGGGCCGGCTCCAGACCCCAGCGCGACAAGCACGCGCGTGGGGCGGCAGTTGTCGTCAGGGGCGGCAGATTGGGCCGGCGGACCTGCCGCAGTCATGCCTGCGGGAGGTCCACCGGAGCTCCGGGACGACCGGACCTGCCGCAGGCATGACTGCGGACGGTTCGCTGGTCGCGTGGCTCGGCTGGACCTCCCGCAGGCATGACTGCGGCAGCTCAACCGGAGCCACCGGACCAGCCAACCGTCCGCAGCTGCGGGAGGTCCAGCCGAGCCACGCGACTAGCGGACCCTCACCAGTCGAGCCAGCGGGAGGTCCGCTGCTCCCAGGGCTCCGGGGCGTCTCCCGCGCATGACTGCTTGGGGCGGCCGAATATGTAGAGCCGGCCCTGGCAGGGAGGACCCTGTTCTTCCCTTGAATAAGCAGAAGCAATCCTGGTGATTGTAATGGAAATCTTGACTATGCCCACAAGGGCAAGGCAGAGCCCTGTGTCTTTATCCAAAATGAATCTAGTTTGATCTAGATACACCCACTCCAGGAGCAGAACATGTTCTAGTTTAACCATCCCTTTTAATATGCTCATGTCAAAATATTGTTTGGAGATACATAAACAGAGCGGTTGATAATGGTGCTGGAATCGTTCAAAATACACCTCTACCTTGATATAACGTGACCTGCTATAACACGAACTCGGATATAAAGCAGCGCTCCGGGGTGGGGGGGCTGCGCACTCTGGTGGATCAAAGCAAGTTCGATATAAGGTGGTTTCACCTATAACGCGGTAAGATTTTTTGGCTCCCGAGGACAGCGTTCTATCGGGGTAGATGTGTAACTTTCTCAACACCATTAGCAATATTGGGGTTAAAGTGTTAGGATACTGAATGTCAAGAGTTGACCTAGGCCCACCAGAACTGGATGTTCCTGGGGCAGGAATCAGTACAAGTACTAGACTCTACGTAAAAGGTGTTTAAGTAGACAGGCATGATGCCTCTTTTCTCTCACCCCATTTTGGGATCTTGAACCAATCAGCAACTTGGTGGAAAGAGAGTAGTGAAGATCCATATCTTGCAGGGTTAGTTCATTCTCTTTTCCTGGAGGATTGACTCTTTTCAGTCTTGTTGTGGTTCTAGAATGTACAGCTCCCTCAATGAAGAGCACTATGTAGTGTTAAGAATATATCAACAATTACACCCAAAAAACTACATTAAAAGAATATTATGCTTGTAAAGTCAAGCACTCAAACACTTAGGAATGCCAGATTTAAGGTTGCTTCTGCAACCTTAATTCATCCCCATTGGGTGCATGCATTGCAGTCCTTAATTACATAATCACATACTAGCTTTCCCATAGGACTGCTGCCTTATTTAATGTACAGAATATAATGTGTTCCCTGAATACTTTGTTTTACTTCCATTGTCCTGTGTGTTGTCCCAGGCCTTATGTAATGGACATGAGTTAAGGAGTGTTTCTGGCTAGGCAACTCCATCACATCCCGGTAAATAATGACCAGGCCTCATTTTACATTCTTGTCAGCTCCTGTGTGGATTACAGCAATGCAATATACCTGGCCATGAAGCTCAGCCCCTATTAAACTCCAGCTTATAGAGAACACTGCTATACACCACCTCAGCAACACTGGCTATTGCAAGCACATCAGGCCTGTCCTCTGTGCTCTCCACTGGCTTTCTAAGGAATAATCAAATTCAAGGTATTGGGCCTCATTTTCAAGGAAGTAAACTGTCTTGATTCAGTACATTGACCCATGCCCAAATAAATCTGTTAGTCTTTAAGGTGCCACGGACTCCTCGTTGTTTTTGTGGATACAGACTAACACAGCTACCCTCTGCTACTTTGTACATTTTAAATGATTGCCCGAAGTTCTGCCTTGAAGACCATGGACAACAACTCTGGCACAATCAACCTTTTTACCTTAACGGTAGAGCTCATCTGTGCAGGAGACAGAGCTTTCTCCGAGGCTGATCTGAGACTGTGGAATAAACTCCCACAGTAACTAGCAACCAGTGCAAACCTCACCCCCTTCCACTCCAAGTGCAAGGTGGTCTTCTTGGATCTGCCTTCTAATACTCACAAGTAGCTTCTTTCCCAGGTTACAGCTCCCCCAGAACCTTCTCCTTAGGTTCTGGCTGCACTTTTCCTCGCACCTCCTGATTTACCCATACCCCATCTGTGGCCCCGTGAAGTTGTCATCCACCATACCAGGAGGAGGATGCTGGATGGGGAGGTGCTTTGTGACGGTGGGGCCTATTTCCACTCCTCTCTTAGATCATGTATCCAAACAGAGTTCTTCTGGGCCACAGCCGCTGGCTCCCTGGATGCTTTCGAGGAGCAGTGGGCGCTGTCCGTGCTTCTCTGTTCGGTGTCCCTTCCTGGCTCCCTGCTTGTGACCCTGTAACCTACACTGTTGTTCCTGCTTTGTCATTTGTTATCCGCTGACTTTATTTGAACCCTGGTTTTACTGCCTCCTCCCCCTAGGCTGGGGGAAGAGCCTTCTGATGGGGCTGCCTACACCTGGGCTTTCAATAGGTGCTAGCTCCCAGCACTCTGTCACAGCCTCCCCCTGCAAAATGTCAAGCTCTGTGGCAAAGTCTAGAAGTGCTCTCTGCAAAACCATTTTAAGAATCTTCTTACCATGGACAAAATGGCATATTTTTCCTTAACTTGCTTTGAAAATGGCTCAACCAGTTGAGTGGAAACTTGCCCCCAAAAATCATTGGCCTGAAGGAGATACCTGGTGTATAAATCTTCAGCATAACTGGTTAAAGGTTTGATTACATTACAAGCAACTGAAACGGAACCTTATACTGTAAAGCATTGGGCAACTTTAACTATAGGAGCAGCTACTAGCACGACCTGTAATATTCCAGTTATCTACATAGGGACCTGTGGAAAAAGACTTACTGTAGCAAAATTGAGCAGCTCTGCTTTTATATACTTGGCCTCTATCAAAACCGGCATTTTCTGAAAAGAAATACTTAAGCTTTTTATATAAAACCACATACAGTAAACATAATAGCTTTTAACCTTTCTTACTGGAAGAAATCTAGTCGTTAGACCCGGGTGGTGGGGGGTTTATTCTCATAGTCCTCTGTTTTGGGGTGAGATAGCTCAGGGGTTTGAGCATTGGCCTGTTAAATCCAGGGTTGTGAGCTCAATCCTTGAGGGGGCCATTTAGGGATCTGGAGCAAAAATCTGTCTGGGGATTGGCCCTGCTTTGAGCAGAGGGGGTTGGACTAGATGACCTCCTGAGGTCCCTTCCAGCCCTGTGATTATGTATAAAAAATACTAAACTATAATCACAGATCAGACTAGGAGCAAATTATAGCCTAGGCATTTTATTTTGGGATGTCACCCTGTAGGCAGGTGTATTCTGGCAAGTAACAGGAGAAAATTCTATAGTTAAAAAGCTACCTCTTTACAATAAAAATATCTCCCTGTCTACAAGACAGTGGGATATCTCCAGGAGCTAGAAATCAGGTATTTCAGCCAGGGGACTGAGATTGGTGCTTTCAAAACCACATGCTTCTTGCTGGGTAGTGGGAGGTCCTTGAAGCAGAAGGGCACAATTTCTTTTCTTATTTGGTTTGTGTGGGTTAGGGAGAAAATGACTGAAGCAGAAGTGTCAACCAAGCAAAGTAAGTGCCTTGCCCCATATTGTCAAATCTGTTCCAGGAATAAGGAACCTGTCTGGCCTCCAGAGGGAGAGGCTTTCTTTATGTAGAACCAGGATACTAAGATTAAAAACAGTTAGAACCTGTTCTGTTTGCTCTGGTGACTCATGCTTTTAGTCAGAACAGCAACAAAAATCCAAACCCCAGGGATGGGTTTGTCTTCCTTCTGAACTGTACTTCTGAACTGTTTTCAGTTGGGCTTACAGTTCTGTGCTGCCAATATGCATGCTTCTGTTGTAGCAGTAACTTTTTAATTATATGCTGAGAAAGAAATGAGGTGAAATTTAATATTTCACAACTAGTTAATGCTGAGAACTACCTTTCTTACCTATTTTTGCATTTGCATTGTTAAACAAATCAGTATGGTATCCTTTTGAAAACAAATAAGGGGGAAGTCTAAACTATACATCTTCAGTATATATAGAGAGAATAAAGATTTCACTTGCTTGCTAATAATCCCTTGGATAACATTTCACCACGACCTCAGCCCTTGAAGGGGGAATCTTCTATAGTCATTTGGACCGCTCTGGGAATCCCTCAAGTTTCCCATCACATGGTGATGGCTATAGACATTGATGTGGATGCTGTATCAGAGGTGTTCAGGGCTCTCTGGGGGAAATTCTGGCTACTAATTGTCCCTCCAAAAGGGTAGATTGCAAATCAGCTCACTTCCGGAGAGCTTGTCAATGAATTGTGGTACTGTATCTCGGCTCTGTCATATTTAGCAAATAGGGCTTGCTATTTGCAGTTGTACAGATGTCCAGGAATTGGCTTTTCTGCCTAAGTCAGAACAATCTTCTAAACTAATTATAGGAAGAACTAATATTACAATAATTATCTACAAAATTGATATGATCCAAGGGCACGTCAGGGTAACAAGCGAAGTCTGCCAAGTTCTGACCTCCTGCCATGGGCAAGCAGAGGGAATGGAGAGCTGCTTGAGGCCATTCTGCCCGCATGTTGGGAGGCAGGGGATGTGGGGCTCCAATGCACATGGGTGGAGAAAAGACTGCAATCTTTTCATGCATGAGGTGTTGTGGCAGGGCAGGGGTAAAACCCCTTGACTGCCTTGCTGAAATGCTGGCTAAGCCCTGCTTTCAGGCAGAGAGGCCAGGGGCAGAGGTGCAAAGCAGCCAGCAGGGAGCCCAGCTGCAGGCCCTAACAAGGGCTGGCTCACTGCAATAAAATTGGTGAGTCCGCCAGTGGGGACGGCACCAGGGCGCCAGGGTGCGGGCTCTGCAAGATGGGCCCTGCAGATGACCCCGATGAGTTTCTAGGGACTTTTGAACGGGTGGCTATGGCAGCCAGCTGGGAACGGGAGACCTGGGCCCTGCGGTTAGTCCCGTACCTGGGAGAAGAAGCCCAGGCCACATTTATGGCTTTGGGCGACACTCAGGCCGGGGACTAGGATACGGTAAAGGCCGCGATACTGGATCGCGTGGGACTCCCAACAGAGAGATATCGTCAGCGGTTCCGGGCGGCCCGCTGGACGGAGGGTCTGCGGCCCAGGGCGTTTGCCCAGAAATTGATGGACTGGACCAACCGGTGGCTGAGGCCTACCGCCCAGACGATGGAAGAGGTCATGGACCAGGTGGTCTTAGAACAGTTCCTCTGGGGGCTACCGGACCCAGTACGGGTATGGTTCCGAAGACATCAGCCCACCCATGTGGCCAATGCGGTCTGGCTAACGGAGGAATATGTGGAAGCTGAGGGGCCCTGGTGGGTGGTGAAACCCAGCAAGGGAGTAGGACCAGGGAAAAGCCTGCCGGATGCTACACCCAAGAGGAGGCTGGACTCAGGGCCCACCCCCCACAGAGAACTGACATGTTGGCAGTGTGGACGCCCAGGCCATATAAAGCAGGACTGCCCACAGATGGAATGTGGGCTGGCTGCCTTTTATGGGTGGACGTGGGGGTGGAGGAAGGCAGGGAAACACCACCTGACCACGATACCTGTGTTGGTGGGGGGGAAGCCCTGGGAGCAGAGCCGGCTCCAGGCACCAGCATCCCAAGCAGGTGCTTGGGGCGGGAATCTGCAAGGGGCGGCAGTCACTGTGTTTTTGCCCCAAGCAGCGCGTGAATTGCCGCCGGACGGCGGGAGCTGTCCGTGCGCCCATAGGGCGGCACGCGCGTTTCCGCGGCCGCGGCAATTCGGCGGCACCTTCTATGTTCATCTGTCCGCAGGGGCGCAGCTTCTGTCTTCCGGCTGAAGACAGAAGCTGCCTCCAAATTGCCACCGCTGCGGAAACGCGCATGCCGCCCTAACGGCACACGGACTGCCCCCGCTGTCCCGTGGCAATTTGGCGCGCTGCTTGGGGCAGCAAAAACAGTAGAGCCAGCCCTGCCCGGGAGGGGGTGGTGGACTCCGCCTCCACCCGCTCACTGATGTGGAAGGGTCTGGTGAGGCCCCACTGGGTGATTCCAGGGGCAAAGGTGGCCCTACAGTGTGTCCATGGGGACACCTGGGGCTACCCGTTGGCTCTGGTGCCTTCCAGTAGCAGCAGGTAGGGGTAGTATGGAAATTACCATACCCAGTCCTAGTGGGAGGTGACTGGGGACCCCTGTCGGGCGAAGCCCGGAGTCAGGGTGGGGAGCCTGAGGCGGGGGCCACAGAGCACCCAAGGGAAGAGGTAAAGGGGGGGTAAGGGGATGTCCGAACCCTCAAAGGCGAAAGAACCCCTCCCCCGGGAACGGGGGAACAAGTGGGGGCTAATAAGAAAAGCTCTTGGCCTTGTCATCTAGGAGTTAGAGTGCTGGTTATGTGGCAACAAAGGACCCTCGGGGGAGGGGTGCCAGGAGTGTAGCCCTCGGGGATCCGAGGAAGGCCAGGACCAAGGGGCCAGGGAACAGAGCCCAGGGGTGGGGTACCTAGGCCACAAGCCGCGGGCAGAAGAAGAATGCGGACTCTGTCAGGCCAAGGGGCATGGGGGGGAGCCTGTCCCTTCCATGGATGTGGGGGGAGGGCTGATAACCCCAGAGAGGGTCCACCCGAACCCACAGTGGGGGTGCGGGAGCTCCCGCTGGGGGGTGGATTTGTCCAGCTGAGGAGGGGCTTTCAGGCAGAGAGGCCAGGGCAGAGGTGCAAAGCAGCCAGCAGCGAGCCCAGCTGCAGGCCCTAAGGAGGGCTGGCTCGCTGCAATAGACTGAGCTAAGCAGTGACAGCTGGGCTGAAGGCTGGGCGGGCTATAAATGCCCTGAACCAAACTCAGTCAGGAGGCTAGCCTGGGAGGGGACAGTAGGCAATGGCTCCTCACCACAGGCAGGGAGCCTCAGGGGCCAAGAGACCCTGGAAAGGGGACTGCACGGTGGCACTGTAAAATAAAGCACAAGGGTGAAACACTAGAAGAAGGTATGAGGACTCTTATTTTACCAGCCTAAGTACAGGGGCAGAAGGCAGAAACCTGTGTGGACCCTGTGACAGGTGTATGTGCATTATCAGTGGGATCCCCATGAATAAAGACACAAACAAGGATCCAGGTATTCCCACAGTAGTGGTGCAGTAACTTTGAACAAATGATATTAGCCAGAGATAAGAAGTAAACAAGGCAATTGTTGCTTAATGAGCTCTGTCACTGCTGAGCAATGTTAAGCATGCCTGCTTCCTGCTGCTGCTATTTATGCATACAGCTCCAACCCACACTATCCCAGTCATCCGGCCTTTTCCTCCTACTCATCCATACTGCAGCCTGATTCTACACCTGTCTCCTGCACCATTCCCCCAGCCCCATCCTGCAATTCATTCCCTCAGGGGTAGCACCACACACTCCTGCTATGTCTTGGGCTACGGGACTTCGGTTTCAGGGGGACTGTAGTCATTTGAGTGCCTCTCTTTACCGCATGCTTCTTTAGGTGATTGGTGCTAGAGCTACTCAAAAGTATCCTGCTGGCCTAGTTTTCTGTCAGAAAATATTGATTTGCTACAACTGAAAAGGGCTGAGCCAACACCTCACTTCCATCAAAACATCTGATGGAAAACCAGCTAGTCAGTCTGCCTTGCTCACTGCCAGAGCTGGCTCCCTGACTGCCATGGAATTTTAAAAAATGTCCCTCCTGTGGAAAATTTCACAAACCTGACTTGGCATTCAATTGGGAACCTTTTTTTTTTTGTGGGGGTGGGGGCAGGGAATGTGAACTTTTCTGTGGGATGGTGTCACACTGTCTGGAGCAAGTAAAAAACCTCAAACTGTTGTGTTTTCTGTACCAACCCAGTAACAAATGTGAACTCCTAAAGCACTATAACAGTCTTATCACGGAGTCTCAGACAGTCCATTGGGCATTCTCTGTCTTGCCACCGAGGCATGCTGGACTTTGTGATAGATGGTTGCTTATGCCACAGATCACATCAATGTTCTACTCCTGTGGGCATTCTGTGCCACAAAATTAAAAATTCTGTAAGTTTTATTTGTCAATAAATAAAATGCAGAGGCTTCAGCATGGCGGGGGGGAGCACAGGCCACTGGCTACACGAAGGTGGGAGATCACCCTGCAGCCCCCTCTGCCCCTGGGACACAGACTCAGTGGTGAGGTTGCACCAGACCCTGACACAGCACAAAGCCTGGACAGGCCCCAGAAACACCCTGGGGCCCTGCCCCTCTGTGCCAGGAGCACCAGGCGTGGGGCAGGCAGGCTTAAAGTGTGGAGGGGCTCAGTGTGGGGTGATCCAGGTGTGGAGTGACAGGATTCTGTGTGGGACGATCTGGTGCAACCAGCTCAGTGTGTGTGTGTGGGTCTAGGTGTGGGGGGCTCTGGACGCAGAGAGGCTCGTTGGGTGGGGCAGGAGGTTCCAGGTGCAATGGGACTCTGCAGGGGCTTCCAGGTGAAGGTGGTTGGGGCTCAGCAGAGGGGTCTGGGGTGGGGGTTACAGCAGGGGCATCTGGGTGCTGGGGAAGTGGGGCTTGGTGAGGTGGGGATCTGGGTGCAGCTATTTGGGGGTCAGGAGTCTGGGGGGTTGGATGTGGAGGCTCAGGGTGGTGGGGTTCATCATGGTTGGGGTTTGAGTGCAGGGAGCTCAGTGGGGGGTGGTCTGGGTGCAGAGGTGGGGGTCCGGAAGCAGGGAGTCTGGGTGCAGGGGGCTTCCAGATGCAGGGGTTGAGGTTCAGTGGGGTGGGGTGGGGTTTGGGTCTGGAGGACTAGGGGGGTTCTGGGCGTACAGGGTGAGGCTTGGCAGGGGTGTCTGGGTATGGGAGGTCCAGATGCACAGGGATTGGATGGATGGGGAAGCAGCTCCCTGTACAGTGACCCTTCTCCCCACTGCTGAGTGATGGGGGCAGGAAGCAGGGGAAGGTGCTGAGCTGGCTGCAGCTGGGGGAGGGTCTGGCACACCCCCAGTCACTCCTTGCAGGGGAGGAGGAAGTCCAGTCCTCTCCTGCCTCCAGCCCAGCCAGGACTAGCAGCTGATCCCAGCTCAGAGGAGGAGCCACTGGCTAGGGTGTCCCCAGCCCAGCAGTCATTTACCTCCCTGCCAGCTGCTCCAGTGCCTGAAACAATGTACCTGTGCAGCTAGGGAGTGGAGCATGACTGCTCCTGCACCTTTCCTGTCAGAAAGTCATTTTTCTGTGGGGAAGCAAAGTAATCTGCATGAATTTGCGCAGAATTGCCCCAGGAGTAATGTTCAGGTTACTCCCAGTCCCAAAGGACCAGTCACTTAATCCAGGTCAACTGTATTTCGATCTCAAACCAAAGACAAAGTTTGTAACCAATCCTGTAACACACTAACAGAAAGTTTATTAACAAGGAAAAAGAGATATTTACAAAGTTAAAGCCAATAAATAAACACACACAAATGAGGTACAGTCTTCAGTTGAAAAGGTAACAGAAGCTCATATAAGAAACAAGCTTTTATGTTCTTTAGGGCTAACCCAAGCCAAGCAGCTGGGGGATATCCTTCTTTTTTGTTTAAAAATCTTTGCCTCTCAGAGTCCAGACGGCATAAAGATACCAATTTCTCCTTAACAGGCATTTTTATTCCTTTCCTCCAGCATTCCAACTGTGATGGGATGAGGGATTGGGCACCGACCCTCTTCAGGGGTGCAGGCAAAGCGATCAAAGTCTTTTGTCCACAACGGCTTGTCTGATGTCCATAGACCTTCATTTGTTGGGGAGGTGGTAACAGCTTTTGTGGTAAACTAGTATTTCACCATTGGTAATGCTTCTCCCCTGACTGTGTGGGATTGACAGTCTTAGCAAATACTTGTATAGTGACAGAGCAAACATTTAAACATTACCTAATAACATGGGACTCAGATATAGTAAGTAGGATTAATACATGCAGCATCCTATAAGCATTCCATAAAGTCTAACACATTCTAATACCTCTATATCTAGTTAAACGATACTAACATACACTTAAGCCAGATTGGTTTCCACCTATGCATTTGTCATTGTTCAGTAAGGCCTTGGCATGAGCTGGCACTGTGTCTGCCAGCGTCAAAGATACAAATTCTGGTTCTCCTACAGCTCTGAATGCGTTCCTTTCCCGCCTTCTGTCCTGAGGTCACTGAGTCCCCTCCCACACACCCAGTGTGAACCCCCCGATAAGTGCACCTCCCAGGTGGCTGCACCCACAGATAAGGGGGTTCTGCACACACAACCCAAGGTGACAAGTATCAGAGGGGTAGCCGTGTTAGTCTGGATCTGTAAAAAGTGAGAGAGTCCTGTGGCACCTTCTGACTAACAGACATACTGGAGCATGAGCTTTCATGGGTGAATACCCAGGGCTGGCGCTTCCACTAGGCGATCCTAGGCGGTTGCCTAGGGCGGCAGGATTTGGGGGGGGAGGGCAGCCACCCTCGGTGGAAATTCGGCAGTGGGGGGTCCTTCTGCTCCGGGTCTTCAGTGGAAATTCGGCGGCGGGTCCTTCACTCGCTCTGGGACCTGCCGCCGAAGTGCCCCGAAGATGCGGAGCGGAAGGACCTCCTGCCGCCGAATGCTCAGAGGAGGAGCGCTGCCGCCTAGGGCGGCAAAAACCGTGGCGCCGCTCCTGTGAATACCCACTTCGTCAGACACATGCTCCAATACGTCTGCTAGACTATAAGGTGCCACACGACCCTTTGGTGCTAACCCAAGGTGAGGGGGTCTCCTCCCATCCTTCAGGTGAGTTGATCCCCTCAGGAGTGGGTCACCCACAAGCCCCCATGTGATGTGCATGTGCCTCTCCCCACCGTGGATTCCCCCAGCCCCCATCCTCACAGTGGGTTCGCCTCCCACTTCCCGATGTGTGTGCACCCCATGCACACGTTCATCCTGGGTGTGAGTACCCCAACCCCTGAGTGTGCACATCCCCCCACCCCATGGGTCTCCCCGCCGCACTGTGCACACCCCCCCCACCCCATGGGTCTCCCCCCCCACTGTGCACATCCCCCCCACCCCATGGGTCTCCCCCCGCACTGTGCACATCCCCCCACCATGGGTCTTCCCCCCGCACTGTGCACATCCCCCCCACCCCATGGGTCTCCCCCCCCAACACTGTGCACATCCCCCCACCCCATGGGTCTCCCCCCCCCCACACTGTGCACATCCCCCCCCCGCAGGTCTCCCCCCCAACACTGTGCACGTTCCCCCCCCCCCTGTGTACATCCCCCCACCCCATGGGTCTCCCCCCCGCACTGTGCACATCCCCCCCGTGGGTCTCCCCCCCCCACTGTGCACATCCCCCTCACCCCATGGGTCTCCCCCCGCACTGTGCACCCCCCCCCCCCACTGTGGGTCTCCCCCCCACCCCATGGGTCTCCCCCCCGCACTGTGCACATCCCCCCCACCCCATGGGTCTCCCCCCCCGCACTGTGCACATCCCCCCCCGTGGGTCTCCCCCCCCAACACTGTGCACATTTGCCCCCCACTGTGCACATCCCCCCCACCCCATGGGTCTCCCCCCCGCACTGTGCACATCCCCCCCCCCGTGGGTCTCCCCCCCAACACTGTGCACATTCCCCCCCCACTGTGCACATCCCCCCCACCCCATGGGTCTCCCCCCGCACTGTGCACATCCCCCCCCCACTGTGGGTCTCCCCCCCCACTGTGCACGGTCCACCCCACCCCATGGGTCTCCCCCCCGCACCGTGCACATCCCCCTACACCGTGGGTCTCCCCCCCCGTGCATGTCCCCCCGGGCCCGTGAGGGGATTGCCCGGGAGCGGGGGCCGCGAGGCAGCGGCAGGTAACAACGAGGCCAGGCACCAGGCGGGTGCGGCGGCCCCGTAGAGCGGGCAGAGTTCGCCCCCCGCATATAACCGCCTCGCCAGCCGCGAGACGTTCGGCGGGAGGGGGGGGTCGAGGGCGTGGCTCCGAGGGGCGTGGCTCGGGTGGCCGCAGCCGGGCGGGCACAATGGAGGCGGTGCGGTGAGGTCATACATGACGCAACATTCGCGGAAGCGGCCCCGGCGGGGTACGGTGGCCGGCGGGGCAGGGCCAGGTGTTGTCGTTTCGCGGTAGCCGGAGCCGGCCCGGCGGGACCATGTCGCTGCTGCAGTCGGCCTGGGACTTCCTGGCGGGGCCCGGCTCCCTGGGAGCCGCCAGCCGCGACCACAACGACTTCGTGGGGCAGACGGTGGAGCTGGGGGACATGAAGCTGCGGATCAAGCGGGTCATCGCCGAAGGTGAGGGGGGCAGGGCAGGGCAGGGCCGGGCCGCCCACCCGCCGCCGCCGCCGCCGCCTCCCTGGGCCGGGCTGGGCCGGGGCCTCCTGCGGGGCAGGTGCTGGCAGCCGGCGGGAGGGGGCCCCGTCCGGCCCGGCCCGGCCCGGGGAAGGAGCCCGGCTGAGGGCTGGGCAGGGTCTGGGGCAGCGGCTGGCGGGGATTCCCCGCTCCTTTCCCAGCCGCGGGGAGCGAGGCGTCGCGAACGGGGCTGGGGCAGCCCGGGGCTGCTCCCTCCTGGCCCCGGCTCGGAGCGCCGGCTCGGGGCTGGGCGCCGCACCCCCGGGGCTGGGTCGGCTCCGCTGCATCCCTGCCCGGTCGGGGCCGGCCCCGGCCCCGTGTGCCGGGCGCTGCACATCCCCCCCCCCCATCCCGGCCCTGCTCTCCCGTTCGGGGCCGGCCCCGTGTGCCGGGCGCTGCACATCTTCCCCGCCCCCTGCTCTCCCGGTCCCCGTGTGCCGGGCGCTGCACATCTTCCCCGCCCCCTGCTCTCCCGGTCCCCGTGTGCCGGGCGCTGCACATCTTCCCCGCCCCCTGCTCTCCCGGTCCCCGTGTGCCGGGCGCTGCACATCTTCCCCGCCCCCTGCTCTCCCGGTCGGGGCCGACCCCGTGTGCCGGGCGCTGCACATCGTCCCCGCCCCCTGCTCTCCCGGTCGGGGCCGACCCCGTGTGCCGGGCGCTGCACATCTTCCCCGCCCCCTGCTCTCCCGGTCGGGGCCGACCCCGTGTGCCGGGCGCTGCACATCCACCCCCCGCCCCTGCTCTCCCGGTCGGGGCCGACCCCGTGTGCCGGGCGCTGCACATTGCCCCCCCGCCCCTGCTCTCCCGGTCCCCGTGTGCCGGGCGCTGCACATTGCCCCCCCGCCCCTGCTCTCCCGGTCCCCGTGTGCCGGGTGCTGCACATCCCCCCCCGCCCCTGCTCTCCCGGTCAGGGCCGACCCCGTGTGCCGGGCGCTGCACATTGCCCCCCCGCCCCTGCTCGGCCGGGCCGGTTCCGGATTCGGCTGGGTTAGTCTTATGGACAGGGGCGGCTCTAGAAATCAGGCTGCCCCAAGCAGCACGGTGCGCTGCGCCGCCCTTCCCCGGTCCTGCGGCGGGTCCCCTCTTCCCGCGGCTCCGGTTAAGCTCCCGCAGGCATGACTGCGGCAGGTCAACCGGAGCCCGGGACGAGCGGACCTGCCGCAGGCATGACTGCGGCGGGTGCCGTGGTCCCGCGGCTCCGGTTGAGCTGCCGCAGTCATGCCTGCGGGAGGTCCAGCCGAGCCGCAGGACGAGCGCCCCCTCCGCAGTCATGCCTGCGGCAGGTCCACTCGTCCCGGGGCTCC
This sequence comes from Mauremys mutica, assembly GCF_020497125.1. Lineage (NCBI taxonomy): Eukaryota > Metazoa > Chordata > Testudines > Geoemydidae > Mauremys > Mauremys mutica. The sequence continues at coordinate 122,863,255 of NC_059077.1, forward strand.
GGTGGACCTCCTGCAGGCATGACTGCGGCAGGTCCGCCGGCCCAGCCTCCCGCCCTCCCCGGCGGCAGGGGACGCCCCCTACATTTTGCCGCCCTAGGCACCAGCTTGTTTTGCTGGTGCCTAGAGCCGCCCCTGCTTATGGAGGAGCAAACTGCGAGATAAGGGCTCCTCTCTGTACGCAGCATTGCTAGAGACTGCGCTGAACCCCTCACAAGTCCGAGCAAGGTGATAGAGCCGTGGCTCACCCGCACAAATAACCCATCTTTCCCGGCCTCCTGCTCGGCTTCCCCCGGTCCCTTCCTCTTCCAGAATGGAGGCTGCCTCCGTTTCCAAGTTTTGCCTTTGGCATATTGCTGTTAATACTTTCTCTTTCCTACCCTCCACATCAGCAGGGGCGGGGATATGCCCTTAGATTTGTGGGACCGGGGTGAAATGTGGAGTTATCTTCTTTTCTGATCTGAACCCCCGGTCTGGGCCGTTAACTGATTGCTTGTGGTGTGCAGAATTATCTGGTCACAAGATGCTGGCTTCCTTTACTTCCATATGGTTGCTAAAATATGTTAAATGTTTCTCTGACATTTCATTTCTGTAAAAGTATTTGCTGTTGTGGTAAAAGGGATGTTATGCCCTTGCAAATGGGATGAGAGGATGCAGGATCTTGAGAGAGACAGATCTAATAGGAGGAATATATATAAAGAAGTGGTTCACAATATGAAAACGTTTGAGACCCTGACCTGGAGACATGAGAGAGTTTGCAACAAAAGCAACAGTTTTAGCTGCTCGATATCTAATCTGCAAGTGTGTATCTTAACTTCCTTTTACACAGTAGAAGTATTCTAAAATATTTATTAAATCTAGTGGTGTGTAAGTATGAATATTTCTTTCCATTCCTGATTACATCTAACAAAAAATTGCACCAAGGCTATAAGCTAGACTGTTCTATACCTTATTACTTGTTAAGCTGCTCAGTGCAAAAAAAAGTACACTAATGTAACTATTTTAAACATTCAAGCCAGGATTTATGATTTGGTTCTAGGAGTTAACTTGTCTATAGTGCACACGTAGGACTCGTTGTTGTTGTTGCATATATTTGTGCAGTTTTCATTGGAGTCAGTGGAAATTGTATGTGCGTATTTGAGGCTGAAATGTACCTGTTTTATTAATATTTTTTTTTTACATTTAGCACCATCTATAATGTTCCATATATGTGGTGTGGAGGAGTTAAGATATCTCAGAGAAAGTTCTGAAGGATAAAAATTGGAATGTAAACATCATATAAACTTTCATGTTGTTTTCTGTTGGAAGAACAGAGTAAAATGCTAATCTGTCTTCACTTCATGATATATTTTTAAATCTGCTTGGTGAGTTTATGCAGGTTGCTGCTGCTGATAGTGTGTATTGCAGTAGTGCCCAGAAGCCCCATGTGAGGCAAGACCTTTTTCACAGTGGAAAAAGTTCCTAAATTATAGGTTTGCACTGTTATAATTGTCATGGATCTTTGTAGTAGAAAGTTGCAGCTTTCCAAGGTGACTGTTTTAGTTGTGTGTGCAAGTGTGTATATATAGAATAATTTCCTATAGCTGAAAGCTGTCTTCCTCCACCACCTTATTACTCAAATTGGCAAATTAGATCTTATTCTAACTTTTAGATCACTTTTGGCCTTAGCCTAAACATGGAAAATACAGTGGAAAATTAGAATTTTTGAGGTAGTGATGACAGGCATCTGAAAACCAGGCTAAAATGTAAGCTCCAATTCAACCTTTTACTTTGCTACTTGTCAAACAGTGTTGTCATGATTATTTGTCAGAGTGCAACATAAATATGTTCAGTGAGGGCTCACTGAACATCAAACTATCAAGTTGTTATGGCTGGTATGTATAATTTTAATTGGGGATAAACTCATCAGTTTGCAGGGAACAATACAGGAGAATTACAGGAAGAAAGACATTTGCAAGAGAACATAAAAACGGCCATACAGGGTCAAACCAAAGGTCCATCTAGCCCAGTATCCTGTCTTCCGACAGTGGCCAATGCCAGGTGCTTCTGAGGGAATGAACTGAACAGATAATCATCAACGGATCCATCCCCTGTCGCCCATTTCCCAGCTTCTGACAAACAGAGGCTAGGGACACCATCCTTGCCCATCCTGGCTAATAGCCATTGATGGACTTATCCTCCATGAACTTATCTAGTTCTTATTTGAACCCTGTTCTAGTTGTGGCCTTCACAACATCCTCTGGCAAAGAGTTCCACAGGTTGACTGTGCGTTGTGTGAAGAAATACTTCCTTAGGTTATGTTAAACCTGCTGCTAGTAATTTCATTTGGTGACCCCTAGTTCTTGTGTTATGAGAACTAGTAAACAACACTTCCTTATTTAATTTCTCTACACCAGTCATGATTTTATAGACACCAATCATATCTCCCCTTAGCCGTCTCTTTTCCAGGCTGAAAAGTCCCAGTCTTATCAATCTCTCCTCATACAGAAGCTGTTCCATGCCCCTAATCATTTTTGTTGCCCTTTTCTGAACCTTTTTCAATTCCAATATATCTTTTTTGAGATGGGGTGACCACATCTGCACACAATATTCAACATGTGGATGTACCATGGATTTATATAGAGGCAATATGATATTTCTCTCTTCTTATCTACCCCTTTCCTTTCCTAAGGATTCCCAACATTCTGGTCACTTTTTTGACTGCCGCTGCACATTGAGTGGATGTTTTCAGAGAACTCTCCACAATGTCTCCAAGATCTCTCTCTTGAGTGGTAACAATTAATTTAGACCCCATCATTGTATATGTATAGTTTTTAAGGCTAGACTTGCCTTAAGTGGGCTTCACAAAGAGGTCTGCTTCTGAGTTGCTTTTAATTCCAAAATTATTTTAGGAAACTCTTATTTGGTCTTTTCTAAACTCGTCCAAGAGCCAAATGGCTGCCAAACATCCCAGAAGACATTTGCCCTTTCTTTGCAGAGTGCACAGATTTCTGCTGCATAAAGTATTGTTGGAATACACTCTCTTGTAAATGCTTTGATGATTGTAAGCATTTTCCTCTCCTGCTGTTACCACATTTAAATCAGGAATTATTTTCTGTCCTTTGAACTTTCCCCTGTTTCATTGCCTAAATCAGGATTGATTTTAGCTCTGAGATTGTGTTTAAGAGGCCTCCTGTTAAGAACAAACATAACTGTGGTCAATTAGCTTTCTATTCAGTATTTACAAATAAGGTTCCTGACTTTTTTTAACCAAGTCATCTTCATAGAATCATAGAATCATAGAATTCAAGATCAGAAGGGACCATTATGATCATCTAGTCTGACCTCCTGCAAGATGCAGGCCACATTAGCCGATCTACCCACTCTTTTAGCAAGCGACCCCTGCCCCATGCTTCGGAGGAAGGCGAAAAACCTCCAGGGACACTGCCAATCTGCCCTGGAGGAAAATTCCTTCCCGACCCCAAATATGGCGGTCAGCTGAACCCCGAGCATGCGGGCAAGACTCTCCAGCCATACCCTCTGAAAGAGGTTAAGAATATCATATCTTGTACTATTTCCTATTAAGACTCCTAGCATCTAAGTGCCCCCCCCCCCCGCCTGCATTTGATTTTTAAGTCACCAATCTAACTCTTTTCAGTGGCAGTTAGATTAGGTACTTTTTTGTTAGAGTTTATGGTTCCCTCTGTTTGCATTAAGTAGGAATTGAGAGCACTAAGTACCTCGTAGAAAGGGCTGAGAACCCTTGAATGATTTGGCCCAGTATTTTTCATTTTGCCATTTGGATAGCTTACTTTAGATGATGATTTTGAGCATAAATATGAGACTTCACGTGAGTGTATGGTTTCTGTAGCAATTCCTTAGCTTATCCTCCAGATCCTGAAGCTGACCACTTCAATGACATTGATTTTACCAAGAAAGACAAGTTTCAGGTTCATTTGAAAAACTATGAAATTAACCTGTGTGTTTCGTTGTTGTTGTTTGTTATGGACCAGGACCCCATTGTGTTAGGTGCTATACAAATGCAGAACAAAAAACAAACCAAAAAAGCCCCAGCACATGCTCCAAAGATCTTAGTGTCTAAGTATAAGGCAAAAGACAACAGATTGATACAGACAGATGGGGGACGGTAAAAACTGTTTCCTGGAAGAAGACTGTACATTTTTTTTCTACAGAAACAGCTCTGTGAATTCAGTCTTCATAAGTACTAAATACTAAATTGCTCAGAGCAGGAACAATTATGTATAAACCTTTACTGATTGTTTTCAGAATTTCTTCCACTGGTGCTGGCTACATTGAGTGTGAGAAATTATGAAAATCTATAAATGTACACAAGACATAATGGATTTGGATTAGATGATCTCCTGAGTTCCCTTCCAACCTTAATAATCTATGATTCAGGTACCACTTATCTCTGAGCCATGCAACTGTCCTGGATCTTTTTGCTGGAGAGCAGACTGCTGCACTTGTGTGGAGTCCCACTGATGCTGATGGGGCTTGGAGTGGATGCAGCTTATCCACAAATATTTGCACATGGGAGGATGGAGGCCTTCTTTCTGTATTTAAAATGCTTTTTCTCTTTTCCCTGTTTCCTTGTGAACAAACTACACAATCAGAAGGGGAAATTAACTGCCCAGGGCAAAAAGTGATACTCATTAGATAAAGTGCTTTCAAATCCCAAAAAGACACTGAGAAAATTAGAGCTATTTTCCTAATATTACAGTAAATGTAGGTGGTGATGCTTATGGTTAATTGCAGTAGTGGTGAGAGGTCTCAGGAGGTCAGGGTACCATTTGCTAGGCACTGTCCAAACATACAGTAAATGGCAGTTTATGCTACACTTAATAGTATATTCAAAAACAAAAAGGCAACAATGTGATGTTTTTAGTGTTTCTTTAACTGTATCCTAAAGAATTTATGGACTGCATAGTTGTTGAAGTATTAGTAACACCTTCTTCTTGAATGTATTCAGTAGTATATTTGTGTGACCGCGGCTGACTTGCCTCCTTGTCAAAAAAAAAATACAACAATTCAGCTGTTCATAAATGATTTCAAGTCTTGTGTTGACAAAATTAAAAAATGGAAGTATAACAATACACTAGCAACAGAGTAAATACATGCTTAATATGAGCCATGTGAGCTAAAAACTGATAGTTCTCAACTAGGATGACCAGACGGGACGGTCTCGATATTTAGGTGTTTGTCCCGCATCCTGCTGGCAGCACTTGCCTTTTTTTTTTTTTCCCTCCACCGGTGGGACCACCCCGCCCCCATGTGCCCTGATATTTTCGTCCTCTTGTCTGGTCACCCTATTCTCAACTGTTCTTTAGAGGTGAAAGAATAGAATAAGACAAATGTCTCTTCTTTTGAAATTTTTGCAAATTCTTAATTTGTTAGATTGCTAAGAAAAATACCCATAGAATTTTTTTATAGATGGAAAAATTACAGTTGGCAGGTTTATGATGTGTTTAACTGCGGTCGGAAGCTATTGGGGTAGTCTATTTTTGAAAATATTTTGTTGTTAGTAGGTGAGATTTTGAATAAATTACTTGAAAACTATTCCTGAGTATTTAATTTTGAGATTAACCAGTAGAATATGTAATTAGCTTCTTAAACCAAAAAGGCTACTTCTAAACCCCTTTTGAGCCAGATACATACCTTTGTACAGCACCTAGCACAGTGGGGTTCAGGTCTGAGGTGGGCCTCCTAAGTGCTACAATAATACTAATTTTCCACTCTGTGCAGCTGATGAAGTGGGTTCTAGCCCACGAAAGCTTATGCCCAAATAAATTTGTTTGTCTCTAAGGTGCCACAAGGACTCCTCATTGTTTTTAATAATGCAAATAGTAATATTTCAAATTAATTTTTATGCCAGAATTACTATTTTATTAAAACTGTTTTCCATCATAGGCAAATGGCCCGCTGAGCAGTACTTGCATCATTTGGAATGTTAAGGTTAAAATTGGCTCCACTGTTAATTTAAAACAAACAAACAAAGTCTGGGAAGTACAGACTTTAATCTTTAAAGCTTCTATGTGAAAAGGAACAATGGCATTTTCAATGCAGGTTCACCTTCTATGAATTCTGTGAATGTTTTGTCTCAGGGAAAATGCTTGTATGGCAGCAAGGATACACCTACTTTGTGTTAAATAGTCTTGCAAGATGTTATCAGATTGTGTATACCTCTCTTCATGGCCTGCTCATAGTGTACACTGCTCTTGTGTTGGTGACTGCTCAAAGGAGTAATGTAACTTGGAACGGCTAGATTCCCTCCAGATCCACAAATACCATCATTAGTGGTGGACCTGGTGATAACTAGGATGCTATGGTCTTTTGCCTAATAGTTTACAGTCTAGATTTTAACTTTAATGTGGCTTGTTTTGGGGGCAGCCTTACTGAGAGAGAGCTTCGTGGTGACCATACTCATAGTGAAGGGCATGTTGACAGCTTGTTCTGTAACGACCACATGATCTTTGAGTGCCTGACGTATCTGGTGTAGAGGCTTACTCCTGTGAAACCCTATTACTTTGCTTTTCTAGCTGCATTCAGTGTGTGGGTAGCAAAGAGAAATATGCTAGAGCCCTGGTCTCTGAAGTACTGTTAGGTGGAGTATTTAAAGGAGTGGAGCAGAGACTAAGGCACGGAAATGAATATATCTGGACAGAGCTCATCAGGCTGAGGGGAAACAGGAAATCTGTGGGACCTTTGATTTTTTTTTTTCCTTTTTAGTGGCAATACAATACTGCAGGAGTGGGAGGGTAACAAAGAATAAAGGCATTTTTATGGTAATGGACTCTGAGGCCCTGCCTTCATGAACATCTGAAAGGATTAGCACTAGTCTAGAAAACCATTTATAAACAGAATTGTTTAGTTGCCAGCTTGGTTTCAAAAATGTGTTTATCCAGCGCCTCATGTTGTGGGCTGGGAACGCTGTGTTGTGAGGCGTAACATTCCTGTACTTACAGCGTGCTTCTCCTGTAAAAAGAAATGCATGTTAACAAATGTCATGCTTTTCAGCAAAAAAGGGAGGTCAAGAAAGTTGAAATTCGGTATGGACATTCCAGCATTGACTTTCAGATTGTAATTGTTTGAAGTCCCATTGAAGTCAGTGGGAGGTATTAGATATTCATCATTCTTGAAAATCTGGCAGTTGCATAATTACGGACTTAAAAGCCTGACTGTAGGTCCCTAGGTCTGATTATCTTGATGTGTCTGGTGTATGGCATGAGCTGGTGCTGAGAGAACTTAATAGACCTGTTACTATATTAGTAATATTGGAGGGTTTGAGTTACCGTTGTGCCTCTGTAGTGAGGGTGCAGACCATAGGAAATCTATAGGAGGGACTTGAGACAAGTTCTAGGATTGGGTCCTCGTTTATAGTTTGGCCAACAAACACTGAATCATATGCCTCCAGGTGTTAAAATCCTTTCTCAGGTGAGGTTTGTACTACAAACTTACATTGGTGTAACTACGTCGTTCAGGGGTATGAAAAGTCCACACCCTTGAGCAACGCAGTTATACTGACCTACAAACAGAGGTGGAGTAATTATGCAGACAGGAGAGTGCTCTCCCATCAGCATAGAACATCTTCACCTGATGCATCACAACAATGCAGCTGCACCAATGTAGTGCTTCTAGTGTAGACCTGCCCATAGCTACCTCCTCTCATGGAGATGGTTTAACTATGACAACAGGAGAAGCTTGCTGTTGGCGCAGTAGCATCTTCACTAAAGCGCTACAGTTTACAGCAGCACCGCTGCAGCTTTTTAAGTGTAGATCTGTCCTCTGTTGGGTTCCCAATAGGCGGCTTACTGTGCCAATTTATGGTGTACATCCCATTCTCCAGTGAAAGCTCTTGAGGCAGGATCAGTTGTATGGTGTAAAATCATTCATAAAACAGGGTAGACTGAATTAAATCAATTTGTGTTCTGCATTTACTTTAGTTATTTTCCTAAAGAAAGGATGATTCTTATTAGTTAGCAACCATTAAAACATGTTGTTTGCAAATAAATAGAGTCTTTACACTAAATGTGTTTGCTTCTTTTTGCTTACCAGGATACACTGTATCTGGAAACATTTATTTAAGCAGTTGCATAGTTTAACTCACATTTATTTAGAGTATTAAATTTTACATTTTTTATTGTTAAGATATGTACCATTCACCATTTTCTATTTATTAGGTGATTAATTTTTTTTACTTGCAATTTGTATCAAACTCTAGCTGGATTCAAGTATCAGAGGGGTAGCCATGTTAGTCTGGTTCTGTAGAAGCAGCAAAGAATCCTGTGGCACCTTATAGACTAACAGACGTTTTGCAGCATGAGCTATTCACCCACGAAAGCTCATGCTGCAAAACATCTGTTAGTCTATAAGGTGCCACAGGATTCTTTGCTGCTTCTAGCTGGATTGAAATTTGAAATTCAATTTAAAATACACAAATGGCATTTTAAATAAAACTGCCTTAAATGTGCTGGATACATAAACTTTCTTCCTTATCAAAACATGTTTTGCCTTTAAAACTAACTGATTTTTTTAAACAAAGAAATTATTACTTTTAGTAAATGAAGTCACTGCAACCTTTAAGACTTCAGAGCTAGTAAATCTTGTCTTCTCACACCTAGTTTTATTCATAGATTGGAAGAGTAAAACAAGCCTTTATTTAATTTATTCCCAGTTGGTTTCTTAACTTTGGATGAAGTAGTCATTGAATTTAAGTAGTTGAATGAAATGAAGAAAATATTTTCTCAGCACCTGTTTGAAGAAGCTTCTGCTGTTTAAATCTTGTTTGGCATGTCATCAAACTCGGGCTTCAAGTGCTTAGCCAGTGACTTCCACCAGTTCAGTGTTTTAACTTTCTTTTAAAGCTTGGCAGCAAACATGTACGGCTTAATATTATTTTTTGTCTAGTTTAAATGATTTTAATAAATTGTCATGAGGCCTTAATATAGGCTGTCACTCTAAAATTTAATTTGATTAATAAACCTGTATTTAAATAAAAAAGTCATTTCAATAACAAAATCTGATGTTTAAAAATATTTTTAAAAATCAGTTTGTGTACATCCTGCTGTAAGATACTTCATATGAAAAAACCAAAACAAATACTGCATCACAAAATAGAAATGTTATGAGTAGGTTTTTGCAAATCAAATTGGCACATCAGTTGTCTGAAATAGTTTGCAGAGTAATCTACAAGTGAGTCAGTGGATCTACAAAAAGTTAATTTGACAGTAAGGCGTTCAGAAGGGTTCAGTTGCTTAACGCTTGTCTACTTCTGAAATGCTTCAGCTACACTACTGTGGCACTCTAGTGTAAATGCTAGTACGCTGAAGGGAGAGCATCTCCTGTCGGCAGAGCTAATCCACCTCCACAAGAGGCAGTAGTTATGTTGACGGGAAAAGCCCTTTGGTCAACATAGCATTGTCTACGCAGAGGGTTAGGTCAGTATAACTGTGTTGGTCAGGGGTGTGGATTTTTCACTCCCTTGAGCGATGTAGTTATACCGTTGTATGTTTGTAGTGTAGACCGGGCCTTACAATGCATAACATTTCACTAAAATTCCCAGAAAATGCGTTCTGTATTTGGAACGTGTGTGAATTTGAAGGGGATATACTATATTAGTCATGCATAGAAAAGATTGAATTCCAACTTTAAGTGCAGATTAGTCATCCAACCTATTTCTTGTGTTAGTTGGATGTCTGCTAAAATGATCCCAGTGAGGTGGCGGCTGATGTTGACACTAGATCGTCATTTTTAGGTTTGCATTCTCAACTCTGAGGTGGAGCAGTTGATCCATATGACTGACCATTTCAGGCTCCCTGCAGCTCAGGAACAATGATGTCACTGGGTTAAACTTGTGTGTTTTAAGATATTTGTTCACAAACATGAAGTTTAGAAATGGACTTCAAGTTCTTGCATCGTTGAGCATCTCTTGTGTGATGATAACATTCAGTTCATAGATAAACTGTTACAGGAAAACGCATTAATAAACTTAAAATAGCCTACAGCATGGTGTTTGATTTGTAAACCAGCAGACTGACTTGTTAACGCTCATAACTTTGTTTTGTACCAAGGTGGTGGTTGCACTAGGGAATTCCATAAAAAGGTTCTTACAGGTGCATCTCCACCAGTGGTAGCAGCAGTGGGAATGCTAGTGTAAATTAAGTTCTGGAGGCTGGTAGTGAAATCTCACTTTGTCTAACCTCATGCAAGGACTTGAAAAACACCAGTGTTCACAGAAGCCTTCTTTATACTTGTGTCACTGTTGCTAACCTAGACCAGGGCACAGATTAAGTTGGGGATAACTTGTTATAGTCACACAGAATGTTGAATTGCTTTATTTGCAAATCTCAGTGCAATTTTCACTTTGGGGAGGAGGTACTCTACTACCTCCATTTTATAGTGCATACACAAAAAGAAATTCTGAACAACTTAAGGAATATTTGCAGTGCCTTAGTTTTAAGAAGTAATTGCAGACATCAGTAACTTAATTGTACAGTTTGCATGGGGAAGTGTCCTTTACTTGGGATATCCTGGCTGCTGAGGTTCTTCAGTTGGAAGAATTATGAAATCTAATGAAACCTGGAGAGGAGTTGGGTAGTGAAAATGTTTTGAGGGTGTCTTTCCGATACACAGTAAATTTAAACCACACTGTCAGCCCAAAATTTGAGAGTGAGTGTAATTTTTTTTACACAGGTTCTTGAAATCATAAAATGTTTTTCCATCTTAAAAAGGAGGGAGTAAGCTCATTCCGTCTAGTTGATTTTTAATGTTCTCTTGCAATGTTTGCATTCCAAACACAGAAAGAGCAAGTGATACTGACTAATAGGCGTTCTTGTTCAAGATTAACAAAAAAGCAAAAGCTTTGGGTTTTTGTAAAGGTTTAGTTTTTAAATCATGTAAAATATTAGCACCTTATGTAAGGGCACAGTTTCATGAACACAGCTTTTAATCTGACGTGTCGGATTGCTTTGTTCTATAAAAACAATGGTTTTATATGTTAATTAATTGCTAAAATATGCTGTAAACATGAAATCCAGACCATTTTAGTGAAATAAATTAAAATATTTTTAGATCTTTGAATCCCCAGAAAACTTGGTAGTTCTTCATCCATATGTACGTGTTTTAAAAAATTCTCCTCTCCCATTGTGTGAGAGAAATACCATGGAAAACAAACTAAACACAGAATGCTCTCAAATGCACAGAACAAACAAACTGGAACGTACATTCTTTCTTCGGCTACAGTGATCTTAGGTGATGTAACAAGAGCACGTGTTTTTCAGACAGGAGTATCTTTAAGTTTGCGAAGTTCCTTCAGTGTCATATAGAATGAAAAGTAAATCCCCATCAGAAGAGAAGCGTAATTTTAGTTTTCAGAAATGTCTACAGCACTTATGCTGTGAGACAGCTAGCACTTCTGTGTGTTTATACACAGGGGCGGCTCTAGACATTTCACCGCCCCAAGCACGGCGGCATGCCGCGGGGGGCGCTCTGCTGGTCGCTGGTCCCGCGGCTCCGGTGGACCTCCCACAGGCGTGCCTGCGGAGGGTCCACTGGTCCCGCGGCTTCGGTGGACCTCCCGCAGGCGTGCCTCCTGGCGACCGGCAGAGCGCCGCCCTGCGGCATGCCGCCCCAAGCACGCGCTTGGCGTGCTGGGGCCTGGAGCCGCCCCTGTTTATACACACAATAAATTACAGTAAGTTACTTTCAGTTTTGTTGTATTTTATAGGGGAATAGTTGGTGTTGGAATGTGTGTGGGGAGACACAGTGTTAGGTTAAGAGGGGAGGAGGATTTTAAATGGGAGAGGATGAAGGTTAGAAGCAAAACTGGCAGGGAGCTTGATCTTGAGTTGCTGAAGGGATGCAGTGGTATAAGTCTCTCTCGATTCAATTCTTCTAACTAGTTTAGCAAATGAGGAAAGTCCAGTTCCAGAGCTGAAGGATGTCATGGAACTTTAAAGGCTTCTTATAGCTGCTGCGTTTGTTCCCCATATGGAGATGAGAGACAAGGCTGCTGAGCCTGATGCCCTGGGCTGGTATGTCTGGTCTGGGACACAGGACTTGCAAGACCCTGTCTTTGTTTCTCTCCCTGGGCTATAGCTGCTTTGGGAGATATTGTGACACAGGGTATGAGTTAGCTTTATAACGCACCTTTTTGCCATGGACCACATAAGCTCGTCTGTGACCACGTGAAAGGGGGCTGGGAGTGGGGGTGGGAAGCAGTTTTTCTACCATTTTCTGTCTCTTCAGCTTTTCTGACAACCATTTTAGGAGCTTGTTAGGAAAGGGACAGAGTGGCTGGGAAGTGGGGAAGCAGAGGCCATGCAGCTGTATGAGATGCAGAAGGGGCATCAGTATTACTTGGGATGAAGCTAGGGAAAGCTTGTACAGTGTGGACAGCACTGAAATGGGTCCAGAGCATTGTCCTACACTACACTGCAGGGGGTGGTGGGTGGGTGGCAGTGGTTCAGAACAGTGTGGATATGTGACTGTATCGCAGTTGTTCAAAAAGTGAGAAAGCACAGCTAGGGTGGACGCTGAACCATTTGGGCTTTACTTAGTGCTGCCTTAGTGGTTCTCGCCTCCCAGGTAGACCTCTTCCTTTATGAATCCCACCTGCACGTGAAGAAGATTACCAATATGGCTGCAGCCTCTCACCTAGCAAGACTAGAGAAATGGGCAAAGTCGAACTCATTGTCTCTTTCAGATCCTGTGGGCTGAATCCCCAAAATACAACCTGCCAAGTCTTTCCTTACTACACTCTTCTTTGCATGCGTGCCCACACACAGGCCTGGTCTACACTTGGACTTTAAGTCGAATTTAGCAGCGTTATTTCGAACTAACCGCTCAACCGTCCACACCAGGAAGCCATTTAATTCGAACTAGAGGGCTCTTTAGTTCGAATTTGGTACTCCACCCCGACAGGTGGAGTAGCGCTAAATTCGACATGGCTAGCTCGAATTAGGCTTGGTGTGGATGCTAATCGAACTTAGTAGCTCCGGGAGCTATCCCACACTGCACCACTCTGTTGACGCTCTGGACAGCAGTCCGAGCTTGGATTCTCTGGCCAGCCACACAGGAAATGACCCGCGAAAATTTGAATTCATTTTCCTGTCTGGGCACTTTGAATCTGACGTCCTGGTTGGACATCGGGGCGAGCTCCGCAGCACCTGCAACGATGCAGAGCTCTCCAGCAGAGGAGTCCAGGCAATCCCAGAATAGAAAGAGGTCCCCAGCATGGACTGACCGGGAAGTCATGGATCTGATCGCTGTGTGGGGCAAGGAGTCTGTGCTCTCGGAGCTGCGCTCCAGCAAGCGGAATGCAAAGACCTTCGAGAAGGTCTCCAAAGCAATGATAGAGAAAGGATACAGCCGGGATGCAATGCAGTGCCGCGTGAAAGTCAAGGACCTAAGACAAGGGTATCAAAAAGTCAGAGCGGCAAACGGACGCTCCGGAGCCAAGCCCCAGACATGCCGCTTCTACGAGGCACTGCATGCCATTCTAGGTGGGTCTGCCACCACTGCCCCACCAGTGACGGTGGACTCCGAGGACGGAATAGTGTACCGGGACAGTTCCTCCTCGATGTTCGCCGATGGGGAAGATGAGGAATGGTCTTTGGAGGACGGCGCAGGCGACAGCGAACCCACTCCTGCTTTCCCTGACAGCCAGGATCTCTTCATTACCCTCAGAGATCCCCTACCAACCCTCCCCTGCCGTTAACCCGGACTCAGAATCAGGGGAAGGATCAGGCGGTAAGTGCTATAGACGTGTAAACATTTATTTTTTATTAAATATGTATAGAAAAAATAGAAACACTATATAAAAAATTGTAAATATTAAACTATATGAAAAGTAGGTCCACACAAAGAGGGATTGAAGAAAAATCCTCTAGCGACAATTCAACGAAGGTGTCATACAGTTCCTCGAAAAGCCTCCGCAGGAGGTTTCTTGGGAGAGGTGCCTTGTTGGGCGCTCCGTTGAAGCAAACTCTTCCTTGCCAGGACATCCAAATATACAGAGGGATCATCGCCTCCACGAGCATTGCTGCATATGGTCCTGGTCGGTGCAGCGCTTCCCTTAGCATCCTCTCTGGGCACGGGTGACCCGCCTCAGGGTGATCTCGTTCTGGAAATACTGCATCTAAGTAGGGCAATTAGTGTATTGTTACTATTGTTAATGGTTTAAAATTAGGTTGCATAACAATGACCCTCGCCTAACAGCCACGTGCTAGAGGCCACAGAGAACAAGCATACATTGATCTTTCCCGTGCACTGGCGGGAGGGGCTGCAAAAGGCTCATCCTTTCTGCTTTCCACATTGCCTTTAGCAGGAGAGCACAGCTATCCACTAACTGATAAGCATTATCTACTGTAAGGCTTACCAGGACTGTCTGCAAGATGGATTCAGCTGTCTCTCCCCGCTTGTCCGCTCTCCTGTGCAATGGCGCCGCCAGTGAGAGCGTACTCCGAAATCTCGAACTAGTTCTGAGATCTCGCGAGACTTGGTGCCCTGTATAGTCTTGCTCTCTTAAACTGACTTGACTGTGTTTACTGTCCGCAAACCTGTATTTGTTCAAGGAAATCACTTACTTTTTCGCATCACACAGCTTCGGCTCTTTCCCGGACTGCCCCGGCATCCCCCTCGCAGAGGCTGGCTCAGATTAGACGGCGAAAGAAAAAGACTAGGGACGAGATGTTCCAGGAACTGATGGCCTGCTCCAGAGCAGAGGCGGCAGAGCAGAGACAGTGGAGGGAGACCCTGTGTCAGCAGCATCGCACACACATCGAACGGGAGGATAGGTGGCGGCAGGAAGACCAGCAGGCGACTCAAACGCTGCTTGGTCTAATGAGGGAGCAAACGGACACGCTCCGGCGCCTTGTAGATGTTCTGCAGGACCGTAGGCAGGAGGAGAGAGCCCCCCTGCACTGCATCTGCAACCGCCCTCCAACGCCAAGAAGTCCTGTCCCCCCCTCACCCAAAGTTACAAGAAGGAGGGGCGGTAGGGGCCGTCAGAACTGTCACTGCACCGCAGCAGAGCGCTAATGTACAAGACACCTCTCGCGCTCTAAATTTGTAGAAGTTCTTCCCTTACAGGATCACCCAGTCCCAAATCCAAGTTTCAACCCCCCACTGTGTATAACATTATTAAAAGCGGTTTGCTGTTACTCACTGTTTCCGTCACGTTTCTCGTGTCAGAAGACTTTGTGTGTGTGTGTGTGTGTGTGGGGGGGGGGGGATTTTTAATTGCAGTGCATAGCCCACATTACCAGGGTACAGACTTGGGGGCAGGGTCAACTGCAGGGCACACACAGACTGCAGTCACTAGTCACCAGGGTCAGTCTGTGTGGTGTATGCTGCCCCGGGTGATTCGTTGATGTGTATGCTTGTCCAGGGTCCTGGCGCCTGCCATCCCCGAATGTAAAGGCAGGCTGGCCTTTCCATGCACTTCGACCGTAGCCACGAGCCTCTCCGCTGCCCTGAGCCCCAAAAAGAGCCCTCATCCAGGGACAGATACTCACCCTTCCCCCACACCCCTCACCCCTTCCAACGCCCAAACCCACAGCCGTCATGCAAACCCCTATCCAAAGACAGCACCCCTCGCCCCTTCCTGCAAACCCACCCATTCCTGCAAACCCACCCCTACATACACAACCACTGTAAACCGTCCCCCACCCCACAGACCTATGTAGGAGCAGGAGGCTGTCCGTCCTGTATTGGACAAGCGGTCTGTACATCAGTGCACACCGAACCCAGCACAGTATGCTTCCATGTTTCAACCCAGGAACAGAAATGCAAAGTCAACGAAAGATTTATTATTAATTACTGTTACATTTCATTAGTTTTAAAACGTGCTTTGGAAGTGGGGGAAACTTGGAGAACCGGGTTTGTGAGCTCAGATCTAACTCGACACATACAGACACAGGCCCATGATCAGGCTCTCTTAAAATCAAGTGGACAGTCACAGGTTACCCTGCTCTGCGAGGAAACTAGCTTTCAAAGCCTCCCGGATGCACAGCGCTTCCCGCTGGGATATTCTCTTGGCACGGGTGTCTGGCTGATCGTAAACAGCAGCCAGGCGATTTGCCTCAACCTCCCATCCGGCAAAAAAGGTCTCGCCCTTGCTCTCACAGAGATTGTGGAGCACACAGCAAGCAGCAATAACTACGGGGATATTCTTTTCGCTGATGTCCGAGCGAGTCAGTAAGCTCCGCCATCTCCCCTTGAGACGTCCGAAAGCACACTCCACGACCATTCTGCACTTGCTTAGCCGGTAGTTGAAGAGTTCCTTCTCACTGTCCAAGGCGCCTGTATAGGGCTTCATGAGCCAGGGCATTAGCGGGTAGGCCGGGTCCCCGAGGATCACTGTAGGCATCTGCACATCCCCAACCGTTATTTTGTGGTCCGGGAAGAAAGTACCTGCCTGGAGGCGTTTGAAGAGACCAGAGTTCCTGAACACACGCGCGTCATGAACCTTGCCCGCCCACCCGACGAAGATGTTGGTAAAACGTCCCCTATGGTCCACCAGTGCTTGCAGCACCATTGAAAAGTAGCCCTTTCGGTTAATGTACTCGCTGGCCTGGTGGGCTGGTGCCAGGATAGGGATGCGAGTCCCATCTATAGCCCCACCGCAGTTTGGGAATCCCATCGCGGCGAAGCCATCTATGACGACCTGGACGTTTCCGAGAGTCACTACCTTTGAGAGCAGTTGCTCAATGATTGCGTGGGCTACTTGAATCACAGCAACCCCCACGGTAGATTTGCCCACGCCAAAGTGGTTCGCTACTGACCGGTAGCTGTCTGGCGTGGCAAGTTTCCAGAGGGCTATGGCCACTCGCTTCTGCACACTCAGGGCTGCTCGCATCCGTGTGTCCTGGCGCTTCAGGGCAGGGGACAGCAAGTCACACAGTTCAAGGAAAGTGCCCTTACGCATCCTGAAGTTTCGCAGCCACTCTGTTTCATCCCAGACCTGCAGCACTATGCGGTCCCACCAGTCCGTGCTTGTTTCCCGGGCCCAGAATCGCCGTTCCACACCATGAACTTGACCCATTGCCACCATGATCTCCACGGCGCGGCGTACCCTGCTTTGTGAGAGGCCTGCGCCACTCTCCTCACCGCGCTGCCAGAGCCTCCTCGCCCGATTTCTCAGCAGCTGACTGTGGAAGAGGTGGACGATAAGGTGCGAGGAGTTGACAACGGCCATAAGTGCAGCGATGATCGCAGCGGGCTCCATGCTCGCAGTGCTGTGGCGTCCGCGCTGTAACCGACCAGAGAAGGGCGCGATCAGATTTCCCGCCGGCGCTTTCAGGGAGGGAGGGCGTGATTGATGGTTCAATGACGACAGTATCCCAAAACCGCCCTTGACACATTTTTTCCCCCAGCAGGCATTGCGAGCTCTACCCAGCATTCCAATGGGCAGCGGGGACTGCGGGAACTGTGGGATAGCTTCCCACAGTGCACCGCTTCGAAAGTCGACGCCAGTCCCTTTAATGTGGACTCAGAAGTTCGAATTAGTGTATTTAGTGTGGATACACAAATTCGACTTCATAAGGTCGAATTCACAAATTCGACTTAAGTAGATTCGAAATAGTCTTGTAGTGTAGACAAGGCCACAGAGACTAGCTTCAGTCTCCCACCTGCTATGAGTCTGAAACAGTGGGTATAAAATGAAAGCCTGTCCATGGACCCCTTGCTCTCATGGACTTGCTCTCACAGATATTGACCTCCCCATCTTAATTCATCCTTGTTCATCATTTATTCAGTGGGGAGAAAGCTGTCCACAAAATGTAAGCCTGTCATATCAGAGCTCCTATTTCCTCCTTCATAGAATCATAGAATCATAGAATTCAAGATCAGAAGGGACCATTATGATCATCTAGTCTGACCTCCTGCAAGATGCAGGCCACATAAGCCGATCCACCCACTCCTTAGCAAGCGACCCCTGCCCCATGCTTCGGAGGAAGGCGAAAAACCTCCAGGGCCATTGCCAATCTTCCCTGGAGGAAAATTCCTTCCCGACCCCAAATATGGCGGTCAGCTGAACCCCGAGCATGCGGGCAAGACTCTCCAGCCAAACCCTCTGGAAAAGGTTACATCATACCATTGACCCATTGTACTATTTACCAGTGTGGCACTTAATTGACCTATTGACTAAGCCCGTTATCCTATCATACCATCCCCTCCATAAACTTATCTAGCTTAATCTTAAAGTCATGGAGGTCCTTCGCCCCCCACTGTTTCCCTCGGTAGGCTGTTTCCAGTATTGCACTCCCCTGATGGTTAGAAACCTTCGTCTAATTTCAAGCCTGAATTTCCTGACTGACAATTTATATCCGTTTTGTCCTCGTGTCCACATAGCACTGAGCTGAAATAATTCTTCTCCTTCCCTGGTATTTATCCCTCTGATATATTTAAAGAGTGTAATCATATCTCCTCTTATCCTTCTTTTGGTTAAGGAAAACAAACCGAGCTCCTCAAGTCTCCTTTCATACGAAAGGCCTTCCATTTCCTCGGATCATTCTAGTGGCCCTTCTTTGTACCCGTTCGAGTTTGAATTCATCCTTCTTAAACATGGGAGACCAAAACTGCACACAATACTCCAAATGAGGTCTCACCAACGCCTTATATAACGGGACTAGCACCTCCTTATCCCTACTAGAAATACCTCGCCTAATGCAACCCAAGACCGCATTAGCTTTTTTAAACGCCACATCACATTGCCTACTCATAGTTCATCCTGCGATCAACCAGGACTCCTAGGTCCTTCTCCTCCTCCGTTACTTTCCAAACTGGTGCGTCCCCAGCTTATAACTAAAGTTCTTGTTAGACATCCCTAAATGCATAACCTTACACTTCTCACTATTGAATTTCATCCTGTTACTAATACTCCAGTTTACAAGGTCATCTAAATCTCCCTGGAGAATATCCCGATCCTCTTCCGAATTGGCAATACCCCCCAACTTGGTGTCATCCGCAAACTTTATCAGCCCACTCCTACTCTTGGTTCCCAGGTCAGCAATAAATAGATTGAATAAAATCGGACCCAAAACCGAGCCTTGAGGAACTCCACTGGTAACCCCCCTCCAACCGGACAGTTCCCCCTTCAATACTACCCTCTGCAGTCTCCCCTTTAACCAGCTCCCTTATCCACCTCTGGATTTTCATTTCGATCCCCATCTTTTCCAATTTAACCAGTAATTCTTCATGCGCGTACCGTATCAAACGCCTTACTGAAATCCAGATATATTAGATCCACCGCATTTCCCTTGTCTAAAAAATCTGTTACTTTCTCAAAGAAGGAGATCAGGTTGGTTTGGCACGATCTACCTTTCGTAAATCCATGCTGTAATCTATCCCAGTTGCCATCGGCCTCATGCTCCGGAACCACTCTCTCTTTTAAGATTTTTTCCATGACTTTGCATACTACAGAATGTTAGACTAACAGGCCTATAATTCCCCGGGTCACTTTTTTTTTCCCCTTCTTGAATATAGGAACTACATTAGCTAATCTCCAGTCAGTCTGTAACAATCCCCGAATTTAGGGATTTATTATAGATTATCGCTAACGGGCTAGCAATATCCCTCGCCAATTCCCCTTAATATTCTAGGATGAAGATTATCCGGGCCCCCCGATTTACTTCCGTTAAGCTGTTCAAGTTTGGCTTCTACCTCAGATACCGTAATGTCTACCCCCAAATCTTCATTTCCCATCGGTCCCTCTATCACTATTCCTTAGCCCTTCATTAGCCTCATTAAAGACTGAGGCAAAGTATTCGTTCAGATATTGTGCCATTCCAAGATTATCCCTAATCTCCACTCCGTTTAAAGTTTTTTAAGCGGTCCCACTTCTTCTTTCTTGGTTTTCTTCCTATTTATATGGCTAAAAAACCGTTTGCTATTGGTTTTAATCCCAGTCGCTAGGTCCATCTCCACTCGTCGCTTTGCCTTTCTCACAGCTTCCCAGCACCCTCTGACCTCAATAAGGTAGGTTTTCTTTGCTGATCCCTCCCATTTTCCACTCCTGGTACGCTTTCTGTTTTTTCTTAATGACCCCTCTAAGACGCTTGCTCATCCAGCTCGGTCTAAAACTGCTACCTACGAGCCGTTTCCCCCTTCTCGGGATACATGCCTCTGACAACTCCTGCAACTTCAACCTGAAGTAACCCCAGGCGTCATCTGCCCTTAGATCCCTAAATATGTTAGCCCAGTCCACTTCCCTAACTAGTCGCCTTAATTTAGTAAAATTAGCCCTTTTGAAATCATACACCCTAGTCTCAGATGCACTATTGATTATCCTCCCATTTATTTGGAAACGAATTAGCTCATGATCACTCGAGCCAAGGTTGTCCCCTACAACAACTAAACTCAACCCATAACCTAGTGGTTCTCCAGCTACTGATATGTTGTTGCCTTTTTGCTTCCAGGCAGCAGGTTTAAAACAAATAAAAGGAAGTTCTTCACGCAGCGCACAGTCAACTTGTGGAACTCCTTGCCTGAGGAGGTTGTGAAGGCTAGGACTATAACAGCGTTTAAAAGAGAACTAGATAAATTCATGGAGGTTAAGTCCATAAATGGCTATTAGCCAGGATGGGTAAGGAATGGTGTCCCTAGCCTCTGTTTGTCAGAGGATGGAGATGGATGGCAGGAGAGAGATCACTTGATCATTGCCTGTTAGGTTCACTCCCTCTGGGGCACCTGGCATTGGCCACTGTCAGTAGACAGATACTGGGCTAGATGGACCTTTGGTCTGACCCGGTACGGCCGTTCTTATGTTATGTGCTAAATTGCATAGTTTTTTTTTTTTTACCAGTAAATTTCCAGACAAGAAGTAAAATACACTGAGACAGTCTTTCCATCCGTAAGTTTCATTTAGTCCATGACACCCCCTCCTGCAAATGCTTCCTCCCTTTTAATTATGTTTAAAACTTTAGTGGCTGCTACAGCCATACACTGTTTATAGAGAGACCCACTGTTCAAAATTGCTGATGAGATAAATGTCATCTTTCTCCATTCTTTAGTGGGACTTCATGTAGTACCAGTTATAGAATATTGTTGAATAGAGAACTAGTATAAAGAAACCTTTTAGTCCCAGATAACTAAATCATGCTTCTGAATTGAAAAGAGAGAAGCTTACTGTGGTGTGAAAATATACTTACAATTGGTACTGTACATGTCTGTTTCTCAGTGTAAGCTTAATCCACAGCTGCAGCAGATTTTTAAACTCATTATGAAAATACATTTGAAGATAAGACAAAATGATGGACGTGGTGCAGTCATTGTACCAGACTGGTGGTAGTGATGCTTCCAAATTGAAGATGTCACCAGCCAAGCTGTGGCAACTTGACTTCTCTACGGTGTTTGAAGTTTGGGTTTCTTTGAAGTTCAATTCCCAACTCTGAGTTTTCTGTTTCTGATGCTTGAGGTTTTTTATAACTACAATATTCTTGTAATCATGTTAGCCCCTAATTTACTCTCGTGCTCTCAACACCATTTTTATGATGATCTTTCCCCCAAGACTAATATTGTAATACTGCTGCATGAATTGTGAACCCTTAATGCATAATTTAGATCTAATGGGTTGCTTCAGAGAAGGGGCCTTCACAGTATTTGCTTCAATTAAAGTGGGATATTGGGATGTAGAGAGGGGAGTTGTTCCATAGGAACAGCTCTCAAGTGGTCCACAGTACAAAAATGTAAGACCCGCTGCTTAAGAACCTTGCTAACACATAGCTCCAGTCACCTACAGCACTTCAAAATGCACTCAGACTCCCAATGGTATCTACGCTTTTCCATCAAGTTATAACACTACCATGGAATCATACGGCAGTGGGTTACCATTTTATGATGAAGAACAGAACATATACAAGTTCCATAAGAAATGCTAAATTAAAATTGTAAAGTCAGAGATGGTAAAACATAGTGCCCAGTATTCTGCAACATTTAGATAACTTGAAATTTGGTTTTTGCAAAACCTCTCTGCCCTTGTTCTAAACCATTGCTTTTCAGGGGAAACCTCCAAAAATCTACTTAATTTAAAGCTTGTCATTCAAACCAAGACTTTGTGTTTGAAAGTAATTCTTGCCATACTTCTACAGATGTCACCTTCATTTCCAAAAAAAAATATTAAAATATGCATGCCTTGATCAAAGTAAATGGAACTTAACTTCTAAGAACAGGAGTACTTGTGGCACCTTAGAGACTAACAAATTTATTTGAGCAGAAGCTTTCGTGGGCTACAGCCCACTTCATCGGATGCATAGAATGGAACACACAGTAAGAAGATATTTACACATACAGAGAACATGAAAAGGTTGAAGTACCCATACCAACTGTAAGAAGCTAATTAATTAAGAGAAGCTATTATCAGCAGGGAAGAAAAACTTCTGAAATGATAATCAAGATGGCCCATTTCAGACTGTTGACACGAAGGATACTTTAACATGGGGAAATAGATTAAATTAGTGTAATGACTGAGCCATTCCCAGTCTCTGTTCAAACCTAAGTTAATGGTATCTAGTTTGCATATTAATTCAAGTTCAGTAGCTTCTTGTTGGAGTCTGTTTTTGAAGCTTTTCTGTTGCAAAATTGCCACCTTAACGTCTGTCACTGAGTGATTAGAGAGGTTGAAGTGTTCTCCTACTGGTTTTTGAATGTTATGATTCCTGATGTCAGATTTGTCTGTTTATCTCTACGCAAAAGAAATCATCTCCTCTGATGCTTTACTCTTGCTTTATGGTTTTTAGCAAATACTGAACAATTTGCAAAATTAATTTCTTTCCAGTCCCTAAAGGAGCAGTGTACTTGAATGTTACAGTTCCGGATCAGGCCCTTTATAACACCACAGCACTGAGAGAGAGTTATAGTGAAAACAATCATACATTTATTATCAAAAGCTACGTGTGACAGTCTGTTCTGACTGCTAGAAGGGAGTGGTGGAGAGCAGATCTAGAATGGTGAAGGGCCTGTCCCCTGTGAGCTGGAAAAAGGTTACCTCAAACTAGAGACACCTCAGGCCAGTTACGGGCTGCCCGTGATCTTTTAAAAGTCGTCATCTGCTGAGGGGGTGGTGGGGAGAGATGGGAGACAAGCTGCAGCAGAGGTAGTGGCAGCAGCAGAAAGGAAAGGCTTCCCCTGGTGGAAGGTTGTCTGCCCTCCCTATAGGGAAAGAAACGCAGTTAACAGCTGCATGGGGAAGGGCTGGCAACTACAAGCCAGCATAGTGTAGGGTAACACCGTGGAGAGAGGGCAGGAAAAAATATTTGTTTGCACTGGGACTTCGGGGATTTTTTTGTTTTGCTTAAGAGAACTTGGGCCTTGTCTGAGACCCACCCTGTAAATAAGGAAAAATAAACCCCTCCAGCTGATTTACTGATTTACTCCAGCCCCCTCCCCCCGAGAGGGGTACCCTACCGCATAAGATTTAAGAGATAGTGAGTAAAGATAATGGAAACAGAAATGGTTACATACAACACAAAAAATACCCCTTCTGTACCGCCCCCTGGTTCATTGCCTTTGCACACAGCCAGGCTAACCTTCATGGCTTGTTTTTTCCTGTGTGCTCCTTTCCTGTTGATGCTGTATGTAAATAGGGCTCCCATTGCATTGGCTTTCGCCGCTTAATCTATGTGGTCAACAGAGACAGATGAATCAACATCCTTTGTCTGGCCAAGACTTGCTGGTCAGCTCTGCCTTGGACACACTTCAAATATCTTTTCAGTACGTATACACGCCTCCTTAAATTTCATCCGTACGCACATCAGGCAGTGATTGTGAGCATGAGTATGACATAACCTTCTATTAGGGACCTCCCCTGATGTTCTTTATGGATAAATACTATGAAATGGTGCTAGGTGCAGTGAGCTTGTCAGTAGAACCCTGCACGCATACAAAATTTGTATCTGCATCCTATGTGCAGATATAAAGCGGATAGCCACAGATTTACAAGGCTGGACTTGTCAGCTACTTAAGAGTAGCTGTTACAGACCAGAGAACCCTTTGCCAGATGGCACCAACTGTGTCTCACCCACTGATCAGCGAAAGCATTGGGCATGCTATCATTTCTCATGTTTTGTCCCGTTATCCATGCAGGAAGAGGCTAACTGGCCCCAGTTGATACTTCATCTCCTCTGCACTTGGTGGTGGGAACAGGGCTCTTTCCTTCTGCCCACCCACCCGATATGTGGGGGCTTCTTTAGGATTTAAGTTACTGGTGGTGGCTTGTGTTTTCTCACTATAGTGCCTCTGAGCCCTACTCGTGGGGCACTCTTCGAACACTGTGGGCTCTGTTCAGAGGGTACAAAACCTGGAGTTAGAAAGTGAGGCATGAATGGGTAAACAGGAGAACCTGCAGAGAACAAACTTGTCACTTCCTTTGGGTTCTGCTGTCCCCCTTTGGCCTTTAGAGGAAGTGGAGTATTCCTGATCCGCTTGAGTCTGATGTGCTGTGCTGCATGCTTGTGATTTACTTTCTAACTTGGAATCCATATCCAGTGAAAGACCCAGTCCAAGTGCACATCATGGGGTATGAGTAAACTGCTTTACTGTAACACTTACGTCTCATCCTTCTTTTATATTCTCAGCTGAGCTCTCTTCTGTGCCCTGCTAGTTAGCCTGTCCCCCTCCAATGTTTCATTCTCTCTCTCGCTCTGACTTTTTCCCTAGCCCCTCTGCTCATCTTCTCATTCCTTTCCTTCAACCTCCTGCCCCCAGGATTTTGCCTGTGCTTCCCCTGTATATAGTGGTTCCTTAAGGATACCAACAGCAGAGGGAGAGTCAAGGACTTCTTGTAATCTCACTCTGGGCTTGGCTACACTGGAGAGTTGCAGCGCTGGTGGAGGCTTTCCAGCGCTGCAACTTAGTAACTGTCCACACCTGCAAGGCACATCCAGCGCTGCAACTCCCTGGCTGCAGCGCTGGCTGTATACCTGGTCTGCTTGAGGTATAACGAGTGCAGCGCTGGTGATGCAGCGCTGCTCGTCAAGTGTGGCCACACACCAATGCTGTTGTTGGCCTCCAGGGTATTGGGAGATATCCCAGAATGCTTTTAACTAAATTACTCTTTGTTTTGTTGTGAACTCGGGGCTCCGGGAGCTGCTTATCTAAAAAACAAACACAGCTCTTGTTTGCTGTGATCAATCTGTAACTGACTGTGAACGATCAATTGAGATAACCCACTACCTTGCTGTGAATGAGGCAGGCAAGGGGATGAGTGTTTGCTTGAGGAGAGAAACAGCTGCGGGGGAGGGGGAGAAAGGGAGTCCGTTGGAGCAGCTGCTTATCTGGTCTGCAGGCTGTTTGCAGTTAAGAGTAAATGAGGGGTTGGGGAAATTTTCTGATTTTGCAAGGCAGGGAGCTGACACAGTGTCGGCTCCAAAAATCCACTCTCTCTCTCTCCCCCGCTCCCTGTCACACTCCACCCCACTCCCCTCTTTTGAAAAGCATGTTGCTGCCACTTGAACGCTGGGATAGCTGCCCATAATGCATCACTCCCAACAGCGCTGCAAATGTGGCCACACTGCAGCGCTGGTAGCTGTGAGTGTGGCCACACACCAGCGCTTTCCCTACACAGCTGTACAAAGACAGCTGTAACTCCCAGCGCTGCACACCTGCAAGTGTAGCCATACCCTCTGTTTCTGGTGTTGGCACTATTGGGAAAAAAAAGATGGGTGGATCCTCTGTGGGAGTCTCATGCTGGTTACCTGTTACTGGATGGGAATGTAGTGATTGCACATAATCCTACAGGCTTGGCTACACTGGAGAGTTGCAGCGCTGGTGGTGGGTTTACAGCGCTGCAACTTACACACCGTCCACACTTGCAAGGCACATACAGCGCTGCATCTCCCTGGCTGCAGCGCTGGCTGTACTTCTGCTCTGCCTCGGGTATAACTATTGCAGCGCTGGTGATGCAGCGCTGCTCCGCCAGTGTGGCCACCAAAAGCGCTGTAACTGGCCTCCAGAATTTTCCCATAATGCTTTTAACTAAAGAACTCTCTTTATTTTGTTATGATGCCTCTCTTTGTTTTGTTGTGAACTCAGGGCTCCTGGAGCTGCTTATCTAAAAAACAAACACAGCTCCTGTTTGCTGTGAATGAGGCAGGCAGGGGGATGAATGTCTACAGCTAGTGTTTGCTTGAGGAGAGAAACAGCACGGCGGGGGGGAAGGGAGTCGTCGGAGCAGCTGCTTATCTGGTCTGCAGGCTATTTGCATTTAAGAGTGAATGAGGGGTCGGGGAAATGGTCAGAATTTGCAAGGCAGGGAGCTGACACAGTGTCGGCTCCAAAAATCCACACACACTCTCTCTCTCTCTCTCCCCCCACGCTCCCTGTCACACTCCACCCCACCCCCCTCTTTTGAAAAGCACGTTGCAGCCACTTGAACGCTGGGATAGCTGCCCATAATGCACCACTCCCAACACCGCTGCAAATGTGGCCACACTGCAGCGCTGGTAGCTGTCAGTGTGGCCACACTCCAGTGCTTTCCCTACACAGCTGTACGAAGACAGCTGTAACTCCCAGCGCTGCACATCTGCAAGTGTAGCCAAGCCCTACAACAGGGTTCTGAGTACCAGCTCTCTGAAAAGCCTGCTACTGTAGCTGTTTGGATTGCTCATGAAGGAAATGTCTGCATCCATCCTCCTGCCTTACCTGGGCAGTGTTCCTCATGCACAGAGCAGTTGTTCCAGCATGTGTAAGGTGGCTGGGCTGGAGATATTGGATCTTGTTCCCTTAGTCAAAGGGAATCGCAAGTCAACTCCTTCTTGTCTCTCCTGCTCTGCTCTCTTCCTTAGACCTGCTCTGTCCTCCCTTTCTTGTTGCTGAGTTATGAAACATTACAGGCTTATGACATCTGAGTTCTCTTCCTTCTCTTCTCTCTGATATAAAACTCCAAGAATATCATTGTTTAGCAGGACTAGGATAAGATCCCGTTCGAGGTATGATTGGTTTCCCACCGCCTTCTCATTTTGTTATCCCCTCTTCCTCAGTTTACTGTAATCTTACAGGGCAAATGCTTCAACAGTGGGAAAAAAAACTGCAGCCAAATAAATCATTGACTTGTAGTTTTGGCTGTCATGCACATCCACAGATGAAAGAAATTGAAATCACTTCCAAAATGGATTAGAACCGTACAAATAGTTTGCTATTGGTGTATACAGACAGACAGCTGAACATGGTATTAAATAAGTAGCTAATAAATAAGGCTCATGACTTACTCCTGTGTCACTTCCCATTAAGTAGGAGGCGTTGTTTTGTGTTCAGAGCTCCGAACCAATTTCCTAACTAGTTACCAAATAGGCATTGTGAAAAGAAGTTGAGAATGCAAACTATGTTTATCGCCAATAACAAGTGGCAGCTTGGTAACAAACCACCCCACTTAGTTCATGAAAGTGCATAAATGTTTTGCTACTTCAAAAAACCATAATGCTTTAACAGTACACTGATGCTAGCAAGTCCATCTGCTTTGAAAATGACTTCACTTTATGATATTTGCCGTTTTGTATATAAATGATAACAAAATGTAGCTAAGAAAACCCAAATAAGCAATTTATCTCTCCTATGTACTTGAAATATCACTGAGATTCCCTTTGAAGCCAGATGGAAGCAGTGCAAAATAAGCACCCAGTCATGAGGTGAATTAGTCAGAATAATCTTGAACGTTTATTCAATTTAGCCTTTGCAGTGTTGAAATCTGGGCTTTAAGACCTAAATTGGGGCTGTGTCTACACTAGAGCTTATGTTGACATAATTTTTGTTACTAAAGGGTGTGACTAAAACACCCCCTTGAATTATGCCAACACAATCGCCGGTGTGCACAGCGCTGTGTCGGCAGGAGAAGCTCTCCCACCAACACTGCGTCTGCCGTGCTCAGAGGTGGTTTGATTATGCCGATGGGGAGCTTGCTCCTGCTGGCATAGGGTGTCTGCGCCAGACATGCTGCCCGGTGCTGCTGTATCTGTGCTGCTGCAGTGCTGCACCTATAGACAAGCCCTTAATCAAGTGAGATGTGTGAAAAGTAGCAAATATGTAAACTGACAGAATATCTTGACAGGGAACAATCAGCCAGTGTGGCCTTCTTCTCAAGCTGTGGTGTGTATAACAAAGCGAACAGAGAACCTTCCCAGTTTGGGCTTCTTTTTGGTCTCCATATCTCTTTGGATATGGAGTCCAAATACATTCCCTTCACTTCTGTCTCCTAAAGGGGCTACTGTTACTTCAGCTAAACCCTTCTGCAAGTGGAAAGAGGCTTAGCGGAAGGTGTGTCAAGACCCAGATTTTGTCTTTTCTCCCTGTCGGAGGTAAACTTGACCCATGAATGATTTGCTAGGTGAAGAGGGTGGTAAAGACAGAAAAATGTGAACAAAGCCAGTTAAAACGTAAAGTGCAGTGGTTAGGTTGATGGTTGAGAGTTTGTGTGGCATGCCCTCCCATAGGGAAACCAGACTTTGCAGGTGGAGCATGGTGGTGTAAGCCGTGCTGCCTGAAGCAATGGTGGCCATTTCCCTGCCGTGTTTGGGGGAGGGCTTGGGGACCGCACAAGGTTAGTATAATACCCAAAGAGGCCAGCAGAGATCGGAGAGCAAAGCCGTGGGGGATCTGCTGTTACTGCGAATTTGGGAAGTGAACAGTGGGAGCAGCTGTGAACGTGTGTGCTTCACAAAGTAGGGGAGCAGAGCAGTGGAGGAAAAAGAGGGAAGAAAGAAGAACAGAACCTGCAAATAAGAGACTAAAGAAAATGAGAGAAACAGATAAAAAGCATGGGATGTGGGTACTACTCCTGAGCATGTACAAGGCAATTTAAATGGGTGTCCAGGCATGGAGCCCTCCAAAAAAGGAGTGAGGGTTAGGGATTGGCTAGCATCCTGAGAGAGAGCTATTGTGTTAGGCCATTAATTACACTAGCAAAGAGCACGAACGTTTTCATAAGAAGATACACACATTTGTAGGCGGTGAAATCATTTTAAGGTTCACTTCAGTGAACGTCATTAGCCACTTCACTTTTTGGGTACTTTCTTTGGGGAGCTGTGTCTCGCAGACTGCAACACCTTAGCTCTTTGAATTTTGGGAGACGTTCTTTTTGTGTGCAGGCCATAATTGAACCACCAAAAAAAACTTGACCAGAATGGATGGCATGTCAAGGATGCTTTTTCTGTGACCTCTGCAGTATGGCTGCAGGCCCACCTATATCTTTGCCATATGGGAGGGACCTGCTAACACAAGGGGCAATTGTAGAGGGGTAATGCATCAGCCCTAATCCATCCCTCTGAATCTTCGTAGACTTCCATTCCAACTTTCCAATACATTTATGGTATTCTTAATGTTGCTGATTAGGAATTGAAAAATAATTGAATACACTCACTGTATTTAGAGACACTTCTAATACTAACTGAAATTTTTCTATTTATAGTTGTTAAAATAAAGCTAAATAATCAATTTACCTGGCAGAGACATTAATGAAATGTATAATTTACTTTTCTTAATCCCATAGGTGGGTTTGCTTTTGTATATGAAGCTCAAGATCTTGGAAGTGGCAAAGATTACGCTTTAAAGGTAATGTGTGTTTAAATCGCTTTAAAGATTAAAATGTGTCTCTTGACTCAGTGCATTAGCATGATGGTCACTGTAGTACGTGTGTACATACAAAACAAAAGTCAGAGCTGAAGGATTTTCTCCATTGCTTAATGTACCAGTCCAGATGATTCACATATGCACTTTCCTCTACTGTGTAAATGGACACAGGAAATACTTAACTTTGTCAAAACCAACATGTACAGGGTGATAACTAGCCATGACGGGGGCAGTAACTAACTATGTCAGAGGGGCAGTACTAACTTGTTTGTTTGGGGGTATAAAGATGTATCTCAGAGGATGTATTTTTGTCTGGCCTAGGGAAGAACAGACAGTCCCGCCATTGACTGAGCTGGTCCGTTATGGGCATACATGTATTGGTGGTCCAACACAGTCTCGGGATACTAGTACTGTACATGAATATAAGCTGAAATCATGACTGAAGTGTGTTTACCAGACATGTCTGGGCAGTGGGTAAACCGATTTCTCAAAGACAAATGAGCAAACAAAGACAAACAAAGACGTCTAGCCAGGTGTCATCAAAGCCGATGGGCCATCACCTACCAAGTGGCCATTCTTTGTCAAGGAAGGGGGGCAGGAACAAACAGATCTTCATCCGAGGGCAGGTCTACACTGGAAGCGCCACATCAGCACCGCTGTGCTGCTGTAGCACGTCTGGTGAAGACGCTCTATGCCGACGGCAGATTGCTCTTCCATCGGCATAGTTACTCCACCTCCGCAAGAGGCGGAAGCTATCTCAGCAGGTGAGCGTCTCCTGCTGACATAGTGCTGGTCTGGACAGTGCTTAGGTCATGGTAACTTGCATTGCTCAGGGGGGTGTCTTTTTCACACCCCTGAGTGACGTAAGTTAGATTGACTTAAGGGTTCGTCTACAATACTGCTTAGCAGACAACAGCATGAAACCTTTCACCATGAGACTGCGAGACTCCAGCCTCTCAGTAAGAATGAACTTTCTCTAGGGGTAACCCTCAGGAACATGCATTTCAGAAGGGGGAACTGGATGATCATATGAGTGGCAAGAAAACCCAAGTTATCTCTCCCAGTCCATCTCTCTGTTTCACCTAAGACAAGAGAGAGACGCTGTTGTCAGAAAACCACAACCACTCTGTAGGTGCCAAAAGTTACAGCTACCCAAATCTCCAGTCTTTCTCTCCTCCCTCTGCCACCAGAATGGAGTTGCATTTTTGATGCATAAATCAGTAGCAAATTGGAAGTGTGGGGGACACTATCCACATGAATAAAACCAGGAAGATTGGTAGTGATGGACATATTTAATTCAATTAAAAATTCCCTTGAATCTGCTGCACAAGTTTGTTTGCAGAAGCCCAAAAGACTGCTGTATAACTAACTTCCAGAACTAAGCAACAAAGAGTCCTGTGGCACCTTGTAGACTA
This sequence comes from Mauremys mutica, assembly GCF_020497125.1. Taxonomy (NCBI): domain Eukaryota; kingdom Metazoa; phylum Chordata; order Testudines; family Geoemydidae; genus Mauremys; species Mauremys mutica. Next base: position 122,894,220 of record NC_059077.1, read on the forward strand.
ACAGACGTATTGGAGCATGAGCTTTCGTGGGTGAATACCCACTTCGTGAGACGTATTCACCCACAAAAGCTTATGCTCCAATACGTCTGTTAGTCTATAAGGTGCCACAGGACTCTTAGTCTGGATCTGTAAAAAGCGACAAACACGGGTACCCCTCTGATTCCAGAACTAACTGCTATGTGCAGTAGTGCAAGCATGATTCTAGAGGCTGTGCTCCCAGAGAGAGGAGGAGGATCTAGATCAGTGGTTCTCAAACAGGGGTATGCAGAGGTCTTTCAGGGGGTACATCAACTCATCTAGATCCGTGGTTCTCAACCTAGGGGTCGTGAGCCCCAGAGAGGCCACAGGATGGATTTAGGGGGGGGGTCGCAAGTGCAGGGTCGCTGTGAGAAAGTGGCAAGTAGGGTAATTGCTTGCGGACCCCTGAAGCTAAGTTACATGCTTCATCCCTGGGCAGTGGGGCTTGAGCATCAGATTCCTGGAAGGAGTCTGGAAAGGTTGAAAACCACTTATGTAGATGAGCAGAAGGACAGGTGACTAGAAACCTGTTTATTGTTGTGGTGACATGTCTAAGTGGGATCAAGCCGGCTTTGACTCTTGCTCCCTGATCTTGAGAGTTGACGATTTTGTTAGCTCTGATTTTTCCCATGTATGTTTTTATAAGTTTATAATACTTCAGAATGGTATACCCTTTTTCAGTATTTTTTTTTCTGATTCAGAGGTTATTGTCTAATGAAGAGGAGAAGAACAGAGCTATCATTCAAGAAGTTTGTTTTATGGTATCCTTTTTGGGTCAAAATTCAGTATTTAGAATAAAGAAATTAACACCCTGAAGACGTAGAAAGCTTCTGGTCTTCACGATCCATATTAACACTGAAAGCATTTCTAAAATATTTCTCCAGTGAAGAAAATCTTTGAAACCCTGGGCTTAGTACAGACCAACAAGTTACAGGATAAAAGGTTTTTGGTCACATCTGTCCCATGAGTTATTCAGCTCCTTTTTTTGTCTATTCAGATGTTTAGCTAACATTTTAGTGTCATCCATAAAATTGAACTCTGGAAAATTGATGTATATCATAGAGAGTTGTGGGTATCAAGCTTCCTTTTAAATAAATGATTGCACCTGCTGTTTACTCCTTCCTTCAGTGACCAGTCATAGGCTAGAGGTCGCTAATTGCCAAGCCATAATTTGTGAAGTCAAAGGATGTTTCCACAGTACTAAAGTGAACAGCTGTAATATGATGCGTGGAATGTGAGATAGTGGTTTGATCTGTCGTAATTTCGAAGGGGAAATTCAGAAAATGTCATTTCCCAGTTGGATAAAGACTTGTTTAAACTTTCTACTCCCTTTGTTGAGTTGAACAGCTCTTCTTTTCTTTCCCTGTTCTATGGATATCGGTCTCAAAGGCCTGAAGAGTTAAAGGTTTTATAAACTCACACCCTGTCCAACATTAAACAGCGATAGGTAGGTTTGGGATTATTTTTAAATAGAGCCCTTGATTTTACTTTATTTGGGAAACACCTCAAAGCATTCATTTAATTGGAAAGTTTTTTGGTTAAACACAAAGAACAAGAAATTAAAACAAGTGTTCATTTTGAAACTGGTTGAGTGATTATGCAAAACAGACTTAGACCTTATCAAAGTGTCTCTCCTTTTGGTGTCAAACTATCAGTCTCTTATTTTCAGAAAAGCCTTTCTTTGTTGAAAAGGCAAAGGCTAATTTTACTCTGTCCTGATGTGAAGGGCATCTACTTATCCTGATCTTAACAAGCAGGCAGACTAAAGGTGGAGGAGAGACAGGCTAGAAAAGATAGGCGAAACATGGCTTTTGTTGATGTTGCTGGAACACTGGATTGCAGTGGATGCTTTGGCTGGCTAGTCGACCAAGACACCTGCTGCTTTGGTCCTGGTTAGTTACAATCTGGTCAGTGCTGCTATCTGGTTGGATCCTTTCTCCTTTGACAAAACAGGCTTGGCAGTATAGTTGACTTCAGGATTCGCTAAAAAGTCAGGAGTGAGAGAGGCTAGGAAGAAAGAAATTGTGGGGCAGAAGATCACACAACAAGAGAAGGGAATACAATACAGGATCTTACTTTCCTTTGTGGTGCTGGTAATTCAATCTCCTCACTGGTGGGCTGAGGACTGGCTGTCATGATGATGTGATGACTTTCAGCACTCACAGGTGAAAACCAAGTTCCTTAAACAAGAGCAAGGCCAGCGCCGGCTTTACCTTCAGGAAGAAAGTCCCTTAGCTGAGTTGTGGTGCTGGCAGGTGGGAGGATGCAAGGTGGAACAAGAAATAAGAGTGAGAGCTGAACTGATCTTTCCCCTACCTTGCACATGCCTCTTTTTAAGAAACCCCAGAAGGGGAAAAAGTGGGCAGCATAGTTCATCCCCCCCTCATTATTTTGTCCACTACTTAGGCCTAATATCTGGCACACCAATTTTGATCTGTTATCTTCTGGTTCCTCATCTTTTTTTTTTTTTTTTTTTTTTTTTAAACCAGTATAATTTCAACAGGCCTTGGATTCATAGACTATCAGGGTTGGAAGGGGCCTCAGGAGGTCATCTAGTCCACCCCCCTGCTCAAAGCAGGACCAATCCCCAGACAGACTTTTGCCCCAGATCCCTAAATGGCCCCCTCAAGGATTGAACTCAAGTCCTTTAGCAGGCCAGTGCTCAAACCACTGAGCTATCCCTTCCACCCCTTATATCAGCATGGCCTGACCAGGGATCTCAAACTCAGATCACCACGAGGGCCACATGAGGACTAGTACATTGGCTAAAGGGCCGCATCACTGACACGTTTTCATATACAGATACAAAAGTCCCCCCCCCCCCGGCTCCACCCCTACTCCATCCCTTCCATGAGGCCCGGCCCCACCTCTTCCCACCCCTTCCCCACCCCCATTCCAACCCTTTCCCCAAAATCCCCACCCCAACTCTGCCCCTTCCCCGCCCCTGTTCCAATCCCTTCCCCAATCCCTGCCCCTGCTCTGCCTCCTCCCCTGAGCGTGTGGCTCCCCACTCCTCCCTCCTGGAAAGCACTAAGCACTGCCAAACAGCTGTTTGGTGGCGGGAAGCACCTGGAGGTAGGCAGAGGAGTAGGGACGCAGCGCGCTGGACGGAGGGGGAGCGGGAGAGCTTGACGGTTGCAGGAAATAACTCTGGGGGGGGGTACGGGGAGCTTGGCGGGCCCCAGGAAATAACCCCACGGGCTGTGTGTTCGAGACCCCTGGTTTAGACTAATCCAGTTTCTTTGTCTGGTTCTCATGCACTTGTTACAACATTCAACTTTGTAAGCAACTTTGACCAATTTTTCATGCTTATTGTAACATCTTATGAACTTTCACATACTTTTTACATTTGAGTTCACAAGAGGGGCATGCTTTGCAGGCCTGAGAGTCACAACACTACTCACAACCCTTGGCCAATACCCTTTCTTAAGCAGCTTGGTTTCATGAATTCATGGCTCAATACACCTGTGCACCCCAATTTCAGACCAGGGTCCCACTGTTCTAGTTTCTGTGTAAACACACAACCAGATACATTGTAAGCTCCTCAGCCAGTGACTAAGGTCACTTAGGTTTACTTCTCTCTCCCTCCCTCCACCAGGCTTAGGAGCCTTGATCCTCTTTTTAATTGAAAGTGAAATTTAAAAAAGCATTTTATAGTATAAAGTTTTTGATTTTCCTGTTTTATAATCTTGCTTATAATGAAGCTTCTTGGCTCTGATTTTTTGAGACCTTTTTCTACTTAGTTGAAGGAAAACCATAACACAGAGGGCACCTCAGGCTAATGTATAGACCTGTGTGGAGGGCACAGTGGCCTGCCTTGGTCACACAGCCAGAATGTCAGCAGAGATCCGTGATTAAGGGCTTGGCTACACTTGCAGGTGTGCAGCACTGGGAGGTACAGCTGAGTAGGGAAAGCGCTGGTGTGTGGTCACACTCACAGCTACCAGCGCTGCAGTGTGGCCACATTTGCAGCATTTGCAGCGCTGTTCGAAGTGATGCATTATGGGCAGCTATCCCAGCGTTCAAGTGGCAGCAACGTGCTTTTCAAAAGAGGGGAGTGGGGTGGAGTGTGACAGGGAGCGGGGGAGAGAGAGAGAGTGGATTTTTGGAGCCAACACTGTGTATCAGCTCCCTGCCCCCTCATTTACTCTTAACTGCAAATAGCCTGCAGACCAGATAAGCAGCTGCTCCAATGGACTCCCTTTCTCCCCCCCGCCCCCACAGTTTCTCTCCTCAAGCAAACACTCATCCCCTTGCCTGCCTCATTCACAGCAAGGTAGTGGGTTATCTCAATTGATCGTTCACAGTCAGTTACAGATTGATCACAGCAAACAAGAGCTGTGTTTGTTTTTTAGATAAGCAGCTCCCGGAGCCCCGAGTTCACAACAAAACAAAGAGAGTAATTTAGTTAAAAGCATTCTGGGATATCTCCTAATACCCTGGAGGCCAATAACAGTGCTGGTGTGTGGCCACACTTTATGAGCAGCGCAGTAGCACCAGCGCTGCAATTGTTATACCCCAAGCAGACCAGGTGTACAGCTGGCGCTGCAGCCAGGGAGTTGCAGTGCTGGATGTGCCTTGCAGGTGTGGACAGTTACTAAGTTGCAGCGCTGGAAAGCCTCCACCAGTGCTGCAACTCTCAAGTGTAGCCAAGCCCTAAGTCTAGTTGCTGGAGAAGTCTTTTACAAATACCTCCATTGTTGCATTGCACTCATTGTCAAGAGAGACCGAGCTGTATCTAGATCAGAATCTGCATCTTTCAGAGCCTTATTAACAGGTATTGAGTTTTTTACTCTTGGTGACTTTGCCTTTAGTTCTCATTCTGTTTAAATGAGACACTGGTTAGGTTCTTCTGTTGTGTATGTTAAACACATCCAATTAGACGTGTATGTGAGCTGGTTGTGCTCGATAGTAGGAAGAAAATCTCTGACATGCTTAAAGTTTTTCCTTGAACAAATCTCCAGAAAAAGCTTTCAGGTCATCCTAATATTGTCCAGTTCTGCTCTGCTGCATCAATAGGAAAAGAAGAATCGGATACTGGGCAGGGCGAGTTTCTTCTGCTCACTGAGCTTTGTAAAGGTAAAACCTATTTTTATTCGTGCGTGGTGTGGCTTGTTTTAGGAACTGAGTGAATTCTTCCAAATAAATACATAGATCTTGAACTGGAAAAGTGCAGTTTCACTACATGGAGAACAGCTAAAACTTATCTAGCAAGATAGCAATTTACCTGCTATTAACTGACCTGTTTTTCATATTTATGGGCCATTCTGAAAAGGAGCAAGGTGATCAGTTTTTACTGTCCCCTTCATAATCTACGGTACTTCTCATAAATTCCCTCTAACTCTTCTCCTTTCAAGGTTAAACAAGTCAATGTTTGCAATCTCTAACTGTCTGTAAATACCACCAGACCTTTAACTACCATGGGTTAGACCAATTAAAGCATTCAGACTTCCATTAGTTGCTTGTTTAGGAGCAGTACTTCCTGGCTAAGGGTGGTGTTCAGTTTTTCTCAGCTGGAAGGTTGGTTTCTGACTCATGGCCTGGCAGGCGTAGAGAGGAGGGAAAAGAGCATACTGCATCTGTGATGAAGAGTGTCAGCTGATATAGTGAAAGGCCCCTTTAAAATGATTCATGGCTAGTTTAGTCATTGATTCCTTGTTGTAAACCCTACGCTGTTCCCGGGTAGCTAATATTGGACAATAAAATGTCTAGTGGGTATTGCTGGCATAGTCTGATGAAATGAAGGGGCAGTATTTTCATCCTAATGGGATGGAAGCTACGAATGCTTTAAAACTATGGATCATTTGAAGTAAAGACTATTTCAATGTCCTTTTGTATGACATCATCTTCTTAGTGCTTAGTTCTTTGTCAAAAATATTCCTGGATTTTCTTTATGGTCAAAAATAGTCTTGATCAAATCTCTTGTCAAATTCAGGGGATTAAATGCTTCTTGATCAGGACAGGTGTGTGTCACGTTTAGACTTATCTAATATACTTAATGGCACATTTCTGAAACTTGAAGCATTTGTATACTAATATGAATTGATTCTGTCTCCTGTAGGGCAACTGGTGGAATTCTTAAAGAAAGTTGAATCCAAAGGGCCCCTCTCGTGTGATACAGTTTTGAAGATATTTTATCAGACCTGCAGAGCAGTGCAACATATGCATAAACAGAAACCACCTATTATTCATAGAGATTTAAAGGTACGGTATAGAATTTAAGTGACTGCAACATTTGAATGAAGTGTGAAAGCAGACTTCCAGGGTGGACTACAAAGTTGATGCTGTAGAACTAATGAAATTGAGACACTTGAGTATGCAGCATTTCAAATGATGGTATGAGAACATATCCATCTCGTTGGGATTGCTGGCTGGGAATGAAGGACACCACTACATGGCCTAGTGTTTAGACCACATCCTTTATCTATATTTTTGGTGTTGGAAATACTTGTTGAATATCCTGTTAATTAAATTTCAGAGCTCAAACTGAAACCATGTAGTCCGTTTCCCACTCTTACTTTAATCGGAACAATAGTTCCTATTTGCTGGTAAGTAAGCTCGTGACTGGAAGCCACACGTATTTTGGTGGTAAGAATTTTTTTAATCGCAGAAACATAAAGCTGTGAAAGGAAGCAGAGCATAATGTCAGTGTGCTACTGAAATGCTGCTTCTCTTTTGAACCTAGTGACCAGCTGTAGTGTGTGTGTGGGATTGGGATGGCTGGAGTTTCAAAAGGCACTAAAATCTACTTTTTGTTCTAGTGCCTGGTTTTGGAGCAGATTGACTTTTGAACTAACATTAATCAAGGGGGCCACTTATTTCCTGATTGGTTATTTTAAGACCTTTCATCCTTTGTCAGTCCTTTACAAATAGTATGGAAGGCCTTGAGCTCTGAGGTAAAATTGTGGCCAGTGCCATCCTGTTGGGAGGAACTATGCAGTTGCCAAGGGTTAGCGTTTTTTTAAAACTGGAAATTTTTCCTGAGACACTAGTTCAAGGGCAGGGACTGATGTTTTACTCTGTTCTACTTGAACCGTGGAGGCCCTGATTCTGTTTAGGGTGCTACTATAATAGGCCGTTTTACAGAGTTAAATAAAAATTATGTTGTTGATTTCTTCTGTTACTATTCCAGTGCCTATTAAGAAAACCTGTCCCTGGCAGAGACTCAAAATGATGGGGAGGGGGCAGGAGGAGGCGGAAAGCTGGTTTCATACTACAGTAGCTGCACGGAGAGGGCTTTTACAGGAAAATTCAGAGCAAGATCTTGATCTTTGTGCTGAAACAGATAGTGGCCTCACTAAAATGATCCAGGGAGGTGCGTTTGCACGGCCATTCCCAGAAAACTGAGTTTAGGTAGATGGAGGAGAAAACTTACGTCAAACAGTCTCTGTGCATTTTTAAACTAAAATGTTTTTGCTTTAATAACTATTTACAACTATAAATATTTTATCTTTATTTGGCCTTAAAGTGAATGATTCTGGTATTGGGTGTGTGGGAAAACGAGTAATTGAGCTCAGTATCAGCAAAGATTTTGTAATATTTGAAATTCTTTTGCTTAAAGATATGAGGATCTCTGACATTCTCTGATCTGATGCATCTTCAAATGGGTTGAGATTCATGCAGTGACCTCCACTGCACACTTTCCATTACTTCATTCCTTTGTTTGTTGGGGTGGCACGCACTCCTTCATTTGCTTTCCCCAAATCCTTTTGACAAGGGCTAATGTTAATGTGATTTACATGCACCCAGCATTGTAAAAACTGGTGCCACTTGCTTAAATTCCACATTAATTATGGGGTATTTTGAAAATAGTTCCATGGCTCTCGTACTCGAAACTGTCTGAATTAATTTGTCCCCTTGAGTAGTTGCCATGTGGAACAAAACAAATCATTTTGTAGCATAGGGGGGGCTTTTTCTTGAGAATTAAATTTGGATTTTTGAAGGTCCCCATAGGCTGGTTTTGGAAGACGCAGGTAGAGACCCCCTTAAAATATGAACTCTCTACTGACCTCCTTAGGAAGGTAGTGCCCACTGTTTCTAAAAGCTGGGCCCAAGGAAGCATGCACATTTTACTCTGGCTTCCCACAGGGTGCCTCTGATACTGGTGTGTGCTGATTGTGTTTGGTTGTTGCTCTGCCTGCTATGCCAGACCTGGCGCATACAGGAGAGCACTGAAGAGTGTACTAACAGAATGGGGAGCACTAAATGGAAGCGTCAGTTATCAGGGTGGGTCAAGGGAATGCAGCCTCAAGATACAATGATAAAGATATCGCATGCTCTGAGGCTATCGCAATCTAAGGCTAGCAGAGAAGATGAGACACAGTGGGAGACCTATTGAAAACAGTTTAATTTTTGGAATAAACATTTAATTTATATTTTCCTTTTCGGGCCTCACAATCAGCACAGAATTCTCCTGGAGAGAATTCTGCTGCCTCCCCTCCCACCCCACAATAGCTATTAACTGGTGCTCCTGATAAAGTTTTAAACTACTCATTAATCTTGCAGGGCAATTTGTGAAAGACTCCGTGCATGTCTTTTCAAGCTTAAAGCACTGGAAAATGTCATGCAAAACCAACATATGGAGGGACATGGATTAAATAAAATACTAGGTCCTTTGAATTGAATTGGTTAGAAATAAAGATGTGCTATTCCACAAAACAGATCAGGTCATTCAGGGCAAGCTGTCCAGTGGCTAGACTAAGGGGGAGAGCTGGACTTCCTGGGCTTGGTACCCGTTTTGCCTACGGCTTGGACCTTAAGCCTGTCACTTACTCTAATCGAGTCTTAAGTGCCCATTCTAACTGGGATACCATGTGCAGTAAAATACTAAGTATTGATTCATTTTATTTAATAAATATCTGTACACTTCCTGGGCATGATTTAAGTGTGCATGAGCGACAGCCTTCATAAATGTTTGTAACTTTTTCAACTTGTTAACCTACCTGCAGGTGGAGAACATGCTGATTAGTAACCAAGGGACAATTAAGCTGTGTGACTTTGGCAGTGCTACAACTATTGCACATTATCCTGATTACAGCTGGTCTGCGCAAAAGAGAGCAATAGTTGAAGAGGAGGTGAGAAACTTGACATGTAGTTAATTATAAGATATTAAATTCATTCTATTAGTGCTGCTCTGTTAGCCTAAACCCCCCCCTCCCCCCAAGTTTCCCTCATTTATGACTGTTCTAAGACAATTGAAGCCCTTTCAGTTGTGAAGTGGATTACAAGGCCTTATTTTTCGAGTCAGCTGTTGCTACCTTGTTCAAATGCTGTCTGCCATTACAACAAAACAGCTTGTGTTTTTAAAGTACGCGCCTGAGCACCCATCCTATCGATGCCCATGGAGTGCCTGCTACTCTCTGCTGTGGAGAAATAAAATATAAATACAAATTGAAACTTGACACAATTGATGTGTAGCTTTTCATGACCTTTTTTAATAAAAAGGGAGAGGAGTAAGGAATCGACTGCTATTTTCTGTTAGTACGTGAATTTTCACCATCTGCAGAAAAGTAAAAAGTCAGTTGTACCCAAGTGACTCTGAGCAAATCAAACATGGCTTCTAAAACTGAATTGGGTGGCATGTGATGAAGCAGTAGGTCTGTTTGACAGATCTTGGACTACACAGTGTTGCTGTACTCAGTGTTGGCATGTTCCCCCTTTCTTTCAAAATGCAGTTTGTCCATAGATCTGGCTAAGTACTAGTAATGCTGACAAATCCTAATGTAGCGGTAAAGATGGATTTACTTTAAATGATTTCTCAAACCCTTCTAATTCTATGGAGAAGGTCAATAATGAGATTCAAACTAAATCCATCAACTGTGAGAGTCTGCACGCTCATTGACTGCATCAACTTCTTTTTTTGGGAGGTCCTGAGTACTAGAAGAATGATGCCGGCTTGCTTCTGGTCCCCTTCTCCTTTTTGGAACCTGAACTCATGGAGAATTGTCTGCTGGTTCTCTGGGAAGGGAAGAGAAGATGGTGCCATGCAGTTGGCCAACTTCTCACATGGGGCGGAGGAAAAAAGGCAAAAAGTAGGGTCCTTCCTCCAGATGCATCCTAAGGGCATGATACAACTCGGGGGTCGGCAACCTTTCAGAAGTGATGTGCCGGGTCTTCATTTATTCACTCTGATTTAAGGTTTTGCGTGCCAGTCATACATTTCAGTGTTTTTAGAAGGTCTCTTTTTCTAAGTCTATAATATATAACTAAACATTTGTTGTATGTAAAGTAAATAAGGTTTTAAAATATTTAAGAAGCTTCATGTAAAATTAAATTAAAGTGCAGAGCCCCCCAGACTGGTGGCCAGGACCCAGTCTGAGTGCCACTGAAAATCAGCTTGCGTGCTGTCTTCAGTTGCCTTCCCCTGATATAACTGTTCCTTGTTTCTCAGTGTTGCTCTCCTCTGTTAAGAGCAGGTAGTCTGGTTTTGCTTGCTGTGTGGCTTGAAGGGACTCTACTGCAGCAGGGACTTTTTAATTACAGTTAAAATGTCATTCCTGTAGGTGTTACATAGAGGTACTTTATTTTGAACCAAGGACTTGCACCTTGACTAACGTGCCCCAAACTAACGTTTGAAGTCAGAAGGCCCTTTTTACTTGCTTTTGTTAGGCCTGAATAAAGATGTAGCACAAAACCAGTTGTGCCAACCTGACTGAAGTCAAGCATCTAGAGGTTTCTGGGTAATCCCAGAGTGGAAAATACTGAGAAGCAGCATTGTCTCACAAAGCCCTGGGAAACAGTAAGATCAGTGAAGGGGCTGGGACCAGCTGTGTTATGTTGAGAAACACTGTTTGAAGAACTGATAAGACACACAAGCATCTCACAGTTCTGACTCTTAACTCCTTGGTTTAGTGTTCGGGGTGTTTTAACTCCCTCGCATTCCTAACCTTTGGCGCTTGTTGAGATATTAACAATTCAATATTGTAGAGACTAGGCATGCGTATATATTAAAAGGTGTCTAATTTCTAGTTGTTAGACAAAGGGGGTGGGTTGCTCTAGTGAATGATCTATGACGTAATAAAACTGTCTATATAAGCTAATACTAAGCTGTAAAGAGGCGGCTGGTTCTCTTCGGATACGAGCTGTTCTTTTACTGACACGTGCACTTGTCAATAAAGAACTTTTGATCGGACCTTGCTGGTGTTGCCTGTCTCTCTGCGGTCAGACAACGAACTTCGCTGTTGGGGTTCGAGTCCCCGACATCTTTGGCGACTCTGCCGGGACTTTGTCTGACTCTCCGGCGGGGGATCAGACTCTGAGGCAACGCAGCGCGCATCCTCTGGTTTAGAGGAGCCTTGCCTGGTAATCTGATCTCTGCGTCGGCGATAAGGCGAGTTCTGTGAACCAGCTGAAGCTCGTAGAAATCCAGCAACATCCACCTACCCATTGAGTAGGGTCAAGGTTGCCTGGGTTAGAGTCCCAGTGCAGATAGAGGTACTTTATTTTGAACCAAGGACTTGCACCTTGACTAACGTGCCCCAAACTAACGTTTGAAGTCAGAAGGCCCTTTATACTTGCTTTTTAGCAGAACATTTTTGGAACGCTGTTCCCTGAGGCTGAACATAAAGCATTGTTCAGGTCTCTGCTTCATGAACTTTGACTTTTGTTTCTGCAGATTACAAGAAACACAACACCAATGTATAGGACTCCAGAAATGATAGACTTGTATTCAAACTTTCCAATCGGTGAAAAACAGGATATATGGGTAGGAACTTCTGTTTCTCTTTGTATGTAATGATGCCTGTTAGATATCATAGTTAAATAGTTCCTATATTTCATCATATTTGTGATGTTTTTAAACTAATTGCACATTCGCTGCTATTGGAATATAAGATGCAGTCTGAAATTGATTGCATTGTTTGATATTAAAACAAAACCTCATCCGTCTGTATCTGATACATTTCAGGGAAAATAAGCTTAATTGGTATGAATTTTAAATCTTAATTTGGGCTGACCTGAGGCATAGACCTCAGGAACTTTGTCCGAGCTCCTTCAGTGCCTTGAGTGAAGTATCTGTGTTGCAACAACTTTGCTGCTTCTCTGGAGGTCAGGACAGGGCTCTCTTGGAATCCATGATCACTACTACGTGATTAGACAGAAGTTGCCAAGACACACAACTCTGATTTTGCTCATTCACAAATCCTAGTCTCAAGGTAGTACAGAGTATGAAATGCAGGAGCAACCTAAACATTAGTACTTCTTAACTCTTGTTTGTGTGGAAATCACCTATGTTTCTCTTGCAACTAAGTGGGATGGCAAAAGGCAGTGGGAAATGAGTAACCTGCACTTGAAGAGAAGTATTTAAACTCCCAGTGCATCTTCAGTTAACAGTGTCAGTGATGCATTCTTTTTGGTGGTGATACCCATTATTTTTCTGAATGCACATGCTTAACTTCTAAAAATTGTATCAGTGTTGGTAAACAAGTCTGATGTTTTAAACATGTGTTTTAATATCAAATGCGGAATAGACACTTGAACATCAAAATTTGTGATGGCTGTTCAGGGCTATTGGAATCTCAACTACTGTCTAAACCTTTTAAACAATACATTTTAAAAACGAATTTGAGCTTCTTGTGTTCTGCCTCTGTAGTTGTCAATCTTTATATTGAATTTTTGGAGTGAAGGGTGTGAGAGTAAACCCAGGGTAATATAGTTCTTAAACTCCTTACTCATATATCAAATTAAATCCATACAAGTTGGACCACAATTGCATCCACTTACCTAAAACAGGAAAGGTAGCGCTCCATTTATTCAAAGGACTTGGACAATTGAAATCTTTGGGTTAGGATAACCCAGGTATTTACTGTCGTGGCTGACTCCTCCTATTTAACAGTATGTCTGCTGTTGTCTGTTCTTTAAAAGGGCCGTGTTCCAACCAGTGAGGCTCATGAAGAGCCTGCCATTCTGCTAAGCTGTCTTGTCTCTTGTCTGATGGTCTGTCATCAGGGAAATCAGTTTCATATGCACCACAGCACAACTGCAAGGGGCATATAAGTGGTTTTAGTTTGTGATTCGGGTGAATGGTTGTTCTTTACTTTCCCCCAGGGAGTTCCATATCCTCCACTGCTCTATTCTAGGTGCTTGTCACCATACTGTCTAGATGAATTTGTAGTGTCGCTGCTCAGGCCATAAAGTCTAAACTTCGAAAATGTAACTCCTGTTAACCACAAAGCTTCCTTAAATGCTTTTGCAGATCAGGAATACATTATTACTCCTGTTATTGCTTTGAGCAGTTACCAGGTTCTCAAATGTAGTCAGTGTTCTCCTGGCTTCATTTTTCTCTGGCTCTTTTTCCAAAGTCTAGGCACCTTCTAAAATTTAAAGCGCACAATTAAAAAACTCTCAATACAGTTTTTATACCTTCCAAGTAAAAGCCTTCCTCAAACCAAACATCTTACCTCACCGTATCCTCATGCAAAGGCCCTTCTCCAGTCGCATCCTTCTTTTATGTCCAGAACCTTTACCGATCAACCCCAATTTCCCTAAATTCCTCTAAGGGGGAAAATGGGCTTTGGAGCATGTTTGGATGGTTAACAAATCTGGCTGAAAGAAGGGAGTGAATTGCAGAGCCAAGAGAACCCCATCGCTGCCAGTGTCCTGCCAGCAGCTCCTCCAGCTGTTCTGAGAGTCCTCTAGCTCAATTCTTTTTGTCTGATCGCAGCTTAGTGTGTATGGAATGGGAGACGGGGTCTCTCAGCTAACCAGATCCCAAGCCATATAGGGCAGCCTGTTTAAAACAAGCACGTTGAAATCCACCTAGAAACTTGTGGGAATCTTGGTGCTATGTGTCCTGCATGATGTGCTACTTGCGAAATGGGTGGCGCTGTTGTGCACAATCTTCAGCATCCCACACGGGCAAAGCACGACATTTTGGAATTCCATATGCTGCAATTGATCAGATTCCATCTGAGCTGGCTTCTGCTCATGGTCAGGTCATGTTCTCTGCACTTCACAAGTCACCATGATTTAATTGACCTGTGGATGGAAGAAGCTGGAAGATACTGTTTTAAAGATGTTGTACCTAAAATAAAGGTTTTATCATAAGTAATACTATATTTTAGTAGAAATAATGGTGTCTTCTACCAATTTTAATGGGCATCGCTTGAATTGAAGTTCCTTTTTTTGCTTCTATCTTCAGGCTGAGCTTAAGGAAAAATATTTTTGTCCCATCAAATAGCAGGTCCTCCTGGGACTTGGCCTCCAAAAAAATATGCTGTCGTGTCAGATAGTTTATTGGAGTTCTTCCATTATCTCTAGTGCTTTCTCTTTGAAAATCGTCATGTGGCTTTTTTGTAGGTTGAATCTTTGGTGTTTAGTGTCAGCAAATTCAGTGGGCTTGAGAGAGCATTCCTCCACCACCACCATGAGAGTGCACACATTCTTGGTTCTTATTTGATTTTCAAGATGCCCACTAATGTTGTGAGTGCACGCTTTTTTGTGGCTTACGTTTTTCAGTTCTACATTCTATCTAAGTCAGTGGTCCCCAACCTTTTCATCTGGCGGGCGCCAGACGAAGGACCACTGTGGCGGTGGAGCACCTGCTGAAATGCCGCCGAATTTCAGCGGCATTTCGGCGGCGACACCTCTAGATGCTGCTGCTTGCTGTTGACAAGTGATGTCATCAAGAGGCGTTCCTGCTGAAATTCGGGGGTGACGCCTCTCAATGACGTCACTTGTTGGTGGCAAGCGGCGTCATCGAGAGGCGTCCCCGCCAAAATGGCGCTGAAATTCGGCGGCATTTCGGCAGGTGCTCTCCCAGGGGCCAGGACGCGGGCGCATTAAGATGCCCCCACGGGGGCCATGGTGCCCGCGGGCACCGCGTTGGGGACCACTGATCTAAGTTGTCTGTAGCCGCTAGCGTATAGAACAGTGGACCAGGACTCAGGAGACTGTTTCCAGCTCTGCCACTGGCCTGTTGGGGGACCTTGGAAAGTCACTTCGTCTTTCTGTGCCTTAGTTTCCCCATCTGCAAAATGGAGATAATGATACTGAACTCTTTTATAAAAGTGCTTTGAAATCTACTGGTGACAAGCTCTGTGTAAGTTAGATTATTTTTGTCAAGGCTGTTTTCTTTGCTCTTTATTTTATCCAACTTATTAATTTTGGCTGATGCAGTTTCACTTAGTTCTTTAATGTGGCTTTATATCACTTACTTATTTTAGGGTAATTACTCTGAATCTTTATTGAAACACATTTGGCTGGTGTCTGGTGGGTCTCTAGCATAAGATGTTGATAGCACTAGAACTTCAAAAAGCAGAAACTTGTTTCGATTTTTGGCTTTTTCCTGTATCACAGCTCTTTGCAGTTGAGCTAATCAGATTTCTTTCTCTGCACATCTGTTACTGAGTGCATTTGCTCTGTTAAACGTTAACTCCTTCTTACCTTTAGTTGTTAATGTGAGAACATTTCCTGACTCTTCAGAGGTGTTTGTACAAAAATAAACCGTGTAGAAAATTAAACTGTAGTAAGCCAAGGCTGGATAGCCTTCATCCAAGAATTCAGAAACAAAAACAAGCTAACTGAGCTGCAAACACAAAAGTGCAACTTCATAGTCACCCTCCAGACTTCTAGTATTAATAGATAACCCATTGGGCTGGGTACAAACACAGTGAGAGTCTCTGCATACAGTCTGAATAGTCAAGACAGACAGAACATGTGGGTAACCAGAGGCATAGAGAAATGAAGTCACTTGGCCCAAGTTATGGCATCACATTGTATCCATAGGGAACTAAGGGTGATTCTGTGAATTACACTAGGCATTTCTTCAGTACCAGACAAAATAATAGAACTACAAAGAACTGAGTAATGTAACATCATATTAAGCATGTTCTTTATGATGGTGAATTGTACCATTTTTAACTTGTGAGAATTCTCAGGTAAAATTGATTGGAGATAATGTAGATGGACAAAGGACTTTTATAAAGGAAGAGGCTATTAAGGGAACTTGGAAACCACAGGGTGGTGAAGTGTTGCATCTTGAGTTTTAAAAACTGGTTAAGAGAGCAAGCAAGCGTAGGGATGAAAAACTATTTTTTCTTTGTGGAAAGATGATTTATATCTTAAGATTTTAGGAGACCTTTAGTGAAACTGTTTGGTTAATATATTGGGCAAAATTTACTATGCACACAATTCAGAGACTAGTGAAAATTGTAAAGGCACCCAGAACTTCACAGGTGTAACACAAGTAGGTGTGCTAAGTAGGTGGCTATCAAAGTGACAGATAGCTATCAAAGTAAATATCTGTAAGTTAAAGCACTTTGGAAGGAATAACTTAAATAAACTATATACATTCATGGGTTCTGAATGACTGAGACCTTACAAAGTACATTGAGGTGTCATTATGGACAGGTGAAGGCAGCCTGCTCAATGCACAGCACCCATCAGAATAACAAGATATTAGACTGCATTTTAAAGAGAATAATGAATACCATTACATAGGTGTTCTACAAATCAGTGATACACGTTGGCTTTGAATGCTGCAATTTGATCATCGCTTGAAAAGGAGGTAGCTCAAACTGTCCAAAGAATGGCAGCAAAAATAATCAGGAGAATGTGAAGTTTCCATATAGAGAATAAAATAACACTGGAACTTAATCTGGTAGAACAAAATGGGATCTGATTACAGTGCTCATATAAAATAATGGCCAGTTGAGTGATACTTTTCACCCTTTCCAGAAAAAGATGACACTAGAGTTTAAACAGCACTAAAATTATGCAGAATATAAAGTGATAACTTGTAACTTGTTGGCATAAGATAGGATTGAGATGGAAGGAGCTAAGTCGCTATTTTAGCCACTTTCTTCAGGTGCTTGACTGACTTCTATTGGTGCAAGTAGCCACCATGGCTTGGTATGTGAGATGATTGCTAGCAGGGTTAAGAAAAATTTTTCCTTCAGGGGGATTTTGCACAATTTTCTAGAAGCATTTTGAAAATCTTGCTGTCCTCTGAAGCATTTGTCACAGGGCACACTTTTTGAGAGACCTCTTACTACAGTCGATGCACCATAGGAACACCACTTGTATTAGTTTTTTTGGTACCTAATGTTAATCGAAGTATCCAAATTTACCAGAAAACATTAAGTAAAACATTCTCCTTGACTCATCCCATTATTCTTGGATTCTTGCAACAGTAGAACTCAATCCTGACTTTAGGCACATGTGCTATTTCCCAGGGCAAATTGTGTGGTATCTATTTTCAGTTATGGAACTGAGTCCCCCAAACTCATTGGCCTCAGTAGATGGTTGTTTTATTGAGGTTTCACTTCTCTCTTCTGGAATCATTTGTAAAAAATTTAAAGAATTAAATGAGGCTTTGCATGGAATCCTGTTTGAATATTGATTTGCGCTTTGACAACCTACCCAATTATGTACTTAGTAACAGAATGAATTTGAATTAGGAGTACAAAGAGAGGACCAAATCCTTTAAGTAGGAGTGACTTACACAGAAACTATGAATGGACGATTTGGCCCATAAAAATAGAACTTCTCTGTCTTTGGAGCACCTACTTTAAAAACCATTGTGCTACACTTTGCTACATATATAATAAAGGTGTTGATACCTATATACCTATATATTATACTATAATATAAATCCTTCAACCTGGAGAGAATTAAAAAAAAAATATCTGAGACTGAGGAAACTAGCAGACCTTTAATCATAATGGCAAAACTGTACCACAGTCTTCCTGCTGCTAGAAACAGTCTTCTTGTTAATCTTTGATCCTAAAGAATGAAACTTCAAGGGTTTAGTTATTTTAGAAAGGAGGAGGGTGTGCAGCTTAAACACTGTTCATAGTGTTGGGTTCCATGACTAAGCAATTTGCATTTAATATAGCAAAGTTATTTTAGATTTGAGCTTGATCAGAGTTGTTCCAGTTTCTAATCAATTTCATATCTAGAATTCAACTTCAAATGGTTTTTGGTGCCTGAATTACTGACTTTTTTCTGTAATGTTTGCCTTTATTTCTGTGTAGGCCTTGGGCTGTATCCTATATTTATTGTGCTTTAGGCAACATCCATTTGAAGATGGGGCTAAGCTTCGCATAGTCAATGGGAAATACTCTATTCCTCAGAATGACACTCGATATACTGTATTCCATGATCTCATTCGTAAGTTTAAAATCTTGTTCATTTATTCTGATGCTTTTGTGGATCTTACATCTTTCATCATTTAAAAATATGTTAGGTACAATGGGATTAATCAATCAGAATTTCCAGTTCCATTGAAGGTGGCATCGTAAACCGTATGACAGTGATTAGTTTATTTTTAGCTATGTGACATCAATATGATGAACTTTCAAAGTTTCCTACATGCAGTTAAGAACTAGATTTTTGATTGTAAACCTTTTGGCTTTTCACTGATTTTTTTTTTCTTCAATACTTAATTTTAGCATTTTGATAAATTGGCTGGAAATATTTTGCATTTTGGTTCGGGTTCCTTGAATTTGTTTAAGAAACTTTGTTTTACTAAAGTTCAAAAGACACAGTTGAACTACTATAGTTGGTTGTTAAAATTCTGATGAAATGGGTTGGGTTCTAAGTTGCCTTAAAACATTTCTTCAAGTTTAATGCTCTTGTAGTATTTTCTTTAAAAGTGTCATCTTGATTCATCACTAAAATCCTTATTCTTAACACACAGATGCTTGTTAAAGGCAAATGATACTTGGGTACAGGTTTCCCTGGTTTTTCTGCATGCTTTACTATTGATAATCATGCTACACTTGAATCCACTGAGTAAAGAACAGATTTATGCAATCAAAAAAGGACTGTTGTAATGTCTAAATTATCTTTTCTTAGGTTCCACTTTGAAGGTGAACCCAGAGGAGAGGTTGTCAATCACTGAACTGGTGAATCAGCTGCAGGAGATTGCGGCTGCCAGGAACGTGAATCCTAAATCTCCTATCACAGAGGTACGGGAGTGCTACAAAGAGTATAATCCTTCTTTTCCCCAAGTTCAATCAATAAGAACTTTGAAACAGCCGTCAAAATGGTTGCAGTGAGATTTTCAAATGAGTTTAAGGGATTTAGGTGTGTAATTTCAATAGAAATTCAGTGGGTGCATAACTCACTTACAATGGCTTGAAAATCCCAGCCTCAAAGCTCTTTCTCATCTGAGTATGTTAAAAGGAAACCAATGATGGTTCTTCCTGTTTATTGTCAGACTCTTGGAAGCATCTTCATCTCAACAGCATTCCTTCTGGAGGTAGATCTTCAGTGTCACATGTCAGATGTGATTGAAATTGACCTGAGAAGTGGTGGTTGTGAGGGTGTGCGCGTAGGGGGAGGAGTTTAATATGTGACAATGAATTTAGGCCTACACAAATTCACAACAGCTTAATTAAACTGGTACAGTTAATGCAAATGCCTGTGTGGACTTTTACTTTGGTTTAAGGATTGCTTATTTCAGTTTCTTAAACCTGTTCCTAGTTGACTTGAGAGTCCTTTTGCACAGATTTAAGTAAATAGATTAAGTAAATCTTACCTTCAATTGAACTGGTGCAACTCTGCAAGCAGACTAGCCTTTCGAACTGTTGTGATTTTTGCTGCTGTCTGTAAAAGAAACAAAACCTTAAACTTTGCAGAACTGAAGTAAGAGTCCACACAGACAGTTGCATTAGTTTTACTGCACTGGTTTAACCAAGGGCAGGTCGACACTAGAAGTGCTACATTGGTACAGCTGCAGTGCATGTGGTGAAGATGCTCTGTGCCAATGGGTGAGCTCTCCTGTTAGCGTAAATTACTCCACCTCTGCAAGAGATGGAAGCTATGTTGGTGGGAGAGCGTCTCCTGCTGACATAGCACCAGTGTGGACAGTGCTTAGTTTCGCTGTAACTTGCATTGCTCAGGGGGGTGTCTTTTTCACATCCCTGTGCGACATAAGTTGGATCGACTTAAGCAGTAGTGTAGACCTGCCGCTGTTCGTTCTGTGTGTATGGGATTCTGCAGTAGAGGCTGCTGTTGGTCCTTAACTCTTGGTTGGCAAGTCCTCTTCTGTCTCCCAAGCTTCGGGATTAGCTTTCCCAAGAAAAATCTTTTTACCAGCTACAGTTACATTCCTGTTTGCAAGTTATGGGTTGGGTCCAAAATAATGTAGCAGCTGCATATGGGTTCAGATTTCTGGCCTTGGTAACAGTGTTTTTTTTGCTTCCCCCTTCCTGCCAAGGAGACTGTGTGCAACCCAGTCTACCTGTTTGTGCTTCCTCTGGTGATTCCCTTCCTTCTTTGGGAAATGCTTGTTGTTTTCAATGTTAAGTTTTTTTTTCCATCTTCAGTTTTTAAGCAGTCTCCCTTGGTGTCTTTGGCCATATTTGCATTCATGTGGTCCCCCTCTATTTCTGCCTAAGTGAATGGCTCAGCCAAGCATAATCTGGACATTAGGCATGTGTCCCCAAACATTGCAATCTAAGTGCCCTATTTCCTGGAGTTCAAATTATCCTTCATGCCAACTCTGAAACTCACTAGTATAGTGGCTGTCTAGGGTACACTTCTGTCCGTGTGCCTCCTTGAGGTGCAGCGACCTAAATGAAACATGTGATGTGGGCTACAGAAGCTTGTCTTGCTAGATAAAGCTTGCTGCTTTTTTGTCTCCTACTTGGTGGTCACACTTTTTTCATGAGGAGTGTTTCCCGCTTTAGGGGAAGCGGGAGAGAAGGAAGTGCTGGAAGTTTCTGCACACTTGTAAAGACTTCTCTAGAAGTGGGAGTAGGATTCTGCTCAAGTGATCCAATTCATGGCTGTCCCATGCGTTGTCTGTTCTATGTTATTAACCAATTGCAGAATACTTGGTCAGTTATTTTGCGGTGAGATGTATATAAAAATAGTAAATGAAACAATGAATTCACACTGCTGTGGCTCTTCTGGGGAATGTTGATCGTAATTTGGCTCCTGAACCACTGAGGTCTGAGTATCACTGCTCTGGAGTAAAGGTGCCATATCACTCTTCTAAAGCTGGGCCGCCTTTCCTTTTTCATGTGTGATGTAGAAGAAAGTTGAGTCCTGGTGGGTAAGTTTAGCTCTGATTTAGAAAATTTAGGGTTAGGTTTGCAAGGCAGCCACCTTATTGCTAACATGTTGAGTTCATGGTATCCGTATTTCAGCAGTTGAGTTGGGAGATTTTCCTGCCAAGATCCTGATACTCCTTCCATTCAACCTCGAGTTTTACTGCTGACTTTGAGCAGTAACAATGTACAGGGCTGCCAGAAAAACCTGGGCTGAGAGCCGAACCAAAGAATTTTGGCCCTGTTTGTCATGGTGCCTAATGCACTGAAACAAAACTAGTGACACTTTTTTTTGTCTTTCAGTAGTTTAAACAGCCATTCAGGGCTAAACAGTGAGGACCCAGCAACTTAAGTTTTGTAACTGTCCTTTGCCAATGCGGTGTTTGTATATAAACTTAAACAAAATTTCTCCTGATGGATATGACTCTTTGCAGCTCCTGGAACAAAATGGAGGCTATGGAAACAATGCTGTGCCTAGAATGTCTACAAGTTTGCTGCCACAGGGCTCCAAGCCTGCAGGACAGCTCAACAATATGTACAATGCAGGTATGTACTGTGATAGGCATCTCTGCACGCACCATCTGAATACAAACTAGTTATGTTTATGGTATGTGAGAACTTCTGGGTGGGCTTGAAATTTTAAATGAACTTATTTAGCAAAAACATTCATTTCTCCTGAGTGATACTGCTATTAAGTATCTTGTTTCATGAAAACCACTTAGGTTAAGTAAATGATTATTGTTAAACAAGCTGATATAGTTCTTGTGAAGGACTTCACATTTGTAGATTGATTCCACCTTCTTCAGAATAGACTTTGTTTATACATGCAAATGTAAACATTTACTCCGTACGTTCTTCTCACAAGAAGAGAGAGAAGACTCAGTTTGCTAAAGTGCAACAGCTGATGCCAAATGGCATTGTTAACCTCTGGAATAAAACAATTAGATGAAACACCTAGATGAAAATGACTTATCTGTACAATGAAACAATCAGTTTATAAAAATAATAGCAGCCAAGGAAAAGGCAGCACTTAGAAGATTCATATAAAATTTGGAACATGCTATAAGAAAATAAAAATAGATTGGTTAAGGATCAGAAACGTCATTTTTTCCAAAAAACAAACTCTCATAGAAACCTCCACTTTAGAAATATATTATGCTAAAAACAGATGATAGCCTACTTTGGTTGAACTTCAGTTCTTCAAAGTAATCTGTTAATTGGTCTTCGTCAAAACATCCTTTTTTGTGTCCAATATGTATAATCTTGCTAACTGAAATAACAGTTTCTGCCCTGTGTGATTTCACGGCTAAATATTAAACTGTTAACTTCATGCGCATAAATGCTTCGAGGAACTGGATATATTTCACCTAAAATGAAAGACTGGAAATGTTAATAATTTTACTGTATGCAACTTTTTTCTCCTCCTTGATTTAAGTTATTTTATTCATGACTTCTGTGCAGCTCTTGAGAGAAAAGTATATATTCAAATATTAATTTACCTGAAGGGGGAACTTTAAAATGAGGTAAATGTATACTACCAATAAAATACTTTAGTAGTACTATCCCCACTTTATTCTCTGTGGGATGAATCTTCCTTCATAACAGGATTATGTTTTCAAATGCTTGTCTGGCCATCTGGTTCACGCAGGGTCAAAGAGGACTCTTTTTTATGTATTACACAATAATATTAACAGGATGTAGTATGGCAGATGATGATAAAAGGAAATGCTAGTGTTCCCGGTAACAAATGTAACTTTCCGAGATAAAACCAGAAATGGCTGTAAAATGTACTACAGACAGTCAAGTAAGCTTTCAGTGGCATACTGCATATCAGGATGATGGCACTAAATAGGAAGGCAGCAAGCCACAATTTAAACCAGGGATCTCAAACTCAATTTACCTTAGGGCCAGTGCCAGTCTTCAAGTCCTCCCAGCAGGCCAATAATGTCACTGAAGATGGTGGTCAGAAAAGAAAACATTTATATTGTATTTTTTATTTCGAATTTCTAAGAAATAATAAAACTGTCATGCAACGCAATACAGTTCTTCGCCTGCCAGTGAGTTTTTAGTGTTTGCCTGGCAGTGCTTCAGTTCTGTCAGTTTGTTGATGTTTGGCCTCAGTGACTGAGCAGTTGAAACCTACAGAATGCAGCAAGGTGTGTGTCAGATAGCTGTGGTCAGTGTTTTGACTTGTTTATATTAATTGTGGAAAAAAGGGACACTGCCTACATGGCTGACTCTGCCCGGCAACTAGTGATGCTGCCTCCATGGCTAACTCTGCCTGGCAACTAGTGATGGTATATCTATCCCTCTAATGGGAGCTGCGAGGGGCAGCACCTGCAGCAGATATTGCCGGCAGCGTGGCTGCATATGTCTCCGTGCGCCGCAGTGGGGAGGTTCTCGGGCCACAGATGGCCCACGGGCCAGGACTTTGAGACCCCTGATTTAAACAGTGATATGACAGAAATGCAAACAGCCAGACACTTGGTGGTCTGTCTTTCCTTCGTAAAGAGATGTAAAATGGTTTGTTACGTGTTTTATAAATGTAATACCTGTAGATTGTTCTAGTTTACAACCATAGTTCGGAACATAGAAAAATATTGTTGTGTAGTTTGTTCTTCAGAAGTTGAAAGCTTCGTTCTGGGATTGAGCATGACAGGAAGGCTGATCCTGTTTGTACATCTTAAGTTGCTGGCAGTTCAGTTTGATTTTGCTACGTGAAGGGAAATTTGAGCACAGTTCCATTACAGTCTTTGTTCTATTTTAAATTGTAACTTTAGATTTGTTTTGTAATTCTAGGCCTGACAGTTGCAGAACTTGACCAGTCTTACGGAGGGTTCTTTGATATTCTCAAAGGTGGAACAGAACGATTTTTCACAAACATCAAGGATACTTCTTCTAAAGTTATCCAGTCTGTGGCCAAGTAAGTAGGAAGAACATCAGTTTTGATGATTTCTAAAAGGGAAGGTCAGAAGTGTCCCATTGAAACTACAAAACGCATCCTGCTGGTGCTGATTTGAGACCAACTATGCCAGTATGTAGTGTTCCATTTAAAATGTCATCATCACTATGAACTAATGTAAAAATCACTATGGTGACTGTGTAGTAGGAGGTAGATTGGAAAAGAGCATTTTAAATTAAATGAATCTTTGTTACTGTAGAATGGTTTCCTGCAATGTATAGCAGAATTCCCCCAAGTAGGGCACCTGGACAGACAGCCTCCTGCTTTGCCCATTACTAATAATCAGAGCTCGGAACTTGACTCCGTGTACACAAATTTGCAGAGGGACAATAAGGTTGAGGTCTGTTATTTCTCACCTTTTTATTATTTATTTAAAAACATTGTTGCTGTTAACAAGCATGTTATCTCTGGAGAGACAAATCCACAGTTTGAGAACTGCAAAACCTAAGCATCTCTGATGGTATCTTCTAGACCAGGGGTCGGCAACCTTTCAGAAGTGGTGTGCCGAGTCTTCACTTATTCACCCTGATTTAAGGTTTCGCGTGACGGTAATACATTTTAACCTTTTTAGAAGGTCTCTTTCTATAAGTCTATAATATATCACTAAATTATTGTTGTATGTAAAGTAAATAAGGTTTTTAAAATGTTTAAGAAGCTTCATTTAAAATTACATTAAAACGCAGAGCCTCCCAGACCGGTGGCCAGGACCCGGCAGTGTGAGTGCCACTGAAAATCAGGCGGCACGCGTGCCATAGGTTGCCTGCCCCTTTTCTAGACAGAGCACTGAGCCCTATTGGGTAGATAGAAAGAGTAACTAAATAATCTATATAGAAGACCCTGGAACCCCATAAGATTGGGTCTCTAATCCATGAACTACTGGAATTCATTTACAAAACTTTTCGTAAACATGACATAAATATATTGTCTCATACTATAGAATTAGAATTTATAATCCTTATTCCATGATGAGATATCTTTGAGCTATAATGTATCTTAATTAAAACTATCTTTAGATAGGTTTTTTCCTCAAAAAGCATTTTATCAAAAAAATTCAATTTAAATTTAAAAAAATCTGATTTTTATTTTTATTTTTTTTTACAATCATTGATTTTTATCCACCCTGTTCATTTCGTGTTCGGTTTCCCACTATGCATGAGGTCTGACAAGTGGGCTACTTCCACCAGAAAAAGGCATAAATATTGCTATGGCTAGAACACTTCCCCTTTCAGCACATGGGTGAATTGATCCATGTTAAAGGTCAAGTGAACACTGCTGGATCATCTAGAGCAGACAGTCAGTAAATCAAGTGTTGTCTAGAGGAGTCTGTCTTAACTGGCCTGTACCATGCCCTTAGAAATGTGCCTTCATTACCTTATTTACGTATAGAAAATTAGATTTCCATTTTTCTCTGTCTGTGCGCCTCGTCCAGACAAGCTATTTTGAGAGGAAGGGTGTTCTTGTGGGCGAAACACCAGCATGGAAGTCAGGGGATCAGGTTTCTATTCCTGGCTGGGTCAGACCTCTACCTGGAGTGAGTCATCTCTGCTTCATCTTTTTGTTCCTCAATCTGTACAATAGGGGTAATAGGAATTTACCTCAGAAGGGAGCTGTCAAGTGTCATAAAACAGTTTGAGCTCTTGGGTTGGGAAGTGCTACAAAAATGCAAAGTGGTGTTTTTGTTTTTTTTTAAACTGCCCCCTAGTTTCAAAGTCCCCAGGAGCTCAGCGGTGGATCAGACAGAATCTCTGAAGATTAGTGCTAGCATTTATTCTATTCTCTGTTCTGCAGGAAGGCTTCACTATGGTGATGTCTCCTTTTTTTCCTCTTAGAGTGACTTGTAACAGTAGTAATTTATCTTCCATGTTGTAGACAGATTTAAACCCCCTTGTAACAAATTGTCTAAATACTAACAACTAGTTGATCTAGTTTTCTGTACCTCGTAAGTGTTTTCTTGGCTGCTTAATTATTATCACTGAACAGCTTACTACATATGTGGCCCACCCATGTGCAATACAATACGGTACCTTATCTGCTTGCGTCTTGAAGCTCTCTTTCATAAGCTAGTTTCCAATTCAAATGCTGTATATACATAACTTCTTCCTTTTGTTTTTAGCAATGATCTATCTTCTGTAAATTCATACTCGCTACTTTTCATGGAACGAAAGTGCATCTTAAATATTCAATTTACCTACTAGATAGTCTCCAAAATAGAATTCAAATATAAATCATAAAATGGGAAACATTTAATTACTGCTTAGGAAATAAGAGCCTGTGTAGGAAGGATGGGTGCTAGTCAGAGACTTGGGAGACCTAGGTATAATTCTCTCCTCTGCCCCATACTTCCTGTGTGCCATTACATAAATCGCTTAATCTCTGTGCTCTAGTTCCTTATCTGTAAAATGGGGAGGATAGCACTTCCTTACCTCACAGGGTGTTGAGGATAAATTCATTAAAGATTGAGATGCTGTGATACTGTAGTAATGAGGTCCATAGAAGTACCTAATGTAGGAAGATACTGATAAAAAGGTTTGAATAGCTGGAAGTTGATAGGCTGGTGAGTTGCTTCAGTCATGCTACCATATGTCATAACTGCACTGGTTAAGATTCGTTAGCCTCCTCGTGTGTAAGTGCAAGAACTGTCTCTGTTTTTTTTATTTTTATTTTAAAGTCTCCATTTGAAAATCTAATCGATTTCCACAACAACTACCTTTCTTAGTTAAATGTATTTGGTCTTGCAGTATGTGCCTTACCCTGCAGTGCACAGCCATCCTGCTTTTAGCAGAGCTTTTACTGAAGATATTCCCAAATGGAAAAATGATCTCCATACTAGCTCATTAATAGAATAAACTACTGCTTCAGACATTTCTATTTGCGTTTGAATAAATTCATTTTTTAAATATATTAACGTAGACGTGTTTTTTTTTTGTTTTTTTTTGCAGTTATGCAAAGGGAGATTTGGATATATCGTATATCACTTCCAGAATTGCTGGTATGATAGCTTCATCTTTCTTAATGATTTTTTTAACTGTGGTTTTGTAAAAGTTGATACCTCAAACATTGGTGGTGTTCTGTTTTCAGTGATGTCCTTTCCAGCAGAAGGTGTAGAATCTGCCATCAAAAATAACATAGAAGATGTGCGGCTATTTTTAGACTCTAAACACCCTGGAGACTATGCTGTTTACAATCTATCTCCAAGAACATACAGGTCTTCAAGATTTCATAATAGGGTGTGTATGTGTTTTTCTTGCATATTGATTTTTTCCTTTAGTAGGTCTTTCAACACAATAAATTGAGTAGACCTACCACTTCTTGTTGTATTACATGCTAAAATCTTCTGCAATCCAATGTTTAGGCTGCATAGTTAAAATCACAAATGAGCAATTACAAAAGTTAAAGGTCTCATAGCAACATTCCCTCTGCCATGCTTTTACTACCAGTTCAGACTTGCTAATAGGAAGGATTTGTCCACTTACTGGAATGGTGTAGCTTTGCTGAAGAAACACCTAGGCACCCAGAACCTCCCTCTAGGTATAGTAAATGAGGTTCCGGAACAAATCTATGTTCCACCTGTTCGCAGAGGCTTCCCTCCCTGCCGTGGGGACTACTTATGATGGCTTCACTACTGGGATTTCTCCTTTTTTCATCTTTCTCTTCCTTATTCTTGACTTCCATCTGGGCCCGGGCCACGAATGATGCCCTTGCTCAAGGGAGCGATTTAGCAGGCCTGCTCCTTGCTGCTTCCTGAAATGGTGGGTGCAGCATAGCCCAGCCTGCCCTTCTCTGTGAAACCGTCCTGTCCAGTTCTGCAGAACCTAGAAAGGGGGTGGGCTGAGGACATGACTGACTCCATAACCGGATAGAAGATACTTTACGGCCTACTGAGCTGGTATCAGTGAACACTTCTTTGCTCCTCTTTTGACACCTGTCTCTCAACCAGTCTATGACTGACTCAACAGCAAAGTCTCAGGTTGAAATGCCTCTAGCAGAACCATGCCCCAGTGCTGTCCCCAGATCTTCTTGTACTATACATTTCAGGCTTGGTTTGACCTTTATACAGCTAGGAGTCCATGCACCTCAAGGAGATCTCTCACCCCAGAGAGGTGTTAGTATTGGATAGTCTGGAAGTCTCATCTATTCCAGGTCCCTTCTTGGACCTTAACCTGTAAGGTGGGATCTCTCCATTAACATCCATGTAACTGCCCCCTTCTCGCACCAGATCATCTGTCTGCCCAGCACTGTGCATGTCATTGGCCTGCTTTCCTTTGGCATTTACCCCTTCCTCCAACAAGTCCCCTCCTCTCCATAGAAGGACACCAGGTAGCACCTTAGACCTAAAAGAGAATTCCCTGTCTCCAAATGGGAGCCTGAGGGTTGGAATTCAGATGGGGAGGATGAGCTGTTTGCCTAAAGCTGCCTGGAGAGTGACTAAGCCTGAAAGATTGAGGGATCCTTAGGGTCTTACCTGATTGTTTCTTGGTGCACACGGTAAATGCCAAGGTTACTGTGACCCACAATGCGTTTGGAACAGAAAAATCCTGAAAGTAAGAGCTTAATCAGCGACATGCCTCCAACACTTTCAACATTTGTAAGGTCCTCCAAATGTACCACTTCTACAAATTTTGACTTTATCCAGAGTTTCCAGTTCAAATCACATTTGCAGTTTACGGAAATCTCATTCCCTAGACAGAAAACGCAAGTCTACCCATAAGCTATACAGTTCCTTAGCAGGCATATTTAGTGTCTGTTGCCCATGCAGTAACAGCCCGAGCCTCCTTGGCATGGGTGAAGGCATTGTTGAAATTGACAAATCCAAAGCCTTCAGTAACCTCCTGAGTCAGGCCTTTCTGTTCACTTAGCCAGTCAGTGACACGGTCCTTACTTTTTCCATTGTAGTCAGTCATAACTGTGGATCTGCACTTGTCAAATGCTTTTGCTCAAACTGATCTTGATAAGGCTCCCATCAATGGCCAGAGGTATTTGAGGACCTGCAAAAACAAGGTTTCCTTCACACACCAGAAATTTTTCCTGGAAAATAAGCTCTTTGTTTCACTTGAATCAGGAAGCTTTTCCTTTTCATCTTTGTTTGAACCTCATACACCTGAAGGACATGCTACTTAATTCTCTGGACATTAGC
Source organism: Mauremys mutica (assembly GCF_020497125.1). Taxonomy (NCBI): domain Eukaryota; kingdom Metazoa; phylum Chordata; order Testudines; family Geoemydidae; genus Mauremys; species Mauremys mutica. The sequence continues at coordinate 122,923,330 of NC_059077.1, forward strand.
AGGGCAAAAAATTTGTCCCCACAATATAATCATGCTACAAGTTGGACTCATTAATTCATTGTTGTGGACACAAAAAGAAGAGTTTCTAAATTTAGAGTATCATGCTGAGTGAAAGCAGCCATGTCAGAAGCTAACAGCATTCAAGACTCCTTCAGTGTCCATAAAGGCTCACCTTTGGGACTCATTGTGATGTTATGATCACAGAGGAACACAATATGCTTATAACTTCAATTCTCTGCTTACTAGCCATTGCAAAATGGATGTTTCCTCATCTGTGGATACTTTAGGCCTGGCAGGCAGCTATTTCTCTAACTCATGCTTAAATTCTCCCTCCTATGCTCATCCGCCAATACAAAACTTTCTCAGAACTTTCTTGTCTCTTGCATTAGTTACAGTTGAAGTTAATGCTAGTTTTGAATCCTCTCCTGCCTTATTTTGACTCCCATTCTAATATAATAGTTTCTGGGTGCCCAGAACCTGCCTAAGTTCTGACCCTGACATTAAGACCGTCTCTTTTGGAGGATTACGTAGTGTGTTTGGGGGTCTTCAATAAAAGACCCACAGTGCAGCTGGGCTGGGTCAGCTGACTCAGGTTTGCGGGGCTCAGGCTGCAGTGTAGATGTTCGGGCCCGAGCTCAAACGTGTACACTCCAGTTTTACAATCTCCACCCCCCACCTGAGCCAGCTGACCCAGCCTCAGAGACTCGGTGCAGTGGGGTTTTTTATTGTAACACAGACTTACCCCTGATACTTAAACAACCTTGTGCAGCTTGTCCCACCAGCAGCCTTTGCACCTGCCAGTCTGGCAAGAAAATGTGCTGTGATGAAGCAAAGTTGAATCCATTTTGTGAAAGCCACCTCAATCTATCCCTGAGCACGCTCAGTGGTTGAAAATAAAACTGCCTTTGTTGGGTTCAGAGGAACAATTTAAAGCATCTGTTTGCATCTACTTGTTATCACAAAGCATCGTTTCATATTTTGCCCCATTTTATAATCCTGTTTTAAAATGTAGACTTTTTTTTTTACCAGTGGCAGGTTGTTTATAATCTGTTGTAACTCAGAACTTACTGAAAGGACTTTTCTCCATTAAAATTTTTGTTATTGAGCAGAGACCAAGCATGAGAAAATTCAGCCCAAAAGGTGAATGTTTAAGAAAGTTGTGAGCTTATGAATATGAGCTAGAATGGAGCTGTTTTGCATCATTATCTAATAGTGACTGTTTGTTCTTCACATTGTAGCTATTTATTTGTATTTCTGTAGCACCCAGAGGCAACACTCAAGATTAAGGACCTTTTGGGCTCAATATTGAGAGGAGCTTATCCAAATTGAGATCTTATTTGAGACTGCTCCTGTTGAATTTTTTTTTATTTAATATTTACATACAGAACTGCCAATTTGTTGTTGTTACAGCTTATATAAGTGTTGTTGTAGTCACTTTTATTTTCTTACCTCTTACCCCAGGTTTCTGAATGTGGTTGGCCAGCAAGACGTGCACCAAATCTTCAAAACCTTTACAGCATTTGCAAGAACATGCATTTATGGCTAAAGCAAGATCACAAAAAAGTTTGCATTGTACACTGCCTTGTAAGTAGTAGGTACATCAGAAATTTTTCATCTAGTCTAGCTTTAGGTGATAGCGAGGATTGCAGTATCAATCAATTCTTGTGTATGAGTAACATTGATTTTTACCATCTTAAGCCAATTCTGTATCGGTTTACCTTTTTTATTATTATTTTATTTATTAAAGAAAAGGAGCCTATGTGGTAAAATAGTGTAACTTGCTCCAATTTGGTGGTCAGTAGGTCAAGAAGAAGGAAAGTTAAATACATTCCCTTTTTACTTCCCAGTACAACTTTAGTTAATGCACAGCTCTCACAAGAAAAGCTGTGATCATTAAAAATTTCATGTGTTTAGGAATCCAGTTGATATCTAAGATGCTACCTCCATCAGTGTAGTGTCTCTAAATACCATGCTAGAGGCACTGTTTCAGTACAGACTCGGGAGCGATATCTCATGAGTTAACTCCATTTCTTGCAATAGTCTGTGGAGATCTCTCTAATGCATGTACATAGTTCAGCCCTGTTTGAGATGTGACGTGATGGAAAGCTTGAGTGAGAGATGTCTTCAGGCCAGACACTCCACATAGTACTGGCATAAATTCTTCTTTAATAGGAATGAGCAATACTGGCAATATGCAGATCTCAGATTCTTCTTACTAGAAGTTCCTCTGTTTAGAAACCAGAAGAAAAAAAAAAAGTCTCTGACTTGGTGGTTTTAATTAGAAGATGCAGTAAATTTTTTCAGTAACTACATAAGCCTAAAGCATCTTTCATTCTGAAGATATGATCCGGGAACTAAACAAACTCCAGAGAACTCGATTGTGTCTAAATGATAGTCATGAGGTTTTTACCTTGACCTTGGTCTGGCAGGGATGATTTAGTTGGGGATTTGTCCTGCTTTGAGCAGGGGGTTGGACTAGATGACCACCTGAGGTCCCTTCCAACCCTGAGATTCTATGATTCTATAGTTCTCTTGATATTTCCCCATAGAGGTGAAACAGCATGCAAGGAGCTGGAAAAACAAAATTAAGGATTAATGTAAAGGATTTATAATTTTTCTCTACCCATGTATTTGTGTGAGGCCTCCCCTGAATGAACCAGTAACACTGTATTTCATAATATAAGCCCTGCTGCTTTAGAGGGGCTGTGGGATCTCTGATAACACATCCAGTGGCCCTACCATTCCTTCACAATTGGTACAGAAGCTGCCATTCTAGCCCATAGGATGAAGTAGCTGCCAGGAGGCTGCACTGCACCATTATACCCTCTCCCTTACCTGTTTCACCTGCAGAAAAGCCTAATAACTTGGGATTTATGCAGACAAAATGATGGTCATCGTTAATGAATAGTTATGTGTAGAACTCGAAGATAAAACTACAGTGATTTCATTTAAATAAGCCTTCCAGTTTAAATAAGTCACCAAATGGCTATATTTGACCTGCACTGCTGAAATTCATATTTTGGTGGTGTACATAGTATTTAAGAAGGTTGTACTCCTACTGTGAAATGATGTAGCCATAATCTGTTAACTTGCTTTGAGGCTGTTGCGGGGGTGGGGTGGGGAAGGGGAGGAATCTTCAGAGTTCAGCAGTCCCAGAATGTTTTTGCATTGGATTACTCTCTTAATGACTGTTCTGATCCAAGCACTAGCTTTGTTACTATATCCAGTCACCACCCTCCCATCAAAATGTGGTGGGAGAAATTAACTGAAGTCCATGCTTTTCTTTTCCACATCCCCCTTATATTGACATTTCTCCGTTTCCATTCTGTAAATTATCAGGCCTCTGTATGAAGTGCAGAGCTCTGTCGTCAGAGACTTGTTTACCAATTAACTATTTCTTTCTCTTATGTGGTCTTAATCGTGTTGCATTTCCTGAATGTTCTGCCCTGTCAAAATGACATTTTTGCTCAAAAATTTTTCTTTGTGTTCCTCTAAATACATGAGTAATTACCAAAGATGTATTGCCAGGCAGGAATTGGAGCCAATGTTGGCTGCATGGCTTTGTCGGTTATTCCTGTGCACCTCAAGACTTGCGGGCGCTGTAACAGAAGCCCCTTAGCTTGTCAGCAGAAGTGCCTAAAATGGATCTCCCACTCAGCAGCCAGACTATGTGGTTAAAGCTTAAGGGTACTGATGCTAAGAAAATGAACACTCAAAACTCTGAGATAATATAAAGCTAAAGTTAGTAACTACTCAGTAATAGCATTCAAATGAGCACTTAATTCAGCTTATTTCCTGCTTAGCTTTTGTGTTTCATCTTTAAAAACATTTAATTTTAATTATTAAAGAAATTTACTACTGATCCCACAACATTAAGGCGTTATTACTTAAACTGTGGTTCAAAAACTAGCCATTATCAACTTAAATTATACCTAATTCATAACTTGAAATAAAGGATATGAACTTGGCTTCTTATGTAGACAGGCATGTTCTTCAGTAATTTTCTTAACATTTTTAACTAGGTTTAATAACTTTAGGTCACAATTTTTTGTAGGATGGAAGAGCAGCATCTGCTGTTGTAGTTTGCTCTTTTTTATGTTTTTGCCGTCTCTTCACTACTGCGGAGGCTGCGGTTTATATGTTCAGTATGAAACGCTGTCCGCCTGGCATTTGGCCTTCTCATAAAAGGTACAGTATCAGTCTCTTTTTCAAAGCATTGTTGAAGCAAATCTACATATGAGCATGTATTGTTTTTAAAAATAAATAAATAAATAAATTCACACACTGATTTGTAGGATGAGGTAGTTGATTTAGGAATTAGCCTGGTAGGGTAATAGAACATTTGCAAAACCAAATGAGTCATCTGTAGCGCTGGGTAAACTTTGAATTCTGCAAGATTTTTGCATCTGTTATTCATGTGACCCTAGTTACTGAACAAATCGGCATGATGTGTGTTGGAACTACATTAAGAATGAAAGCTGAGGTGGTAAAATGCTTGAAGTGAAAACTGTCCTACATGCTTATCTGCAAAGCAAAGTCTAATCTATATCCTCAAATGTGGAAGAGACAAAAAGTATAGCTTTATTCAGTGTGGATGTAAAGTCCAGCTGTCTGAACACTCTTCAGACTTACAGAATCCAAAAGTATAACAAATACTTACTTGAAGTCAGTTCATTGCATATTTAGTGACTAAGAGGATATATACTACTTTAAAAGGAGTAAATGCATATCTTTTTGATGCACTATATCATCTATTTTGGCAACTGTAGTATAACTTGAGTTTTTCAGGTGGACTATATTTAGATTCTGTAAAAATACTGAAATCTAAGTAACTTCACTAGAGCATCTGTCAATAAATCTTTTCCTTTCAGGATAAAGATGTCTGAAAATGAGGTGTGTGGATTAGCAAACTGCAGAGGAGCAAAATTGTATACTACAGTTTAGAAGTATTTTAATTAGATACGGCTTGGTTAAAACTGGCTAATTTTTTAAAAGCCCCACTACTGAAATAGTCAGTGCATTCGGACAAGGATGAATCCAAGCATGGTCTGGAGGCTAGAATGCTTGTCTGGGATTTGACAGCTGGATGAAATTCTTTGCTCCACCATAGACTTCCTGTGTGACCATCAGCCGCTCATTGGTCCCTCTGTGTTTCAGTTCCCCATCTGTACAAAGGGTATATTTGCACTTCCCCACCTCGCAGGGATGTCGGGAGGAGAAATGCTTTAAAGATTGAGGCACTCACTACTGTGGTGATGGGGGGCCATGTAGGTGCCTATGGGAATTTGTGCATGGATACCACTGTAGTAACTCTCCTTTGGCCATGGGTGAAATGTGTTAGATATACGCATCTAGATTGTTTTCCCCTTTTCCTCTGTTTAATTCTTTCCATGCAAGGTTTACTTTGAAATAGATAAAATCAGACTTAAGTTTCCTAATAGGCTGTTAAATGTACTCCCTTGTGCTTATGAGTAATGGTGTCATGGAATGTTGTTGAATTGAATATTTACAACAACAAGGTAAGTTTCGAATCATGCATTTCCAGGCTGTATTGTTTTTTTGAATGAATACCTCCTTGTTTTGACAGGTATATAGAGTACATGTGTGACATGATGGCAGAAGAACCCATTATTCCTCACAGCAAGCCAATCCTTATCAAATCAATTATCATGACACCAGTTCCTCTGTTCAGCAAGCTGCGAAATGGCTGTAGGCCTTTTTGTGAAGTTTATGTTGGGGATGAAAGAGTGACCACTACCTCACAGGAATATGACAAAATGAAGTAAGTGCAGGTTCCTGAATGTAAATTTGAACTCTTTCTGAAGCTGTTTTAATACTGAAACATTGCTCCCCAGAGGGACTGTCCCAGTGCAGTGAATACACCTCTCATACAAACTCTGCACTGATAGGACAGGTCTGTCCTGCCTTTGCTCGGGGGTCATTGAGGGCAGACCTGGTGATACTCTACCCACGTTCTGTCTGGAAGGCCTAACTCCATCCACAGTCTTAGAGCAGCGGACAGTTAGTATTCAGACGCGCATTTAAACCTGTGGTATTGTGCAGGGGATCAGATATAACCAGTGTTAAGGTGGTGCCTAGTGGTTATGCTTCTGGGAGAGTCTGGAACCTAGGCAGGAAGAGAATTGGTACCAGCAGCATATTATTATTATCGTCTATTTCAAATCCCAAGCTCTGGTGGTAAGGAGGAATGGAGAAAGATTTCACTGACATTTGAAGGTCAGGCCTGCTTCCAGGGGTTAAAAATGGGGGATAAAAATAGGGTTGCACCTTCTAAATGCACTGGATTAGAAGAGCTTCCCAGAGAAATGAAATGGAAAAGTGGTAGAAGACTACAGCTCAGCGATGGTCTTTCAGGAACCCAGCGTGTGCACATGCATCTGTGCTACTAGCGTGATGGTCTGTCATTGTGCCCCTGACAACTTTCACATGCCTGCTCATACCTCACCCACAGCTCTCTGCAACTGTGAAATTGATCCTTTCAAGGGGCAGAGCTACATACTGTTACAGAAGCTGGGAAAGGTGGTTGCTCCTCCTTGAGAGGAGGGCATTGAGTGTGAAGCAAATTCGGGGGATAATCCTATCTATTCGGGGGATAATCCTGAGCAATAAGCTAAGGAGAGCAGCAGGAATGGGCATTAGGAAAACCGTGTGTCTCCCTGCTGTGATGCATGCAGTAGTTGGTAACTAGTTTTATGGTCAGCTCAATAGTGTGGTAACAGCAATCTGATGCTTTGCCACTGTGCAAGATAGGAGGCTGGTCTAGATGGACCTCAGTCTCCTGTGGGGAGAGGGCCAATTCCTAAAAAAATGTTACTTCCTGAAATATCTAAGCCCTAGTTCCATTGTGTGTGTGGGGGGGGGGGGGGGGCGGGGAAGTTGTGGAATTTCTAAGTTGCTTGGAGTAATCAGACAGAACAGGTAAAACCACATCAATTTCAAAAGGAACAGGAGGACTTGTGGTACCTTAGAGACTAACATTTGTTTGAGCATAAGCTTTCATGGGCTACAGCCCACTTCATTGGATGCATGCAGTGGAAAACACAGTAGGAAGATACACAGAGAACATGAAACAATGGGTGTTACCATACACACTGTAATGAGAGTGATCAGTTGAGGTGAACTATGACCAGCAGGAGAGAGAGAAACTTTTTGTAGTGGTAATCAAAATGGTCCATTTGCAGCAGTTGACAAGAAGGTGTGAGGTGGGGGAGGGGAAATAAACATGGGGAAATATTTTTACTTTGTGTAATGTTACCCATCCGCTCCCAGTCTTTATTCAAGCCTAATTTAATGGTGTCCATTTTGCAAATTAATTCCAACTCAGCAGTCTCTTGTTGGAGTCTGTTTTTGAAGTTTTTTTGTTGTAATATTGCGACTTTTAGGTCTGTAATCGAGTGACCAGGGAGATTAAACTTTCCTGCTGGTAATAGCTCACCTTAACTGATCACTCTCGTTAGTGTGTGCATGGTAACACCCATTGTTTCATGTTGTGTGTGTCTATATATCTTCCTACTATATTTTCCATTGCATGCATCCCATGAAGTGGGCTGTAGCCCACGAAAGCTCATGCTAAAATAAATTTGTTAGTCTTTAAGGTGCCACAAGTACTCCTGTTCTTTATGCGGATACAGACTAACACGGCTGCTACTCTGAAACCTGTCATTAATTTCAAAGCCATTGTTTTTCTTGAAACTTAATATGAGATGTGCTTTTCTTCAGGGACTTCAAAACTGAGGATGGCAAAGCCGTAATCCCATTGGGTATAACAGTCCAAGGGGATGTTCTCATTGTGATCTATCATGCCAGGTCGACATTAGGAGGCAGACTCCAAGCCAAGGTAATGACATACTTAATGGAACCTTTACAGGGGTTTATTCTTTGCAATGCAGAACAATCCCCATGGTCTCTTTCATGATTACTGTGTTGTTTGTTAGTTGTTTGTTCCCCTTCTGTGTGCTCATCTGTCTCTGAGAAAAGAGTTTGAGGTGTTCAGGTGGCTAGGAGTTCAACCTTCCCTTTCAGTCCTGTCATGACGTGCAGCCTCTGGTTGGCATTCTGAGAAGATGTTGTTACAGTTAGTTGCTCCTTTTGCAGCATTTTCTGGTAAGCTAACATTTCAACAACTGGTAGTTATCCCCAGTGTCTGATGCCTGGAGCTCCTGCCCCTTACTTCTCCATGCAGTTCTGCCAAAGTACCTTATTTAGAAATTGCAAAAAATCAGAACTTCGTATTTTAGCCAGGAGTCTTCATCTGTTGTTTTTATTTCCCACCAAAAGGAATGTTGATTACTTTTTTGTGTCTAAAAGTCAAACTGCAGTATAATACAGGCTCTCTAATCACATCAGTTGCCAAGAGTAAATCACTAAAACAGAATCTTAAACAGCTGCCTTCTTGCCTGTCTGATTACAATTGTGTAAAATGTTTGTTTGGAATCCCTTGCTATTGTCATGCTGCTAAAAACAGAATGATGTTTTCTGACTTAGTCTGTGATGCAGTATCAGATTGAACTTGTATGGACTATCTGACCTCTCACTGAAACAGAGACCACCATCCTTCCCAGTTCTGAGGAGATTGAATTTTAAATATAAAATGTCACAGTTTGACTCTAAAGGATTCAGAGCACGTAGTAAGTGATTAACTCTAGCTAGAATTAACACTCATTTTCTTAAGACGAAATGAGGCCACTTGAACTATGATTTTCACAGTGTGTGCACCTAAAATTACTATCCAGAGGGCACATTTATGAAAAATTAAGCCAGTTAGGATCCTAAGTGCAGAGCACCGAGTAGCTCCCATTGAAGTCAGCATGTTTTATGGATGCTCAACATCCCTTTTTTAAAAAGAGACGTTTTCCCCTCACCCCCAACATCCATTTTGGTGCCTGGCCTCACTGTATTCATGCAGTGTCCAGCCATCTGACAGCTGCATAAACTAGATTGCATGCATTCTAGCACATTTAACATTCAGAGGTTGACTTCCTTTTCTTTCTTCATCACGAGAGCTGGCATATAATATACTTGGCAAGATCATGGTGGGGCACCCTAATAACACACCTCTTTGCTAACTTACATGAGAGTGTGATATATCCAGAACACAGAGACCACAACTGGAATAGGTATTTGGGCCAATAGCAAAGTGGGATTCCAGGAATTTCCATCCCGCACAGATTAAGAGGTCCATCTATTCCAGTGCCCTGCTTCCATCTGTAGTTTGGCTCAGTGCATAATCTCTTTACTATCCTTCACACTGCAGGAGGCAACAGAATATTGTTGCTTCATGATTTTTCTTTCAACTAAAAATGCTAAATTTTTTTCAGGCTATAAAAGCAAAGTTTGCATGTGAAGTCTCTCTCAACCCAAATTACTAAAAGTTCTAGCTTTCTCTGCTTTGGTGTAGCCATAGTGAAGTCTGGAGATACAAATGTGAAATATTTAAAAATTATACATTTCAGGATTACTTACCTACAGAATTCAAGGAATTATTGTCACATCGAGGTTCTGAAAACAATATTTTAACATGCAAATATAATGGATAAAAGCATTTAGCTGTCTATGCAAATACTTTCAGTGTTGGTAGAAGTTAGTTTTTCAGATTTTTTTCTCCACTGTATTTCTCTACTACACATTCTTCGCTCAATCTGTGTAATTCCTCCTTCAGATTTCCTAGGTTTGCTAGGTTTCCAGAAAATATAGGGGAAAAAGTGACAACTGCCAAAAGCCAAGCAGAGTTTGACCTTGCATAGGAAGTTAAAACCAACAGTAAAAGGTTCTTTAGCCATGAAAATAAAGAAGGAAGTGAGACTGCGAAGCACAGAGGATGGAGTGGAGATAAAAGATAATTTGCCTCAGTTTTTAATAAGAATAACGAGGAGCTTGTGGACATTGGCAGGGTGACTAATGGGAATGATGATATGAAAGTAAAACCTACCACATCTGAGTTGGAAGTCTAGCTCAAAGAATTTAGTGACCAAGTCAGGGGGACCTGGATAATCTCCATCCAAGAATATTAAAGGAACTGCCACATGAAATTGTGATCCCAATAGCAAGGATTTTTAATGAGTCCTTAAACTCGGGAGTTGTACTCTGACTGGCCAATTGCAAATATATTTAAGAAATTAAAAGAAAGTGACCAAAGAAACTACAGGCCCATTTGTTTGACCTCAATTATATGCAAGGTCTTAGAACAAATTTTTAAAGAAAAAGTAGTTAAGGAAATAGAGGTAAATGGTAATTAGGATAAAATACAACATAGTTTTACAAAAGAGATTCTGCCAGATCAATCTGATCTTTCTTTGAAAAGATAACTGATTTTCTAAACAAAGCAAATGCCATAAATCTTATCTACCTGGATTCCAGTAAGTTTTATACAGTTCCATATGGGAAATTATTAGCTAAATTGGAGAAGATAGAAATTAATAAAAGAATTGAAAGGTGGTTAAAGAACTGGGTTAACGGGTCATACTGAAAGGAGAACTGCCAGACTGGAGGGAGGATACTAGTGGAGTTCCTCATGAATCGGTCTTGGGACTAATCTTCATTAACATTTTCATTAATGACTTTGGCACAAAAAGTGGGCGTATGCTAATAAAATTTGTGGGTGACACAAAGTTAGGAGTATTGCCAATACGGAGGAGGGCTGCCATATTCTACAAGAAGATCTGGATGGCCTTGAAAACTGGAGGAATAGAAATGAGATGAAATTTTATAGTGGAAAGAGCAAGCCCATGCATTTAAAAACTAACGACTTTTTGCTATAAGCTGGTGACTTAATCAGTTAGAAACAACAGGGGTGGAAGAGAAAGACCTGATGTATTAGTTGATCACAACATGAATATGAGTTGCCAATGTGATGTGACCATGAAAAAGGCTAATTCGATACTAGGATGCATCTGGCAAGATATTTCCAGTAGAGGTAAGGGAGTGTTCTTCTTCGAGTGCTTGCTCGTATCCATTCCAGTTAGGTGTGCGCACGCCGTGTGCACGTTCGTCGGAAGATTTTTACCCTAGCAACACTCAGTGGGTCGGCTGGGCGCCCCCTGGAGTGGCGCCACTATGGCACCGGATATATACCCCAGCCGACCCACCCGCCCCTCAGTTCCTTCTTACCGCCCGTGTCAGTCGTTGGAACAGTGGAGTGCGGCTTAGCTGACCTCCACTTCCCTAGCTTCCTCATAGTTTTTCTCGTTCATTATTCTGTAGATAGATAGTTCTGTATATATTTGTTGTAGTTGTATTTACTGTTTTTATTAGTATAGTTAGAGTAGTAGTAGTTAGCGGGGTTCGGGGATTAGCCCTTTCCCCATGCCCGGTGCCGGAGCGCATGCCCAGCTCCCCGGGCTTCAAGCCGTGCTCGGCCTGCCACAGGCCGATGCCAACAGGAGATCCACACGACTCCTGTTTGAAGTGCCTTGGGGAATCACACTTATCTGCTAAGTGCCCCATTTGCAAGGCTTTTAAGCCGCGCACTAAAAAGGAGCGGGACATAAGACTCAGCTCCTCATGGAGCTCACCCCTCCTTCTTCGGCACCGACCGCCGCTCAGTCGGAGACAAGAAGTACCTCCTTGGCACCGGGCCACTCCAGTCTGCACAAGACTTCTCAGCACCGGACGACGCTGGCACCGAAATTGGCCCAGAGGCGCTCCCTCTCACCGAAGGCAAAGAGAGCGAAGGCCGCTGCCACCTTGGCACAGCCTGCACCAAGACCACAGAGTGTGCCTAGATCGGACCGCCCGGCACCAACTGCGCCGGCACCACTGACTGTGCCGATACCGTCGACTCCGGCCCCGCAAAGGCCATCGAGTCCGGAACCGGTGACATCCCCGGCACCCGCCGTGGTAGAGCTCACCATACCATCAACACCGGAGGTGTTCGCAGCGGCAAAATACCTGATTGCCCTGACAGACTTGGCATTGCCTCCGCCCCCGGCACCGCCGGTGCGGACGTTTCAATCCATTGGCAAGCCAGCCTTGCTTAGACCAACTTTTGTCAGCGCAACAGACCGGCACCGCTCACGTTCACGGTCTCATGAACGTTCCAGGTCTCGACGACGCTCCCGCTCTCACCGTCGATCTCAACGCCGCTTGCAGTCCCGGCACCGTTCTGTCACACGGCACCGGTCAGACTTGCGGCACCGATCGTTCTCTCATTCCCCGGCTCGGTACTCACGGCACCGTTCCAGATCCCGGTACCGCTACAGGCACCGTACCTCTCGGAGCCATTCAAGACACCACGATTCGAGATCTCGGTCGACCTCCCGGCACCAGCCTGGTCGCAGGTCCCGATCTTGCTCTCGCTACCGCGATGTTTCCTGGCACCGATCCCCGATGCATAGGGGAACAAGATCAGAGGGCACGTCTGCACAAGGCTTCTCTGCTCCTCCGTGGCCCTCCAGACACGCGTCTGTGTTGTCCCGAGCCGACAGTTACTACGCTGAGGAGCATGATTCGCAGGTACCCGCGGGAGTCTTCCAAGAAGCCCGGTACCCAAAGCAGGACCCTCGGCAATGGGGTTTTTGGACGCCTTGGGCATACCACCAGGCCCAAGGTGCTCCGTTGCCTCCCGCTCGCACTGTGTCGTCGGAGCCACGTGCGCCAGAGGCCACAGTAAGCCGTTCCCCTCCAATTGAGACGGAGGACCCGCCGACCATCTTCCGACCTCACCGGCACCTCTCGAGCACGAGCCTGCTCAGGACCCAGAGGCTGGACAGGACACACTCGTCCCCGGCGTCTTATCTTCTTCCTCGCCGGATGAGGCGGTGGCAGTGGCAGGGTCCTTCTCGGGCCCACCGCCAATAGATCTAAGGGCCCATCAGGACCTCCTCAGGAGGGTGGCATTAAATATGAACCTGCAGGTAGAGGAAGTATCGGAGGTGGAGGACCCGGTAGTCAGCATCTTGTCTGCAGACACTCCCACCAGAGTAGCTCTGCCATTCATTAAAACAATACAGGCTAACGCTGACACTCTTTGGCAGTCACCCGCCTCCATCCCCCCTACGGCAAAGGGAGTGGAATGTAAATACATGGTGCCCTCTTGGGGGTATGAATACCTATACGTCCACCCTCCCCCCTCCTCCCTGGTTGTCCAATCGGTCAACGAAAGGGAACGTCACAGCCAGCAAGTGCCAGCCCCAAAGTCTAAGGAGGCTAGGTGGATGGACCTGCTCGGTCACAAGGTATACTCTGCGGGCGCCCTACAACTCCGGGTAGCAAACCAGCAGGCACTCCTAAGCCGTTACAGCCACAACACCTGGACGGAGGTTGGCAAGTTTCAAGAGCTGCTCTCGCAGGACTCACGCCAGGAATTTGCTGCTTTCCTGGAGGAGGGAAAGAAGGTGGCGCGAACCTCCCTGCAGGCCTCCTTAGATGCGGCCGATTCTGCAGCCGGGACTCTGGCCTCCGGCATCACCATGAGGCGTATCTCCTGGCTGCAGGTCTCCAATCTCCCACCAGAGTTACAATACACGATCCAGGACTTGCCCTTCGACTGCAAGGGCCTGTTCTCGGAGAAAACGGACCCCAGGCTTCAAAGCTTGAAAGACAATAGGGTCATTATGCGTACCTTGGGAATGCACACACCGGTGACCCAACGCAGCCCTTTCCGCCCCCAACCTTACCGCCCGTACTTTATGCCCAGGCACAGGCAAGACTCCAGTAGGCGACGTGGTCGAGGGGGGCGTAGACGACAGTCAGGACCCCAGGCGGGCCAGAACCGCGGTCCCTCCAAGCTACCGGCAGGGCCGAAATCTACCTTTTGAAGGTTCGCCCAAGGACGGCGTGCCAGTTTCTACACAGGATCCTTTTCCTCCTTTTTCCAACCGCCTTTCCTACTTCCTCCTGGCGTGGTCCCAACTGACCTCAGACGTCTGGGTCCTACGCACAGTGGAACATGGATACCACCTCCAGTTCGTTTCACCCCCGCCTTTCCATCCCCCGTCCCGGTCCCTCTTCAGGGACCCCTCTCACGAGCAATTCCTCTTACAAGAGGTGCAGACGCTCCTCGCCATCGAAGCGATAGAGGAGGTACCAAAAGAGGAAAGGGACACAAGGGGTTTTATTCCCGCTACTTCTTGATTCCCCAAGTCAAAAGGGGGCCTCAGACCTATCCTAGACCTGCGAGGCCTCAACAAATTCATGGTAAAGTTGAAGTTCCGCATGGTCTCCCTGGGGACCATTATCCCGTCCTTGGATCCTGGAGATTGGTATGCTGCCCTCGATATGAAGGACGCATATTTTCACATCGCCATCTTTCCTCCGCACAGGAGTTTTCTCCGTTTTACGGTCAGTCATCGACATTTCCAGTTTGCGGTCCTCCCCTTTGGCCTCTCCACGACCCTGAGGGTGTTCACAAAATGTATGGCCGTCGTCGCCGCTCACCTCCGCCGACGGGGGATTCCCGTATCTGGACGACTGGCTCATCTGGGGGGCCTCCGCGGCGCAAGTACAGCAGCACGTAGGCGTCGTCAGGGACCAATTTACCCGGTTAGGCCTGATGCTCAATGTGGAGAAGTCCACCCTGGTCCCCACTCAGAGGCTAGATTTTATAGGAGCTACCCTAGACTCCACTCTAGCCAAGGCCTACCTGCCTCAGCCTCGATTCCAGGCGATCACGGCAATCATACGAGGACTGCAGAACTCCCCCATGACCTCGGTTCGTACCTGCCTCAGCCTTCTAGGTCACATGGTGGCCTGCACTTATGTGACCAAATACGCCAGACTCCGCCTTCGTCCCCTTCAAACGTAGCTGAATTCCGTGTATCGTCCGGGCAGGGACCCACTGAACACATTACTCACCATTCCACCGAGTGCCCTACGCTCCCTGGACTGGTGGCTAACCCCATCCCAAGTATGTGCAGGGCTGCCATTCCATCCACCGCAGCCCTCACTATCCCTGACGACAGATGCGTCATCCCTCGGATGGGGTCTCACCTCGGTCACCTTCGCACCCAGGGCCTCTGGTCGTCACAGGAGTTAGAGCTTCACATCAACATCCGAGAGCTACGAGTGGTGCGCCTGGCGTGCCAGATATTCCAGAACCAACTCAATGGCCGTTGTGTCTCAGTCTTTTCGGACAACACAACGGCCATGTATTATATAAACAAGCAGGGAGGGACTCGCTCTGACCCCCTCTGTCACGAGACCATCCAACTGTGGGAATTCTGCATAGCCCACTCGATAGACCTAGTGGCGTCCTTTCTCCCAGGGGTGAGGAATACCTTAGCAGATCGCCTGAGCAGATCCTTCCTGTGCCACGAATGGTCGCTGAGACCAGACGTTATTCATGCAATTTTCCTGAAGTGGGGTTTTCCCCGGATAGACCTGTTTGCGTCTCGCACGAACAGGAAACACCAAGAGTTCTGCTCCTTCCAGGGTCTGTCACCGGGGTCCATCTCGGATGCATTCCTCCTGTCATGGAGGCGCCATCTGCTCTACGCCTTCCCCCCATTTCCCCATGTCCACAGAGTCCTGATAAAACTCCGCCAGGACAAAGCACATCTCATCATGATCGCACCAGCGTGGCCCAGACAGCACTGGTACACCACACCGCTCGACCTTTCCGTAGCCAGCCCAATTTCTCTGCCACTCCACCTGGACCTCATAACCCAAGATCACGGCAGTCTCCATCACCCGGACCTGCCAGCCCTCCACCTCACGGCGTGGCTCCTGTGTGGCTAGACAAATCGGAATTACGCTGCTCTGCTCTGGTACAACATATCCTTTTGAGCAGCAGAAAGCCTTCCACCCGCTCCACATATCTGGCCAAGTGGAAGCGCTTCTCTTGCTGGGCTGAGGCGCGGAATGCTTGTCCTTCAGAGGTCTTTATTCCTGCTATCCTAGACTACCTCTGGTCCCTCAAACAGCAGGACCTGGCGTTGTCTTCTTTGCGGGTGCACTTGGCGGCCATCTCCGCATTCCACCCAGGGGAGAGTGGCCACACAGTGTTTTCACACCCCTTAGTTGCCAGATTCCGTAAGGGCCTTGAGCGCCTCTACCCTCAGGTGCGCCACCCTACCCCTACCTGGGACCTCAACCTAGTCCTCAACAGGCTCATGAGTCCGCCCTTTGAACCACTGGCCACTTGCTCACTGCTATACCTGTCCTGGAAGACAGTATTCTTAGTAGCCATTACATCGGCCAGGCGGGTTTCCAAACTGCAAGCGCTTACGGTGGACCCGCCGTATACTGTTTTTCACAAGGACAAGGTGCAGTTGCGACCACACCCGGCTTTCCTCCCGAAGGTGGTATCGGCATTCCATACCAATCAGGACATTTTCCTCCCGGTCTTCTTTCCGAAGCTGCATGCATCCCCACGTGAGCAACAGCTACGCTCCCTAGATGTCCGTAGGGCGCTCGCTTTTTGTGTTGCTAGGGTAAAAATCTTCCGACGAACATGCACGCGGCGCGCACACACCTAACTGGAATGGATATGAGCAACACATCTCGAAGAACAGTTACAAAGGTAAGTAACCGTCTTTTCTTGCCATTATACAAGGGACTGGTGAGACCTCACTGGGAATATTGTATTCTGTTCTTGTCTCTCGTGTGTAAGGAAGATGACTTCAAACTGGAACAGGGCTACTAGGATGATCAGTGGAATGGAGAACCTACCTTACTTGAGGAGACTTAAGGAGCTTGGCTTGTTTAATCTAACCAAATGAAGGCTGAGGGGAGATGTGATTGCTCTCTATAAATAAGATCGATAACTCCTTTCCCTCCCTGGTGTTTATTTAAGTTAAAGGTAAATGTTGGCACAAGAACAAATGGATATAAACTGGCCATCAATAAGTTTAGGCTTGAAATTAGACAAAGGTTTCTAAACATCAGAGGAGTGAAGTTCTGCAAAAGCCTTTCAAGGAGAGTAATGGAAGCAAAAAAACCTAACTTGTTTCAAGACTAAGCTTGATAAGTTTATGGAGGGGATGACATACTGTGTAAACATAAGTACTGAGATGCTGACAAACTTTCGCTTGATTAATACATCTAGTTCTGTTAGGCTGTTCTCCCTCAACGCTGTAGATGGATCCTGTAAGTGTTAGTTATTCTGAAAAAGCTACTGAAAGATCCAGGGTTCTACCCTTCAGAATTATGTCTTGTCTTCAGAGGCAGATTAGGGGTTTGTGGGGCCCTGGGCAAGAGCAAGTGAGGGCCTCTCACCATCCCTTCTGCCTGCATTCCCTCCCGGTGCTCCTGCTGGGGAGTGGGGTTGGGGCGCAGGGGCTTCCCCCATCTGCCCAGTGCTTCTGATGGGCATCAGGGTTGGGGTATGGGGGCTTGACCTGTCCCGCCTGCCTGGCACTCCTGCCGGGTAGCGGGGTGGGGTGTGGGGGCTTGCCCTGCTCCTTAGCAGGCTAATCTGCCACTGCTTGTCATGAGTTTGAGCATGCTGTACTAGCTTTTGATGAAGCTTTTCCCAATTTGTACAGGTGTAAGTGAGATTAGAATCAGGTCCCTTGTGTCTTTATTTCTGATGGTGTTTCTTCAATGATACTATCAACTTACTTGAAAAATAGAAATAAACAAACAAGTCCAAATTCAGCCATCCCAAGAAAAATGCTATATGGAGCTATTGTATGTTTAGAGAAGCTGAACTGAGAGAGAATCTCTTCATGACTATCAAAAACGCTTTCCACCAAAAGGAAAGTAAGATACAGAGTCCTTATCTTCTGTTACACAGAATTATGTAATTATCCTATGTTTTCTCCTCCCCATAGATGGCTTCAATGAAGATGTTCCAGATTCAGTTCCACACAGGTTTTGTGCCCCGGAATGCCACCACAGTGAAATTTGCTAAGTATGTGAATATTTTGCTGAACACAACTTGCAGAAACTTTTTTCAAATTGTTTTACTTGCCAGATCAACAGATCTAGGGGGGAGTATGTGATTTATTAGTGTGGGAAATGGATAGCTTTCATTTTTAACAAAACGAGTCCTGGCTTTTGATTGACAACACTTCTTTTGACTCAGCGTCTCTTGATGAGGGGTTTTCTTGAAATTTCTTCATAATAAATCATCCCTATGAGATTAAACAGGGAAAAAGTAACCAAATCCAATTGGTTTTATGCATTGCACACCAATTCCATAGAAGTACTAGTGACTTAACTTGCTGCAGTTCAAGATAGTGAACCTGATGGGCTGATTGAATATTTGCCTTGAAAGATTTTTGATTTGTGATTTTATTGCATCACCATATTACAGGTATGATCTGGATGCTTGTGACATTCAAGAGAAATATCCTGACTTATTTCAAGTGAATCTGGAAGTGGAGGTGGAGCCCAGAGACAGACCCTGTAGTGAACGAGCGCCATGGGATAACTTGAACATAAAGGGACTGAATCCCAAGATCCTTTTCTCCAGTCGGGAGGAACAACAAGAGATTTTATCGAAATTTGGTAAAGCTTAACTTTGGAGGCATTAGAAACTTTAGCCTGTTTCCTGTCCTTTTTAAAGCATTCCAGTTAAGGACTCATTTTGTTTAGTTTTCAGACATAAATATTTAAACAGGCCTTTAAAAGGGAAAACTTAATTCTTGTGAATAGCTATGCAGTACCCTTGCCTGTTATAAAGGAATAGGAGTTTTCCTTAATACTAGATTGTAATTAGCCCAGTCTTTTTATCTATATTGGCACTGTTTTCACCTTTTCCCAGAGCTCTGGAGGCCCTATTTGGAGTGACACATCAAACAAAAATACTTGGCAGTTGAGCCCTTTGCCTGCAAAACCTGGGGAGAATTCCCTCCGCTTTCGCTGATTAGCTGAGCTTACACTTTCATCAATGCAGTTCAAAGTATTCTAGCATTCTCCAGAAGTGGCCTGTTATATCCATAGTTCAAAATATATTGTTATTGAGATGTTTCTGGTGCATAGTCCAGTAGAGTTATGGCTTGTTTCTCTTAAGATTTCCCCTGTATTAGTGAGTATCCGTTGTTCTTGAAGGGATCTTACCTTTTAAACATTGCATCTTGTCTGTTTATCCAACTTCCTCATTCTGGATATATATTTTTATTAATTTTTGCCAGGGTTGCCATACTTAATGTTTGCTTTTTTTCTTGGTCTCTAGTTTTCATGTTTCACTCCTTCATCCTTTCTTTATTGTTCTCTAACATGGCTGTATTTAGAGAATAAGTAAGACCTCACTTCTTGTCTTTCAGCTTCTTTTTATCTTTTAAAATTCAACGTATTTGCTTTTTTCCTCACTTTTCTCTTGAATCAACATAGTCGCTTTTCCCCTTTTCATATGTTTTTAGAAAAGTATATTTCTGCCAGGCTTGCATTTTGCATTAAGCCTTGTTATTCTTTCCTGAACATAATGGCCCTTTTATATTGTATTCTAGTTAGGACACTCAACTAAATCCATATTGCAAACACATTTTTTTGTTTTACATTAAACTTTTGTGTTGGTATTGAAAGTGGGAGAATTTTTTTAAAAACACTTAGTTACTATGCTCTTTTATTTTTTGAATTTAACTCATCTTGAGAAAAAGAAAATCCTGGAAGTTGATTAAATTTAGATTCTTAGCCCTGAAATGTTTGGGTTTCAAAAACTGGAGGAGAAAATGTATATATTTTTTTAATTGAAATTTAAGATAACATTTTTTATCTTTTTTTTCCCCTTAGATCTTCATAAATTTGTTTTCACAAAACTTAAACTTGGGACCAAAGCTGAGTTGGCAGGATTCCTTTAATGTTTACCATATCCCATACTGTGTTTTTTTGTGGGTCTTTTGGTTTTTAAACAAAGATGGCATTGCAGCACTCCAGGGAGTCAGACCCTGATGCCAACACCGTAGTGTATGTCAACACTTGAGCTGGAAGCATAGTTGTCGTTTTGGGTAGGCGTATGCAGACCAGTTTTGAGCTAGCGCACTAAAAATGAGAATGTAGTTATGGTAGGGCGGGCTAGCTGCTTTGAGTACATGCTTAGGGTCCTTGGCAGGATTGTACTGGTGTGGCTAGCCTGTCCCGCTGCTACAGCTGTACTTCTTTTTTTTAGCATGACTGCTCAATCAGACTGAGCTGAAAACTACACCTCCACCTTGTGTAGATGCACCCTTAGAGACGGCTATGTACAGAGCAGATGTGGGGTATTCACCAAGTTAAATACTTTGTTAATAATCAGCTTAATTCCATGTATGCACCCTATTCTTTCCAAAATGAAGTAATTCCCATGCTAAAACTCTCGCTGGTTAGGTGTCCACTCTTTGATTTGGCATGGAGCTCTCGTTCTTGTGTGAGACTACAGAGCCATTGATAAGGCAGTCTTCCCTAGCTTCTTACAATATCCCTCCAGCCCAGCACCTGACACTGAAGTAAGGAAAGTGACCAGTTCCCGCATGAGCAGGGTGCTGTCACTCACCTGCTTCCAAGTTGAGGTTGATAGCTTTGTATCCTAGATCGGCGGTACACTGTTGTTGCCTTACACTTCAAGTACTTTCTATGAGTTCATTGAACCTGTTCTTTTGTGGGGGAAGGGAAACCGAGGGATCTTTCTGCGTCCTGTGTTTTGAAATGGCTGTGATTTGTTCACAGCCCTCCTGTCCACCTTGTTCTGTTTTGTAATATCTTCAGCCTGTTACTGGTATGCAGTAATGAACCAGAAACTGACAGCAACTGACTTGAATAGAGTCACATCAGTTTAAATGTAGGACACAAAACTCTACTAGAATATTAAGTCTGATACCTTAATTTAATTTCACAGCTGTTACGTGTGTGGCTGAAACCAGGGTTAAGACGCCATCCTAAATTCACAGCTGTATGGGCTTTTTCCTACACAGAGACTAGCAGCTTGCTCATGAGATCCAACCAAGAGTTACTTCCTGACTGCCATCTTGATCTGTTTTTGAGTAATATACCATGTGCTGCATGTTAGGATTGACAAAATCTGATTTTTTTCCAATGTCATAACTGTATGTCTAAGGTTTTTGGCTTGAAATTCCATCTGACAGGTAAACCTGAGCTGCCTAGACAGCCAGGTTCAACAGCACAGTATGAAGCAGAAGAGTCCAAATCTGAACAGTCTCCCGAAAGCGCAGCTACAGAGCCGGACTCTCCACAGAGCAACAGCACTGATGCAAATAACTTCTTCCATACTCTGGATTGGGAAGGTAGGTGAAGTTACTAATTATTTACCAAAAGGACTAATCTCTTGTGCAATACCTCAATTGTCTCTCCCCCACTGCAAGGATTGCACCAGCGTTGGCACATTGTTACATAGTGGAAGCAAAGGGACAGATCATGATTATTTCCATTTTGTGTGTTGCCTCATCAAAGTGCAAGTAAAACCATTTAAAAATGAGTGAGCTTTTCAGGTCTGCAAATGTTGCTGTCCAGCTTCACTTGGGATCTCCAAATCAGCATAAAGTAAAGGGAACAGGCACGCATTGCTGCTCACATTTCAAACTGAGGCAGGGCTGTATCATCCCCCTTCCTTTGTGGATGCTGGCTGCAAAGCAGGCAGGTGGAGTGGCCAAGAAATTCTGGCATGGGCTGAACTGATTAGGTCTGGACTGAAAACATGGCCTGCCTGCTCTAGTGTTTTCAGAGAGCCCTGTGTCTCCACGCTGTTCCTGGCTTTCCCCAGCACTTGACAGCAAAATTGCTGGGGTGCCATTGGTGACAGTGTTAATACTGATTTTAGAGCAGCAGTATAATACAAAGCCCTTTAAACCATAATTTACTCAGTGTCCTGAAGGCTCTTCCCCATTATCTCACTCCTGTCCTCAACTCAGATCATATCTCCTTGTCCAGCACAAAGGGTTTGCTTAAATTGTGCAGCGTTAATAGTTGCACATGTTGAGTGGTGGAGGAATATACTACTTAGTCACGTTTCCGGTCCATGTGCTCCTGGTAGTCAGAGCCGTTCTGCTCCCTTGGCTTTGTCTATGGGGAGGGGGGTATTTGCCTCTGAGGATGGAAGGAGACAAGGGAACAGGGGGTGGTGGCGGCATTTGTAGCTAGTGCTCAGTAGCAGCAGTCGTGGCCTCCAGTGGCTGGAGGATAAACCTGCAGGGAAACAAGTTTCTCTTATCTCCTCCCCCCCGTCCCCGTCCCCACCTTTTCTGAGCAAGGCAAGCCAGTGGCACTTCACTTCTCTGTCCCTGCCCCCTGAGCCTTCTTGTGCAAGGAACTTTAAGTTCGGACCCTGGCGCTTGAACCTGGTTTCTCCTCGTTGAGCAGGAGAATTCTGTTAACTTAAAGGTGTTATAAAAAGGTAAATCTGTTTTTATTCATTCAACAGAAGGGAAAGATCCAGAGACTGGAGCAGAGGACCGCTTGTCCAAAGATAATCATCCTGGACTGATTGATGACAGGGATGAAAGTGACCCATCAGATGAAGAATTTGCTGCATTTCCTAGTGAAGGAAGAACAGAAATAGTTGAAGAAAAAGAAAAACCCAGTCCTCCAGAAGAAGATGCAGATATATTTTTTGAAGCTAATTTTGAAACTCCATCTGCCCAACCACAAGAACCTCAATTGGAAGACCACGTAGATTTATTGGGACTAGACTCCGATGTTCCATCAGAGCAGACTCAAACTGCCTCAGAGATGAAGAGCTCATCTAGTAACGCAGACTTACTGAACAATTTGTTTGTGGGTAGCACGTCGCAGGTTTCAGAAGAGTCTACTGGGGACCTTCTAGGAGAAGGGGCAGACTTCTTTTTCAGCAGTCAACCTCAGCCTTCAGCTAGTAACCAGAGTACATCTCCACCCACAACATTGTCTTCTGCTGGTGTGTAACTCAATTCTCTCTACTTCGGAATTGTGATATAGTGTGAATAACTAACTGAATGGGGCAATGATTATTAGCTGCTTTACTATTTCTCTGTTTGTACTCTGTTACTACCATGTTTTGATCTATATCTAGAAGATCTGTTGCAATCTGTCATGAGAATCCGCGAAAGGGGCACATAATACCTAGACCTTTTACTGTGTGCTTTGGCTGTTTCTTATGACAGAACTGCTGCTTCATAACACTTAGCAGCTTTTCACATGGTTCAAGTTTACAACCTTCATTGAAAAAGCCACCTTTATGCAAAATATGACATTGGCAGTATTGCATTTTTCCCAGTTTCCATGACTTTGAAGTACAGCTTCAGCTGAGTTTTACTCAAATTCATCTCACTTCGTTTAAAAAAAAAAAAAATCCATACAAAAGCAAAACCTTATGCTGTCCTGCATGCAAAAGTGTTGATTTGTTTGATGTTTCTCTCTGGATCCAAGTACATAGAACTTACATTGCCAAGACATGAAAGGACGATTACCCATTTCTTTCTCACGTTTTCCAGAGATTGATAGCAGTTTTGAGTGAAAGACGACAACTCAATCATTCCTATACAGTCATTTATCCCTGTCACAAGACAGGAGCTCCAAGAAGTGTTACTAACACATCATTAAAGAACTACTGGATGTTACTAGTCTGATTCTTTGACAATGTGTGGACAGGACTGGGCCAGTGGTAGGTCTTGATCCTCACATAATTCAGCATCCGCACTTATATAAAACTAAAATGCAAGGAGAATATACAATTAAGCCAAACCTTGTCAACTGCCTGATCTTCAGAATGCAAGTTATTTTGATTTATGGAATAGAAGTCCCACTTTCCTTTATTAAGAGGGCTAAAAAGACTAGGATCCATCAGTTTTATTCCTGATTTAGAACTAGTCTTAGTTCTAGAGTGCAGAATTCCTTCAAGCTTAATGTAGTATTAAATGTTCCTTCAACCCAATTATTTTTCCAGTTTCATCACTGTAAATGTCATTCTAAAATATCCCTGTTACAATGACATCATTTTCCTTGGGAATTGGTTAAGGGGTCTGACTTAAATGCACAAAAATTATCAGATTTGGACAGAAGACTAGAATTACATGCTACATTGCTGCATTCTAGATAACTTATGTGATCCCTGAAATATTTATTTACTGCTTCATTATTGCTGAGTTGTTTGAATAAATCAAATTATTTAGGTTTAGCATTTTCTCTCATTGGCAGGAGTCCATAAGAAATATAGTCAGTGTAGTTTATCCTTTGACTATGCGCTTCTTGTACAATAACTTAGCCATGGGAAAGCACTGAGAAATGCACCTCAACCTATTGTTCCATTATATAAAGAAAGTAACAGTCGGATAGTAGTTTTGTTGAATTACAGGAATGAGTATATCTGGTGCTTCTACTGGCTTTTTCAACTTGCATATTACCTTCTTAAGTCAGATCGACGTCTGCGATTCTGTACCTGCATGCTGAAGCAAAAGGCAGGCTGTATGTGCATGAGGATTCAGTGTTCAGGATAATATGCTTTACAGCATCATATGAAATATAATCATGTTATCTACAGATACATCAGGGCCAGATCATCACTCCTGGATTCTAGTTTTTTGGAGTCAGACTGGTAGAAGTCCCTTAGTTCTTGAAGTTTATTGACCCTTGAGGGCAACTGGTACAGGGCAGAGCTTGAGCCAAGCCTCCTGCTGGCCATCACTTGCCATCCCCTGCTGGGTATAAATACTGTTCCAATTAGTTCTCCCCCTGACAGTGGTCACTGAAGTAGCTCCCTCTTGGACACTATGCTGCTGTGTTCTCCAGGTCGTGTGTCAGCACGATGAACATGAATCACCTTTAGTCATGCCTTCCTTGTACTGTGGCTGTTCTGTTTTGGTTTTTTGCTAGTTTAACAGCCCACTTTGGTTACAATTTGTTAACTGGGGCTCTGGGATTCCTATCTTGTCACTGACTTCTTTTTAGATCTCCTTACTAATGTGAATTTTTGGATAAATGTGGGCTGATCTGAAATGAATCACTCAAGATTGAGGGAATGGCTTGTGTAGAGAAAACTAGTGTTGTGGCTGAATTTTTATACAGTGTCAGTAAGGATTTACGTTGGAAGGGATAATTGTTTTCCCTGGCTGTGATTGGCTGAAATGGTCTGCTTGTCTAATAGCATGTAAGTACTAGTGTCTGGGGGCAGGGACTGATTGTTGTCTCCTGCCGGAAAGAAGAGAAACTTCAAAAGCCTTCGGCAGTTGACACTCATGTCCTCACCTTATTGCCCCTGCCCAAGAGGGTGTAAGTAAGTTTTTTTTTTCCTGTGATTTTATTTGCAGTAACACCTGCCCTCAAGATAATTGTTTTCTGCCTCTTTCTTTAGCTGATCCGTTTGACCCATTCACAATGTCATCAGGATCCGAGAAGCCGACTCTGTCTGGTCCTGATCTCTTTGGAGACTTTCTTAATCCAAATGCAACATCTACATCTAGTATATTTCCTTCCGCACACAGCGCACCACCTCCTTCTTCCAGCTCAGACTTCTTACATTTAGGTAAGTGCTTTTGGCATGATTTTTTGGTAAGCGTTTCTGTGGCTTTCCCCAGGTTTAGTTCTTTACTCTCTCAGCTTAGTCAAGGTTGATTAGCGTCTAACAGATCCTCTTGTTGTGGCTGCTATTTTAATAAGCTCCGTGTTCCTGGTGCGCAGATGAACATGTCCAGCTGGTACTATTTCCTGTATAGTGTTACTGTAGTAAGTCTTGGTACAATTATTTTGCCAAGATTGCTAACCTTTTGCTAATCCTGTGTTTAATTTTCTTCTGGGAGATGACAACGTATAACTGAGGTTACACCGAGTGTTGTGTTTTCAATCTCATTAAATGACCTAGATTACTAAATGTAAATGTGATTTACATACTTAGGTTTGAGTTAGGTTCTTAAGTCTTGGAAAGGGAAAGTAGAGGAATACAAGTGATTCTGGACTAGGATCTGTTAGAAGAAAGTTGTTTCCTTAAACATTTCAGAACTGAGGCTAGTTGGAACTACTTGTACTGAAGTAATTTTGTTAAAATATATTTATAGGCAACATTATATAATACTTGGAGCTAATCTAATTTGTATCAATGTTTTCTTCCGGCTATCATAGGTAAAACCCTTTTCTCCACATGTTTCCTTTTAACACTATATCCTAGTTAGTTGTTTTAATAAATACATAAAATAATTAATTTTCCATAAATGCGGATAGAGCTAGTAATACAAACTATCACTCAATAGCAACTCACCAATATACTTATATATCACACACACACACACACACACACACACACACACACACACACACACACACACACACACACACACACACACACACACACACACACACACAAAAGCAATTTCAGTTTTCCAGTACTGTGTATGTAAAGTAACTCAACAGCATTTAAAGATTAAATCATCAGTTTAGATTTGTCAGTTAACTCAGGTGCTATCCAATGAAGTTGTAGGCTACGTGGTTGCTTCACTAAACAGAAACAAGTTACTTGATTTGGACTGTAAAAATTTAAAAATATTTAAAGCTGAAGGCACAAGAAATCAGTGTCACCCTTTAAATTCTCAATTTCTGGAATAAAGCTAAAATGAATCTTTGTGGTTTTTCAATTGAATTTTTTTTTACTATTCAGTGAGATGTGATTCAGAAGTATAACTGTCATGCAGTAAATTTGCCATAATAGTTACACCTTCAGATTTTAATTTAATTGTAAATCTGAAATCTGTATTAGAAACATGTCTGAATTATGGAGCAAATAAAAAATACAGTACAGTCCACGTCAGTATGTGAACATCTTTCTGTGGAGGTAATGCCTGGATAGGGCACTGGACTGCCATTCAGAAGAACTTAGTTCTATCCTGCGTGTGTTGTTGATCTTCTGTTTAAAAAAAAAAAAAAAAGTCACAACCCCTCTCTGTCGGTTTCCGTAGCTGTAAAATGAGGATAATGAAACTTAGCCACCCTTGTAAAGAACATAGCTCTGAGTTTTCTAAATACGAGCAATATCTGTGCACATACTTTTAATCATAATGGGCAATACCAAAGTGAGCTCAAGCTGTCTTTCCTACCTAGAACAAACCAATGCTATGCCACATGTCCGTGATGAATTGCCCCAGGAATGATGGGAGACCCTGGCATAAGGATACTTTTCTAAAACGCCACATAATGGAAATTTCAGAGATGCTGATTCCCTAAAGGGGCTCATCCTCTTAGAGTTGTGGGAACAGTCTGCATCTCTTTTAAATAAAGGGCTGATGATGTCAGGTAAATGAGCTGTTGGGCAGTGGCCTACCTAGAAGACGAAGCAAATGAATGAAGACAACTATAGGTAGTGGGCCTAGGTCGCTCTCTCCTGGGGATGGGAGTGAATGTTAAGGGAGCACAGGTGGCTGCCATTTGCTGTGGCTCATTAAAATATTTTTTAAAGTCTAATTTGGACCCACATGATATAACTGTACATTTGTCTTCACTCCCCATCCCCTTTTGTTAGTCACTTATTGCACCTTGTCAGATTGTCAGCAGTTTGAAGCAGGGTGCAGGTCTCACTTTACTTTTGTACAGCACTGAGCAGAGCAGGGCCTTGCTGGTGAGATTAGTGTAGTGTGAATACTAGACTGTATTCAAAAGCTTGTAAAAGTGAAATACCCACTCATCATTTAACAATGTCGAAACAGGAGCTCGGTGGGAAGGGACCCATTTAGAGTCTGGTTCTATGTGCCACGGCATTTCAGGGGCACAGTTCTCTGTTTTCTGAAGTTGAGTAGTTCTAACTGTCTCAGGAAGAGATCCTGCTAGATGGTTAACGTGACAATTAGCATTGGCCCTTCCCTCAGGCGAGGTGCACGCAATTTTTCTAAAACCTTGAAGTTCCCTGTGGAAGAGAGGTAGTTTCTGCACACCAAGACAGAGGCCAGATTTCATAAGGCATGTTGGACAATATCCTCTGTGGGTCCTATGACTACTGCTCACGGCCACTGTGGGGATTTCGTTTTTTTTAATGTCGGAGGAAGTGCTTTGGTTTGGCACAAGGTCAGCCATGCAATTTTTTCAGCTTTGCCTTGCAGTCAAGTACAAGGCTGGGTAGGATAAATATGTGGAACCAGAAAAATGGTTGTGTGAGCTATATACAGTTAAGAGTGAGCTTACAAAGTGTGGATGATAGTAAGGGGCTAGTAATATCTTTTCCTCACCTCTGTTTTTTCCTCTAGTTGACATCAGGGGCATTTTCTTCTTCTCAGAAGCTTGCTTTATGGAAAGGTTTTTTTTTGGGACAACCTCTTGTACTTGATGGAGTAGTACTAGATTACTCTGAAGTGTGCCATATTGCAAGCTGAGAATTAGTCACATATAAATGGTATCCAAAACTGGGCTTGACAATATTGGATCCCACACCAGTTTGTCCTTAAAATGAGAGGCCAATCAAAGGGCTGTGGCTGGACATACACTGATTTACAGTATAGACAAGGTAAGTATCATGTTGTGCTCTCACTAGGCGTATAAAACTACCCACACTGAACTCATTTCAACATAAGAACATAACATAAGAACATAAGAAAGGCCGTACCGGGTCAGACCAAAGGTCCATCTAGCCCAGAATCTGTCTACCGACAGTGGCCAATGCCAGGTGCCCCTGAGGGAGTGAACCTAACAGGCAATGATCAAGTGATCTCTCTCCTGCCATCCATCTCCATCCTCTGATGAACAGAGGCTAGGGACACCATTCTTACCCATCCTGGCTAATAGCCATTTATGGACTTAGCCACCATGAATTTATCCAGTCCCCTTTTAAACATTGTTATAGTCCTAGCCTTCACAACCTCCTCAGGTAAGGAGTTCCACAAGTTGACTGTGCGCTGCGTGAAGAAGAACTTCCTTTTATTTGTTTTAAACCTGCTGCCTATTAATTTCATTTGGTGACCCCTAGTTCTTGTATAATGGGAATAAGTAAATAACTTTTCCTTATCCACTTTCTCAACATCACTCATGATTTTATATACCTCTATCATGTCCCCCCTTAGTCTTCTCTTTTCCAAACTGAAGAGTCCTAGCCTCTTTAATCTTTCCTCATATGGGACCCTCTCTAAACCCCTAATCATTTTAGTTGCTCTTTTCTGAACCTTTTCTAGTGCTAGAATATCTTTTTTGAGGTGAGGAGACCACATCTGTACACAGTATTTGAGATGTGGGCGTACCATGGATTTATATAAGGGCAATAATATATTCTCAGTCTTATTATCTATCCCCTTTTTAATGATTCCTAACATCCTGTTTGCTTTTTTGACCGCCTCTGCACACTGCGTGGACATCTTCAGAGAACTATCCACGATAACTCCAAGATCTTTTTCCTGACTCGTTGTAGCTAAATTAGCCCCCATCATGTTGTATGTATAGTTGGGGTTATTTTTTCCAGTGTGCATTACTTTACATTTATCCACATTAAATTTCATTTGCCATTTTGTTGCCCAATCACTTAGTTTTGTGAGATCTTTTTGAAGTTCTTCACAATCTGCTTTGGTCTTAACTATCTTGAGTAGTTTAGTATCATCTGCAAACTTTGCCACCTCACTGTTTACCCCTTTCTCCAGATCATTTATGAATAAATTGAATAGGATTGGTCCTAGGACTGACCCTTGGGGAACACCACTAGTTACCCCTCTCCATTCTGAGAATTTACCATTAATTCCTACCCTTTGTTCCCTGTCCATTAACCAGTTCTCAATCCATGAAAGGACCTTTCCTTTTATCCCATGACAGCTTAATTTACGTAAGAGCCTTTGGTGAGGGACCTTGTCAAAGGCTTTCTGGAAATCTAAGTACACTATGTCCACCGGATCCCCCTTGTCCACATGTTTGTTGACCCCTTCAAAGAACTCTAATAGATTAGTAAGACACGATTTCCCTTTACAGAAACCATGTTGACTATTGCTCAAGAGTTTTTTTCTATGTGTCTGACAATTTTATTCTTTACTATTGTTTCAACTAATTTGCCCGGTACCGACGTTAGACTTACCGGTCTGTAATTGCCGGGATCACCCCTAGAGCCCTTTTTAAATATTGGCGTTACATTAGCTAACTTCCAGTCATTGGGTACCGAAGCCGATTTAAAGGACAGGTTACAAACCTTAGTTAATAGTTCCGCAACTTCACATTTGAGTTCTTTCAGAACTCTTGGGTGAATGCCATCTGGTCCCGGTGACTTGTTAATGTTGAGTTTATCAATTAATTCCAAAACCTCCTCTAGTGACACTTCAATCTGTGACAGTTCCTCAGATTTGTCACCTACAAAAGCCAGCTCAGATTTGGGAATCTCCCTAACATCCTCAGCCGTGAAGACTGAAGCAAAGAATCCATTTAGTTTCTCCATTTAGAATCCATTTTAGTTTAGTTACTTTATCATCTTTAAGCGCTCCTTTTGAATTTTGATCATCAAGGGGCCCCACTGGTTGTTTAGCAGGCTTCCTGCTTCTGATGTACTTAAAAAACATTTTGTTATTACCTTTGGAGTTTTTGGCTAGCCGTTCTTCAAACTCCTCTTTGGCTTTTCTTATTACACTCTTGCACTTAAGTTGGCAGTGTTTGTGCTCCTTTCTATTTGCCTCACTAGGATTTGACTTCCACTTTTTAAAGGAAGTCTTTTTATCTCTCACTGCTTCTTTTACATGGTTGTTAAGCCACGGTGGCTCTTTTTTAGTTCTTTTACTGTTTTTCTTAATTTGGGGTATACATTGAAGTTGGGCCTCTATTATGGTGTCTTTAAAAAGGGCCCACGCAACTTGCAGGGATTTCACTTTAGTCACTGTACCTTTTAACTTTTGTCTAACTAACCCCCTCATTTTTGTATAGTTCCCCCTTTTGAAATTAAAGGCCACAGTGTTGGGCAGTTGAGATGTTCTTCCCATCACAGGGATGTTGAATGCTATTGTATTATGGTCACTATTTCCAAGCGGTCCTGCTATAGTTACCTCTTGGATCAGCTCCTGCGCTCCACTCAGGATTAAATCTAGAGTCGCCTCTCCCCTTGTGGGTTCCCGTACCAGCTGCTCCATGAAGCAGTCATTTAAAGTATCGAGAAATTTTATCTCTGCATTTCATCCTGAAGTGAAATGTTCCCAGTCAATATGGGGATAATTGAAATCCCCCACTATTATTGGGTTCTTAATTTTGATAGCCTCTCTAATTTCCCTTAGCATTTCATCATCACTATTACTGTCCTGGTCAGGTGGTCGATAATAGATCCCTACTGTTATATTTTTACTAGAGCATGAAATTTCTATCCATAGAGACTCTATGGAACCTGTGGATTCGCTTAAGATTTTTACTTCATTTGAATCTACACTTTCTTTAACATATAGTGCCACTCCTCCC
Source organism: Mauremys mutica (assembly GCF_020497125.1). Lineage (NCBI taxonomy): Eukaryota > Metazoa > Chordata > Testudines > Geoemydidae > Mauremys > Mauremys mutica. The sequence continues at coordinate 122,954,515 of NC_059077.1, forward strand.
CCTGCACGGCCTGTTCTGTCCTTCCGATATATATTGTACCCCGGAATGATTGTGTCCCATTGATTGCTCTCAGTCCACCAGGTTTCTGTGATGCCTATTATATCTATATCCTCCTTTATCACAAGACACTCTAGTTCACCCATCTTATTATTTAGACTTCTGGCATTTGTGTACAAGCACTTTAAAAACTTGTCCCTGTTTATTAGCCTACCTTTTTCTGATGTGCCAGATTCTTTTTTATGTGACTGTTTATCATCTGATCCGGCCTTTACATTATACTTCTCATTCCTCTGCTCCTGACTATAACCTGGAGATTCTCTATCATCAGACTCTCCCCTAAGAGAAGTCTGTGTCCGATCCACATGCTCCTCTGCAGCAGTCGGCTTTCCCCCATCTCCTAGTTTAAAAACTGCTCTACAACCTTTTTAATGTTTAGTGCCAGCAGTCTGGTTCCACTTTGGTTTAGGTGGAGCCCATCTCTCCTGTATAGGCTCCTCCCATCCCAGAAGTTTCCCCAGTTCCTAATGAACGTGAACCCCTCCTCTCTACACCATCGTCTCATCCACGCATTGAGACTCTGAAGTTCTGCCTGCCTACCTGGCCCTGCGCGTGGAACTGGGAGCATTTCTGAAAATGCCACCATAGAGGTCCTGGATTTCAGTCTCTTCCCTAGCAGCCTAAATTTGGCTTCCAGGACATCTCTCCTACCCTTCCCTATGTCATTGGTACCTACATGTACCACGACCACCGGCTCCTCCCCAGCACTACACATAAGTCTATCTAGATGCCTCGAGAGATCCGCAACCTTCGCACCAGGCAGGCAAGTCACCATACGGTTCTCCCGGTCATCACAGACCCAGCTATCTACATTTCTAATAATCGAATCTCCCATTACTAACACCTGCCTTTTCCTAGAAACTGGAGTTCCCTCCCCCGGAGAGGCAACCTCAGTGCGAGAGGTAACCCCAGCACCATCTGGAAGGAGGGTCCCAACTACGGGAAGGTTTCCCTCTGCTCCCATTGACTGCTCTACTTCCCTGGGCCCTTCTTCCTCCTCAACAGCACAGGAGCTGTCTAAGCGGAGGTGGGACAATTCTACAGTGTCCCGGAAAGCCTCATCAACATACCTCTCTGCCTCTCTCAGCTCCTCCAGTTCCGCCACCCTGGCCTCCAAAGTCCGTACATGGTCTCTGAGGGCCAGGAGCTCCTTGCACCGACTGCACACATACGCCACCCGCCCACAGGGCAGGTAATCATACATGCGACAGTCAGTGCAATAAACTGGATAGCCCCCACTCTGCTGCTGGGCTTCTGCCTGCATTGTCTCCTAGTTAGTGAAAGGGTGGTTTACGGAAAGTAGTTTTAGAATGTAGTTTGGTATATAGGTTTTAGGAATTTAGGGGGGGCCCACGGGGAAGGGGTTAGGGCTGGCGAGGGGCTCCCACTCCCTTCCCAACTCCCTTGCGAAACTCCCTGTTCGCAAAGCTCCCTGGTCGCTTGTGCGCGGCTTTATAAAGCCCTGGCCTGAGTGAATGCCCCGCCCACTGATTAAGGCTCAGCCAATTACCAGAGGCTTCGAGCTTTCAAACCTGCCTCCAACTGCCAGCCAGAGCACACGGTCCCTCAAACAACCAAACAAACAAACAGACTGACAAACACAAGCTCAGCACACAGCAAGTAACCCCCAAACACAAACAAACACACAGTACAGACCGTCACTTACCCCACAGATGCTGTATTAGCTCCTCCTTCACCTGGAGAACTCCCTTGCGAAACTCCCTGTTAGCAGCCCCTGTTCGCAAAGCAAGATATTACTTGAAAATGATTTTCCCTTTGCAGAATTGAAGCAGATGCCAGCTGTGTGTGTAGGGGAATCTTTCATGCTTTAGGGCAAGATGCAGTTGTTTAATGATGCAGGAAAACTGAACATACACGTTACTTATTCTCATGAATCACATCTGAAACTAGGGATGATATAGAAGTGCAGGGATTGTTGACTAATACCAAGCAGTGAAGAATTTTTTCTTCTCTTAAAGGCGTATCCCAATACTTGTTTCTTTACACAATGGTAAGGCTATTTGCATATTCTCAGCAGAGCTGCTGTGTAACTGATCAATATGAAGGCTGTCTGATGATAAATCATCACTTGTGCAACCAAAAATAATGGCAAAGAAAGTTTCAGTATCTACTTAGATAACAGGTGTTGCTCAGAAGAGGAATTGTTTGGTAGGAAATTAGAGCAGACTCAGGGGGAAAAGCCTTTGCATGGGTTTAGAATCCTACGCTGTATCTGACTCTCAGGCTGTCTCTCACAGCTTCCTGGGTAGTTCTGTCAGTCGTTGGTTTGATGAACGAAGCAATTGGTGGAGTTTTGATGGTTGCCTGAATTCATCAGTCACTGAGAGCAAGCCCATATGAAGATCTGGGCTAGTTCACCTATCATGTAATTTGTCTATCAGAACAATTACAATAGTCCTATAGTACATGTACTGCACTACCCACTGTCCCAAAAATGTAAACCTACTCATTTCAGTTTAGTATGTTGGAAACCTGCTCATCTGGAGCCACAAAAGTTTTGTCTGCACTACAGAGCTGACCATGTTAAAACACAATTATGAATCCTGGTTTTGAAAAAGCCATGTTCTAAGCATTTTAGGGAATTGTTTTGAAGGGACAGTCAACCTGAATTCTAAGTTGACTAGTTTAAAAAAAAAATGAAACAAAAAACCTCTCCGGATTCTGATAGAATGCCCTTTACATAATATCCAGAATAAAAATGAAGAACTTCCTCGAATAAGGCATTCTGCTCCCTGCTAATGTTTTATTTGGGTTTTTGTGACAGTTGAGAAACCAACTACCTAGTTATTCAAGGGAATAACAAACTTGTGCAATTGGCAGCACTTTGTGTAGGGTCAGAGTAAACAAGTTGAATGTGCATGCATCTGACGAAGTGGGTATTCACCCACGAAAGCTTAGCTCCAAAACATCTGTTAGCCTATAAGGTGCCACAGGACTTTGTCGCTTTTCACAGATCCAGAGTAACATGGCTACCCCTCTGATACAAGTTGAATGTGTGACTTTTCATTTACAGCGATGTTAGGTGTTATAATACAATAGCAGATATGAAGCTGTCTTTAAGAAGTGCTTGCAGGCTTACTGACACTTGAATCCTGATGGATACATATGCCTACACATGACAGGATTGTAGTAGTGTCCTTGGTGGGCCAGGTGGCCTAGTGGTTAGTGTCCACTCATCTGGGGGGTGGGGGGATAGTAGTCGGAGAGAGCAGGTCCACCCACTCTACCGTGCTCTGACCCAAGGCCCTCAAAGTGTCAGCAATACTGACCCCTGGAGTGGGATGGGAGTGAACCCTCTGTTTTACCCTCCTTGGGTCGCTTGCTACCACCGCTCCCTCCGCTTCTGGTCCCAGAGAAGGAAAAAGGAAACCAAACGGTTCGCCTCACTGGGCTCAGCATACCGTCCTGGTGCTTCAGGGAGGCGTCTGTAATCCCGTTTCCAGGAGCCCGCAGGGGTAGCGCTGCACTTCTCTCCACTGCTGAGCTGGGTTGCTCCCTTTTCAACTCTGCTTCCAGTTGGGAGTAGGCTCTGCAGGGTTGGAGGGGTGGGGTAGCTGGGCCCAGTATTGTCCTTTTACGTGGGTTCTGGCCCAGTGTGGGTTTGTATACCCCATCACGAGGCTATTTTAACATGGTTGCAAGATGTTCTGTCCGCACCAGTAAAAAGAAACCGTTTAGGCCACAACCATGATAAAATAAGTCTATTTGTGTAGTTTAGACAATGCCTAAAGGCCCTTATGCACTTCAGGTAGGGGAACTGGGCCATACTGTTCCACTTTGTCATGTAGGCAGGATGGAACACAGCAAATGGGCAAAAGTATTAAAAATCACTGAATTTGCGCTATAAACTAACAAGATATTTCACAAAACTAGTTAGCTAGTTAGCCCATTCCCTGCCCCACAGATCATACAAACTAGTGTTTACAGAAAAATAGTACGGTTCACCCACATAAAAACTGAGCTCACCAGTGGTGTCAGTCTGGGGGGAAATGAGAGAGGAAGCAGTTGGATGCCAGTGAAGGCAGTCAGAGGTAGTCTTTCCCGTTAGGAGGTTGTCTTTTCATGCAGTTAACTGTGGTCATTTAGGACAGAGGTGGGCAAACTACAGCCCGTGGGCCACATCCGGCCTGCGGGACCCTCCTGTCCGGCCCCTGAGCTCCTGCCCCGGGAGGCTCCTGCCCCCAGCCCCTCCCCTGCTGTTCCCCCTCCCCTGCAGCCTCAGCTCACTGCGCTGCCGGCACAATGCCCTGAGTGGCGAGTTGGATGGAGCAGCAGGGGGCAGTCAGGGGTAGAGGTTCCAGGGGTGGTCAGGGAGAAGGGGTGGTTGGATGGGGCAGGGGTCCCAGGGGTGCAGACAGGAATGAGAGGGGGAGTGGATGGGGCGGCGGGGGGGCAGTCAGGGGCGGGGGTCCAGAGGTGATCAGGGGGCAGGGAGGGGTGGATGGAGCAGGGGTTCCGGGGGGGGCCATCAAGGGACAGGGAACGAGGGGTTTGGATGGGGCAGGAGTCCTGGGGGGCCGTCAGGGGGCAAGAAGCCGGAGGGGTTGGATGGGGGCGGGGGCCGGGCCACGGCTGGCTATTTGGGGAGGCACAGCCTCCATACAATTTCAGAAACCCGATGTGGCGCTCAGGCCACAAAGTTTGCCCGCCTCTGATTTAGGAGCTTTTCTGTGGTTCATAGATGGAGGTGGGATGTTAGAAGGCTGAATCTTGACCCAGCCCTTGTTTAGCCATATCCCCTAAACAGTAAGGTCCAGGCCACGTCTCTGTTTCTAAAGCTGTTGTTCGGTTCACGTTTCAGCCAGTGTGTTTGGGTCACCAGTGTCGGGAGGGCACAATGGATAAAATGGCTTTTACAAACCATATCGTGAATGAGGCTATTTCAAGTTGCACCTTGTGTAAGCTGTTAACCCAACCGTGGTCACTTGAAATTCTTAATGGCACTTGCACTATATAAATGAAAGAGGGGCCTTAACTGTTTGGCTCTTGCTAACTGCTGGAAAATAGCCTGCCTTGTTTTGTTTATTGCATGGGTGCAAAGCCTTTTCTTGAGTTCATCTGCAAGGAGAAATGTCTCTATTTGTAATATGTGTAGAGTTTGGAAATCTGCGGATATCCGCTTTCCATCTGCGGACCATTTTTGCAGATTGGATGCGAATACTAATTTGTATCTGCACAGGGCTCTAATTATGCATCCTGCTTAATTGCCACCTTTTTTGTTTTTCTGCTGTCACTTCCGTTACAGAACCTCAGTGCTGCGATACAACAAACATGGACACCGAATATTTATGGTGGAAGGGCAGTAAGTCCCTTTCCAACTTATTTCTGCTCTCTGGGTTTATGCTCCTCATAGATATTTAGGCAAGAAAACACCTCTTGGGATGTGTCGATGAAAACTAAATTAGTGTTCCATGGGCGGTACAGCGTAATAAGCACTCTTAAAAATGGGGCCGCTTCATGTAGGTGAGTAAAGGGGAGTTGAGCTCCTTTGAAAGTCTGGCCAAAGAGGTCCTTAGCCCTGCGAGGCGAACTGCCCAGAGGAGATCAGAGCCTGCAGAAAGTGAGCAGGAAAAGCAGGAGTGATGGGTACTGCTTTCTGCAGAGCTGAGACTGGAGTGAAGAGGAAATTGTGTGTATTGATGCAGGTCTCAGGCCACGAGAACATCAATTGGACCCTCTACCCACCAACCTCACAGGAGCCTGCCTTGCAGCAGGTGTAACCTAAATTCCCAACCAGCCCTCCTGGATGCCAGGTGGAAGGTGAAAAAGCCCACACAGCAGTGTGTCAATTTTGTCATATGGGCGAAATCCCTTTCGGAACCCCAAACTGGTGATAAACCAAGCTCCTGGCACCCCCGAGATCCAGCAACTAGATCAAGGGTGGGAAGGATGTGGCTGAAAGGAGTCCACAAAGTGTATAAATTCCCCTCCCGCACCGCCCAAGCAAGGAACAGACAGGAGCCAATCACCTGGTCACAGCATCACCCCAACGACAGGGCCAGATGCAGTATGTGGTCCCCTGCTTTTGTCCCCTAGGCCTTGCACCATGGGTGGGAAGCGAGAAATAGCCGTCCCCACACAGTGAAGGAGGGAGGTAGAGGGGAGAAAAGGAATGGGCATTTCGCACACTGTCTCAGCTGTTCCAATTCAGATCTTTTCCTGCCCCAGAAAGTCTCCAATATTTCCGCCCCATCAAAGCTGTGGCCCGGCTAGTGGGGGGAGCATTAATTGAACTTTTTGCAGCAATCCTCCCAGTAGCATTTGCTCTGTTGCACGTGTTTAATGATGACCCAATGTCTGAAGCATTTTGTATGAAATTTCTTCTTTGCCATAACTAATGGATTCAGAAAATCAGCTGAAGTTGCTTAGCATTGCGGTGTGGTGTTCCATAGATAAGCTGAGCCAATATTACTTGTACTGAGCTTTCTTTTACTCTGTGGATGAGTGAATTGCAATTGGATTTTTGTATTCTTCTTTTGCGGCTGTTATGGATAGCACATACTTCTGTAATGGTTACAGTACAGCCCAGGTAAGTACGCCTTGGTTCAATTATACTCTTGGTGAAAGTCTCTGCTATGCCCCCCTCCTCCCCAGGACTGAATAGTGTTTTCTTAAACCTCAAGTCCCTGGAGAGCTTCTTAAAGGCTGGCTGGCAGCAAGGACGGTGCTTGTCGCCAGGGTGAAGAGCATGGCATGCTCTAAAATCCTCATTCACTGAAACAGAAATAGCCTCAGGTTTCAGGTGCTCCCTTCCCCCCAAACCAGGAAATAGATATCTGGAGTGAAATTGTACAATTGCAAGCTTGTGTGTCACATGAAGATAGAGCAATTCTGATTCCTCCTTTCAGTCTGTATCTCTGGTCACTCATTGCTCTAGCAGTCAGGAAAATAGAGAGCACAAATGCATTGCAAAATTGTAGATTATTCCTGTTTTAGTTTCTCAGCAAACTGTTGGAGCGAACGCTCAAAGCTTAACATAAGGTGCTAAATATTATTTACTAATAAATGCCAATGTATCTAGCACTTCTGACTCTGAAAAGGCACCAAATATTTGTGTCCTTTCAGAGTCAGAAACGCCCATTTTTCTCCTCTGCAGTGATTCACTAATGAGATTGTTGTTCAGCATTTGTCATCAGATTTCCTTTGGCAGCAAATTGGTGTCACACAGGCTCCATAAAACCCAGCAGAAATAGGGGAGGTGGGTTGCTGTTAGGGATCTCTCAAATTTACCTCCAGACTGAAAACTTTTCAGTACCATGTCTGAAGTGGATCTCTAGGCTCTCCCCCCCCCCCCCTTGTGGTCAGGTTTATGCATTGATTTTAATAAGAAATTTAGAGACTGTGAAGATAATTGTAGTGCTGTTAATTTAGGTGAGTGTCAGAAGGTAAGAGGCAAAACCCACTGAGTGAAAAGAAGCACAGACTGGTGTACAGTGACCTGAAATGCAAGCGCAAAGGAGAGCGACTTCTTTAGCGAGCGACCATGTCCAGAGCGCTACCAGGGACGTGTAGAGTAAGACACAAGCACAGCTAGGGGCATTTGAATTGAGAAGCAATTTTAAACTCATTAAACAGTGAATGAGTAGTAGTGTCAGTGTTCATTACAATAATCCACAGTAATGAGATGGAGTGAACTCCGTGTCGGAGCAGTGATGGGTGCGTATAATTCAATAATCAAGAACTGAGTAAGCTTCATGGGCAGTAAATAATCACCAGACCTCATTAGATTGTAGGGAAGAGCTATAACAGTTGATCATAATTAGAAGTTAAACAAGTGTAGGCTTGAGCGACTCCTGCTGTTATTTGCAACTTGGAATAACCCCTTGGAGGGACTAGTTTGAACAAGTAGTTTCAGTGTCTTCAGAGAGAGGATGGCCATTCACTTAGGGGCTATGTTATGCCCCAGCTCACTTCCCTCTTCTAACCTTTGTCAGAAACTAGCTGTGCTCGATCCCAATGTCTTGTTACATGCAGCAACAGAGAAGTACTTTGGCTTGAGGAATCTGCTAAAATGATCCGTGGTGAGGTAGCTAAGATTGAATATATGGTATAATACTTCAGGCCTGACGTTTTAAGGTGTTCTCGTTAGGATCCAGAGCTAACATTCTGTTTAGATGAACAAGTCAGTTACACACAATTCCTGTTTTAGAGGATTTCTTTGCAACCATAAGTGCCATGGACTTAATTTTTTTAATTAAACAATTTGAACATAAGGGGCTAGAAAAAGGAGACTTAGCAAATACGGAGCTTCAGATTATATTCTGTTAAACCAGATCTTCAGAGTAATCCACACACACCGGGTGATGATGCTGTCTTTTCTCAGCCTCCAAAAACTGAGGCTCTTTGGAGTTGGAAGGCTGAGAGAATTGGAAAAATCATAATGTTGTCCTGAGTCATGGTGATTGGGTTACAGTGCCTGGTTCTGTTAGCTGTCCTGGGTTGATGCTAAACTACATGCCAGCTTCACCAAAGAACTTTTCAGTTGCAGTTTGTATCTCTGGTCACCCATTGCCCTAGCAGTCAAGAAAAGAGAGAGCACAAATGCATTGCAAAATTGTGTATTACACATCTGCCCCGATATAACGCGACCCGATATAACATGAATTTAGATATAATGCAGTAAAGCAGCGCTCTGGCGGGGCGGGGCTGCGCACTCGGCAGATCAAAGCAAGTTCAATATAACGCGGCTTCACCTATAACGCAGTAAGATTTTTTGGCTCCTGAGGACAGTGTTATATCGGGGTAGAGGTGTATTCCTGTGTGTTGGTTTCTCAGCATATTGTTGGAGGGAATGCTCAAAGCATGATCCCTTAGTCTGGAAGGGCCAAAGTGTTAATTTAACAGCAGCGGCTGTGAATGAAGAAACCTTTATTTTGGCCTGCTCAGCAAAGTTTGAAAATAGAAATCAAAGCTACGTCTCAAGTACCCCAGTGGCAGAACCCTTCTAGGAACGCAGGAGATGTGTAAGAACACACAGCAACACTATATCAGTTTAATAATTGGTACTAATATTGGGAATGTAAACCAGCCAAATAGTGACCCAGCTGGGAGCCTGGAGAGCAGCCTTGAATTCTCTTGCCAAAAAGTGCAATTAACACTGTGGGTTTGTTACTGACAATTTTTTTTGCAATTTTTTTCTAGGAAATTTGGCGCCAGACCTTCCTAAAATGACTTCCTCCGCAAGCCACCCAGATCTTTTAAGCGGATGGGATTCTTGGGCAGATTCCCCAGCTACAACCAAACTAGCATCACAACAGCCGAAGAAGCCTGCACTTGAAGGTATGGCGCAACAAAAATATACTGTTTATTTCTATTGCTAAAGAAAATGCGTGCGCTCCAAATATCCGTCATCTCAGCCACCCGAAACAACAGAACAACCATATGCGACTCTCATGTGGTTCATTAAATACAGTCACATTAAAGTACTCGGCTTTAAAGTAGTGACAGTTATAGACATGGTAAAAGCTAACAGTGTAACATATATAACAAGAATTTTGGAGGAGAGGCCTCAGACAAGAATCTACATAGAAAATATTGATAGCAATTTGCTGTGAATCAGGGAGACAGTTTTTGTCAACACCTTTTAAAAAAAAAAAGTGGATATTTTCATCCCCCGCCATCTGTGCCCTGTACATAACTTCATATTTGTTTTTATCACACAGGCCAAGCCCTTACTACAGGAAGCCAGACAAGTGTGCCTTCAGGTTTGTCTTTCAGCCAAGCAAAATCTCAGAACTTCGACCCCTTTGCTGACCTTGCTAACCTTAAATCTGGTCTTCCAGGTAATCTTGTATGTTTTCTTAAAAGAACAAAGCAACTAATAACTTCGTTACTACATAGAAATTATGTTTTGAAAACATAGCTTGGAAGCAATATAAACCCTTTAATGCTTCAACTTCTAACTGAAGTGGTTTGAAAAACGTTTCTGAATGAGCATGTTATTCCATAATTGCCCACCGTGAGGTTTCTTGCTCCTTCCTGTGATGCATGCTGTCCTGTCAGCGATGGGATTGTTGGTCCAAACCAGTGTGGCAATTCCTATTTACTTCTGACCCTAATTTTTTGTGGACCAGAACAACTGTGAAATGCAGAACTTCTGAAACTGCTTTTGCCGTTAGTAGAAATGTTAAACCGCTCTTTATTTTATATTGGTAACTTAAAAAAGGAAACCGAATACATGGCCAGTTGTAATCTCTCTCCACTGGCTTATGGTTGAACTCTGGACAGGAACTTCAAGAACTTCCTTGTTAAACTGTCTCTCAGTACTCACACATGATCAGTGTTTCACTGAGTTTCATTACAGGGTTGAGGTTTTTGAGGTTTTTAAGGTCAGGCTTGACAAAGCCCTGGCTGGGATGATTTAGTTGGGGATTTGTCCTGCTTTGAGCAGGGGGTTGGACTAGATGACCTCCTGAGGTGCCTTCCAACCCTGAGATTCTATGATCATTTTATGAATCATTATTTAGTAGTGAGAATTTTTTAATATTTAGCCACATGCCATCTCAGTGGCTGACTTCCTGAGTTGCACCCAGTGTATGTCATCTGTAAATTTACACCCAACTTTACAGACTTGGTATGTACTGTTCACTGTTTTTGTATAATTTTGCAGCAAGTATTGAGTTAGAGGAAACCTGGATTAGCGCTTCCTTTTGTCAATAGCCACATGCCATATTGCAGCAAATTCAGTCAAGAAAAAAAACGAATAACCAACTACTTGGTTATGAGTTAAGGTTTATGTACTGACCATATCTTTGCAACTGTACAAGACTTAAATATATAGATAGTCCCTACCCCAGAAGCTTTTTAGCCAAAAGACAGGCATAAGAGAGAAGATGCACTGAGCGATTCGGGGGAGGTGGTATCTCAAAATGATTTTAAAAACCCATTGAGATTTCTACTGCCCATTAAATCTGGGATGTAGAAAGCATTTGAGAAGGAGTTAGTTGGTGAGCTTTATGAAAGCAGCGGGTCTTTGGGAAGGGGTGGGGACTAGCGCACTGACCAAGAGATCATTCCATGCATGTGGGGCAGCCTGGAGGAAAGCAAGGGTTCTGGAAAAGAAGAAAACAAATTGGGTGGTGTGACTGGCGTACTTGGGCATAGTCAGAAGGGGACATGGGTGCGAAAATCTGAGACTTGCTCAGGGCAACGTTGCACAGGGCTTTGGAGGAAAGGACAAGTTCAAAGTTTTGTTGAGTTTTAAGCAGACTTGACAAAGGCTTAAGCAGACAGACTTGCATCCGACGAAGTGGGTATTCACCCACGAAAGCTCATGCTGCAAAACGTCTGTTAGTCTATAAGGTGCCACAGGATTCTTTACTGCTGAAGCAGACTTGAGACGAAAGATGTCGGTGCTGAGGGAGGCCAGAGAGGAGGCGGTTATTAAAGCCAAGGCAGGCAATGATGATAGGACAGAAAGGAGTGGTCCAATTTTTTTGAACTGTTTATGAAATGGAATAAACGGCAAGATGTAGTGCTATTTAGTGCTATCTTGGATGTGCATGGGAGGAAGGGGGAGAAGATTAAAATGGCCTTGTGCTTGTGAGCCTGAGTGCTGGGAGATAAAGGTACTGATAACGGGAAGTGGCAAATGTTTTGGAAGTAGCTCCGCTGGGTTTTGGTGGTGGCAGAAGTGCATCCAGGATGATACTTTGGAAAGACCTTTAGATATTGTGTAAGAGACAGAGGGAAGTTGACAGGAGAGAGAGGGAGTGTGTTTGAGTGGTAGTGTAGAAGTGGTAGCTGAAGCTGTGAGCTGATGAAGTCACTCAGGGAGAAGAGGGACTGAGGACAGAGCCCTGAGGGACTCCCAACAGTGAAGGCAAGGAAGAGAAGAAGTTGCTACAGGAGATGCTGAAAGAGCCCTCGGATGCAGGCAGAAAATGGAGAGCCCACGTCGGTAAAAATCCAGGAAGGAGAAAGTGTCTGATGCTGTCAGAAGCAGCAGAAAGCTCAGGGAGGGTGAAGACAGTTCTTTGACTTGGCCAAGAATAGGTGACTGGAGAGCTAGTGAGAGCTGATCCAGTGGAGTGGGGTAGTGCACAGGCTGCACTGTAGGGGATCGACATGGATCGGAGGAGAGGAAATCAAGGCAGTGATTATAAACAGTTTGTTCAGGAGGTGCAGTGCAAAAGAGAGACACCAGTAGTTGGAGAGGCAGTTGGGGTTAATGATTGGCCTTTTGAGAAGTGAGGATCATAGTGCAAGTTTTTATGCTAAGGAAAAGGAGCTGGAGTTGGGAGAGTGAGTGAGAGGAGATGAGGTGGTCAGGCACTGGGAGCAGAGGGTTGGAAGTCAAGGGTAAGCAAGAAACCTCTGATACAATTAGCAAAGTATATATGGTGTGTGGTCTTTCATTCCCCTACATTGTCTGTCTGTATACTCCCTGGCCCCTACTCCCTAGTAAAATATGTTCCAATCTAATCAGAGAAGCCTGGTCTTTTCTATCTTGCATTAAAATCAGCGTGAGGCATCAGGTTTCCTCCTCTTCTGGATTGTCAGTCTCCAGCATGGACTCTGCTTTCTTGCTGAATTTTTTGTGAGTCTGTGTGTCCAGTTCTTACTCTTGGTGGAATCAGTAAGGAAGTTTCTACATCTTCCTAGTCGAACGTGTAGCTTCCTGTCTGCAGTCTCAGTGCAGTTCACGTTGAGAAAGCTTTTGTCCAGGACAAATGTGTTTAAGCTTAAACATGATTTTTTGTTTAAATTTAATCAGATATTAATGGAGCCATGAAGTGCTGGCTTACTCTGATCGTTCTTCATGTCTCCCACTCCAATTGTTGCCTCTCTCCTTCCTCCTCTTCACCTCCCCTTCCCCCCGGTCTTCCTTCTGCTGCTGTGTTATAACTACACTGTGATAGTGCAGCTGGATGGAATCAGTCTCTAGCCATTGAGAGCAGATTTCAGTTCACTCTGCTCCACTGCAAGTGCAAAACTGGGGGATGGGGGAGGCCAGGCACAGAGGTCATGATATCAGAGCCTGGTCCTTGCGCTGCATGCAGCAATACACCACATGCAGTTGGCAATGAAGTCTTTGCATCTGCTGATGATCCACAGCCTTTTACCTGATTACTTCAAGGTGCTTCTGCTGTGATGCTGCTTCAGCGGGAAAATAAGCTGTTGTGCCAGTCTGTTACACCTGGTGGTTCGTTGCCATTGTCCTAGGCAGCCAGACGCACAAAGGAGCAGAAACATTGAAGGCACTTGCGTGCTGGAGAGATGAGAAAATGTTGTTGATATACCAACCGTGAAAGCTCTTGGGGAGACGCTAGATCAGGGGTCCCCAACACGGTGCCCAGGGGTGCCATGATGCCCGCCGGGGCATCTAAGGATGCCCACGTACTGGCCAGCGGACGAGCATCCACCAAAATACTGCCGAGAAGCAGCGTCATCCAGACACATCGCCGCCGAAATGCTGCCGATTTTTGGCAGCATTTCGGTGGTGACGCCTCTGGATGACGCTGCTTCTCGGCAGCGATGCCTATTGATGTTGCTGCTTGTCGGCAGCATTTCAGCGGATGTTCGTCCGCCGCCATGGTCCTCCGTGGCGCCAGACGAAAAAGTTTGGGGACCACTGGGCTAGATCCTGCAGAAGTGCCAACACACTTCTGTTTTGCTTTACTTAATGTCAGTGGCAAATTATTTTTGCCAGATAATCTCAATAGTTTTGATGTAACTAACACTTTGTTTTTCATTTTATACCATCCCCATTAGGTTACCCTGTGCCAAACAAGTATGGTATGGTTAATGTCATGCACGCCTTTATCTTAATAGCTTTGTCACTTTAGTGTGTCCTAATGGGCCTGATTCAGTCCTCCCATATCCATTTGACACCAATGTGATTCCATCAGCTACACTGGCATTACCCCAGTTTTACACTGGTGTATGTCACACCATAATGTGTGCTGCACAGTCCGGAGGGGAGTTATAGCAGGATGTAGAAGCACTTTGGCCACACCTCTTGTGCTGCGGCCTGAAGATGTGGCACCATAGAGATAGCCCAGCCCAGTATCACCTGAGGCGTTAGGTCTCTGCGGGGGGGAATTCGCTGCCTAGTTGCTTAGGGAACTTCTATGGCCCTGTTGTGCTACAGGATCATCCCATAGAATCATCCTCAGGGCTAGCACTTTGCCCTTACTATAAAAACTAAACCAAGCATTACTAATGCCCATTCAGCATGGCCACCAAAATCAGCTCCCTCCTTCACCTCTGTCACCTCCCTCTCATTGGCAGTCACCCAAAGAGATGCAGAAGCAAGTTGCAAATGTGCCCCTCTGTGCACAGCTTTCAGGATCAGACTGCAAGAGCTGGCCAGCCCCTTGTAACCACCACAGTGGGGCATAGTGGGGAGATAGTGTCGGAAATATCTTGGTCCAGCACTGTTGAAATTAAAGCTCATAATTTGTGACAACCAGAGTAGAGGGTGTCAAATTATTCCATATAAGCAATTTGCATGGTTGTCACTAGAAGCTTGCTGCGTGTTCATATACCATATAAGGCTTCTCACGACAAAGTGTTTTCCTATTGCCTTTACTATGAATATTGTCAATGCTTGACTGTACTGTCTGTAAAATTTGCCAAATTTAAACAGTGTAGTATAGAAAGCTGCAAATAGACCCATACATGCAGGGCCTTCTGTTCTGATTTTTTCCTCAAAACATCCAACTGTAACTTTCTGTAGAGGTGGGGTACGGGGTAAATGGTGAAGAAAAGGGCATTCTTGCCTGTGTTTGGATGTCTAAGGCTCGTCTGTGCTTGGCTTACACCTATTCCGGTGCGAAGTGGTTTAGATCTGCTTTATGGAGGTGTAGCGGGTTTAAAGGATTTTTTTCTCCAATGAACGTGACCTTCCTCTTTCCAGTCTGAATTTGGACGATAATACTGCATTTAAATTCAATTACCAAGCTACTTTTCAGTTGAATGGGCCTGTGCCAGGAACTGTCATGTTGGCCACGTGCCAGTTGACAAAGAAACTCGCTTTCTAGAAATGGTGTCTGAGGGGAAGAGACGTCAAATAAAGGCAGTCTGGGTGGAGCCTTGGCTGGGAGTATCATTCCCTGGCTTGTCATGCTGAGTGCTGAAACTAAAGCTTTAGAGCTGGATTCCATTACTCTGGGCTTACGCCGGTGTAACCAATGGAGGATCAGGCCTTCCGTTGTAGCTGGTGAAGCTACAGAGACTAATATATTTTCCACTCTCCAGGCAGAGATGGGAGGTACTAGAGAAATCTAGACTGTGATTTAATTAGGGAGATAATGCTAGTTTATCATTCAAGATAACTTTAGTGTATTGGGTTTGTGTATATATCGTACTTCGGTGTTGTTCTTAAAGCAATTTCTCTGCTGTCAGACCTCGTTCAGTTATTTTCTCCGTATTTGTATACAACCCGTTACTAACGTTTTTTTAAAGGCTTTAGAGCCATTTCCCCCCATCTGGTGAAGACTTCTTTATTTAAAAACAGTAATACACAAAAGGAAGCGTGAGGACATGGATTTTATTGGGAGTGCCTTCAGAGCACACCACTTCTTCTTGAGTATGAGGGGAGTTTCCCAGCATCCTTCTCATAATAATTAGTAAATACTTAAATGTAAATAATTGGCAGTGAAAACCTAATGTATTTTCCTGTGTTGAATATATCCACTGAAGTGCACTGTGTGGTGACTGATCAGACAAGGGTTAGCAGTTGTCACAAAATGACAATTAAGTGGTTGAGGTTTGAGGTGGAATAACTGACACACAGTAGTGGGTTCCAGACTAGAACTGCGATTTTGTCTCTAACTCTGCCGAAACTGTCTTCGTTAAGTTTCACTTTCAGACACCCGTGTTCTCTACATTATATTTCCTTTAAATTTGAAGGGTGTTTCTTATTAAATCACTTGGGTAGGTATCAGACCAGAACTTGGGCAAGACTGTGTTATGTAGTCAAAACGTTTTAAAATGTATTACAACTAAATTAGGCACTGTTGTTATTGTCCAGGTCCTTCTGGTGGTGGATTCCCAGCTGGTGGGTTTGGTCAGAAGTCAGCTACATCCCAGAAAGGAGGGAATCAGTGGCAGACAAAGAAACCACAAAATACAGGTACTTCGTGGCAGTCCCACACTCAACCACAGCAAGCTAAATCCAGCACACAGAGTAAACCCAACTATACCGTGAACTTCAGTGTTATTGGAGGCCGAGAAGAGAGAGGTATCCGAGCTCCAGGCTTTGGTAAGTTCTGTTTCCTGGAACTATAGTTATAATGATGTGTTGCATCTGAAGTCCTTGTGGTCTCTGCAAGCATGGTTCTGGGGCTTTATGAAAACAGAAGCTTTGAAAGGTTCTGAAGAACTTATTTTAGTCATGTTAAAGGCTTCATATTTTGTTTTGTAGATTGAGGTCTAATAGCAATAACATGAGTGGCATTTAAGCAGCTGTGTTCAGATAAAGGTCCACTTGTCAGATATCTCTCATTGCTACCAGCAGTTCCTGACAGATATTAGCATGACAATATGCATTGTTGTTGTAGCTGTGTTGGTCCCAGGATATTAGTGAGACAAGGTGGGTGAGGTCATATTTTTTATTGGACCAACTTCTGTTGTTGAGAGAGGTAAGCTACAAAGCTTGTCTCTCTCAACACAGAGCTCTTCAGGTCTGGGAAATGTACACAGAGGCCTGGTTTACACTAGGAAACTAAGTCAGTTATAATTGTGTCACTCAGGGGTATGAAAAATCCACACCCCTGAGCAATGCCGTTAAATCATCCTAACCCCTGGTGTAGACAGCTCTAGATCAGTGGGAGAATTCTCCCATCAACCTAGCTACCACCTCTCAGGGAGGTGGATTACCTACACTGATGGAAGAACTCCACTCATTCGCGTAGGCAGTGTCTTCATTAAGGGCATGGCTACACTTGCAGATGAAGAGCGCTGTGAGTTAAACCCGCCTTCATAGAGCGCAGTAGAGGAAGTGCTGTAGTCTGTCCACACTGGCAGCTGAGAGTGCCCTGGGGTGGCCACATTAGCAGCTCTTGCAGTGGCCACGGAGCAGCATGCAAGTGGCTGCAACATGCTTGTCAAATGGGAGGTGGGGGTGGAGTGTGACAGAGGAGGGTGCTGTGTGTATGTGTGGGGGGAGAGTGGGTTTTGGGGGGCTGAGAGCATGTCAGAATGCTGTCTGGTAGTTCAGACAGCAGCAGACCCCCTCCCCTCCCTGCCTCTCTCTCTCTCTCTCACACACAGCATTTCACAGTAATGGTTGCTTTGTCTCGGAGCAGATAAGCAGCTGGCTGTCAAACCAGAGCTTTCAAAGGGCATATCCAAAACAATAACAAGAGTGGCCACTTGACTTAAGGGGATTATGGGACGTTTCCAGAGGCTTATCAGAGCCCAGTAATGCAACACCTTGTTCACACTGGCGCCACGGCGCTCCAGCGGGGGTGCATCAAACGTTATTCCACTCACCAAGGTGGAGTACCAGCAGTGCTGTAGCCGACGAGTCAGAGTACTCTGTCCCTTGTCACTGTGGACAGGGAGTGAGCTAGTGTGCCTGGGGCTCCTTTAATGCACTGTAACTCACAAGTGTAGCCAAGCCCTAAGTGTTGAAAAGCCCAGAGTGCCACAGCTAAATGCAAGGGGGTAGATTGTTTAGCATAAGTAGTTAACACATTTCAAGGGACCATTCAAGGTTAAGTGGCCTGTTAACACCTCTTCAGTCATAGAGGGGAAAAGAGAAAAAAAACCTGTAACCCACTTAACCGTGAATGGTCTCTTGAGAGATGTGAAACACCCCTTTGAGTGAGACAAAGTTGCACTGACAGAAGCGCCGGTGTGGACAGGGGCTCTCCCACCAACATAACTACTGCTGCTCGTTGGAGGTGGTTTAATTATGTCTACAGGAGAGCTCTCTCCTGTGGATATAGAGAAGCTACGCTATCTTACAGCAGTAAGCTCGCTAGTGTAGACATGGCGTTAAGGGAAAAACAGTTTTTAAGAGAGCTGGCAGTTTTTCAGAGACATTAAGGGCACAAGAGCAAACTAGCCCTCTGCATAGGAAAGATAGAAAGGATGGCAAGAGCCCACCCTGGCTTACCCAGGAGATCTTCAATGATCTGAAACTCAAAAAAAGAGTCCTACAAAAAGTGGAACCTAAGTCAAATTACAAAGGATGAATATAAACAAATAACACAAGTGTGTAGGGACAAAATTAGAAAGGCCAAGGCACAAAACGAGCGCAAACTAGCTAGAGACATAAAACAAGAATATGTTCTACAAATACATTGGAAGCAAGAGGAAGACCAAGGACACTGTAGGCCCATTTCTCAATGAGGAGGAGAAAACAATAATAGAAAATGTGGAAATGGCAGAAGTTTTAAATGATATTTTTGTTTTGGTTTTCACCAAGAAGGTTGGTGGTGATTGGACATCTAACATAGTGAATGCCAGTGAAAATGAGGTAGCATCAGAGGCTAAAATAGGGAAAGAACAAGTTTAAAATAAGATGTCTTCAAGTCGCCAGGGCTTGATGAAATACATGCTAGAAGACTCAAGGAGCTGACTGAGGAGATATCTGCGCCATTAGCGATTCTCTTCAAAAAGTCATGGAAGACGGGAGAAATTCCCAAGGACTGGAAAAGGGCAAATATAGTGCCCATCTATAAAAAGGGAAATGAGGACAACCTGGGGAATTACAGACCAGTCAGCTTAACTTCAGTACCTAGAAAGATAATGGAGCAAGTAATTAAGCCATCAGTTTGCAAACATCTAGAAGATAATAAGGTGATAAGTAACAGTCATCATAGATTTGTCAAGAACAAATCATGTCCAACCAACCTGATAGCTTTCTTTGACAGGGTAACAAGCCTTGTGGATGGGGGCAAGCAGTAAATGTGGTATATCTTCACTTTAGTAAGGCTTTGGGTACTGTCTCGCATGACCGTCTCATAAACTAGGAAATACAACCTAGATGGAGCTACTACAAGGTGGCTTCATAACTGGTTAGAAAACTGTTCTCAGAGAGTAGTTATCAGTGGTTCACAGTTATGCTGGAAGTGCATAATGAGTGGAGTCCCGCAGTTCTGGATCTGGTTTTGTTCAATATCCTCATCAGAGTTTGAGATGATGGTATAGAGAGTACACTTATAAAGTTTGTGGATGATACCAAGCTGGGAGGGGTTGCAAGTGCTTAGGAGGATGGGACTAAAATTCAAAATGATCTGGAAAAATGATCTGAAGTAAATAGAATGAAATGCACAGTACTCCACTTAGGAAGAAACAATCAGTTTCACACATACAAAATGGGAAACAACTGTCTAGGAAGGAGTACTGTGGAAAGCGATCTGAGGGTCATAGTGGACTAGAAGCTAAGTATGAGTCAACAGTGTAACACCGTTGCAAAAAAAAAAAGCGAACATAATTCTGCGATGTATTAGCAGAAGAGTTGTAAGCAAGACACAAAAAGTAATTCTTCTGCTCTACTCCGCACTGATTAGGCCTCAACTGGAGTATTGTGCCCAGTTCTGGGCACCACATTTCAGGAAAGATGTGGACAAATTGGAGAAAGTCCAGAGAAGAGCAACAAAAATGATTAAAGGTCTAAAAGACATGATCTCTGAGGGAATATTGCAAAAATTGGGTTTGTTTAGTCTGAAGCAGAGAAGACTGAGAGGGGACATAACAGTTTTCAAGTACATACAAGATTGTTACAAGGAGGAGGGAGAAAAATTGTTTTCGTTAACCTCTGAGGATAGGACAAGAAGCAATGGGCTTAAATTGCAGGAAGGGAGGTTGAGGTTGGACATTAGGAAAAACTTCCTGTCAGGGCGGTTAAGCACTGGAATAAATTGCCTAGGGAGGTTGTAGAATCTCCATCACTGTAGATGTTTAAGAGCAGGTTAGACAAACAACGGTCAGGGATGGTGTAGATCAAGCGTGCAAAGGACTGGACTAGATGAGCTCTTGAGGTCCCTTCCAGTCCTGCGATTCTGAGATTCTACACAATTCTCTACTGGCATAGCAATGTCTTCCCCTGTCTACACAGTTGTTCTTAGCAGCGTCATGTGCCACTGCTGGAGTCTTTCCCCGCCGCAGGGAACAGCTCCAGCAGTGGGGAAAGGCTCTTGCAAGGGGGAGGCAGCGGGGAAAGGCTCTGGTAGCTCCCCACTGCTGGAGCCTTTTACTGCCATGTGTAGTTACACACCTCAGTGTGGACACATCCTGCTCTTTGCTGTGGCATGTGGCTACACACACCCTACATCAGGGGTGGGCAAACTTTTTGGCCCGAGGGCCACATCGGGGTTGCGCAACTGTATGGAGGGCTGGGTAGGGAAGGCTGTGCCTCCCCAAACATCCTGGCCCCACCCCCTATCTGCCCCCTCCCACTTCCTGCCGCCTGACTGCCCCCCTCAGAACCTCCAACCCATCCACACCCCCTGCTCCTTGTCCCCTGACTGCCCCCTCCCAGGACCCCCCCCCATCCACGCCCCCTGTCCCCTGACTGCCCCAACTCCTATCCACACCCCCACCCCCTGACAGCCCCCCCCCCCCCGGGACTCCCACCCCCATCCAACTGCCCTCTGCTCCTTGTCCCCTGACAGCCCCCTCCCGGGACCCCCCACCCCTAACTGCCCCCTGGGATCCCACCCCCTTATCCAACCCCCCCGTCTCCTGACTGTCCTCTCAACCCCATCCACATCCCAGCCCTCTGACAGACCCTCTGGGACTCCCAGTCCCAGCCCTCCCTGTTCCCCATCCCCTGACAGGCCTCCCCACAGAACCTCTGCCCCATCCAACTGCTCCCTCCTCCCTGATGGCCCCCCAGGACCCCCTGCTCCCTTACCTAACCCCCCCTCACCCGCTCCCTGCCCCTCACCAGCAGCAGGAGCTCGCAGCTGCGACACCCGTCCAGAGCCAGCTGTGCTCCCCACGCTGCCCAGCGGGAGTGGCAGGCCAGAGCATGGCCCGCGCGGCGGTGTGGCTGCGGGGGACGGGCTGGGGACTAGGCTCCCTGGTCGGGAGCTCAGGGGCCGAGCAGGATGGTCCCGTGGGCCATAGTTTGCCCACGTCTTCCCTACATGCGGCTGTCAGCGAATGTGCAGTGTAGACATACCCATAACGTGGAACACTTGTTACCTCTGCCATGATCATGTACCAATAAGCATTTTTCTTCCGTTATTTTTTTTTTCTTTTTTGTTTTAAAAGGACAAAAGCCAAAAGTTTCAGAAAATGATTTTGAGGATCTATTATCTAATCAAGGATTTTCAGCTAAATCTGACAAAAAAGGAACCAAGACAATTGCCGAGATGAGAAAGCAAGAAATGTCTAAAGACATGGACCCCTTAAAATTAAAGGTTTGATGTTTAATAATAAAAACCATGGTTTTGATTCAAATATAAACAAAATTCTGTTACTTACAACTATTGATGATAGAGTGGGGGAGGATACAGTGAAGGATAAAAGGAAAACTGAAGGGTTACAAAGATGGTAGACGTTTATAATAAAATGTTACTTGTGTTTCCACCCATGTGCGGAATAACTTGGAGGAACCTACTGGTTTTAATGCATGAACGTATATCCTAATTGGTTAGCGTAACCAAGATACAGTAGGCAACTGGGGTATCAGTACAGAAGAGAATGATTTGCTCAGGAGAGAGGGTTTGTTCTGTATTGGCGTGCTTTGAAGTGCAGATGGTGGTAAAACTCCTCTCTCAAGTGTGTGATAAGATAAAAAGGAGCAAAAAAAGAGAGAGTAACTTATGCTGTGGTTAGTCTGTTCCAGGCCAGCTAATCCAGAAGGGGAGGTGGACGAGGTAATCCCCGAACAGATCTAACGTCCCTTTCACAAGAAACGATTGTGAAAGGATTTTGAGACTTTGAAAATGACTAGATAAAAAGGGGCAGGTAAAATCTCATGGAGAAATTGAACATGGCGGAGAAGAGTGTGAGAGAGCTGGACAGTTCTGAAGAACATAATTAAGAACTCAGCTGAAAACAAACCAAGATACAAACAAGTAAAATCCTAATGTGTGTGAAGTGAATTTTTACATCTAATGCAGGATTTTCTCCCCTAGGGAGTACAAGGGCCTGGGTTTCCCATTTCATTAAAGAGCACGTCTTAGTACAGACTTGGCTAGACAAGCACAACTCACGTTTTGACTAAGGAGAAGATGGGAGGGTGCATTTCTGGTCTGTACCAAACTGGGAGAGCTTGGATCAAAAGGTTTTCATTGCTGTCAGGTCCACTCTTCGGCAGCTGGAGCCTTGTTTTATTACATTTTCTCCAATCAAGTGCAGTTTCACCAGTGCCCTTTCAGCAGAGGGGTTCAGGGCTATGGTGCTGTGATGGATGTGACTGATGATACAGAGGGTACGTCTTCACTACCCGCCGTATTGGTGGGTAGCAATCAATTTCTCGGGGATCGATATATCACGTCTCATCTAGACACGATATATCGATCCCCGAATGAGCTCCTGTCGACTCCGGAACTCCACCAACCCGAACGGCGGTAGCGGAGTCGACATGGGGAGCCGCGAACGTCGATCCCGCGCCGTGAGGACAGTTGGTAATTCGATCTAAGATACTTCGACTTCAGCTACGTGAATAACGTAGCTGAAGTTGCGTATCTTAGATCGATTTCCCCCTGTAATGTAGACCAGCCCAGAGTTACCTCTTGTGAAGAACAAAAACTACTTGAGAATCACTTTCTTAGGGCAGTCGTTCATTCTCCTCACAGTGGCTCTCTGTCCCTCTGTCAGATCCACTGAAAATGGACACTTACACTCGCATTAAAATTACTCTTTCCAGTCTCCGGGTGGCATCACCCCCATGTGTATTCTGATCAGATTTGGTATTTCTTCCTGGTACATTACTTGCAGATAAGGTTAAATGGTAACATTTACTATTTAGTTTTGTAAAACATTGTGAGGATAATGTATGTAGTTCTGAACAATATTAATAGAAATAATCTCAGGGAGGAATTGGGGAAATCAGCTTCTTGATAGAATATTTTAACTCGTGTCCATAGGTTGGATTGAATGCTTTATGTAAAATACTATAAATAAAAAATAGAGCCTTTTTACCTGCCATCACCCGTGTTAGATGGGGAGATGGGAGATATTACATAATGTGATACTACAATTTAGAGATCCCCCCCCCTCCTTACTGCCATAAGGATTCTATATTGATTGATGTAAATATAATTATATAAAATCAACTAAGCAAAGAGCATTTTTAGCCAATTGTAGTACAAGGGGCAATTTAGTTCAGAAAACTTCAATTTACTCAAGCAAACCATATGAGTACAAGTCTCAAAACAGCTTAAGACCCTTACCTGAAATTTACAAGTAAAACAAGATTTCTAGCATTGGAATGGACAACCTGTGTTACCATGGGATTCATTAGTGTAACTAAAATGAATAGTCTGCTGTGATTACTTTGTTCAGATCACTTCATGTCATCTATTATACAGTTTCTACACTTAACTTGTTAGGAATCATTCCAAGAGAACTGAATTATTATCTAAGAAAGAGCCAAATAAATAACTACGTATAAGCATGCTGGTCCTCGGCTAGCAGACTTGATATATCACTGTTGGGTTCCAAGGCTAAGCATGGTGTCCACTCTGTGGAATTTGGATGTATGATTAAGATCATCTTTGCAAAGTACTCTCAAAACTTTTGACGCCCAAGGTCCAATTGTCTTGTTTTCAGTGATGGGAGAGGAAAGTATCTTTAAGCGAATTGGAAGTATCATTTAAGGCAGCAGCATTCAATTTGAATTTTTCTAATTTTGTTTCAGATTCTAGATTGGATTGAAGGAAAAGAGAGAAATATAAGAGCATTAATATCCACTCTTCACACTGTGCTCTGGGAAGGGGAGAACAAGTGGAAGCCAGTTGGCATGGCCGACCTCGTTACCCCTGAACAAGTGAAGAAGTACTATAGGAAGGCAGTACTTGTGGTTCATCCAGATAAGGTGAGTAGTTTTCTTGGGTATGTTAAAGGCTATTTATCAAACTGGTATTACCAAATTAATTCTGCAATCCTACAAGGGAAATCTGTTAAGCTTCCTGCTTTTGAACAGATCTACCCATGCAAGCAGGGCAAGGCTCGGTGGGGAAGGGTTTAATATTGGCAGGGACAATAAGCTAGTTTCTGGGCATTTTTTCAGTCCACTTTTCTGCTGTGCGGTTATTGTGTTGGACTCTGGCACTTCAAGGGGCAGAATCAGACTGTGGGGATAAGGATCTCCAGGGAAAGGGGAGAGAAGAGGGTCCCCAGCGGCTGGGCTGGACAGTAGAGCTTAGTGCTGTCTACCCATCAGCACCTGTTTGGTGAAGGAGGAATGAAGTGGGGTGGATTCCCTTCAGATACAAAGGTTGAGAAGCACTTCTACCACCACTCATGTTATCATTCACTACTGGACCCAGCTACATGGCTGCTTGGCCAGCCGCATGCTCTGCCTTCCTTCCATTTGTTGTGTTGTCTTCTGAAGTTAGCACACCAGTGAGACCATGCAGTACAGGAATTCAAGTCTCACTCCTCATCCATAACACAGTGATGAGGTGTCAGAGCAGCCAGGGCTGAGTCCTGCCCTCACCTGAACTCCTGCACGTCTCGGTCCCACTCAGATCAGTCTGAGGAAAGCCCAGTTACTGGAGCAGAGTTCTGTTAGGTTCTGGACATCTGCCAACCAAAATGCAGATCAGTGTAATCTGTGCTTAATCTCCCCTTCTTGGAAGGGTCTTGGGCAGGGTCCTCCAACTCCCAGGCCTCCCAGAGATTTCACTGGTCCCATGTAAGCCACAGCAAACCAGATATAAAATCTGCTGAAAGGTCCTGGTGGGAATTATGTGGCAGCTTCCAATTTAAAAAAAAAAAAAAGATACAAAAAGAATACTCCAATAAGCACAGTAGTCCCTATGTAAATGGTGATTATATCTACATTATCTGTGGTGTCACTTTTACAGGAGTGTTATTGCTATTAGGGCAGTTCACCCCTTTCAGGGCTCCTGTTCGTGGTTGTGTACAGATGTAGGAAGATAACACTGCATCTCTTGCACTGGGTTCACATTTTCATGCTTTTCTAACAACAAGAGCAAGAATTAAGGACTTTTTAAAAAAAACAAAACAAAAAAACTACTCTGATTCTGGAGCATAATCCTGCAGCAACGGCTGGGGTTGCAGAATACACGGGGCCTCGTGTTTATTCCCCTCTGAGCCAGGATGAGTTAAAATTGAGCAGATGGTGTATCTGCAGTATTGCTGTGCATGCACTGGTTCCCAAGACCAATTTTAGATTGAGGTCCATGCTGCGACAGCAGAACTTTCTCCATGACTTGGTGTATTTCTTTGAGGCTAAAAAGCCTAGGAGTGTTCATAGTCAGCAGTGCATGTTCAACTAGGAAAGTTGGACTCCAGCATAAAAGAATTCAACAGCATTCTTGGAAATCACTCTTCAGTTACATTGTGGGGTACTAATGTAAGAGCTGCCATGCAGTAGTTTCTACCTAAATTAGTTTTTATTTCATTTTTAAAGAGCCACTTGCTGAAAATGTAGACCATTATCTATTAATTCCTTTAATACAAGATGGAATCTTTAGTACGACTTCAGTTACATTGAGCAAATTAGACTAAAAAAATTTGAAGTGATGCAGGCAAATTTATAATCCCTCAGTGCCATTTAAACTCTGACTTTGGTATATATGGGGACTTGGGGAAAAGGGAATGACAGTATCTGGATGAAAAAGCCATGCACACTTACAGCACTGTAGCCCCTTTCTGTTTACCTTTATTGGTTATAAACAAGAGATAGGGTGTGAATTTCACTATTAGTAAAATGCAGTTTTTTTTCTCAAGCCCTGCTGCAATTCTTCACATTCTTTAGACTTCTGCAGTAAGCATCTAATACCTGTTCTGTTTGTTTACAGGCCACAGGACAGCCTTATGAACAGTATGCCAAAATGATCTTCATGGAGTTGAGTGATGCATGGTCAGAGTTTGAAAACCAAGGATCAAAATCCCTTTTCTAAAACTTCATCTGTACGGGATTTTCAAAATGTATGTGCAGCAAAATGGAGTGGAGTATTGTTAGTCTGAATTTCTTATCTCTAGGATTTAGGAAAGATTTTTGCATGATTTCAGCAGTTTGAAATCATACACTCAGAAGTGGGTGATACATTTTGTGAGATGCAGAATCCAGAACATACACAGATGCACTCAGAAAACAACTGCTCAATGCTTCAGAATCTTAGCCTGAGAACAGATCTTTCCATTCAGGTTAAATATGGTGAAATATAAATAACTTTAATGATGTCCGCTGATTTCTGGCATAATGGTATCAAAAGCGTAAGCCATTCCGAATCCACTGATTTTTGGTTTTTCTTTAAAAGAAACACACAACCTCAATTTGTACTCTATATTTTCAGTAGTTATTTGATTTGATTCTGAGGTTTGGTGCCGTCGCCTTATTCTAAGTGCTTTAGTTATATTATCAGCATATCTTTTTGTTGAATCTATAAGAGGTGTACATTTTCATCTGTATCTTGTGTAATCATTCTGATGATCATTCTGTAAATAATTAAAATATTTTCTGACAATACCTGTGTTCCTTACAATGAATTGACAGTTGCTTAGCCAAAAAGCTCCCAGTTATGGGAAAGTCAGCCAGGATTATTCTTGATTTTTTTTTTTTAAATGCATATCATGAACCTGGAAACAAATCTTAGCTTTAATATAAGGACTGCACATTCCAACTTTTTGTTATTTATTATGAACTTTTGGAAGGCACCACTATGACTAGTGTTTATTTTCCTACTCTGTGAATTTCAGCTTTTACTCATATTTTTTTTCCAGTGGAATGTGCCTTCCATTGGCTTTATAAATACCATACTAGAAAAAATGTTGACAGTCATTTATTCTGAAACTTGAAATGTGAGCACAAAACAGTTTACTCTGCTTTGATTTGTCTGTTTTAACTGAGTCAATGTTATATTGTTAGCTATCCTCTTGAAAGCATTTCCTGTGCTTATGCTGATAGTGGGATACTTACGTTGCATGTCTGAGAACTTGATTTTTAGAAGCATGCATGCACACAGCTATGTGTGCAAAGACCAAACCAGTGTGTATAGTTAGCAGGGCCGGCTTTAGGAAGTGTGGGGCCCAATTCGAACAGTTTCGACAGGGCCCCGGCAGGGATGACTTAAAAAAAAAAAAAACAACAACAAAAAACATGTGGTGCTTGTACTCACCGGGCGCTGCTCCGAGTCTTCGGCAGCACTTTGCCGGCGGGTCCTTCGCTCACTCCAGGTCTTTGGTGGCACTGAAGGACCCGCTGCCGAAGTGCCACTGAAGACCCGGAGCGAGTGAAGTACCTGCCATCGAAGTGCCGCCGAAGACCCAGAGCGCCGCCGGGTGAGTAAAAATTAAAAAAGGCATCTTTAGCCAGGGAAGGGATTCTCACTGGGCGTGGGGCCCTCTTAGGCGCGGGGCCCGATTCGGGGGAATTGATAGAATAGGCCTAAAGCCGGCCTTGATAGTTAAGGCATCATATACTTGATGTACACTGTGTGTGCATTGGCTGGTGCAAGACTGGTTGAGAACCCAGTGTGAGAACACAGCTCACTGCACTGTTGTTTCTCATCTCTTTAAAAAAGAAACAAAACCCAGAAATTAACATGTACAAGTATGTGGATAATTGAATACTAAGGACCAATGACTATTGTACAGTATTGTATAATTCCAAACTGGAAATCCCAGTTCCTGGGGCTAGTTTGCAAAAGTTTGTTAGTGATATTTACGTTTTGGTGATAGTCTCGTGCACTGCAGCTTTGCTACCCAAGTAGCTTAAAAGATGTATTTTTAATCAATTTGCGTTTGCATCCAATTTGGATTCTTAACTGCAAAAGGAGCTGCAGTGACGTCAAGGTAGCTGTCTTACAATGAGCATCTTCTACTTTTTCTGTTCTGATTATCCCACAAATCAAGATCCCAGTGAATGGGTTGGAGAAGAGATTGTTTGTTTGAATGCTGGGTACACTTTACGGGCTCCCACCAAACTCAGATACAACACAGTTGAACTGTTACCTTTGTGTGTAATGTGTGAACATATATTTGGTCACTGTGAATTTTGAAAGAGTGGAGGATTATTGAACTCTGATCTGAATTGCAAAGTATGGGTTTATGCTGGTACAGCTCTGAATTAGCGTTAATCTCATTGGTGGTTCTTCGAGTGCTTGCTCATGTCGATTCCATTCTGGATGTGTGTGCACCCACATGCACAGTTGTCGGAGACTTTTGCCTTAGCTGTATTTGTAGGGGTGGCTGTGGTGCCCTCTGGAGTGCCGCGCTCATGCATCAGTACATCAGGCACCACCGGCCCTATGCCCTCTCCGTTCCTTTTGCCGCTTGTGCTGGTTGGTCAGAGTGCCTCGCAGGTGGTCAGTGGTTCTCTCCCTTTGAGTTACAGCTGTAAATAGTTTTGTTTTGTTGTAGCTCTTCAGTACTGCGGTTAGTCAGTAAGGATCCTGGTGGGGACTTTGCACCAGGCAGGGCAGGCTCCGGTCACCGGGTTTGAAGCCCTGCCTGTTAGTGACCTGCATGGCAGCTGTCTGAAGTGCCTGGGGGAATCCCAGGTAAAAAGTGTTGCATCTGTAAGAACTTTCGTCCCAAGACACAGAAAGAATGCGACATTTGTTTGAGGGCCCTCCTCATGGAGGCTGCTCTCCAGCCTCAGAGCTGTCCTGGCCGGACGCAGCTCCCAGCACTTTGGCCTCGGTGTGTAGTGAACCCCCGGCACCGATCCCCAAGAAGAAGCCTAAGAAGTAGGAACCAGCACCGAGCAAGTTGGACCAAGGGGCATTGGGTAAAGGACCCTGTTTTGGCCACCGGCCCATGCCAGAGCCACAGGGGGACATGTCTCTGAGGGGACCTCCTACCCCCTCAAGGGATCTGCCACTGATTCCAGGGAGCGGTAGGGGACTCAGATTTACGGCAGAGTTAATGCCTTCCCCGCTCCCAGCACTAAGAAAGCAAAGGACATCGCATGTGGCGATGGTCCCGGCAGAGGCTCCCTACAAGGGCGGGCAAGCCAGCCACGAAAGCCTCCCAGAAGGCAAGTGAATGCCGCCGGTTTCGGGAGCTGGGGTAGCACTCCTTGTCGCCGCGTCCCTGGTTTCCTCATCAGCCCAGGTCACCGGTTGACCACCACAGATCGCCAGCACTGCCCTCCCGGTTTCCATCCTCTCATCGGCTCCAATTCACGGCGCTTCCCCATGGCTTCTCCTCAGCACCGCGAGTATTTACAAAATGCCTGGCCTCAATAGCCTCTTACCTGAGGCATCGGGGGGGCCATGTCTATCCTTATCTCGACAATTGGTTCATCAAGGGCAGGTCGCGGGATCAAGTGCAGAACAGTCTCTTGATCTGGTGCATTCCACCTGTCACGACCTGGGCCTATTAGTGAACGAAAAGAAATCGACCCTCAGACCAGTGCAATGAATAGAGTTTATTGAGGCAATCCTGAACTCCACACGGGCCAGAGCCTTCCTTCTGGAGGCCCATTTCCAAGCCATTTCGGATGTGATTTCCTGTATAAGGGGCCCCCGCTCACCACTGCCCGCACTTGCCTATGGTGGCTAGGCCACATGACTGCCTGTACTTACGTGGTCCTTCATGCCCGGCTCCACCTCCAGCCACTGCAGGCTTGGTTGGCATCGGTCTATATCCCCAACAGGCATGACCCCGATCTGGTAGTCAAGGTGCCAGACCCAGTCATCACTGGCATGGTGGTTGGACCCCGCATTGGCGTTGCAGGGAGTTCCCTTGGCGGCCTCGGTGCCGTCGCTACCTCTGGTTTCGGACGTCTCAGACCTGGGCTGGGGGACCCACCTGGGCGAGCTCAGTACACAAGGCTGCTGGTCTGGGTTTGACCACTCCCTCCACATAAATGTCAGGGAGCTCAGAGCGGTTTGCCTGGCCAGTCAGGCTTTTCGGTCCCACTTACAAGGCAAAGTGGTTCAAGTCCTGATGGACAATATCGCCATGATGTTTTATATCAACGAAAGCAAGACGGAGCCAGGTCACCAGCCCTCTGCCAGGAAGC
This sequence comes from Mauremys mutica, assembly GCF_020497125.1. Lineage (NCBI taxonomy): Eukaryota > Metazoa > Chordata > Testudines > Geoemydidae > Mauremys > Mauremys mutica. The sequence goes on from NC_059077.1 coordinate 122,984,666, forward strand.
CCTCCAGTTCTGGGACTTCTGTGTGCAGCATGCCATTCATCTTGTGGCAGCACACCTCCCCGGAACCAGGAACATGTTAGCAGCTTGCCTCAGCAGAGCCTTCTTGTCTTGCCACAAATGGTCACTCCACCCCGAGGTGATCAGCATGATCTTCTGAAAGTGGGGATCTCTCCAGGTGGACTTGTTCACAACTTGACAGAACAGGAAATGCCATCTGTTCTGCTCATTTTGGGGGATCAACAGGGGCTCCTTGTCGGACACCTTCTTACTTCCGTGGTTGGGGCTCTGATGTACGCTTTCCCACCAGTGCCGTTGCATCACAGAGTCCTCATGAAGATAAATGGACAAGGCCAAGGTTATCCTGATAGACCCGGCTTGTCCTCGGCACACTGATGGACCTGTTGGTGACATTCCTGTTGCAGCTGCAGCTGTCCCTCTGGCTGGATCTTCAGTCCCAGAATCACGGCAGGCTCCTGCACCCGAATCTGGCAGCACTGCACCTGACCTCTTGGTTGCTGCATGGTTAACTGCTGAAGAGTAGGAGTGGTCAGCCCGTGTCCAGCAGATCCTACTGTGTAGTAAAAAAACCCTCCACTAGAGCAACCTTCCTGGCCAAATGAAAACTATTCACGTGCTGGGCCTCGGCCTTAGGGGTTAGGCCTGAGCAGGCCTTGCTGCAGTCAATCCTGGACTACCTTATGCATCACAAGCTCCATCAATTAAGGTCCACTTAGCCACCATATTAGCCTTTCACCCTCCATTCCAGGGCAGGTCGGTCTTCACTCATAACATGACAGTCTGGTTCTTGAAAGGTCTGGAGTGACTTTACCCCCAGGTCTGGGACCCAGTCCCTCCATGGGATCTGAATCTGGTGCTTGCCAGGCTCAGGAGAGCTCCCTTCGAGCCTTTGGCATCCCCGTTCCCTTCTTCTGCTCTCCTGCAAGCTGTCATTCCTGCTGGTGATAACTTCTGCCTGAAGGGTCTCTGAGATTTAGGCTCTTACCTCGGACCTGTCCTATACACTGTTTTTCATGCACAAGGTCTAGCTGCAGCCGCATACGGCTTTCCTGTGCAAGGTGGTTTTGCAATTTCACATGAGCCAGGATATATTTTTGCCAGTCTTCTTCCTGAAGCCTCCCAAGTCTGAGGAGGAACGTAGGTTGCACTCCCTGCAAGCCTTCTACATCGAGAGGACCAAGTCATTCTGCAAGTCGATGCTGTTCATCGCGGTGGCCAATAGGATGAAAGGTCGTCCAGTGTCCACCTAGAGAATTTCATCTTGGCTCACTGCCTGCATCTGATTTTGCTATCAGGCAAAAGTGCCTCCACCGGGGATTGTAACCACCCACTCGACTAGAGTAAAAGCCTTGGCAGCGGCCTTCCTGGCTCATGTGCCAATTCTAAACATCTGCAGGGTCACCACCTGGTCGTCCATTCACATGTTCACATCTCAATATGCGCTTACTCAGCAAGCCCAAGATGATGCTGGCTTCGGTAGAGCAGTATTACAAGCTGCACATCCGTTAATTCTGAGACCACCCGCAGGGATACTGCTTGTGAGTCACCTAGAATGGACTCGACATGAGCAAGCACTCGAAGAATTAAAAACAGTTACCTACCTTTCGTAACTGTTCTTTGAGATGTGTTGCTCATGTCCATTCCATTACCTGCCCTCCTGGCTCTCTGTCCGAGTTGCCGGCAAGAAGGAACTGAGAGGACATAGGGCTGCCGGTGCCTGATATACCGACACATGAGTGCGGCACTCCAGAGGGCGCCACAGCCGGCCCTACAAACACCACTAAGGCAAAAGTCTCTGACAACTGTGCATGTGGGTGCACACACTCCTAGAGTGGAATGGACATGAGAAACTCACTTTACATGTTTGGGGCCCTTCATAGTTCTTGTATACAAGGCCAATTTTCATGAAGTTTAGGGTCCTCTTGGGAGGGCTGAAGTATTAAGATTATAAGGACTTTTACAAATCTGTCTGGGGCAAGGTAATGTAAAGCAATATAAGTTGTATACACGGGGGGTGGAGGGGTGGTTTGGACCATTAGGCAGTAGTGCAGGACATTCAGGGACCTTTTTAAAGGGATGTTGTCCATTTTAAAATCATGTTTGTTTGTTTTTGTTGCTACAAGTATAGCAACTAAGATTACTGCAACGGAAAAGGTTAGAGAACTATTTTTTTCTGCTTACTTTGTGTATTTCACAGCACTTCGTGTGCAGTCACTTTCGCTCTTTCTCTTGTATCATCACTGTGCAGGTTTGTGGGGCAGCCACAGGGAGCAATTTTAAAATAATAAAAATTGGCGCGGCAAGGAAAGGACAAGTACAGGACCAGAAACTCAAGTCAGTTTGAAACGTGGCTAGCTTTCCAGTGTGGTGTCCTTTGAAGTCTAGGAGAACTCGGCAGTATGGTAGTGGATTTTTAAGAAAAGACCAATTCTGCCAGGTTACTGTGAAGTCTTAGTGAAGTAATGAAGTATGAAGAGGCAATATGAATAATCAACAGCATAGGGTCACCCCTTAACCAATTGTGGGGTACTGTAAGGAATGAGTTGCCTGTCTTTCACCCCAGGTGTATCCATTTAATTGACGGGTGAAGTGATAAAGATGTATGAAGTCTTTGGGGATGGAAGATGCTGTATGGATGTGTAATTAGTAAATCTTGCTAGAGACACTGGATTGCCTTTGACTGAATTGTTTATTACGGGATGCAAGAATGGATGTAGTAGACAGTGGGTTTCAGTAAAGAACTGTTCATGTTTCCGTCTGTGGTTTTTAGAAATCACAATTATCACTGTTGAAATGCCACAGCCTCTAGTACAAGGAGCAATGGATCTCCACCATGGCTGGGGACAGGAAGTGCCACCACTGCACACCCTGGACACACTCGTCCTATTGGTTGAATGTTGTGATTAATTTAATTTAATCTTTGATTAAACAATTATGCATGACACACCCACAGTCCAAAAGATGCACATCTAAATACATGTCCTAATTTAAAATAATGCAGCCATTTTAGTTAGTCTTTTCCTACAGTGAGACATAGTGTGGATGGAGTGTGTAAGTGGCTAGTGAGTACACGTCTAGAGGAACTGCTGAGTTCAGGGCTGTTTTTCTTTTACCTAGAATGGCATTAGCAGAATAAGCTAGTTGGGTATTTAACAGTGGTATTAAGGAGTAATGGTGATTGTCAGTTTTCCCTAATTTAAACACTTTGGAAAAGCGATTCCTAATGTTATTGTTGACCCCTGGTTAAAGATTGGACATACAGTAGAACCTCACTGGGGTCTTGCTTTCCAGAAGTTCTAGGTGTTCCGGTTTCCGTTCTCTCCAGAGGAAGTTTTAGGGGCTCACCCATGCGAAGAGGGAGGCGTTTGAGCCTGTTAGTGAGGTTTATAAGCAGTTGAGCACTAGGGAGCAGGAGTAGTGCTGATCGGTTGCAGAGAACCATGTCACCCTGCTCCCTCTTGCCCCTGGCTGAGGCCTGATCCACAGCTATTTTTATTTACATAGCAACAAGTGCGTGCTAGGCCCTTGAGAAGCAAGAGAAAAAGCCCTTCCCCAGAAAGCTTGCAAGGACTTTAACGGAGAGAGGATGGAAAATGAAAAATAAATGAGCAATAAATGAGATCTAGCACAGAGCAGGTCCATCGACTTCTCCTCCTAATGAGATTGAAGTGGCAGCAGGAACCTCCCTCTGCAGCTGGAGGATAAGTAGACATGTGACACCACTCAGTAATCCCAACCTCACTGGTCTGTAGCCCAGCGCCTTGCAAACCCCTTTCTTCGTACTTGGAACCTCACTGGTAACTAAGCTGACCAGTTGTCCTGATATTTGGGGCTTTTTCTTATATAGGCTCCTATTACCCCCCACCCTCTATCCCAATTTTTCACACTTGCTGTCTGGGCACCCTACTGGTAATGCAAACCTGCAATGAGTTTTCAATTTAACTGCAGCCCTTACAATTCATTACAAAATGCAATGCAGCTGGATGTACCAGCTAATCCTGCTCGCAGATGCATGCCTTCAACCATACTGAAATGATGCGTGTTTACCTTCTCACTTGTTAACTGCTCATTTAAATGTAAACGGTAGCTCTTCTCACTGGACTGCCCCTTACTGGTTGCGTTGTTCTTTCCCGTTCCTCCTCAGTATCTCATTCCCGAGCATGTTAAGTCTTCAAAATTAGAACAAGTACCCATCACAACTTGATTTTATATGCTCTGTTAGTAACTCAGCGTGTGGTGCTTCGTCATCAAAAATATTTAGCGAGACAAGGTGGGTGAGGTAATACCTTTTTTTTGGACCAACTTCCATTAGTGAGAGAGACGGGCTTTCGAACCATGCAGAGCTCTTCTTCAGGTTAGACCAATAAAGGATATTACCTCACCCATCCTGTCTCTCTAATACCCTGGGACCCACACGGCTACGACTACACTACATAAAAAAATATTTAGAGCATTTTAGAGTCTGAAGCAAAACTGAAGGTAACAATGTGCACTTAAGAGTTAGAAACAATTGTCCCCTGAGAAGTTAATTTGATATCCATCACAGATGAATTGGAGTTCATACAGATTGCTGGCCTGTTGATATAGTCGTGTAGTATGTCTTAAACTTTGCACTTGCTGTGTTTGCAAAGGTGGTATTCCGTCTGGTTATCCACTGTATTTCAGTCCATAAGCAGTGCAGCTTCTAAAGACAACACTTGGTATACTGAACTGTAATGCTTTGGGGTTTGGATCTGGAGTTCTTTCAGGCCTACTGTGAATGAAAAGCAACCGCCTTTGTGCGTTATCAATTCATGACTGCAGCCACAAAGGAGTTAGTCCTTGACAAAGTCAACACTGCTGTAGTGCAGGAGCAAACTTAAGATGATTTAGCGTAAATCATTGTGGAGGACCAGAGGTCAACAGCCCGATTCTAAACTCACTTCAAACAGCAGTGTGAAAAAATCACTGTTACTCCATTGACTGCCTTGCACCATCATAATCAAATGCAGAATCCGAAGCTAAGACTTGTATAGTCTCTGGTCTCTGTTCTCCAGCTGTTTTCAGAGCAGCACTGCCTGCCTGCAATCAGTTACATCCAGGACCAAGGCCTGGCTGCAAGGACCATTATTTTTGGGGGGCGGGGCAGTGAGGGAAGGGAATATACAATGTGAGCGTGAGGGACAGTTCTAGTAATTTTGTTTCCAGGTTAATAAACTAGACAATAAGAATTTGTCAGCTCTGTAGGGTAGGACAATTGAGCTATGACTGTGGATCTGACCCAAAGGAGAACTGACAGTGAAGACGTGGTTAAGAATGGGTCAGTGTACTTTAAAGATGACCTAACAGGAGGGCAATATCTTTCTGAAAGTGTGTGGTGGTGGTGATGAAATCCGCTTGCTTTTTCTTTAACTGTAAGAACACCGGGCAAGCCAAGCCTGGCCTTCTCTACCTTGGCTTGAGAGCTCGTTGGACATATCCAGTAGGAATAGAATAGTAATTTAGAATTAAGCATTTTGGTATTTTCATCCGTGGGTAGCCATATAGAGTAATTAACAGAGAAGTCTTTTCTCCCTAGTGGGTGTTAGCTATGGAGTTAAGTAGGCCACCGAAAGAACAGTCTGATTAAATAGCCCTTCCGCTTTGTCACTTCTTTCCTCCAGCAAAGAAGGTAGGCAGGACCTGAAATTGTCATCCTAAGCCACACTGGCCAGGAGGGACGTGAGCATAAATAGTAATAGCAGGGACACTTTCAGCCCTTCTTCATCCATCAGCAAAACCGGCAAGTGGTCTTTCCCTGTGCACTTCTCGGTGTAAAGTGAGCTGCTGCTCCTTTAGTGCTCACACTCACTAGATTGAATTGGGGTTTATTTTACCTCCTTTTAGAAGAGTTGGCTTTGTGCCATGGAGCGGAATGAGTTCCTCTCCAAGCAGAGTTTCTTCTCTCAAAGTTGTGTTCTGGGCATTAAGATTTTGCACAAATACACGCCTGAGCTGGGAGGTGCTGAGGACTTGCAATTCTCAGTCATTGGGATTCACAAATGTTCAGTGTCTCCGAATCAGGCTTTTAGTTTTCCAGCCACTGGCAACGTAGGCCCACATTGTCATAGCCAATAGTTTCATTTGCTGCCTATTAAAAAATAATTGCAGGGTCTTATGAGTTTAATTAATTGATTTAAAAGTGATTCACTTGTATAAGTTCTACACTTAGTTTTCCAAGAATTTCTTTATCACAAATGCTTTGATATTGTGAATGGAGGTTAAAATAAAACCTTAACGTTTTGGTCTTGCACTTTTCTTTGTGGGTCAGCTGACGTTTTTCTGTTGGAGTTGAAGGTAATCAGCCTTCAAAATCGCTAATAAGAATGTGTCACTTTCCTACTGCTTTAGTCTGCTCCTAGTGCAGAAATCTTTTAACTACCAGAGATGTGTATTCAGGATATTTAGCAATGGTCATAGAATATTGAAATCTGTGTAATAAGGTGAGAGAATAACAAATGGCCTGTGGTCCTAATCTCTTTGAATCTTGCATAATTCGCTTACCCCCTCCTTAAGATAAGTTTATTGCCACACGTGGTTATACTGCCTCGCATTTTAAAACAGACACTCCAAAAATATGAATGCAACTGTTCTATGAAGGATGCATTTTCTGATTGAAGTTTTTTGATGAAGTGTTGCAAAACAGGATTGAGAGGTATCTAGAAACCTCTTTAATTGAATGTACTGTATATTTGCAATTTAGTCCTCTAGATGTGATCAGCATCTAAATTAGGAAGATTTAAATCACTTGGAGATACTTTGTAATTTCATGTAGTTGCTACTGTACTTTTTATTTTAGTTTTTTGTTTTTGGTGAGTGGAAAGACAAAGGAAGTTTGAACTTTATTTTTGGCATCTTTATCAGGAAATGCAATGTATCAAGTCATTTTGCTACTAGTGAAATGAAAATCTATACATGTGTATGTATATAAAGGAAATAGTCTAAGTAAACCTTGTAAACAAAAAATGAATGGGCTATTAATGTTGGGCACAACGTTTTTGAACAAAGCACTTCATTTGAAATGTGACATGATTCAATCAATGATCAATTAAAACAAAACACACAGTTTCTGCCTGTTTCTTTCTTTACAAGAAGAGGAAAGAACTTAACTTTTCCTCACAAAACTTATTTCCAAAGCCTCTAAATGTTTCTGTGTTGCATTAGGCAGGCAAGTGGTCACCCCGTTAATGTGGGTTACAATTAAGCAAGCCCCATACTTGTAGTTACACGCTTGTGTAGACTGTGTGATGAGTTTAGTCACAGAGACTCCCTTGGGACTGTCACCTGACATGCTCAAATTACCTCTGAGCCCATTTTCCTTGCCAGCTTGGGACTCCAGAACCTGCCTTGTTGAGCCAGCTGCAACACAGACCCAGGTCTGGTCCACACCCCCAAAGCTGCAGACTATAACCAAAAACTGCTCAGCAGGTCACCTATCTCCAGCACCCAGACACCCAACTCCCAATGGGATCCAAACCCCAAAAAAATCTGTTTTACTTTGTATAAAGCTTATACAGGGTGAACTCATAAATTGTCTGCCCTCTATAACACTCAGAGAGAGAGATGCACAGCTGTTTGCTCCCCAGTGTCTCTGGGTTTACTAATAAACAAAAGTGATTTTATTAAGTATAAAAAGTAGGATTTAAGTGGTTTCAAGTAATAACAGACAGAACAAGTAAGTCACCAAGCAAAATAAAACAAAACACTCAAGTCTAAGCCTAATACATTAAGAAACTGATTACAGGTAAATCTCACCCTCAGATGTTCCAATTAGCTTCTTTCACAGACTAGACTCCTTCCTAGTCTGGGCCTGATCCTTTCCCCTGGTACAGACCTTGTTAGTCCCTGCTTTCCACCTAAGATGCCTGCTGGGACTTTCTCATGACTGAGACCCTCTTTGTCCTGCTCCACCCCCTTTTACAGCTTTGGCACAAGACGGGAATCCTTTGTCTCTCTGGGTTCCCTCCCCTCCTTCTCAATGGAAAAGCACCAAGTTTAAGATGGATTCCAGTCCAAGTGACATGATCACATGTCACTAAGACCTCATTCTTCATTACCCAGGAGCTGGCTGACACACACACAGGAAGGCTTCCAGGTAAACAGAGCCGTTTAGTTCATTGATTCTGAAGCACCTTTAGTGGCTTCCACTTAATATGTTTACATCAGTGATACAAGTTTATATCTTATTCTCCTAACTCCAGACAGAGAAATAATACATGCAAACAAATAGGATGAACATAGATCATAAGCTTTGTACTGATACCTTACAAGAGACCTTTTGCGTGAAGCATATTCCAGTCACATCATATTTACACTCATAAGCATATTTCCATAAAACATTATAGATGGCAACGTCAGATTGAATGAGTTCCCTGAGTGGGTATGTGAAGATGGGCTTTCAACGATCCAGTTTAAAGATGCTCCAATGGGGGCAGAATGTGGAGGGTCCAGAGAGCTTCCTGACCTATAGCATGTGAGGCAGGGAGCAGAGTACCTGGTATCCTTGGAAGGGGATCATCTCTCAGCTGGAAGGGACGGGAGTAACTCCCCTCAGTTCTTGGTTGGCTGTGAATGGGGTGGGGGGTTAAAGTGGTCTGAGGCTGCTTCCCGTATCACCTGGCTGCCCCTCACCCTCTCAGCTGTTAGTAATGGGTGGGAAGCCATGTTGAAACCTTCTGCCTCTTGGGCTGCTCTGTCTGGCTTCTGCAACTGTGACTCCTACCTGCAGTCAGCTCCCCACCTTGCTTGGCCTCCTGCCCACTCACCTCCCGGCTCTCAGGGTCTGTGGAGCAGGAGCCAGGCCTGCCCTGAAATCAGCAGCTTCCCTTCTCCCCTCCCCCAACCGCTTGAGGTGTGAGGCACCTGGGAAGGGGGGAGCTCCTGGGGACAGGGACACACCATGGTGAGGACTACATGGGCTTGGAGGAGAGGGAAGAGGAGCCCTGGAGGGTCTAGGCAAGGGACGAGGGGTAGGAGCAGCCCTGGAGGAAGCAAGGGATGGTATGGGGGAGGGCAGAGTCAGGAGGCAGCTGGGTGATTGGTGCAGCAGAGAGAAGAATGGGCTTCTCTGGGGGAAGGACAACATCCGGATTCCAGGGGAGGCTGCTGCCTGTGAGGAAGGGCAGGGGAGGCTGCTATGAGAGTGTCGGTTGGCAGTCTGGGGAGGCCAGGGATGGAGGAATGTCTCCGGTGCATGGGGGGATGACAGGGGAGCCCTGAGGGCAGGGGGAGGGTGAAAGGAGACACCAGGAGGAAGGATAGCAGCAGGACCTGGAGTGGATGCCAGAGCACCTGGGAGGGGGCAGGGAAGGGATAGTGCCAGAGGAACAAGCCATGAAGAAAGCAAGCGGGGGTTGGGAAAGGGAGAAGAGACCGGGCAGGGGGAGGGGAGGGATTAGAAGTTTGGCAGAGAGTTGGGAGAGGAACATGGCTGGAGGATTTAGGAGGGAAGGTTGGTATCGTGAGAAGAACCCCGGTACAACAGAGAGATGCGCTAGGGGGAAAGTGGGAGGAGAGATTGTGGGGCTGGGAGGAGACATGGGAGGAGTTTGTGGAGAGCAGGGGAGCCTGGTGGGATTTCACACCGAGGAATCGGGAGGGGACAGAGGATGGATGCAGGGGAGGGTGGGGGATGGTGGAAACATGAACCAGCTGCTCCCAGAAATACACAGTTGAGCACAGGATCGGAGCCACTTGAAACATTGTAGGGTGAGAGCCAGAGGGAAGCCAGGGTGAGCGCTGGGGGGTTGGAGGTGAGGGGGGGGAAGGACACTGAGGTTCTGAAATCTCCTGGGGGTGGTGGGAAGGGAGGGGGAGGGATAGCTCTGCAGTGCTGCAGGGGACTGTCTGTTCCCCACTTCCAACTTTTGGGGCAAAATTACTTCTCTGGGGAAGTGGGGGAATCAAGAGTTCAGCTGCCTTCCAAGCAGCGTTCAATGGATAATGAAATCAGGCTCAGTTACATTAGCTAGGGTGTAAGTCTGAAAGCCTTTTCACATGCCTTGCAGCAAGACCTTGAATGTTGGTGGAAGTCCCCACTACGTTTGGCTGAGTCAGCTGGATAACGAATGTTCTTCCCCAAGTGTCGTACAAATCCCTCCTTGTACGCCTGCCTGAATGGTATCAATACACCTGGGTTGAACATGCGGCACTTCTATATGGCCTGGGAAGAGACCCCAAATCAGCTTGCTGAAGCTCCAAAGACGAAACAAAAGGAGGCATCCCTTAGGAGATGAGATAAAAGCCTATCTTGGGGGAAAGGCCACCTGCTTCCTAGGTACAGCGCTGCCATTCTCATTGACTCCCTGGCTGTGTGCGCTGCCAGCTTTTCCCTTAGGACAGGAAGGCCCCAACTTTAAAGGACAGGATGCCCTGTTGATCAGTGGGGCCTTTTCCCAGGGCAGAACGGTACTGAAAGTTGAACAGCTCAGAACTGAATTTAACCCACCTTGATATTTCTTCAGCTACTACAGGTTAGGTGTGCCCAGATGGTGTCTAAAGGAGAAACTCCTCCACTGTGGAAGAACTGAGTATAAGAAACACTCAGGTGTTGCCTATGCATGAAAGTTGTTCTGCTTTAATCATACTGATCGAGTTGAAGCAGAGCAACATAGTTACAAGGGTAGAAATACCAGGATAGTTTATTCCTATACAGGAAGGGGGCTACGCTGCACCAGCATAACTGCGTAACACACTAGGGGTAAACTATTTTGGTTTAAAAAAAAATCCATCCCCCCACTTATGCTGGGACAAAAGCTGTTTAGATGAGCCATGGGGTTATGAACATTCTCCACTGCCTGGCTCGCAGCGACACGTGTAAGTGCGTACCTCAAACTGTGTCTCCTGGCCAGAGCCTGGCTGGCAGCCACAGAGTGCGGTGAACAGGTCAGAGAGTGGGGATGGTACAAATGGGACCTGTCCTAGCAAGAGTATGGTCCGCAGCATAAATCAGAGCAGCCAGAAGACTCGCACCGTAACACGTCCAACTACCTGCTCAGCCAATGCTGGCTCCCCTTGTCCCGGCCAGTGGTGGCTGCTTGAATGAGAAGAAACGGATTTACCATCTTCCCCTACCTCAAGACTGGCTTCTCTCAGGCAACTCCTATGAAGAAGTCCACTGGGCAACCTGTGTTCTGCCCAGTCCTGGACCTTCCCTAGGTTTCTGCATCAATCACAAAATATCCACGTTGGCCCCCCTTGAAGTGCATAGCCTGCACAGGGGCAACATTAGATTCGACTGCAGCAAGAATGTGTCGACCTCTCCAAAGGTTTCAGGTCATGAGCACTCTCCTACACCAGGTCGCTATCAGACCCAGGACGTCAGTCAGAACTTTCCTTTCCCTCCTTGACCACGGGGCTTCATGCACACACAACACCATCCTCCAGGCTACATCTGCCATGCCTACAAGCCTGGTTCTCTTGGAAGAAGGGCACCATAAACGACAACCTCATAATTCTGCCCAAGTTAGGAGGTTCTCTTGTCTGGTGGACAAAACCAGAGAAGGTTCAGGTCGGTATCCCTTTCCTCACACCAGCACCTGCAGCAACCATTGTTACCAGAGGTGCACAAAAGGGCGATCATATGGCACAGGGCATCTGGACCCTCTGGGAGTCCAGAATGCAAATAAACTTACTAGAACTCAGAGCTGTCCATTAGGCCTGCCATGCCTTCCACCCACCCCAAACATGTTCAGATAATGTTGGATAATATGAAAATAGTATTTTATATAAACAACATGGGGGAATGGAAGCTCTCTCTTTGTGCATAACAGTAACCATTCTCTGGAACTGGTGCATCAAACATCACATAACCCTCTCAGCACTCTGCTTACTGCAGGTGCAAAATTCCCTAACGGACGGTCTGAGCAGACACTTTTCCACAAATCATGAATGAGAAATTCACTATTTGGTAATCAATGACATCTTTGTTCAATGGGGAATGCCAGATTGAGAACTTTTTGCCTCACAGGTGAATCGGAAGCTTCCTTGGTACTGCTCTAGAGCAGTCCCGGGCAAAGACCCATTGGGAAATGCTCTCCTAATGTCATGAAAGCATAGCCTGGGCTATGCTTTCCCGCCAATTTATGGAACATCCGCCGAGACAGAGCTCAAGTCAATTGGCTGAGGCAGTGCTGGTTCACGGATCAGTTGAAGCTCTCTGTAAGCCCCCCCAGGAACATCCTTATGTTGCCAGGCAACACAGGGGCAAGATAACACACCCCAATCTGGAGACACTGCAACTCAGAGCCTGGTATTTGGAAGGGCATTGGAGATAGAACACTCACGGTCCAAGCGGGTGCAACCCATCCTTAACCAACATAGAAAAGATTCTATGAGAAGCTGTTACTCAGTTTCTCCACGTGGGCTCATCAATGCAATTTGTCTCTGGACTCCACCAGAATCCCTGATAGCCTAGAGTGTCTACTTACTCTCAATCTTCAAGCCTTGCATTCAGTTCCCAGCAGGTGCATATAGCAGCAATCAGCGCTCCATCTTCGAATGGATAACTGTGAGCTTCACACATCTGTCACAATTGGATTTCTGAAGGGGTTTCTCAGAATCTTTCCATCAATGGTGAAGTTAACACCTCAGTGGAACCTCTATTTTGTCCTATCATGTCTCACTAAGATTCCCTTGAGCCACTGGCCATGTGCTCTGCTGTGACCTGTCTGTCCGTGACAGTGGCCTTTCTGAAAGCTATAACAACAACTAGAAGAGTCAGTGAACTGGGAGCGCTTATGGCAGGTTGACCATATATCACCTTCTATTAAGAAAAGGTCTCACTACACCCCCACCCCAGGTTACTACCCAAGGTAGTTTCCAAGTTTCATATAAGTCGGGTCATCCACTTACTTGCATTTTTTCCTAAACCACATGTCTCAGAAGAGGAGAGAAGGCTGCATTCTCTGGACATCTACAGGGCGTAGATGTCTGCAAAGAACAAAAGACAGTAGAAAGACACCTAAAACTGTTTGTTTCCATAGCAGAATGATCAAGAGGTCAACCTGTATCAGCTTAGAGACTTTTGAAATGGATCTTGGGTTGTATTACTCTGTTACCAACTAGTTGGCATCCCTCCACCATCTCAGAAAGGGTAAAGGCTCATTTCACCAGGGGGCAAGCTCCTTCAGATGCATCTCTGAGAGATGAACCTGTACTAGAGATATGCCCTGGGTTAGTCGTAACTGCAGCTATGGCTGTGGAGACGGCAGTACTACAGTCAGCTAACACATCTGTGTCCTCACACCCAGGACCTATTTGACCATTGTTTGTTAATCTCCCATATGTTGAATACACCTAAGGACCGTCACTGGAAGAAGAAATGAAGGTTACTTACCTATCACTGGAGGCTCTTCGAGCTATGTGGTCCCTATCTAGATTCCAATACCTGCCTGCCATCCTCTCTGTTGCAGATTTGTTACACTGCAGTCAGAATGGGAGAATGGAGAGGCATTGGCCCACCCCATCTTTTATGCCCTGGGTTGGGAGTGCAAAGAGAGCTACGGTGCATGTGCAGGCCAATGGATGCTGCTCGGAAGAAATTCTGAACTCAGTCACATGATGTGCATGCATACCCATGTGTGGAATACACACAGGGACAGCACATCTCGAAGAACCTCCAGTTACAAGTACATAATCTCCATTTTTTGATCCTCAATTATTTCCTTTCTCTCCCACTCCCCTCCCCACTTCTCTAGTACTGGAGTTGGAGAGTGGTGGTTTGTAAAAGATTAATGCCATGAACTGTAATTTTGTAAATGTTTCCTTACCTGATCTATTTCCCCCATAACTCCCTTCATTATCAAATCGTCTCTCTCTGGGTCAGTCTGTTAATCACCTTTGAAACTATAGCAACACCCTTGAACTTCTTCCTTCATTCGTCTGTCTTGTGTAGCTTGTTCCCATTGACACAGACAGTCTCACTGTGATAAGCCTCCCACCGACTTTCTGTTCTGCTTGTCTGGAGCATCCTTTAGCATGTCTTCTAAGTTCTTTCCCCGCATTCATTGCCTTTTTCTGTATTCACTTAAATAGATAATACTAATTTTTAGTCTTACAGTTGATCTTTTGCAGAACATCATCTTTCTGTCATTCTAACCGTAAGCATTTCAGATTCTTTAACATAAAACCCTCCGCCCCTCACATCCATTTAACAAGCCCTCAGAGTTTTGAACCCAGCTGGTTGGCACCCATCTGTTTAAATGAGGACCATCGACTCTCAACCAGCCTCCCATCACAGAAGGCATTTACAGTGTTCCACAAGTTGTTCTCTCCACCATAGACTTGTCTCCAGTCAATCCTTTCATTATTCATAAAGAATAATCTGCCGAACTCAGCTACATTCACACTCTTCAGTTCTTCTGCCAGATTCCTGTCTTTGACTCATGTCATTCCTCCCCGCGTTGATTACATGCGATGCGGCATTGCACAACTTAACTAGGGATTTGATAGATTCTCCAGCTTTTTGTAGTTTTAAAATCAACACTGAAGGTCATCTTAAGAGAGATGCTACAGCTCAAAAGGAGGTTATGGGCTTGATGCCCAAAGCTACTGGGTGAGGTTCTTTGGCCTGTGTTATGCAGAGATAAGTCGGAGTAGAATGTCATAATAATCTCTTCTGGCCTTAGTATATAGATCTGTTTGGGTCCACATTTCGTCGGGGACTGATTCTGCCTCTCTCATGCCACAAGCCGTCCAACTTAGCACGTGGGCTGCAGAATCTGGTGCAATGAAAACACACATGTTCTGCAGAGAGATAGCAGCTGAAGTGTTTTTCACAGTTTGAATGGTTGACAGTTCTATATCCAGAGAATGCCCTTATTCTCAAGCAATCCCAAGTATATTTATCCGTAGGTAGATTTTAGAGTTTGAGTCAAAAACCTTGTGACAGCAGATTTAATGGACTCAGAATAGTAATTTTATTTGTGACCTCTAATATGTTTAAAGTATCAAATATGAAACATGCTTATTGATATTTACTTTACTGAACAAGCTGAAGCAAATATTCAATATTTAAAGCTGATTATATAAATAATCCACTTTAGTTTTGGAATATGGTGTTTTTGGAGTGTTGAATAAAATATAGTCTTCAATAAGCATGCTACAGTGCACTGTTTATTTCTTCGTAGAAATAGTATTTAAAGAAATAAGACAGCCACACTCACTGTATTTGCTGCTCATTAATGTAAAATTTGTTGTCTTGCAAAGTGCTCCATTTCCATTAGATTAATGCCGTTTGAGTTCAATACTTTCATCTGCCTTTTCTTCAGGTCAGTTCCTGACAGATTCTCCACACATTTCTAATCTGCATTAGTTGGATCTTGTCAATTTCATTATGAATTTCTAAAATGCTAAGTGATGTTGACAGCCTCACTGGCAATTGCTAATGGAGTATTTGACCCTGAGTTTCTATCCTCATTGGTGCTTTCATTTCCATCATCTTGATTTCCATTTAACTCTTGGTGAATTTCCTTGACAATAGCTTTACCGTTCTTGGTTTCAAAACACAAGTCATTATTGGCAAAATGGATGCAAGAACAAGCATCAACTTGCCCTTAGAAGCATCGTAAGCAGCTTCATGATTTCCTACTTGTTCTGTTTGGAGTCAAGAAGCTAATGAGAGATGCCTGCTTCATTAACAGAGCTACTTTTGTGAGCATGAGAGCTGTAGTGGTCTCAGCTACAGAGACATCGTGTTGGAGACAGAGAGCTCCCCTACAAATTCTAGCACTTACTGGATCAGCAGCATTACATCATCTGAACCAACACTAGTTGATTAAACATGCCCCTTCCAGAGCAAAATACTGTTACCTAGCAACTGCTGGATTCTATTGTGCCTCTAGTGCACAGGCCATGGCTGGATATGATGCAGAGCTGAACTGCTCTGGGGGAAGCACAGGGAGGCATCCTACCTCCCTCATTCTCCCAGCCCCCTGGTACTCATCTTTCTAGTATGCAACATAGACCTTGTCTGCACACCAGTTCCACGCCATATGCCTATGCCTTGGGAGGCAGGACCATCACCTTCAGCAGCATGTCAATATAATGGGCCAAATTCAGACGCAGTGAAAGCTGTGAATGTCCTTAGTAATTTTACTCTGTCCAAGCAGAAAGAAATCACTAATGGTGGGGGTTAAATTCTGACCCCAAATCAGTTGGCCATTCAAACAGAACACACTAACCCAGAGAGCACCATGAATGAGTGCCCATCCCATACACAGCCCTCTCTGTGTTTCTCTTTATTACCAGCATTTTACAGTCCTTCCTGTTCTATGATCGTTTAACAGATTCCAAGGCCAGAAGGGACCATTGTGATCAGCTTGTCCAACCTCCTCTATAACAGAGGCCATAGGACTTCCCCACAATAATTCCTGTCTGAACGAGAGCAGATCTGTTAGAAAAACACCCAGTCTTGATTTAAAAGGTGCCTCTGAAGGCAAAGCAGATTGAAACTGATACAGCGGAAAAGGGGGAGCAAGTACAGGGATTCAAGGACTGTCAAGCAGCACACATGCTGAAAGACAAAATCTACTGGAGAAACAAAGATCCCCTCTTCCAATTTCTACTGCATGGAAACCCTGATCTCCCGTGACCACAGATCTACAGCTATCAACACAAATGGAAGACAGGTGCAGTCAGAGAAACATTGGAGTTTGACAATTCCTTGGATAACAATGCACATGAATACAAACTAGTATAATAATAATAATAATAATAATTGAATACATTTCTTAGCTTATACTGCCACCTCCTGGCCTGAAAGGGCAAATTCCTATCAATTCTAGCTGGGGGAAAGTCATTGTGCAAAGGGCTGGCTTGATTTTACTGGCATTTTTCTCTGAGTTTGCACCACATGCATGAACTCCGTTTGCCACTGTAACCTTTTGATAGGAAAGATATAAACTGGACACTAGGAAGTTTAGACTTGAAATTAGACGAAGGTTTCTAACCATTAGAGGAGTGAAGTTCTGGAACAGCCTTCCAAGGGGAGTAGTGGGGGCAAAAGACATAGCTGGCTTCAAGACTAAGCTTGATAAGTTTATGGAGGGGATGGTATGATGGGATAGCCTAATTTTGGCAATTAATTTAACTCTGACTATTAGCGGTAAATATGCCCAGTGGTCTGTGATGGGATGTTAGATGGGGTGGGATCTGAGTTACTACAGAGAATTCTTTCCTGGGCGCTGGCTGGTGAGTCTTGTCCACATGCTCAGGGTTTAGTTGATCGCTGTATTTGGGGTCGGGAAGGAATTTTCCTCCAGGGCAGACTGGCAGAGGCCCTGGAGGTTTTTCACCTTCCTCTGCAGCATGGGGCACGGGTCACTTGCTGGAGGATTCTCTGCAGCTTGAGGCCTTCAAACCACAATTTGAGGACTTCAGTAACTCAGACATAGGTTAGGGGTTTGTTACAGGAGTGGGTGGGTGAGATTCTGTGCCCTGCGTTGTGCAGGAGGTCAGACTAGATGATCATAATGGTCCCTTCTGACCTTGAGTCTATGAGTCTATCCCTGTTTGGATGTCTGGTAACTCAGCTCCCATCCTATGAATGGCCAAATGTGGAATTTCAAGCAAAATCAGCGTTTCTGTTTATTTCTCTGCCCAGGCAGGACTGTTCCTTGTTGGACAAAAGCACTGGCAAACATCCGACATAATTGTAACTGTTTCAAGCCCTGGGGTTTCTGCCAACTTTCCTCACAAGTCCACTAAATCATTTAACAGCTTGCTCAGCAGGAAGATCTTATTGTTGAATCTTGCCCCCCCCCCTTAAAATTTTATCCTGTGACTCCCAGTCAGGCCCCCTTGAACAACTACATTTTTTCTCCCTCTGGGATGTTTATCAGATCCCCCTTGTTCATCACTCAGCCCAGCTATACACATTTCGCCCAGCCAGGCTATCTGCATTCCCCTGCCATTTCTGCTGCCCTTCTCTGCCCTCTCGTTCATTGGTCGGGCCTGGAGGCATCTGGAATTGAACGCAGTATTCCAGGGGTGATTCCACCGTAGCTGTTGGGGTTGGTTTGGTTGTCGTGCCTGTCACATAGCACACACCACGGACATGTGACATCAGCCTTACTGTCATCTCATGTACATGAATGGAAATGGGAGGAAAAGATATAGCACTTGGGTACTGCCAGGCAAGAGAAACCTCAACAAGTGAAAGGGAGCAAAGAGCAACAGGAATGGTGGTGGTGAGGGGAGACTGAGCTAAGAGAGACTTGCAGTGTGGGACTGAATGAGGAGTAAGGGGGAAACTGAGTAAAATCTAGGGTGACCAGATGTCCGGATTTTATAGGAACAGTCCCAATTTTTGGGTCTTTTTCTTATATAGGCTCCTATTACTCCCCGCCCCCGTCCCGATTTTTCACACTTGCTGTCTGGTCACCCTAGTAAAATCTGCAATAATTTTTAAAGAATGTAAAACGAAGGCTGGCGAGCAATTATTTAGAGCGGTTCAAGGCGCAGAGGTATTTGCAATGGGATGAAGTAAAGGGGACGTGTAGGTTCAACACCAAAACCATTCTTCGGCCAGTGCAAACTGGAAGCACGGCCAGTTTTTCCAGGCAGGACGGCTCAAGCTCAGCCCTTCACTTCCCAATGGGGATGTGCAGAGCTGCTCAGAGAGACCGGCTGCTTTTAAATACAACTTTGACCGTATTTAGGCAATACAGTTCAGCTCTTCGTTGGTTGGTCTGCAAGGAGTTTCACAGCTTTCTCCACTGCTTTTGTCTGACTGGGAAAAGTAGGATTAGGAATTTTCCTTTGGAATTTGGCTGTCCCCTCTTGCTCAATGCTTTCCAACCAGCTGTTTGTCTAAAAACACAGAGGGGCCAGACCATGGCATGTGATAAGACTCCTTTATGCTGCTCTGATGATGGAAGTGTGGCTACTATGCCCATGCCCTACCAGTGCAGCTGAGGACCCCCCAACATGGGGGAAATCACTGGGAGACGTGTAATCAGCTCTATATCATCCCCTTGTATCCCCCCTGCTTATACTTCTCTAATACTCCTCCTTTCAAAAGACATCATTCTTGACTTTCAGAGTTCCCTACAGTCTAAAAGAATGCTCCCCTCCCGTTTGATACATTATTTACCTCTAAAAGAAACTGAGCTTATTGGAAGTCATGTCCACTAAGGGGCAAAATCCTACAGCTTTTTAATTTTCTTGTATAAATAATTTCATATCCCTCATTTTGGTTGTCACACACTGCAGCCCACAATTCAGCCTTGGCTGGCAGAGAGGTATACAAATTCCTGGTATGGGGGCCAGGTCTGAAGGGACGTTGGCCAGAGTGCAGCTCATCAGCATAATGGCCACCGCAGGGAGCCATAAATTAGAATAGCCTTGAGGCCGCTCTGAATTATGCTGGAAGTTGAACTGGCCCTCAGTTTCTCTGAGGATGGAAGGAATGCAAAAGTGATGGGGTTCAGGCACACATGAGGCTCAGGGCCCGAGTCTCTTCTGTCATCCAGCTGTATTTTTGCTGTGTAGGAAATTAGGATAAGGATGCATTGGAAGCAGATCCTAAAGAGAAAAGTGGTTAAACTGAAATAGTCAATTGCAAATAGAATAAAAGAGATTTAGTTTCTATTATTTTCTTACACTCCCACTATGAATGCCCTAAGGTTTGCCCATCCATAGTATTAAACATTTTAGATTAATGAGCACTAGTAACACTATGTAATGATACAAGTACTTGGTGAAATCTGCTGTCTGGTAAATTCAGTGACTCCATTGACTTTGAAGGGATTACTCTGGATTTACACTGGTGTAACTGAGATGAGAATCTGGCCTAGCGTGAATATTTATCACCGTAAATCATTAATAATGCCTTAAAATCAAACACTTAGAGATTTGCCCAGAGGGAGGGCTGGAAATTCTCCTGCATCATTAATATGATCAAGTGTGTTGTGTACAGTAAACAAAATGAGGTGAGCTTTAAAATCTAATTCCGTTGGTGTCAAGTATAAGGTAGCTGCTGTGGCTGACACAGATGATGTGGATTTTTTTTAATTTCAACGCTATGCAAATAATGTTACGTGATTATTGTCAAGGGTGAGCAACATTTAAACAGACTGAAAGACAAGTCACTATGATCTATCATGGACACAAGGAGTGCAGCAATTTAAGCATGAACTTTTTTTTTTTTTAATACCCAGTGGAAGAATAATCGTTTGTAGTTAGAGTTCCAGATTAAAATTCTGTACATCCCTTAGTCTAGGGTAGGGCTGGATCCTGGGTATAATCAACACCCTTTGTGCTTTACTCGGCCCTCCTGTGACAGGGCAGGCTCTTCTCTCTCACAGTCTTGGATACCTCTTGCTTGTCAACTCCTCTGTGAGTTCCCTAACGTTACCACCACCAAGTCCCCCATCACAACCTCGTGCAGTGCTTCTAGTTAGTGTCCTTCAGCCTTGTCTCCGGGAAGAGGAAGCACTCTCAGCAGCCAGAGACCTACTTTCCCATGGGCTCTGCTAGACCCTCCTTACATTTTGCACTTCCTTCCTATGCTTTTAACGAGCCTCCCCAGCTGGTGGGATAATTAGCTCCTTGGCTCATCAATCCCCAGTCTGCTTAGGCAGTTTAGTACTCTCTTCCCCCATCAAGCCTTTCCCGGTGGAGCTAATTAATGCTTAAATGATCAGAGTGCTGGGACAGCGACCGGCTCTCAGCGTTCTGTCACACCCTTATTTATATTTGAGGCTATATACTAATGAAGCAAAACATGGGATCCACCTTCCTCATGATGCACATCGAGTTCCAGCTCATGCCAGTTTGAGGAAAGGACTAGCTCTTAGTCATCAGGACATAAGAACGGCCACCAGGGGCGGCTCTAGGATTTGTGCCGCCTCAAGCAGGGTGGCACGCCGCGGGGGGCACTCTGGCGGTCGCCGGTCCTGCGGCTCCGGTGGACCTCCTGCAGACGTGCCTGCGGAGGGTCCGCTGGTCCCGCGGCTCCGGTGGACCTCCCGCAGGCATGCCTGTGGATGCTCCACCGGAGCCGCAGGACCAGCGGACCCTCCGCAGGCACGTCTGCGGGAGGTCCACCGGAGCCGCCTGCCACCCTCCCGCGGGACGCCGCCCCAAGCGTGTGCTTGGTGCGCTGGGGTCTGGAGCCGGCCCTAACGGCCACACTGGATCAGACCAAAGGCCCATCTAGCCCAGCATCCCGTCTTCCGACAATGGCCAATGCCAGGTGCCCCAGAGGGAATGAACAGAGCAGGGAATCATCCAGTGATCCATCCCCTGTTGCCCATTCCCAGCTTCTGGAAAACAGAGGCTAGAGACACCATTACTGCCCATCCTGGCTAATAGCCATTGTCGGACCTATCCTCCATGAATTTATCTAGTTCTTTTTTTAACCCTGTTATAGTCTTGGCCTTCACAACATCCTCTGGCAAAGAGATCCACAGGTTGACTGTGCGTTGTGTGAAGAAATACTTCCTTTTGTTTGTTTTAAACCTGCTGCCTATTAATTTTATTTGGTGACCCCCCACAGTTCTTGTGTTATGAGAAGGAGTAAATAACACTTCCTCATTTACTTTTTCTATGCCAGTCATGATTTTACAGACCTCAATCATATCCCCCCTCAGTCGTCTCTTTTCCAAGCTGAAAAGTCCCAATCTTATTAATCTCTCCTCATATGGAAGCCGTTCCATACCCCTAATCATTTTCCAATTTCAAAATATCTTGAGATGGGGCAACCACATCTGCACGCAGTATTCAAGATGTGGGCATACCATGGATTTATATAGAGGCAACATGATATTTTCTGTCTTATTTTCTATCCCTTTCTTAATGATTCCCAACATTCTGTTCGCTTTTTTGACTGCTGCTGCACATTGAGTGGATGTTTTCAGAGAACTATCCATGACTCCAAGATCTCTCTCTTGAGTGGTAACAGCTAATTTAGACCCCATCATTGTATATGTATAGTTTGGATTATGTTTTCCAATGTGAATTACCCCCAATAGGCACAACACTAAGGCTTGTCCAGTTGCTCCACTTCCCATAGATGCTTTGCTTCTTTTTGGGCAAAACTGAGATACCCTCACTAACGTTGGAAAGTACTTTGCACCATGCAGGGCTCCTGTGTGTGAGTAAAGAGATCACAATTTAGTCCTTTGTAGCTCTCATGGTCTGTCAGTCTAGATCCTCCAAGGACAATTCTCCATTTCTCTCAGCTTCACACCATGGATTCTTTACACCCAGAGCGGTACTGAGCTAGTGATGCTGGTTAGCTGGGAAACCATCCCCCCTCACTTTCTCTTTCTAGTCCCCTTGCTGAACTTCCACTGTTTCCTTCTCCCTCGAATCACATAGCAAATGCTCTAATTCTGTCTGCCCTTGACAGTTCATAGAACCCAAATATAAATCCATTAAATAGTCCCAACAAACTTGTTAGGTTAAAGAAATCATAGAACATTTACAACACCTATAATGGGCCTAATTCATTCTTAGCAGAATTGATTTCAGTCTGGTTATGTCAGGGATTAATTTTGCCCAATGGATTAAATATTTTTAATGATTCCATTTTCACTAAACCGAAGTACGGGACTAATCCAGCTCCCACTGAAGTGAGCAGCAAAACTTGCACTGAATGCAGTGGGTGGAGAATTGGCTTTGGTAACTACTCCACGGTATCTAGCAATGCCGTCATACCAACTCTTGGGATTTGTAGAGCAAATTTCATAGTATTTGTTGTTTTTTTTCTTAAAGCCCCAGCTCTGACTGAGCTAGCAGCTAAGAATAGAAGGATAGCTGCTGTGGAGCTAGGGCCTATGTAGCGAGGCCGTGGGACACCCCACCGCCCCGCTGAGGGACAAACCTTCCCCAACCCCGCTGAGGGCGGAGCCACCGGGTCCTGCGCCCGCCTCTCAGAGGTCATGGCGCAGACCCGGAAGTATAAAAGCTGGCCTGCAGAACTCAGTATGGGCCCAGCTACCGCAGGGACCTGACGTCTGCGGCCGCGGCCCGCTGGGGCGCACTCCTGCCCAGCCGAGCCTGCCCCGCGCTCGCTACCCGGAGGAGGACCAGCCGAGCCTACCCTGTGCTCACTACCCGGAGGAAGACTGGCCGGGATCACCACGTACCGGCTGCCCCGCGGAGGAGCCGAGCCTACCTCTCGCCCACTACTCCGAGGACCCACTGGACCTACCCTCGAACACTTACCCCGAGGAGCCGATGGTGGTTGAGACCGCGGGTGACACCACGACGACACAGGTACTCGACGAGGGGGAGAGTGGAAGTAGCCCGGGGGCAGCCGATCCCAGTCTGGCTGCAGCACTGCCAGAACCAATGTCAGTGTGTTGCGGCCAGGATCCCCACTGACACAGCAGCAGGCTGCCTGCTGCTGCTAGGGCCCCGGGCTGGGACGCAGAGGAGTGGGTGGGCCTGCGTCCCCCCTGCCACCCCACTCACGGGTGGCAGCCTCCCCCTCGCCACGACGCTCAGGCCCCGGAGCCTGGGCTTCTTGGGCTTACTTAAAACTGTTGCTGCTCGGCCCTGCCTGAGGGCCTGAGCATATTGACTCCGGGCCTGTTGCCCCGCAATGACCGAGGACCGAGCTTCAGGCTATTAGTAGCGAGGCCGTGGGACACCCCACCACCCTGCCGAGGGACAAACCGCGGCCGAGCCGCGTTACAGGCTAGCTCCTCTGAGTATGAGCCTGATGTTTGGGCTAGGTATGTATCATCTTCCATTGCTCATGCTGCCATGGCTATAATTCTATTCTTAGCCCTCTAACTCAATCAAAGCTTGCGCGGTACATCTGCTTGAGCTGGGAATTACACCCCTAAGTTGACATACTCTGAATCACTGACGTGCTTTGGAAAATCTCACCCTTCACTGGCCTGCACATGGGTTTAGGAGCCCCACTTTAGGTCCCTATCACTGAAATGTTTTGCCTGTGTGCACACTAATTCAGTTCATGTATGAAAGCCCAGATTTGTAAAGGTATTTAGGTGTTGATGTGTTCAGCATTGCAATGCTTAACTGATTTAGAAGCCTAATCTCATTTTCAAAAGTGATTTAGGCAATTCAGAGCCTAAAACCCACCTACTCAATAAGCTGAGCGCAGCAAGTTTGCTTTCATTTTGAAGTGACAAAGGTTTTATGATACAGAACTAAGAAAAGTATTAATAAATATCCAATTTTAGCTCAGTGCTGAAAACACTTAGTCATGCTTATCTCTCAGCACATGAGTAGTCCCCATGTAGTCAAATGGGATTATTCATATGAGCAAAGTTACATAGCTGCACAAGTGTTTGCCGGATTAGGGCTTTAATTGTCAATTAAATTATTTATGTATTGTCTACGGGAGTTTGAAGGATTCAAGTGACGCTCTTCTAGTAGTAGCATTTAAAACACTGCATTTATAATTTACTTAATTATAAATCTTCATCTGAAGTTGCAATAGCTCAAGTTTGTTTTACAAAGCCGCAACTGGATTTAAATCCACGAGGAGTGGTTTAAATCACTGATATAAAGCCCTCTACCCAGCTTCAGTCCCCAAACTCCTCTCAGCCTTCCACTGGTACTCCTGGTCCTGCTGCTGCATTGGACCATAGAGGATCCAAGCAAAGGAAAACCAAAACAAGCGTGTCCCATTTAAGAAGGTCTCACGGAAGGAGCATTCTTAATGGAATTCATAAAGCCTCCTTCCTCAGGGCTCCCAGACTTAGACTTTAGAGCTCCCAGACTTAGTTAGCAAACAAAAGTCTCTGGACCCAATCTGGGAGTTGGGGGGAGAACCTCACAACATGCATAACTCCTAGTCCCCTCTCTTCTGTTCAGCTTCCTGTTCCTGCTTAACCGCCCAGCCCCAGGGCAGAGCAGGAGGCTTCCTTGGCCGATTGTAGGCTCCAGCCTGTCCCTTAAAGGGTTAGGACTTGGGACACTCCTTCACGTGCACCCTCTTGGCCTCTTCCCCTCCCTGTCACCTGCCTCTGGAGGAGTTCTCAGCTCAGTGAGTGGCCTGCTGCCTGCTCATAGGCCCGGGACAGTAAACTCTCAGTCCCAGCCAAAACCACACTGTTGGGAAGTACCGTATGCCATAGTTGGTGTAACCCCGAAGCTAAGCCAGAAGCGTTCAAGCTGAGAATTAACCCTGCACTCGGGGCATCTGGCATCCTCCCAACATGTCGTTTCTTACGTCCATGTATTTATTTCTTAATGTCTAATATCATACTGCAAGTGACAGCCAATGAAGGGTGCTAGTCAGTCACAGCACTCCCCCAGTTCTCTCCCCCAGCCCCCCACAAGTTATTCAATTCCCTGCACTCTGGGTGTGAGGGCCTGATTTGCATAATCAATGATTATGCAAATCCCTGCCCTCTGATTTGCTGGCAGTCACTATTACCCAGTCAAATTACAGGGCTTTGCACAGTTTTTGAGCCATCTGTGACAATGTAAATCTTGGTACTCTGGCTATTTTAATCCCTTCACTCCAGCGGGCAGAAGTTGCTGCTCTAAGTAGAAGTGATTCCGTCATTGCTTAAGCCAGAGGTGAGCAAACTACAGCCCGCGGGACCATCCTGCCCGGGAGGCTGCCCCCAGCCCCTCCCCTGCTGTTCCCCCTTCCCCCGCAGCCTCAGCTCTCCCCGCCGCCGGTGCAACGCTCTGGGTGGCCGGGCTGCGAGCTCCTGGGCAGCGCAGCTGCAGAGCCCGGCCTGACCCAGTCTCTGTGCTGCATGGTGGTGGCTGCAGCGGCGTGGCCCGGCTCCAGCTGGGCGGTGTGGCTGTAGCGCTGCCAGCCACCAGTGCTCCAGGCAGTGTGGGGGGGCGCGGGGTTGGATAGAGGGCAGGGGAGTCCAGAGTGGTGGTCAGGGGGTGGAGGTGTGGGTAGGGGCAGGGCGGTTGGGAGGAGGGAACAGGGGGTTGAATGGGAGCAGGGGTCCCGGGGGGCAGTCAGGAAGGAGGGGGGTTGGATGAGGGGCAGGGATTCCAGGGGCGGTCAGGGGACAGGGAGAAGGGGCAGGAGTCCTGGGGGGAGGGGGGCTCGTCAGGAATGAGAAGAGGGGTTGTATGGGGCAGTGGACGTCCGGGGGTGGTCAGGGGACAGAGAGTGGGGTGGTGGTGGATGGGGCAGGAGTCCTGGGGTGGGGGCCGGGCCATGACTCCCTCCCCTAACCAGCTCTCCATACAATTTACGAAACCCAATGTGGCCCTCAGGCCAAAAAGTTTGCCCGCCCCTGGTCTAAACAGTAAATACATTCTTGTAAGACGAATACCTATTTTGAACAAAACTAACATCCAGGTGAGCTGGTTGGGTTCCAGCTATGAGCTTGTCAGTTCTTTGCTAATGCCTGTGGCCTTGGCCAGAGCTGGGACTTTGCCAGTGCAATCCTTGTTCAGTTACTAATGAAATGATTCTCTAGGGTAGATGCATCTTGCCAATCTGCAAAATCCTGGCTGTCAAACCCAGCTGATGCAGTCTCATCTCTGTCATTAGCACATGCTGATTATCATCCACCCCTTCTCTTCCTTCCCGGAAACAGCTTCTACTATCTGGCAGCACAGAGGATAATTCCCTAACAGACTTGTCAGACTGTGTTGCAGAGGTACTGCTAGTTTTATGGCTAGGAAGGTTTCCATTGCTGTGAAATGTGATAAATGCAACACGTGTACATTAGCATCTGGGGAAAGTTGGGGGTTGAATCCAAAGGAAGGGGTTTGTTACTCTGAATAAGAGACACAGTAAGATTAAATCTGCTGCTGGATCATGAAGTAATTAGTGTTTCCGAGTGTGTCCTAATTTCAGACACAAGAATGGAAACACAACAAGATGTGCCGAAAATGATGGGTTATGTTTTTGAAAAAAGCTGTTTGAATTGAGCCAGCTAGGAAGAGGCATTCTCCCATCTCCCAGAGTGAAATGATCAATTCAGTAAGAGCAATTTGTGCAAAGATGCAAAAGGAAATTTCCCTCAAGGGATGATTACGTTAAGGGGATTCAGACAACTCTTAGTGCTCTTGTGAAGCTAATTGAGTATGGAAATAGGAATATGTGGAGGCTGATTTAAAGAGGTGCTCATTTTGCTAGCACTGAATTCAGTTTCTGAGATAAGCAGAGACTTTGTAATATTCTCTTTGCTCTCAGGTAGATGCCAATTGATGCTGTTTGACTTTGGTCACTTGCTCTTTTAGTATCTTGTCAGAGTGTTGCCAGCATTTCCCTTCATGGTTTAACTTTCTTGGCATCATTTTGATTTAACAGTGTGAGTGTTAAAAAAAATTTTTTTTAAGTACTTAGCTGGCGTTTTATTGAAATAAACGGGTTTCAATCATTAGAAATATTTGACATGCTTAACATGTTGAGAGGACTTTGGAGAAATGCAAATCAATTAAAGAACTCCCCAGTTCCCTGCACACGGTTTATAAACGGATGGCAGATCGCCTTTGCACAGATGGCACTTAAACAGCAGTAACATTGATGGAAAAACAGGCAGGCTTAGCCGCTCTTCTGACAGTAGCAGATTGAATTTCATTCTAATGCTGTTGAAGGGAGAGGGTCATATTGTCTCCTGCATGTGTAAAATGCTCACATTCAAGACTGGAAGCTGAATTGCCACCTGATTCTTTCAGCTGCTTGGGTGATTAGCGATCTCCCCTGGAGAACTAGTTTGACCTGGAAACCTCTGGCTACCCCCTATAACTCCCCAGATGTGATCATCTCAGAAGATCCAGCTCAGGCCCAAGCCATCCCGATGGTGGCTGTGTGACCCATTCTGCCTCCCAGCTGCTGTGCAAACAGGTCCTGCAGAACCATGTTCCTACCAGTCCTGCAGCCCCAATAAACCTTGTTTATTTGGACTGACATTGTGAAGTGAAGCGGGAGGCAGTGATGTGGTTATTTCATCTTAGCCCAGGAATCCCCATCAGAGCAGAGTGAGAAGCAAGTGGCCAGGTCTCCTAATTTTATCCTGAATCTTTCTTCAAAGCAGGTACCCATGGTCTCTTGATTCCTGAAATGCAACATGTGAGGGTCATAGAATATCAGGGTTGGAAGGGACCTCAGGAGGTCATCTAGTCCAACCCCCTGCTCAAAGCAGGACCAACCCCCAACTAAATCCCCAAATGACCCTCTCAAAGACCGAACTCACAACCCTGGGTTTAGCAGACCAATGCTCAAACCACTGAGCTATCCCTCTCCTATGACTGTCACTGGCACTGAAAACACAGGATGATCTAGGGACCTGAAAATGGACCTCGAGGGGAGGCTGAAAATGGAGCAGGTGGCAGCCCATGCATCTTTCTCAGAACACTTTCCAAAAAGATTAAGATGTAAAAGGCCAAAAAAGATGCACCAGATCCATAGGGCCCTGCCTGCTCATCAAACACACAGACGTACAAAAAAAAAAGATTTGAAGAGCCAGCGTCACTGCTGAAAAGAAAACCAAACCATGTTACCCATTCCCATACTCACCATGACGGAGCGCCCGTTTCTGCCTCCCATGGCCATGTCAACAGTGTCTCTGCTAGATAAAATCTAAGTCTGGATGTGTTGTTATGTAGCATTCAAAGACGCTATTTTTAAAAACTATCTACCAAGCAGCCCTGGGCTCGGCTTCCCCTGGCAGAGGCACTGGTTTCTGTGGTGTTTCAGTTGTTAGCTCTTCAGGGCAGACCCTTGTATTGATGCCAGGGCCATAGTAGAGGGCTGCGTGTTTGGTTTCTGACACGTGCCGAGCTGGCAGCTGGCGTGAAAGGCAGGCGCGCGGTCTCTGTCCCTGAACTTGTAGCTGTTTGACAGGGTACTGCCCCTAACCCTACCTGTGATTGGTAATTTCTCTACGCTGCTCCTCCTTCTTGCCATTGTTTTAGTAGTTTCATTTCAACAAAAGCTTCCCCTTGACAGGGCCCATTTCGTGCTGCAGGCAGGGGACCGTGAGCATTGTGACATCAGAGGCGACTCAGTCATTCCTCACTCCTTTCCTCCCTCCCTGAACCCTGACCCTGCTGCCTGCCTTGGTCGTCGCTCCGCTCGCCAGTGCCCACCTGGTGCTGAAGGCAGAGGAATCTCTCTCCCTGCAGCACCGAATGGGCACTGTTTAGATGAATTAGACAGTTCTGACTGGGCAAAGGTGACCGGTTTTGTTTGAGCCAGGTACAGTGTGGAGGGAAGGAGCCACAACGCAAATCTCCAGCCTCGCGCCTACTTGGCCAATTCAGCCCCTGACCTGAAGCAGCCCCGGTTACTCGTCCTGAACCACCCGCACTCACCGATTCTGTGAAAGTCACCTGCATTTTCATTTGGTGACTCACTTCAACCAATGGGATTAAAGTATGCAAATGAACAGGAGAGAGCAAATGATGACTGGCTGAGTGACCCCTGATATCACAGTGCTCGTCTGTCTGCAGCAAAAAACCACTGTGTGAAAATCTGACTTTTCTGGTTTTCAGATTGTCTTGTCTGTGCCTGTGGAGGATCAGCTCCCTGAATCCACCAGCCTCTGGCCACACAGGCTCTGCCTTCCAGCCCTCCTGGTGCTCTCTGCAGAGGGTAGCGATAGGCCTACACCAACCCCAGAGTCCTTCACACATTCCCTGTAGTGCCCGGTCCTTGATCCGTTGAGCACTCCCAGAACTCTGGGGTTCACTCCTGCCAAAGGAACAGAGCACACCAGCTTGCACGAGTCAACTCAGGACCAGCACTCTGTTTAACACACCGCACTGCTATAACAGAGCGGAAACAAGAATGCGTTTATTATCAGAGAACAGAGGCTCAACTAATTAGAGAGTGAGATTATTGGAAACAAGTGGTTACATATAAAACAAAATCATAGCAGGCTTGCTAGAGCCTAAACTTAACTTGTCTCCTGCAAGACGGTGTACCCCAAGCCCTTCTGCCAGAGCTTTCAGTGAGCTCGGCTGAGATCCTTTCTCCTAAGATCAAGCCTGTTGAGAGCCTGGCCTCAGTTTGATGGTTCAACTGCACCAAATAGAATCACAGAATATCAGGGTTGGAAGGGACCTCAGGAGGTCATCTAGTCCAACCCCCTGCTCAGAGCAGGACCAACATCAACTAAATCATCCCAGCCAGGGTTTTGTCAAGCCGGGACTTACAAACCTAGAGTTTCAAAAGCTCATTGTTTTACCCCTAAACAGGCTAACTCCGGCTGGTTTTGTTTTTTCCTACGCCCCCTGCAATCTGTTGATTAGCATGTTGCTCAGACTGTAAATGGACATCTACCATGAGCCAGGCAATATTCAATGTGCACATGACCAGCCAGAGCGAGGTACGTGTCTCTTCTCCCTCTGCCTGACAGGAGAACGTGGATCACCTCTTGGTGACTTGTCTTTGCTCACAGCCCTGGAGAACATAACTAGGGCCCTACCAAATTCACTGTCCATTTTGGTCAATTTCACGGTCATAGGATTTTAAAAATTGTAAATGTCATGATTTCCAGCTATTTAAATCTGAAATGTCACAGTGTTGTCATTGTAGGGGTCCTGACCCAAAAAGGAGTTGTGGAGAGATTGCAAGGTTATTGGTGGGGGGGAAGGGGGTGCGGTATTGCTACCCTTACTTTTGCGCTGCCGCAGGTGGCAGCGCTGCCTTCAGAGCTGGGTGGCCAGAGAGTGACGGCTGCTGCCTGGGACCCCAGCTCTGAAGGCAAAGCTGCCGCCAGCAGCAGCGCAGCAGTAAGGATGGCATGGTCTGGTATTGCCACCCTTACTTCAGCGCTGCTGCCTGCAGAGCTGGGCCCTCAGTCAGCAGCTGCCGCTCTCTAGCTGCCCAGCTCTGAAGGCAGCAGCACAGAAGTAAGAGTGGAATAGTACGGTATTGCCTCCCTTACTTCTGCACTGCAGCTGGCAGGGCACTGCCTTCAGAGCTGGGCATCCAGCCATAGCCTCCACTCTCCGGCCACCCAGCTCTGAAGGCAGTGCAGAAGTAAGGGTGGCAATGCCACAATCCCCCCCTAAAATAACCCTTGTGATCCCGCTGCAACTTTCTTTTGGGTCAGGACCCCCCAATTTGAGACACTTGTGTTCCCTGTGAAACTGGTACAGTATAGGGTAAAGCACACAAAAGACCAGATTTCAAGGTCCATGACATGTTTTTCATGGCCGTGAATTTGCTAGGGCCCTATACATAACCCTTCACATGTTTTCCTCAAATACATCTTGCAGTGATTGTAATGACTGGTGTGACATAGGCTTTCGATACAGGCCTTGCATGGCTCTCTTGCATGAAGTGGTAGATAGATACCAGACCCAGGAGAATCCCTGGAACGCGTATGTACCCCTGTGTCCTCTGCCTGTTGACACCAAGAGGTCTTTGGGTCACGGCGATCTATTGTGTTTCCACTGATGGTTGTTAACTTTCACTCCAATCTCATCTTTTTCTCAGTCCTTTTCAGCATTTGTTTTTCTGCCCTTCCAACATTTCCCTTTTCCTCTTTTTATTTTCTTCTTCCCCATCCCTCATTGTCCCTATTTCTCCGTCTTCCTGCTAAATCCACTTATTCCATCTTCCTGCTGGGATGTCTCCCCTGGGATGTCTTCAGACAGGAGCTCAGCCCAAGTTCCTCTTTCCCAACTGGGCCCCTTCCCTCTCCTGGGCTCTCTCCCCCTTTGATAATCCACTTACTACTTTCTTTAGGATCTTTCCCCCTTCCGTTTTCACCTTCAGTTCTCTCGGGCTAGGCCTCCCCTTGTCATCCTTTCCACCTCCCAGTCCCTTTCCGCACCGCTTCCCTCACCCAGAAGGTCTCCTTTTCTCTACTCAGTGTCTCCCTGGCTATCCGCCACCCTCCTGAAATCTCACTTCTCCACATACATTCATGGATTCCAAAGCCAGAAGGGACCATTATGGTCACCTAACTCAGTGGTGCCCAGTCTTATTACACAGGAGGGCCCTATAAACCTAACCACAACCTTGTGTGGGCCAAACAGATTCTACATATTTTAATAAGATTTAAGGTCACCTATCTTGATTCATATTTCAAGTTCAGCTTGTTTCACATAGAGCTAGATAGGTTGTTTATGTTGTGGAAGTGGAAAAAAAGCACAGACATCTTAGTCTTCTAGGAAGAGCGAGAGTCAGACTAACTCTAGCAGGTAATAACGCGAGACTTGCCTGGACAAGTGGAAAAGAACTGTAAGAGAGGTTGTTTTGACCTTGTGTTAGATAAGAATGGAACACAGACTATAGCAAGAACTGCTGAGAAAAGTGAGATATCAGAAAGGATGATGTATAAACAAAATACAGTTGTTGATCATTACTGTATGTAACAAGAGGTATAAACGCTTGCCTTCATTGTTTATCTTTTGGGAGACCTGCCATTGTGCACTCTCCCCCTTGCAATATTGCTTGAGAATAAACTGCCTCAGACATATTGCAACCAACCTAAGCATGAAGACTGTGTTATTCTCCCACACTGCGTACAATATTGTCTGTTTACACACTTGTGTAAACTAAAATGAGGTAAACATGATGATAAAACGCTAATAAATCCGCCATTAGTATTTGTGCTCAAGATGGCTGGTACTTAGATGGGTGCAATGAATGAGGCTAGATGCTCTATTCATTTACCCCATGAGCATTCATTTTTCTTAGCTTGCAAACCTGAAAATAGTGCTCATTGCCCTTTAAGAAATACAGCATTATGATAGTGTGGGATTAGGTAGTGGTGTGCGTGTAATTAAGGTGCAGGTATTTTCATTACTTTGTCTCCCTCAGATAGAAATGTTTGCAGTGTTGCCAAAGGGATCCGTCATTTCAGTGAATGAAGCCCCAATTTATCTTTTTGCAAATTTAAAAAAAAAACAAGAAGAAGAAGATTTGGCAAGATTGAAACTTCCAACCTAGTTTCTCAATTTTCCATAAAAAGCAACCTGGTAAAGTGGTCCCACTATCATCAAGGAGTCTGTCCTTGTTGCTGTCTTAGCCTTTCTGGCATCTAGATTCTCATCTTGTGTGGGTTAAGTGAAAGCAGAGATCAAAGTTTTGATTCCTTGAAAAATAACAAGGGGAAAGTTGCTTTAAATATCACTTGGTTACCAGTGTTACAGCACCAAGCTAACAGGAACCGAGCTGTAAGAAATGATACTAGCTGATGTTAACTTGTCATGGAAGTGCTAGAGCAAGCTAGCAAATATTTCAAATAACTTGATGTACAAAAAGACTCCTCTTCATTATTATCGCAGAGCGATGTCATCGGAGCCAGTGCTTCAGGAACCGCTCCTAGGTAATTGGAGCTGTTCGCTCCCACAATTATTCTCCTCACGCTCTGTGTTCCAGGAATCACAAAATCGCACTGCTTCTAATATTACAAAACTATGCAGCCTCGAGCTTGGGGAATTGGGCTCTGCAGACTGTCGGCAGCAGTCTGGCTCATTTGGCTATTCTGAGAGCCCAGACCCAGTGCCCTCCTTAAATAAAATGTCTTAAGATAGGCACATGTCTTCCTTCTAATTGGCTAGTGGCTAAAGATCAGGAAATCGTTCCTGCAGGGCACTTCCTATAGAGAGATTCTTGGCCTATATGAAAGTCCCTTCGTTTTCCGTTTAAACCCATTTTTACCGAAAAAATCCTGGATTTTACAAAAAAGTATTATTCATTTTTTCCGATTTTTCACCCTACTTTTGTATCATTCAAATATATAAAAAATAACTTGTTTTATTAGGAAAATACAATTAATTGCATGAGAAATATGTGTTATGATACGTTAGTCTGTGTGTATGCGCCAAGCTGCCTGGTGAAGTCAGGATCTGTGTTAGTCTAGAAGATACGCCCAATAAACAAACAGGCAGCACGCAAGCTCTGAAGAGTGTGCACATCCGGACGTACTGATGAATCTCACGCCCACCACGTACACGTTTCACGTTGTTAGCAGATAACCGTTTAAAGATCTGACACACTAAAATGGGAAGAAAATGAAAATCTGTGTCAGAATACGATTCAGAACACAAGGAAATATTCGAAAGTTTGAAAAAAACAAAACCAGGAGAAGAGGATGAAGTTGAGTGTACACGCGGCAAATAGTACGGCCCGGTTATTAAATGTAAATATTTATAGGCTAATAGTTCGAAGTCTACAACAGTAAACTGTTGATTCAAATGAAAAGTTTTATTTGGGGATTAGAGATGTTTTGTTTTCTTAAACTCAGAGCTGGCATTGCGTTTTGAGTTCTATTTTAGTTCTGCAGCAAACCACATTGAATTCCATTCAACAAAGCATTAATCTACGGAATACTCCCTCCCCCACAATCCTTTCGTCCACTGATATCAAACCCAATATTTACCCAGAAAAATTAAGAGTTTTTTTGCTCCGATTTTCATTATTGTAGTAATAAACATCGATAAATTCCTGGGAAAAATTAAATAAAATAAAAACTGAAAACGAATGTTCCATGCCTCACATGAGCAGGTTGTGTGTTGTGGCACAGGATAGCAGCTTGGCTTTCAGTGCCAAAAAGACCCGCTTGGATATGTGTTTTTCAGTGTAGCTTGCTTCCGTGGTCTTGGGTGTTCCCTGTTTGGAAAATGGAGGTGACAATGCTTACCTTTCTTTGCAGAGCACTTTGAGAACTACAGAGGGAAAAGTGTTGTATACGTGTTTATAAGGGCTCTCTAATGGTTGCTAATAACCTTGCTGCATAACTTGATCTAGTCCGAGTGATACCACAACACACTTCAGTCCAGCAATGGCATAAAATCCAACAGCTCAAAGTTTAAAATGGTGACGTTCAAACTGGAAACATATGAAAGTAATTAACCATTGTAGCAGACTGGCATGTGATAGATTCTCCATCGCTTAGTCTTTAAATCGAGATTGGATGTTTTTCTAAAAGAGAGCTGCAGTTCAGCCTTGAGCTATTGGGCTTGGTGCAGGAATCACTGAGTGAAATTCTAGGTCCTGTTATGCAGGAGGTCAGCCTACACCATCAAAATGGTCCCTCCTGGCCTTGAAATCTCGGCATTTAATTTACATGCTTAGCTCTGTTGTACTGGAGTTGAGTGGCTTGCAAGAGCCACATATTTGTGCACAAAAAGAGGCTGTGCATATGCATCTTTGAAACTCCAGGCCCCTTTCTGTGTGCACTGCTGTCAAGTAGGCGCATGTGTGCTCTCTCTGTGTGCTGTCCAAACCCTGCAAAGATAGTTGGTTCAGCAGACCTTGACAGAAAGAATGACCACTGGCATGGTTCAGTGACAAAGGTGCTCCGCCAGATCTATTGCCCTCAAGACACAGTAGTAGTGCCCTGGCTCCATGGCTACGGGTACACTAACACAAGAGTGTCCAGTGGCAAGGAACATCTCATCAGCAGTGGGAATTTCTGCTGTTCCCAAGGCCGCACAAATGGTAAAGGCGAGGCATCCTAATATTTATTGACTGAGATAAACAACTCTCATACCATCTTACATGTTTCAAGACAACTGCTTGTGACCTCCCCTTGTATCATGCTCCAGGTGTCTCTGGCACAACATCCCTATTGATTACTTCTAGGAGACCCTCTTATCTGGCACTAGGCCAGCATGTCCCTGGGCTAATCTTCTGGAGTATGTTCTCACACATACCCAGTATCCATGGCTTCTTTGGAGTGCCTGTGTTCCAGCCGCGCTAGCAGTACCTTTGCCAAGGTCATGTAGTGAACTTGTAAACATCTGCTTTAATACACGGCCTAAGTTTGGTTCACAGCCTCGGGTTCATGCCTCAGCTCTTGCCCCAGGTGCTCTTTCTCCTCTGTGCATCTAATGGGAAATGAAAGTGCTTGGGGTGCCGCTGATTTCAATGAGTTGGGATGCTCTGATTGGGATGCTTGCCCCACTGTGAAGTTTTCCGAGTACAGAATTTGAGCCCTTTTACCCTGAAAATATTTTAAGTCTTATAAGTGCAGGAAATTTCTCTTGCTATTTTCAGATTTTTCTAGAGGAGGAACCCTGGAGCCATCTGACTTTTTTTTTTTCTTCTTCTTACAGCCTCCCAATCTCTTAGTTAATTACAGGCCTGGGAATGAGGTGCCATGTCTCCTGGCTGCATAGGGCAGGGATTGGCAGTTAGCACATCACTAAGATTGACCCTGGCCTTTAAGATTGAGTTGCAGTGTGGAAGTGTCCACAAGCAGCTCTCTTATCTCACCCCCCACCTTGGGTAGCCCACATAAGAGATGTCCCTGTGATCAGGGCAGGCCCGCTGACAGGGGGCAAAGGGGGCAATTGCCCAGGGGCCCAGATGATTTAAAAGGGCCCAGAAGCCGCTGCCGCCGTCGGTGCAGTGGGGTTAAGCCAGGTTTCCTGGCTGCCCTCACTCTGCGCCACTCCAGGAAGTGGCCGGAATGGCCCTATGGCCCTGGGGGTGGGGAGGGAGTCTCCATGAGCTGCCCCCACCCCCAGTACTGACTCCGCAGCTCTCATTGGCCAGGAACTGCAGCCAATGGGTGCTGTGGGGGTGGTGCCTGTGGGCAGTGGTGTGCGGAGACCCCCTGGACCCTCCACCTAGAAGCCGCTGCCAGAGGGATGTGCTGGTCGCTTTCGGGAGCCACCCGAGGTAAGTGCTGACTCCCTGACCTCCTCCTGCACCCCTGCCCCAGCCTAGAGCCCACACCCAAACTCCCTCCCAGAGCCTGCACCCCCCCGCACCCATACACCCTCCCATAGTCCGACCCCTCCCCCCCCCAAACTCCCTCCTGCATCCCAACCCGCTGCCCCAGCCTGGTGAAAGTGAGTGAGGGTGGGGGGAGGGCGTGAACAGGGGTGGGGCTTTGGAGAAAGGGCGGGTCAGGGGCAGGGCCTCAGGAAAGGGGTGGGGCAAGGATCCTTGGATTTGTGCAATTAGACAGTTGGCAACCCTATGGGGTGGGCATGTGGAAGCCGTGGCCGTGCCGGAAGAGCGTGCCCAGCAGCGCAGCCAGCAGCTCGCTGGGTACTAGCCAGCTCAGGTGCAGCGCCGCCCAAATGTTAGGCGGACCGCGGGCGCGGCTTGTGTGTGCGTGGGGGCCCATTGACTGTTCTGCCCCGGGGCCCAGAATTGCTCTCGGAGGGCCTGTATCAGGGGAACGCCCCTGGGGGTATATATAGCACCCAGAGGGGATGGGACAATAGCAGTGCCCTTTCCACCCAACACCAATGCCCTGAAGGGGACTGAGGTAGCAAAGGAAGTAGGCCGTGACCTCTGAAGGGAGGCAGCAGCTGATGTGCTCACCTTCTTCGCCAGCAAGCTCAGGAATTTTGCCTCCTCGAGCTCCCACAGGGATGGTGCAGGTCTGCACTGCCACTGGAGAAAACCCGGTGCAACTGTGGGCCTTTTTGCTACGCATTTTTGAGAGCTCTTGTTCACATCTGGCAAAAATGTAGTAAGTCACACGTTGTTAAGTGGTTTTAAATGTATGTAAGGCAGCCTAATCTGATGTAATTTAAATGCCAAGAGGCTGGAAGGAATAAACTACAAGGGCTTGAACTCCAATCTGAATTTGGTCTTGGTGTTCAGGAAGTCATTAAGTACAGCTGGATGAGTCACACCTTGAGCGTGAGATTCTGTAGCTGTCTACACAGCAACCAACTATATCACTGAAGTGAGAAGGTCATTTAGAAATGTGCAAGGTTTTTCTTTGACCTCAGCTCAAAACTACATTGTCTGGTATGTTTCTTCCACCTTTATTCTTCAGTAAGGATGGTGATG
The DNA here is from genome assembly GCF_020497125.1 of Mauremys mutica. NCBI lineage: Eukaryota > Metazoa > Chordata > Testudines > Geoemydidae > Mauremys > Mauremys mutica. The sequence continues at coordinate 123,022,329 of NC_059077.1, forward strand.
ATTTACTCCAAAGTCAGTGCAAAGAGTGTTTACCAGGGGAGGACAGCTTTTAGCTGTAGCTTAGACTCCATCAGCATTCCACCTCTGAAGAGTTAAAGTTACAGACAGCCTTCCTGATTAAGTGAATGTTGGTAATGTATATTGTTTAAAATATTTCTGAATCATTATTATTGTTTGTACTGGGATAGTGCCTAAACACCTCAGTCATGGCCCCAGCCCCCTTGTGCTAAGTGCGGTGCAAACACAGAACAAAAAGGTAATCTCCGCTTCAAAAAGCTACAGTCAAAGTAATCTTGGTAATAATATTTTGTAGCTCTGTGTAACCTTAATAAGAGGATCTCAAAGCACTTAATAAACTTGCAAATATTAAAAAAAAAGAGTTAAAGTTGCAGTCTCTAGTAAATTGTGGATTTATTGTTAGATCCATAGTTGTTCCTCATTATTAAACATTTGCATTTTATTTCTAGTCTGAATAGCTTAGCTTCAGCTTCCAACCACTGGATCTCAGTCTACTTTTTTCTGTTCGATTCAAGAGCCATCTAATATCAGAAATCTCTATCCCCCGAGGGAACTTGTAGCCGGATCAAAATACCTCAACTGTCTCTTACACTGAGATTCTTTAGTCTCTCACTGTGAGGCATGTGTTCCAGCTCATGAATCATTCTTGTCACTCCTTCCTGAACACCCCTTCCAATTTTACACCCTTGTTGAAGTGTGACTGCCAGAGCTGAACACGGTATTCCAGTAATGGGCTCACTAATGCCATATGATAGCAGAGCAGCCACTCAAGGTTGAGCCTCGCTTACTGGTTAAAGGAAGACCAATTAGAAATGCTCTGAAATTCATACGCTGACTCTGATTGCCCTGAAAATTGCTGTGCCTCATGGGGATGAAGGGTAGAGCAGGTGGCCCAAATTTAGGGTCATTTGAACAAGGGGTTCCCAAAATACAGACTCCAAATCATGTCTTTACAAAATCACCTGTTTCTTAGCTTTTTTTGTGTGTGCCTATCTGGGGCTCTAAGGCTCTGATCCGCCTCAAACAGGTTTCACCCACTCAGGATTGAGCTCAGCTAGGATGGCAGCTCCAGCCCCTGTGGGGAAGCAAAAGTTATTGACAGTTAAATTTAGAACTCCAGGTTGGTTTGAGCCAAACTGACATGCCAGAGGTGAAATGCTCATGAGAATCAAGTCTCTGGCTCTGTTAATGCCATATAGGGTTTGTAGGCAGGCTCTTGTCACAGTAACTGCGAGGTTCAAGGTGACATGCTGTGGCCGCTGAACCTGGGCTTTATCCACATATTGGGAGCTCCCTATTTTTGGCAGCTTTCAGAGAATGTGTGTTGTGCACATGAATTTCTTTGTTGGCATTCTGCGGGGGCTCCTTTTGGACACTTTGCCATGAGACCAAAGTTTCTAGTTTGATATTTTAAAGTCCTCTGAAATCCACATGCAGACTTATTTTACTTTTAGATTAGGGCTGTCAAGTGATTAAAAAAATTAATCGCTACAATAGTTAATTACTTTCATTAACCTTTCATCGCACTGTTAATCAATAATAGAATACCATTTATTTAAATATTTTTGGATGTTTTCTACATTTTCAGATATATCAATTTCAATTACAGCACAGAATAGAAAGTGTACAGTGCTCACTTTATATTTATTTCTGGTTACAAGTATTTGCACTGTAAAAAAAAAAAAAAAAAAAGAAATAGTATTTTGCAATTCACCAAATACAAGTACTGTAGTGCAATCTCATTATGGAAGTTGAATTTACAAATATAGAATTATGTATAAAAAATGCATTCAAAAATAAAACACTGTAAAATTTTAGCACCTGCATGTCTGCAAGATAAACAAAATAGTCCTACTTGTTCAGCCAATCACTGAAACAAGTTTGTTTACATTTGCAGGAGATAATGCTGCCTGCTTCTTGTTTATAATGTCACCTGAAAATGAGAACAGGCATCTGCACAGTTGTAGCCAGTGTCACAAGATATTTACGTGCCAGATGCGCCAAAGAGTCATACGTCCCTTCATGCTTCAACCAGAGTGATTCGTGTTCTGTAGTTTCCGCATTGGAGTGTTGCTCTTTTAAGACTTCTGAAAGCACATTCCACAACTTGTCCCTCTCAGGTTTTGGAAGGCACTTCAGATTCTTAAATCTTGGGTCGTGTGCTGTAGCTATCTTTAGAAATCTCACATTGGTACCTTCTTTGCATTTTGGCAAATCTGCAGTGAAAGTGTTCTTAAAATGAACAACATGTGCTGGGTCATCATCCGAGATTGCTATCACATGAAACATATGGCAGAATGCGGGTAAAACAGAGCAGGAGTCATACAATTCTCCTCCGAGGAGTTCAGTCACAAATTTAATTAACGCATTATTTTTTTAACGAGTGTCATCAGCATGGAAGCATGTCCTCTGGAATGGTGGCCAAAGCATGAAGGGGCATATGAATGTTTAGCCTATCTGGCATGTAAATACCTTGCAACGCTGGCTACAAAAGTGCCATGCCAATGCCTGTTCTCACTTTCTGGTGGCATTGTACATAAGAAGAGGGCAGCATTATCTCCTGTAAATGTAAATAAACGTGTTGGTCTTAGCGATTGGCTGAACAAGAAGTAGGACTGAGTGGACTTGTAGGCTCTGAAGTTTTACATTGTTTTGTTTTTGAGTGCAGATATGCAACAACAAAAATAACATTTGTAAGTTGCACTTTCATGATAAAGAGATTGCACTACAGTACTTGTATGAGGTGAATTGAAAAATGCTATTTATTTTGTTTATCATTTTTAGAGTGCAAATATTTATAATAAAAATAACATACACTTTGATTTCAATTATAACACAGAATACATATATATGGAAATGTAGAAGAACATCCAAAATATTTAATAAATTTCAATTGGTATTCTATTATTTAACCATATGATTAAAACTGCGATTAATCATGATTAATTTTTTTAATGGCAATTACTTTTTATTGAGTTAATTGCGATTAATCAACAGCCCTACTTTAGATGTATTGTCAAGAAAATTAGCATTACTTAAACAGAGGAAAGATGAAATATGCTAATAAGCAGTCAGGGTAGCATAATCCTGCTGCCTGCTCTTCATCCAATTCCTGAACAGTGGGACTGAGTGTGATCAAAGGAAAGCAAGTCACTGGGTCATTTGATCAGGGGGTTACTAATACTCAGCCCCCTGCTCATAACATATTCTGGTTGGTATAACTTTTTGTGGCTAAGCCAGGAAATATGGCAGTCAGCAGTGCGTGTAGAGGGGACACGAGGGAATGTGGGAGCAGTGCAGGGCACAACAACAGAGGGACCTACACACCCTTAGATGACTACCTCCCATTAGAGTAGGAGATTGTTTAAACACTGCTTTAAAAACCCCAATTCAGTGACCAGCAGGCTCTGAGAAAGAACTGGGTTTCCAAAAATGCAGCTTTTCTATGCTCCTTCAACAAGTACGGGATTGTCAAAGGGCTCTCTGGGAGCTCAGAAGTGTTGCCAGAGCAGAGCCATAAAAGGGGATTTCGGGAAGTTTCCCCTGCAGTGACATACTTGAAGCGGGAGAAAAATGGTCCTGGCTGTGCCCTGCCCTTGATTCGTTGCTCAAGAATTCCTCCCCAGGACTGTGCCACCTGGCCAAGGTAAGGGGCTCAGGGGCACCCTTCCCTGCTCCCTGATCAGCGGGGAAAAACCCAGAACACCCTTCCTTTCTCACGCTGCCTCCTGCAGTGGGGATAAGGCTCTGGGCTGACCCTTCCCTTTAGTGCTGCTGCTTCTAGCAGAGGTCAGAGCAGTGAAGGAGGGGAGAGTGGAAAAGAAAGGAGGTCAGAGCTGTGCAGTGGGGTATGGAGGAGGCTTCAGCTCTGCTCCCCCAAACCCTACTAAGAGTCATGCCCCTATTTGTGTCCACCCTTTGAAACATGTCCCCATTGACTCCACATCAGTCCCTGCATTGTTTCTGCATCTTCTCTCCAGTTCCTCCACTTGTGGGGCCACGGCCAATGCACACTTCTCCCTGGGGAGGACAGCTGGGGAAGGAGGACTGGGCAGAGCCGGGGGCGAAGAGATGAGATGATACTCGGCAGTGAAAGGACTAACATGCATCCAGGGACCTCTGTGGCTGGTTTATTCCCTTCCAAGGAGGCAGTGGAGAGGGAAAGCTGAGCTGTGGAACCAGGGGATGCTGATAAAAATAAATAGGGAAATTAACTGCTTAAAAACTTAACAGGGTTGCCCAGTGGTGCCTTGTGCCTTTCCAGAACATCAGGTTCAGAGACACTCAAACCTCTGAAAACCAAGAACTGAAGAGTTAAAGTACATGCCCTCCTTCAATGCAGCCTGAAGTCTGCCCCTTGGAGCTGGCACTAGTCACTGGGTGTGAGTCAGTAAAGGTGGTGCCGTCATAAGTAGACATGAAAGACTAAGAATCTGCTGTTGTTTGTGTTGCATTCCCTATGGTTGAATTGCAGCATTTACCTGCACGCACTCCGGTTGCATTCACTGTGTTAGGTGAGGCTGTATCGAATGCGGGGGTGGGGGGGGGGTGTGTGTGTGATTGGAGCAGTTGTCACTGTGATGTGAGGACAGGTGCACATGTCCCTTGAGAAATCAAGCATGCCTCCTTTCAGCACTGACTTCTGTAGGTTGCGTCAGTAGCAGTGCATGGGGTTGTCTTGTCTCGCGATCGTCAGCACTTTGGTGGTATATGATTGGTCTCTGGGACTTAGTGAAGGGCAAGTGAAGGCCATGTTTTAGATGGAATTGTCAGGGCCAGGTGGAAGGGATGGCAACGTTTTGCAAGTCTGGGGTGGTCTGTGTTTGTCTGAGTGTAGGCCAAATGTAGGTAGCTGCTGTTCACTATTCCTGTCCTAAATGTGAGGTTTGCCTTTGCAAAGAGAAGGTGTGTTAGATCAGTGGCTCTCAACTTTTCCAGACTACTGTACCCCTTTCAGGAGTCTGATTTGTCTTGCAGATGCCCAGGTTTCACCTCACTTCAAAACTACTTGCTATAAAATCAGACAGAAACATACAAAAGTGTCACAGCCACACAGTTACTGAAAAATTGCTGACTTTCTCATTTTTACCATATAATTATAAATCAATTAAAATATAAATATTGTACTTACATGTCAGTGTATAGTATATAGAGCAGTATAAACAAGACATTGTATAAAAACAACAAGGAGTCTGGTGGCACCTTAAAGACTAACAGATTTATTTGGGCATAAGCTTTCGTGGGTAAAAAACCTCACTTCTTCAGATGCATCAAGAAGTGAGGTTTTTTACCCACAAAAGCTTATGCCCAAATAAATCTGCTAGTCTTTAAGGTGCCACCGGACTCCTTGTTGTTTTTGTGGATACAGACTGACACAGCTACCCCCTGATACAAGACATTGTATGACATTTTAGTTTGTACTGACTTTACTAGTGCTTTTTAGGTAGCTTGTTGTAAAACTAGATGAGTTGATGTACCCCCTGGAAGATCTCTGCTTGTGTGTTCTGTTCCCAGAGTGTTCTGTAGCATCTGTCTGGGCAAAGTGCTAACATGTGTGATTGGCATGGTGGGGCATCGTGGGGGCGGTGTGCATTGTAGCTTTGAATTTTGTGATTTTTTTCAGAACTTTGTGTTACCTTCACTTCTCGTCTTCTGCTTTTGAGAGGTTTGAGTGTAGCTGAACTCAATTTTCTGGAAAGGTTTGAGGCATGCCTGGGCAATCTTAATTCTGTGTTAATGATGTTTTTGGACAGTTAATACAAAGCTAATGCCACCTCCCTGTTTCTACTTGATAATTTCCCTGCTTATGCACCTGAGGATTGTATTTGTCCTTTTAGATATAACATCACACTGGGAGCTCGCGTTCAGTCACTTACCTACTGTTACTCCCTAGTCCCTTTCGGTGCCAGTACATTGCACGATACTCTCTCCCCATCTTGTATGTGCGACCAACATTCTTTGCTCCTAGTTGTATGACTATGCATGTCCCACCGTATCAAGTGTTTCAGATCTACCGGCAAAGCTGACCTGTCCCTACTCCAACCAATTGTTGTCAGCTGCAAATTATACCAGCACTGATGTTATATTTTCTTCCACACCATTGAATAGCATTTGGTCAAGAACAGATCCCTGTGGGATCCCACAAGAAACACCCCAATTGGATGCCAATTCCCCATGTGAAATTACTTTTTGTGATTTAGAGAATCAATTTTTAATCCACTTACTATAAGCTATATTCATTTTGTACAGTGCAAACTCCTTATCAGAATATCATGAGGAACTAAGAGAGACAAGGCGTGTGAGGTAATATTTTACTGGCCCAGCTTCTCTTGGTGAAAGAGACAAGCTGAAGAAGAATAGCTCTGTGGAACTTGACAGCTCGTCTCTTTCACCAAGAGAAGTTGGTCCAGTAAAAGATATGACCTCACCCACTTGTCTCTCTAATGTCCTGGGACCAGCACAGTTTCAACAACACTGCAAACATGAGGCACCAAGCCAAATATCTTACAGAAGTCTAAAAATACTATATCAAGTCATCTATTAAACTTGTAATCTCATCAAAATGCCATATCAAATTTGTCTGACAAGATGTATTTTCCAGAAAACAACATTGATTGGAATTAATTATACCACGTCTATGAATTCTTTACCAATTGCATTACATATCTGTCTTTCTGTGATTTTTGTGCAGGATCGATGTCATGCTAATCGCCTTTAGCTACCCAGGTTATCCTGTTTGCCTTTTTAAAATATGGTCATGACATTAGTTTGTCCCCAATGTCTGGAATTTCCCCAGTGTTCCAAGATGTGTTAAAAATCAGCATTAATGGTTCAGATTGCTTCTCGGCTAATTCTTTTAGTACTCTTGAGTGCAAGTTATCCAGCCTTGCTGATTTAAAAAAACAAAACTTTAATAACTGCTGTTTAACAATCTCCCAGTTACTGATGGAATGGAAAGTGTTTCCTTATCAGTAAAAGATAAATCATCCTGTTTCTTTCCAAATACAGAACAGAACCATTTGTTGATTACTTTTGCCTTTTAGTGAAGTCTGTCAGAATTCTTGACTACAGGTGGTTAAAATAGGTTCCTTCTCCCCTCCAAGAAATTTTTGATGTAAACAAAACTAATGAGCCTAAATGCTACTGTGGTGCCTCATAGGAATTATACATCCAATGCCTCAAGCTTCCGTTCCCACCTATAGGCTGGACTCCCTGGTCAGAGTACAGTCTCTCATGATGCACCATGGTCTCCTTTCTTGGACAAGGGAACAGTTGCCTCATGGGAGATACAGTCCAACCAGAGAGCATAGACCACAGAAAATGGGGCCATAAGGCAAATAAACTACATTTGCCATGAAGCACTGTGACTAAAATATTTTAGTCTGTCAAAAACTCAAATTTCCATCAGATAGTTTTGCTGGACATTTTTCAACCAGCCCTGTTTTCGACATGTATACAGTCCCACCCCACCAGCTCATTTCAATTAATAGAGTTGTACCGTGCAAATTAACTGGAGAAGAATAAAGGCGATTGACCGAGTGACCTTGGTCCCAATGACTATTTACCATCTGAGCTGGTGACCTGGTCCTGTCTATATTGGTGGTGCTACCAGCTCCACTTGTGCTTAAGGGTGCCTGACACTTTACATTATAAGACCCAGTTTTCAGTTCCTTACAATTTTGCCAAACTAACTGTTCAGGGTGACACTTCCCCTGCTAGGTGTCTGCCTCTGGCTGAATTTTTTGTGTGTGGAAAATTTCAGATAAAATGGTTAAGCCTTATGAGAACATGATTAGGGAGAAATATGTTTTGCCCATGCTTAAAAAAATCTGGTGACCTCTTCTTTGAGACGCTCCAATACCTCCATGCTTTGCAGCAGGGACTTGACATTTGGCCAAAAGTGGCCTTTATATCAGGGACATTCCCTTTGCTGTCCTAGTAATAATCCATCCAAATCTGTCTGGGTTGTCACCCTTAGGAAAGAATCTGTTCGCACATGCTGTGTGGAGATTTAGAGCTTTGCAGCTAATTTCTCTGTTGATCCTGTCTGCACTAAGCATGCTCCAACCCAGGGCTGGAGGGGCTGAGAAGGACTTCCCTTGCAATTGCTGATTCTAGCTGCTGTGGGCCAGCAGGGGGCCAGACTCCAGAACTGAGAGCAGGGAGATTCTCTCCTATGCTCCCAGGTAGGGTGACCAGATGTCCTGTTTTTATAGGGACAGTCCCGTTTTTTGGGACTTTTTCTTATATAGGCACCTATTACCCCCCACCCCCTGTTCCGTTTTTTCACAGTTGCTGTCTGGTCACCCTACTCCCAGTGCTCCTTCCTACTAGCACCCAGGGAACAGGAAGAAAGGGGTGGGGAGGATGGTTTGCTGGTACTTGAGGGAGCCTGGCCTGGCGTGCACTCTGTCGTTGGAAGGGTAGTAGGATACTGAGGCCATTTACCAGGTTCAGAGCATGATATAACTGAGTCTTGATTAGGGTTTTTGCCAACGTCATGTGTTGCGGGGGGGAGGGAGGAGGGAGGCAGGGAGCGGAACCCACACACCTGTAAGATATAGCTATGCCAGCAAAAGTCCTCGTGGAGATGCAGTTACACTGGCAAAAAGGGCGTTTGCTCATATAGCTTCTTTTGCGTATTGAACTGTGCCCTCAGCTATCTCTGTATCGAATTGCATGGGAGGAGGGAAAAAAGACATTTCTGTAGCCTGAGGTGTGTCCCTTTGCTGAATAGCAAAGGCCTGCTGCAAAGAGCGGGGGTGTAAAGAAAAGATCACAGGAATCCTTTCTAGTGGAAAGTGTTAGGCATTGTACCTGCCAGATCCCCCTCTAGTATATCCACTATAACTAGCACATCCAGCTGTATTTCATTCGCTCAGCTCTTGATGATGTGTCTATGGAAGGGCTCAGCACATCTTTTAATTTATTAAATTGCTGCAGCTTTAGACTGGCATCCTTCACTGCCCTGTAATTGCCTCCCTAGAGTTCAGCCCATTGAACGCCTGTACTTTCTGTGGTTCTCATTCCCACCGTGTTGTCGGTTGTCCTAAAGGGCTGGCATTTACTTGAATCAGTAAACTACATCACTGATTACCAGAGGCTTGATGTGATGTGAATTCTATTCCTTATACTTCCGTCTATGAGGCTGCATTTGGTTTATTATTTAAATTCAAACCTAGTAACTTGTGCATTATGGTCCAAAAGCATCCTCAGAGCTATAGATATGCTTGCACAGAATGAGGAAAGTAGCAAAGCCATGGAAACTTTAGGGGGAGACTCCTGCAACTGTTGTATCCTAGAGAAACTAAAGCAGTGGGTTTCCACAAAGGAGGTCGGGGGGTGTAGCCAGAAAGCAGCTTGCATGGCTGAGAAGATGCTAGGGAGTACAGATTCTCTCTCTCTTTGCCTCATCCCTCAGGCAACAGACTGACTTGAGCTTCACTTGCAATATCAAAAACCGGGATTACAATCAGGTTGAACATACCCCTGAAACTCTCCTCTGGCTCATCCCCAATTCAGAGACAACCAATCTGTCTCTTTCAAAGAGATCTTCACGTTGTCCTCGTGCCAGCCACACCAACCTGAAAAGCAAAACCCCATTTATATTTTCACTCTTGCTGTTTATTGACCTATGAAATCAGATGCCGTGATAATGACAGATTTCAGACCCAAGTGGAAAGGTCTGTATTGTGAACATTGTCTGTTACTGTACCAGAATCATTCTTTGGTGTTTTTATTTCAATCTAAATGATCAAGCTATTTGGAATGCTCAAATGAGGGGCAGCTGTAGATTGTCATTAGCTCCCTAGCTGTATATTTCCTATGCTTCAGGGAACAGGTTGCTCAGGATCATGCGGAGAGTATGGTACAAATTATTATGCAACCCGCCTCTTTCAAATAGTTTCATTGACTTTAGTAGCACGACTTGCATGAAAAAGCATTGCTAGGTTCAGACCACATATGAGGAAAACATTTTAGCTTTTATATTTTTTCAGTATTTTAGTTTAAAAAAAAAAAAAGAGGAGGAAATTCATTGTTTTCAACTGGAAAAAAAATCCTACATTTACAAGTAATTAGGTTTCACATGGTAGTGAGAGGGGAGTGTTCTTATCTTAACAGATCTTGCACATTGAAGAACAAAATGTAACTTTATTTTATTTTCTTGTGACTTACTCTGATGACCTCTTCATGAGTGTATGCACCTGGAGGAAATTTGAACCAGTAATTCTCCACTTCTGGAGGCTGCAGCAGTGTTGTTATGGCTGCTGAGTGTTTTTTATCACTGTCAGGTGAGAGGACAACAGTAAAAATACCTGGGCCCTGTCTATACTCCAGCTTCTATCAGTGCCATTGAAGTGGTGGAGAATGTACACATGAAAATAAATGTAAATGGTACTGCATGCTAACTGGTGCCATTTCATGGCAGTCCTCATGCAAAACTCCCACTGGGAGACACTTTGAAGTGTTCCGTACAAGCACGGGAAAACAATGCTCTGGAGGACTTTGTAACACACTACAGTTTAGGTTGGTATAACTTATGCTGCTTAGGGGTGTGAATAAGCCACCCTGAGCGATGTAAGTTACACTGGCCTAAGCTCCAGTGTGGACAGCGCTATGTTGGCAGGAGAACTTCTCCCACTGTCATAGCTACCGCCGTTCGTGGGGGCTGGAGTAATTAAGTCAACAGGAGAGCTCTCTCCTGTCAGCTTAGAGTGTCTGCACTAGCAGCACTACGGTGGTGGAATTGCAACGGTGTAGCTGTGCCGCTGTAAGCTCTGTAGTGTAGCCGCAGCCTTGTGAGGTCACTCCCTTTAGTGCTGAAGTTCCCTGTGTTCCGTACAAATATGGTACCCCCCTCCCTTTTATTGTTGAAAATTATTTCCACCAGAAGCAAAATAGAATCGCTGCTGACAATAAGGAACATCAGCTGTGTTTAGATGCATGTTGCTTTCTTTCGGAGCCGTTTTGATTGTTAATTCAGGGCTGGTCTACACTAAGGGGAAAAATCGATATAAGATACGCAACTTCAGCTATGTGAATAACGTAGCTGAAGTCGAAGTATCTTATATCGATAACTTACCCGTCCTCACGGCGCGGGATCGATCTCCGGGGCTCTCCATATCGACGCCGCCACCGCCGTTCGCGGTGGTGGAGTTCCGGAATCGATATAAGCGCGTTCGGGGATCGATATATCGCGTCTAGATGAGACGCGATATATTGATCCCTGAAAAATCGATCGCTACCCGCCGATACGGCGGGTAGTGTAGACGTAGCCTCAGAGCCAGATACTGCAACCTGTGTTCATGCTGGTTAGTACCTTGCTCCAATAAGAACACTCTCAGAATAAGGTTCTATCCAGTGTGAGAAAGAGCGGCAAAATCTGTCTGCGCTTCATTGCTCCTTTTCTGATGCCATTGGGACAGGCTTACAAGGTTTTTCTTGTTTGTTGTCTTTTTTGCTTGCAACCGTGTCTGGTCATTGAAGAAACGCTGTACTATTTGTTTGAAGATGTAGTTCTTCTTGAGGGAGCTGTTTTAAACAATGTGTTGACTCACTGCACCAAGCATTGACAAATTGGAAACATAAAGGCAGAGTTGCTTCTTGGGAACCAGGCGTAGGTGTTTGGGCTGAGTTTTCTGGAAGAGGGGATTGGCTGTGTGTCATTTCTGACCATCTCTGTCCAAGGACTGATGTATATAGTGCAACTAGTTTATTTGTACAAAGATACCCAAATTCTGCATCGCTTAGTTCACCTGCAATGAGAAACTGACTTGCAGGGCTCTGAATTCTGTAACTATTCAGCAGAGAGCATTTAGTGGTATTTTAGTGGGTGAACTCAGGTTTCACTCCTTGTTCTATTTAACGCTATGTTAAACAAATTTTGTTTTGCTTGGGACTCTGCTGCATCTATATGTCTCACCAGTACCAGAATTTCTGTGGGGCTTGAGGACACCTGTCCTGTTCCCTAATAAGACTATCCATAAGTTAGTAAGGCCACTGATGAAACTGAAAGTGAGCTGTTGAAAGCAATTCCCATTTTTAACAATACACTGAGTAGCTAGACGCTTCAGGTCAAAGAGAGACCTAGATTTTCCCTGCTCTGGCTCATTATTTTGAAACTGATTCTCTGCAGGAAGACAATATAATAGCTTGATGCTTAAAGACCTAATGCAAAACCCCTTGAAGTCAATGGGGGTCTTCCCACTGATGTAACTGGCTTTGGACCAGGTCCTAAGGGCACACTTCTGAAGCACTGTGTGGTATTTAGGCTGAGTAGATCCCATTAGAGTACAAACCTCATGTGGTTCCTTAAAAACATTACAGAATTCTACATCAGTCACCAAAAATGCAGTATTCATTCTGTTCAAGTTACATCAAGTAACGGGTTTAGTCAATAGGTCAATAACATGCCACAATGGTAATTAGTACAAAGGGTCAATGATAGGATATTGTTAGCCTTTTTCCAGAGGGTCTGGCTGGAGAGTCTTGCCCGCATGCTCGGGGTTCAGCTGATCGCCATGTTTGGGGTCGGGAAGGAATTTTCCTCCAGGGTAGATTGGCAGTGGCCCTGGAGGTTTTTCGCCTTCCTCCGAAGCATGGGGCAGGGGTCGCTTGCTGGTGGATTATCTGCTACTAGAAGTCTTTAAATCATGATTTGGAGCATTCAACAGCAGAGTCAAGGGAGAGAATTATTTCAGGAGTGGGTGGATCGGCTTATGTGGCCTGCATCTTGCAGGAGGTCAGACTAGATGATCATAATGGTCCCTTCTGATCTTGAATTCTATGATTCATTGTTTTGGACCATTACTGTTAAGTATACAGAAAATAGCACTCTAAGTAACATACTGCAAAATTCTAATCCATGATCACTTAGCAAGACTCGGACTAATGAAATTACTTAACCCACTGCTATCTTGTAAAATCCCAGGATGTTGATGCTAGCATTGCTTTAACCTATGACGTTCTTTGCTTGAATGCCATAAGACCAGCTTGGAATGTGATCTGCTAAATCAGTTAAAATAGGAGAGAGGTAGGTATTTTAAAGGCACTGACCTAATGAACAATGTAGTTGCTCAATCTAGCTTTTTAAGCTGCTGTCGCTTTCATCAGTCTTTGACATGTCGTGGAACAGTGCGCATCAAGTGCTTGCCAACCTCCAGGGAAGGTTTTAGAACTTGTATTTGGGGTCCAAGAAACCTAGAATTCATATGCCCTTCCTTCTAAAAATTTTTAGCTTTATTTTAAAATAAGTTTTGCAAATGGTAAAGTTGATAAAATAGCCTAACTGGAACGCTTCAGTCCTTGTGATATTGTTGGACATATTAGTGTATTTAATGCTTGTGGAAAGTGAAAAAGAATCAGCAGCCTTGGAGAGGAGTGATGTGGAGAAGACCTCCTGATGCTTCTATGTCCATGTGTGTTTTGTGAATGGATGTCTGCAGTGGTAGGGGTGAATCTAACTGTGGCCAGGTTGATAAATGCCAATCAGGCACCTGACTGGTTTACGCGGGAACTTTTGTTCAAGTTCCACTGAAATTGGTGAGAGCCTAGGCTTTGGACTGGCCCAGAGAGTGCTGCAACCCTTTGATGTATGCTGGGTAGCCCAGCTCAGCTGAGTTTTCTCTAGCTGCACTGTACTGGGGTCCTCTTCACCCCCCATTTCTCCCTGCAGGCCTAGCTCCTCCCCCACCACTCCCTGCTGGCTTGCTCACACACTCTGCATTTGAATGAGTGCTTGCTTTTTGTTCAGGGTTAACTTTACAAGTGTTTTAACATCTAGGGCTGTTCAGATCAGACAAGGAGATGCCATTTAAATTACTTTGCATAAATTATATGTTAAATAAGCAAGTTTGTGAATCAAGAGCTTTATTACATGTGATTCAACCTATACATGGGCATCAATACTAATTTAGAAGGGTCTCAATAGGGAGCCTTAGGAGATATTAATATAAAATAAATTAACCAATTTAAAAAAATCCACAACAGACTAAACATGCTTCTGCTCAGTGTGCAAGAAAGTCAGTTTAATTGTACATAGTGAGTAGTTGCTGAAATATTAACACACTCAGTGATATCAGTGTGCGATGATTCTCGAGGGACCCAGGACTGTGAGTTACCTTGTTATCCCCTGCTTCCAGGGTGAGGGAGGCTTGGATGTGCTTCACTGGATGTCAGCTCGTTAGCCACCCATGTGCTCTCCTCTGTGCTGTGCCAGCCCTTACTTTGCTTTGCAGGTTAACAATAGGTGCACCCCAGTCCCTGAGGCTCTTTGAAACATTCTCCTGTAGTGTCCAGTCCCTTAGCCACAGAACACTCACAGAAATACCACATCAGCTCCGGATCAGCACCTTGCTCAGTGTCACGGCACTGAGATTATATTTATAGTGAAAATGAGGATACGTTTTTATTACCAAAGACTAAAGAGAGAGTGAGTAAGGATAATGGAAATAAAAGATTACATATAAAACAAAACCGTAGCAAGTTTTCTAGAGACTAAACTCAACTAAGAAGTTACTCTTGTCTAAAAAAATTTATGTCGCCCCAAAAGTCCTCTGCAGTATCTCAACCAAGGCCGGTTGCGATCCTGTTTTCATGAATGTCAACACACTTCCCATTTACTTCCTAGGTGCAGGATGATGGGATGTCATCTTTGTTCCCCAAATATAGCCCAGCAAAACTTTCAAGTGTTTCTCCAGATAAGGTTCCCTTTCGTGCTGTGTTTCTCCGCCTGTTAGTTCCTTTCTGAAATATTTAAAATCCTTCACCTGTGTTCAACTTAAACAGGTGGTGGGACACCCACTCTGAATGAGAATACTTAATGTACATTTCAACAGAAAGACAGGTGAATAAACATCTCTTGTCGGACAGAAATCCCGTTTGTCAACTCTGACGTGATACAGACTTTAAGACATGTTCAGTGTATACACATAACTCCTTAGATAGTATCTGTACATTCATTTCACAATGTCAGTACTGACCATTGTGCCTGGCTTTCATGTGAGAACTCACATGACACTCTTTTTGGTGAACCGGACAGCACACGCCAGAATCAGGACATTCCGGTAACCCCCTGGCCAGTTGCCCTTAAAAGGTTATTGGGTCATGTAGTGTAAACATCCTTAGAAATTTATGGTGAAATATTGAAGGAACATTGCTCTCCTGTAGCCCCTCCCTTTCCCTTCTGTGCACGTCACTGCACAAATTATTTAGGGAGGTTGTGGAATCCCTGTCATTGAAGGTTTTCAAGAACAGGTTGGACAAACACCTGTCAGGGATGTTCTAGATAATACTCAGTGCAGCCTCAGTGCAGGGGACTGGACTAGATGACCTATCAAGGTCCCTTCCAGTTCTATGATTCTGTGCCACCGCTCCCACCTGCTTCCCTCCCTGTCAGTCCATTTTTCCCTACACACTCCCTCACCCCCACATCACTATCTTTCCCATTTGATTCCACTGCCCTTCATGTTCACGTACACCTCACAGTTCCTCCAGACTATTTAAGGTGCTGCCATTTTTCCAGGGGTGGACAGGCTGCCTTCATTCTTTGGGACAATGGGAGATGATGACCATCTTTGCTAACTGTAGCCTGTAACTTCTTTCTTGATGTGCTGTAAGGGAATGGCAGCCATCTTAACTGATGGTGGTTTGTGGCCTCAGCTCCAGTGAGAACAATAGGAGATGGCAGCGGTTTTTAGGAAGGGCAATTTGTGAGTTCTTCCTTAAGGAAATTTTTGTGTGCCAGCCTCTGCTGAAGATTGAGCTTTCATTATGAAGCATGATGGCAAAGCAGATCGAATCCTAAATCTATTAAACAGCTTTTGCACCAGCTTTTCTCAAGACTCACCCCCTCTGCTAAAACTGGTGTAGCTGTACACAGTTTTAAAGACACATATTGACAAGGAAACAGGCGAAATCCTGACAAGTTTCAGCCAGAGACTAATTTCAAACAATTCATATTAAAAATCTATTGAAAGAAACCAAACCAAAATATATAGACTGTTCAAAGGACATCAGAACGAACATTGAAGACTCAGACTTGTAAGTCTCCTACACATAGTATTAAAACAGGAATTTATGCTCCATTTTAAGCCCATTTCAGAATGGAACAGCAACTCTGGCATCACAGCCAGCACCTTCATACCAGTCTCAGATAATATCAGTGTCCTTTGTGCCAGGTCTAACACCATAGTTCCCTGGTACTGGTATATCAGAAATGTGATTGTTTGACATTTAGAGGTATAATATCACTATTCTTTTACTAATATTCCTGAATTTGGATTATTTATCATACATCTTACCCTCTTCCACATGAATGTTTTTTATATATCCATTTACTCTGACTATTCTTCTTACTATTAGAATATATTGCTATATAAATTGAATATCGGATTAAAAGATTTGGCTATTATCAAAATGCTAGCCTATTACAGGTTAACAGAAAAAAAAATTATATATCCAACAAAATTCTTCTTGCTGATTAAATGATTAATAATTGAACACTTTGTCAGTTCTGAACGCTAAGCATTCTAGCCTTGAAGTTTGTTTTCTGCACATTTTCACAATATCTGCGCAATACCTCAATAATGTCCATTCCACTGCAAAATACTGAGATTAGTGGCACGCTGAATGGAGAATGAGTGTGGAGCAGAAGACTGGGTAAGACAGAGATTGGAGGGGCAGCAAAGCACAAAAAGGCTCATTTTTTGCATTTAAGGTTGAATTTTGAACCTGAAGTGAGTGCAAACTGTTTCTACCTAAACGCTCAAAAATCCCAAAGTGGACAAACATGATTTTTTTTTAAAAATACCACCTTTAGAGCTACTCTCATGATTCAGGAAAATTGATTCATCCCTTCTGATATACAGGTGTTTAATGAATATCACCAGAGTACTACTTCTTACTTGGACAACAAACGGAATGTTAGTGCAATTCCTAGCTTGTGCTACAGAAAAAGTAGGGGGAAAGAAGCTTTCCTGTCAATCTCCTTTAAACAAAGCATTATGGGAAAGGGGCAGATCTTAGAAACCCTATACAATGGAGGTGGTTCGGCCATAATCTGTATTTCTGATAGTAGAATCGAGGCAGTAAGTGCTGACTTTGAAAGACGAGAGTTCTGAGAGTAAATAGGTAAAGGCTTGAAAGTCCTTCCTGATGAGCATATTAATGCTGTGCTTGCCAAGTCTTTGGTTCATTAAGCATCTTAGGGAACTGGAATATAGGTAAATGACTGTCTTTTGTTGCAATGAACATTTTTGTTTTTAACTACCCCATGTATGTTTTTCTTTTCTGGACCAGGGCAGTAATGAGTAGGACTGCAGTTCCCAAACTTTTTGCCTACGTGACCCCATTCCCACGACCTTATATGGGGCCTTCGCAGACCCCCACCAGAAATACATGCTCTACAAAATGGTGTCCTCCATCCAGCATGACCTTGCACGTATACTAGAGGACCTATAGTTTGGGAACCACTGGAGTACGACCTCCTGACTCACTGCTGCAATCACTGACAAACAGCAGGAAAGAGTCTTATAGGTGTACTTCTTTTCCCTAAGTGGTGATGTGGTTATTATATGTAAAATATGATTCCCAAAGTGCACACTTTTAGTTGAGAATCCTGTAAACAAGTTGCATATTTATTGTGTACTAGCCTCATTCCAATTTTCAATCTGAATACCTAAAAATAGACTAAATAAGAGACTGTGTGTTAAGATAAATAAACTTCTTATGCTAGAAATCGTATTGTGTTTATACACAGTGAAAAAGGAGCCGCGGAAAAAAAATCAATGTTTCCTGCATTCGTATCTTAGAAGTACTACAGGATTATGGTGTCACAGAAATCAACAGCTTCTAAGACAAGATAAGTGTCTTACTGTGTTAATATTTTTAAGCTAGAGTTAGCCGTTGTTTTTGGCAGTGGGCTAATACAACGTCAGGGCTTTAAGTCAATCAGGATCAGGGTTACTGAGTATCTGGCTGTTCTTGTATCTCCTTGTGAATTTCAAAACACGGCTGCTACTCTGAAACCTGTCAAAAGAAACTAGACGTCTTAAATGAATAGTTGAGGTTAGAGAAAGTTGCACCTGTGATGGGGAAAACACTTGTCTGTGAGTTATTACCTGGGACTGTAATTTTGATGAATTTCTATTTCTGTAATTCATTTATTTAAATGTCTAACTTCAGCATCTTAATTGAGTTTATTATAGTAGCACATAGGGCCCCGTGGTGCCAGGTGCTGTACAAACACAGCGTGGTAGACGGCCCCTGCCATGTAGAGCTTGCAACTGAAACAGACAAGACCCAAAATAAGGGCCGGGGAAAGGGATATAACATACAAGAAGAGGAATCACTGGGATGGGGGCAAATAGGTGCCATGATTTTATTGCAGTGTGGGTGTTAGTCAGGAGGTGAGTAACTAAACAGAAGAACAAAGGAAGGGGGAGGGGTAAAAGGTAAGGAGGACAGAGCGGGGGAGGGGAGGAAGCTAAGGGGCAGCTGTGGATTGAGGCTTAAGTTAAGAGACTGGGGAAGGAGCAGGAAGGGGTTTGGGGCAAACAGCCAGTAGATAGCACAAGGCAGAGCAAGACCAAGTCAACGCTGTAGGAAGGGTTATCAGTGGCTGTCTGTTCTTACTCATGCTGCTTCTGCAGCAGCTCAGCTGGCTCTCAGACTCTGGGTGGCTCTTCCCGGCAGTTTCTGTCCTGAAGGCTACGTGGCTGGAATTATGTTAGTAAGTGATAGGAGCTGCTGGGTGCTCTGCACTCTTCAAAATCAGGTCACTTATTTAAGTGCCTAGATGTGGACTCAGTTAATAACCTTAGGCACCCATGTTTTTAACCTGTTGTCCTAAGGGCTTTATTTGAAGTTCATTAGAGCCAATGAAAAGACTGACATTGAGCTCATCTGACCTGAAAAGCACTTGCTGAGATCAGGTAGAGTGCAAGCATCTAGATGATTCTTTCCGTTCTCCAAAGTATCTCCATGTGAACCTGCAATACCACTGCTATTCTAACACAGACAGGGACCCTCGTAAGCACAGACTGATATTCACACCTCAATACAATTTAGCGTGTACAAATAGGGACCAAGATGATGCTATCAAGCCACCTTTCCCGTGTCATTTTGACTCCTGTGGCAACGGATGAGTTTACCTACTGCACCATGTAGTTCTTTCAATTCGTTTAATCTACAGGTTTGCTTTTCTTTCTTTCTTTTCTTTTCTTTTTTTTTTAAATCATCCTAACAGCAAGCTCAGGAGCTATGTCTTTTCACCCATTAGTCTTTAGCCTGCAGGACACAAACCAAATGGCTCTCACTTCCTGCAGGGGGTTGTTAGAGGCTTTCACAGCCTTTGATTGCCTCTGAAGCACTCAGTTCCAAATTCTATTACGTTTAGGTAGGGCCCCTCGCCTTAGTATCTGAAACTGAACGTGGGGCGTGAGGGGGAACTCACCCTTTGTTTGTGGGTAAAGCTTCAGTATAATTCTGCTGCCTCCTTCACTTATGGGATTAAAATGTCCCCTTTGTAGTGGGGTTTAAAATGACAACCCGTGTGCCTCCTCTTTCCGCTCAGTCACTACAAAGCCTTTGAGACTTCCACTGCAGTACCATGAAGTAAAGATTCGCACTTCAGTGAACTGCCTTAGATAACCCTTTTGATGCTCTGGCTCTGTTTAAACCAGCAGAGACCTGACATACATACAATTTGCCAGGTACTAAAGAATGGAAAGATGGTAAAAGTTACCTTATGTCCTTTTGGATTTTCTGATGAAACAGTAATTCTTGGGGATTGTATTGTAACTGGCTATATGCTGCTAAGAGTATTATTTCATAAATGTGTGTCTCAATTGATATAGTATATGCACTGTGTATAAAAGGAGGACGGCTCTCCTGTTCATACTTGATTTTATTTAAAGGCTTGTGCACAGAGCAAGTGGTGTCCGCCCCTACCCCCATCACCTCTCCAAGTACATTGTCTAATTTCCTAGTGACAACTTTGCAAGTAGCACTCTGATTAGAGAGGGAGGATGTTTGTTCTACCTCCAGCATAGATTCATAGATTCTAGGCCTGGAAGGGACCTCGAGAGGTCATCGAGTCCAGTCCCTTGTCCTCATGGCAGGACCAAATACTGTCTAGACCATCTCTGATAGACATTTATCTAACCTATTCTTAAATATCTCCAGAGATGGAGATTCCACAACCTAGGCAATTTATTCCTGTGTTTAACCACCCTGACAGTTAGGAAGTTTTTCCTAATGTCCAACCTAAACCTCCCTTGCTGCAGTTTAAGCCCCTTGCTTCTTGTTCTATCCTTAGAGGCTAAGATGAACAAGTTTTCTTCCTCCTCTTTATGACACCCTTTAAGATACCTGAAAACTACTATCATGTCCCCTCTCAGTCTTCTCTTTTCCAAACTAAACAAACCCAATTCTTTCAGCCTTCCTTCATAGGTCATGTTCTCAAGACCTTGAATCATTCTTGTTGCTCTTCTCTGGACCCTCTCCAATTTCTCCACATCTTTCTTGAAATGCGGTGCCCAGAACTGGACACAATATTCCAATTGAGGCCTAATCAGCGCAGAGTAGAGTGAAAGAATGACTTCTTGTGTCTTGTTCGCAACACACCTGTTAATGCATCCATGATGTTACACTGAGGTGGGTGCCTAGGAGGCAGCCAGTGGCCTTATTCAAAAAGGCAAAGGGCAGACCAGCGAGACTTGGTGAATAACTTCCCAGCTATAGAACATGGCGGGGTCTGGTTGAGGGCACGGGATTTTCTGTGTGCCCGCTACCAGCATGCACTGCAGCAGAGCACTCTAACTCTGTCTTGTCTCCTCCAGTTGCCTCTGCATCTCCCTGTCTTTCTCTACAGTACCACGGCAATGCTGGCTTTGACCACTGCAACTATCTCTGGCTTTTTCAATGCTCTCTTTGGATAATTCTCTGGGTTTTTTCCTCTGTTATGTCAAATACAACCCCCTCCTCTCCAGTATCAATTTTTGCAGGGAGTCTGCAGTGAAGCTGCAAACGTTTCATCCTGAGTTTTCTGTTTCTTCCCCTTCAGATTAGCCAGCCGCTCAGCCATTGGTAAAAGCCCTGTCCTCGCAGGTCCAGACAATGCGGGTGCCGTGGCTGCGGGAACAGGACAAAACCACGAGCGGTTATTGTTCCCATTCCAGAGAGGCTACAATAGAATTTTTTTAAACAACATTTGTGACTTCCTGTCCCTGATATTCTTCCCAGCTGTGATGGGATGTACAAACCCCACAGTGGACAATAAGGGGTTAAGGAATTGCTCTAGGCCCAGGCAGCTCCACCCCACCACACCTGTAGCAAATGCACCAACTGGAAGAGGAGTTAAAAGGCAGGGAAGCAGGTCATTTGGTGTATGCTCAGGGAAGAGAGCAGACCTGCAACCTGCAGCTCCAGGAGTGAAAATCTGAGGAAAGGCAGAACCTCTCCTTAAACAGCTGCCAGTCGCCCCTCCCTGAGGTGAAGGGAGGACCTGCTGCAGAGAGAGCCTGAGAGGGAAGCATTCCCCTCTCCTTTTCATACGAACTCTGGACTTGGTTAATCCCACTTTATTTTTGTTCAAACTACCTGAGCAGGGGAAAGCCCTTGGCCTAAGCTGGCCCAGGAGGCTGGGCCATACCGCCGGTGGAGGCAGTTGCTGCCTGAGAGGGTGCCTTTTGGTGAGCAGACATCCCTCACACCACCTAAACTCAGATAGTGATTTTGGGACAATCTCAGGGGGTGGGGGATGTGCTAGAAAGTGGCTCAGAGAGGGCCACCTTGGGCAGCCCCGGCTGTCAGAGCATTGACAGCTCTCAAAGGGCCCTGGGTCAGAGCCTGGTGGAGTGGGAGGGTCCAGGCTCCCCTCCCCACACCCTCCTTGTACGTCACAGGCCGTTGTGCCTTGGAGGCTGTGGGGGTTGGGAATTATGTTCCCAGTTTGGTTTTGCTGTGCCTTGGAGGTGCTTATGTGATACAGGATAGGTTAGTGGGGGGCATCTGGGGACGAGCTGGATAGTAATCCCCTCGACATTGCTTCAAGCTGCCCTGGCGCTCCATGATGTTACACTGAGGTGGGTGCCTAGGAGGCAGCCAGTGGCCTTATTCAAAAAGGCAAAGGGCAGATCAGCGAGACTTGGTGAATAACTTCCCAGCCTGATGGTTCCCCCAGAAGTGCAGCAGGAGTGGAAGGGAATTGTGAGCCGCACCGAGGACAATGACCTCACAGCATCAGACCTAAATTGAGCAATTTCTCCATCTTAGATGCTGCTTTATCTCCACTGCAGATATACTGAAACTGCAGGGAGAAACTGATTGGTTTCAGCACTGACAGTTTGATGCATGAACTGCTCCTAGTGTGTCTCTATGTAAGCCTGCAAATAGCCATTCAGAGTTGTTCAGCTTGGCTATCCCTAAGGTTTTCCTGTATGAATGCCTATTACAGGCCATTTATGCCTCAAATGGCAGCTGCATGACATGGAGTACCCACACCTACCTCCTGTAAACTAAGAACGCTAGCCAAACTTCTTTTCCTAGAACCACTGTCTCAGACGGCTGAATTTCACACAATTGAATGTTTTCATTATTCAAATATGCTGAGGAAGGGGAGGGGAAGTGGGGTACAAGTTGCAGCTGCTCCATGCTGCTGACAGTTATTTTGAGCAGGTGAATGGGGTTTGGGAATTGGGAGTGTTCACCAGGCTGGACAGATGCAGGGAGAAGAAAGGAATTAGATTGGTATGTACCCTCCATGGTGTGGGCTTGAAAAGAGTCAGGGCTTTGGCATGAATCAGAAGTCTACTGCCTGGCCAGGACAGATGCCATTCTGAAAAAGTGTATGGGGTGGGCATTCTGGGGGTGTAGTGCATGAGTGGACTGCAGGAGAGAGGTGGGGGCTGAGGACTCAGAAAAGCTTCTAGCTTGTATGGTGCCTGGGGCACCCAGAACAGAAGTTAGCACAGCGTACAGTATAATAAATTGTAAAGATAAATACTTAACATACTGACATTCTCTCCACACAATCTGCCGCCTCAGTCCTGGCCTGGGTTTTATCTGGAGTTTGGGCTTGCTTCCTACGTAGCTGCCCTCAGAACATAAGAACATAAGAACATAAGAAAGGCCGTACCGGGTCAGACCAAAGGTCCATCTAGCCCAGTATCTGTCTACCGACAGTGGCCAATGCCAGGTGCCCCTGAGGGAGTGAACCTAAAAGGCAACGATCAAGTGATCTCTCTCCTGCCATCCATCTCCATCCTCTGACGAACAGAGGCTAGGGACACCATTCTTACCCATCCTGGCTAATAGCCATTTATGGACTTAGCCACCATGAATTTATCCAGTCCCCTTTTAAACATTGTTATAGTCCTAGCCTTCACAACCTCCTCAGGTAAGGAGTTCCACAAGTTGACTGTGCGCTGCGTGAAGAAGAACTTCCTTTTATTTGTTTTAAACCTGCTGCCTATTAATTTCATTTGGTGACCCCTAGTTCTTGTATTATGGGAATAAGTAAATAACTTTTCCTTATCCACTTTCTCAACATCACTCATGATTTTATATACCTCTATCATGTCCCCCCTTAGTCTTCTCTTTTCCAAACTGAAGAGTCCTAGCCTCTTTAATCTTTCTTCATATGGGACCCTCTCTAAACCCCTAATCATTTTAGTTGCTCTTTTCTGAACCTTTTCTAGTGCTAGAATATCTTTTTTGAGGTGAGGAGACCACATCTGTACACAGTATTTGAGATGTGGGCGTACCATGGATTTATATAAGGGCAATAATATATTCTCAGTCTTATTCTCTATCCCCTTTTTAATGATTCCTAACATCCTGTTTGCTTTTTTGACCGCCTCTGCACACTGCGTGGACATCTTCAGAGAACTATCCACGATAACTCCAAGATCTTTTTCCTGACTCGTTGTAGCTAAATTAGCCCCCATCATGTTGTATGTATAGTTGGGGTTATTTTTTCCAGTGTGCATTACTTTACATTTATCCACATTAAATTTCATTTGCCATTTTGTTGCCCAATCACTTAGTTTTGTGAGATCTTTTTGAAGTTCTTCACAATCTGCTTTGGTCTTAACTATCTTGAGTAGTTTAGTATCATCTGCAAACTTTGCCACCTCACTGTTTACCCCTTTCTCCAGATCATTTATGAATAAATTGAATAGGATTGGTCCTAGGACTGACCCTTGGGGAACACCACTAGTTACCCCTCTCCATTCTGAGAATTTACCATTTATTCCTACCCTTTGTTCCCTGTCCATTAACCAGTTCTCAATCCATGAAAGGACCTTTCCTTTTATCCCATGACAGCTTAATTTACGTAAGAGCCTTTGGTGAGGGACCTTGTCAAAGGCTTTCTGGAAATCTAAGTACACTATGTCCACCGGATCCCCCTTGTCCACATGTTTGTTGACCCCTTCAAAGAACTCTAATAGATTAGTAAGACACGATTTCCCTTTACAGAAACCATGTTGACTATTGCTCAAGAGTTTATATTTTTCTATGTGTCTGACAATTTTATTCTTTACTATTGTTTCAACTAATTTGCCCGGTACCGACGTTAGACTTACCGGTCTGTAATTGCCGGGATCACCCCTAGAGCCCTTTTTAAATATTGGCGTTACATTAGCTAACTTCCAGTCATTGGGTACCGAAGCCGATTTAAAGGACAGGTTACAAACCTTAGTTAATAGTTCCGCAACTTCACATTTGAGTTCTTTCAGAACTCTTGGGTGAATGCAATCTGGTCCCGGTGACTTGTTAATGTTGAGTTTATCAATTAATTCCAAAACCTCCTCTAGTGACACTTCAATCTGTGACAGTTCCTCAGATTTGTCACCTACAAAAGCCAGCTCAGGTTTGGGAATCTCCCTAACATCCTCAGCCGTGAAGACTGAAGCAAAGAATCCATTTAGTTTCTCCGCAATGACTTTATCATCTTTAAGCGCTCCTTTTGAATTTTGATCATCAAGGGGCCCCACTGGTTGTTTAGCAGGCTTCCTGCTTCTGATGTACTTAAAAAACATTTTGTTATTACCTTTGGAGTTTTTGGCTAGCCGTTCTTCAAACTCCTCTTTGGCTTTTCTTATTACACTCTTGCACTTAAATTGGCAGTGTTTGTGCTCCTTTCTATTTGCCTCACTAGGATTTGACTTCCACTTTTTAAAGGAAGTCTTTTTATCTCTCATTGCTTCTTTTACATGGTTGTTAAGCCACGGTGGCTCTTTTTTAGTTCTCTTACTGTTTTTCTTAATTTGGGGTATACATTGAAGTTGGGCCTCTATTATGGTGTCTTTAAAAAGGGCCCACGCAACTTGCAGGGATTTCACTTTAGTCACTGTACCTTTTAACTTTTGTCTAACTAACCCCCTCATTTTTGTATAGTTCCCCCTTTTGAAATTAAAGGCCACAGCGTTGGGCAGTTGAGATGTTCTTCCCCTCACAGGGATGTTGAATGCTATTGTATTATGGTCACTATTTCCAAGCGGTCCTGCTATAGTTACCTCTTGGACCAGCTCCTGTGCTCCACTCAAGATTAAATCTAGAGTCGCCTCTCCCCTTGTGGGTTCCCGTACCAGCTGCTCCATGAAGCAGTCATTTAAAGTATCGAGAAATTTTATCTCGGCATTTCGTCCTGAAGTGAAATGTTCCCAGTCAATATGGGGATAATTGAAATCCCCCACTATTATTGGGTTCTTAATTTTGATAGCCTCTCTAATTTCCCTTAGCATTTCATCATCACTATTACTGTCCTGGTCAGGTGGTCGATAATAGATCCCTACTGTTATATTTTTACTAGAGCATGAAATTTCTATCCATAGAGACTCTATGGAACCTGTGGATTCGCTTAAGATTTTTACTTCATTTGAATCTACACTTTCTTTAACATATAGTGCCACTCCTCCCCCTGCACGGCCTGTTCTGTCCTTCCGATATATTTTGTACCCCGGAATGATTGTGTCCCATTGATTGCTCTCAGTCCACCAGGTTTC
This sequence comes from Mauremys mutica, assembly GCF_020497125.1. Classification (NCBI taxonomy): domain Eukaryota; kingdom Metazoa; phylum Chordata; order Testudines; family Geoemydidae; genus Mauremys; species Mauremys mutica. Next base: position 123,048,356 of record NC_059077.1, read on the forward strand.
TGTGATGCCTATTATATCTATATCCTCCTTTATCACAAGACACTCTAGTTCACCCATCTTATTATTTAGACTTCTGGCATTTGTGTACAAGCACTTTAAAAACTTGTCCCTGTTTATTAGCCTACCTTTTTCTGATGTGCCAGATTCTTTTTTATGTGACTGTTTATCATCTGATCCAGCCCTTACATTATACTTCTCATTCCTCTGCTCCTGACTATAACCTGGAGATTCTCTATCATCAGACTCTCCCCTAAGAGAAGTCTGTGTCCGATCCACACGCTCCTCTGCAGCAGTCGGCTTTCCCCCATCTCCTAGTTTAAAAACTGCTCTACAACCTTTTTAATGTTTAGTGCCAGCAGTCTGGTTCCACTTTGGTTTAGGTGGAGCCCATCTCTCCTGTATAGGCTCCTCCCATCCCAGAAGTTTCCCCAGTTCCTAATGAACGTGAACCCCTCCTCTCTACACCATCGTCTCATCCACGCATTGAGACTCTGAAGCTCTGCCTGCCTACCTGGCCCTGCGCGTGGAACTGGGAGCATTTCTGAAAATGCCACCATAGAGGTCCTGGATTTCAGTCTCTTCCCTAGCAGCCTAAATTTGGCTTCCAGGACATCTCTCCTACCCTTCCCTATGTCATTGGTACCTACATGTACCACGACCACCGGCTCCTCCCCAGCACTACACATAAATCTATCTAGATGCCTCGAGAGATCCGCAACCTTCGCACCAGGCAGGCAAGTCACCATACGGTTCTCCCGGTCATCACAGACCCAGCTATCTACATTTCTAATAATCGAATCTCCCATTACTAACACCTGCCTTTTCCTAGAAACTCGAGTTCCCTCCCCCGGAGAGGCAACCTCAGTGCGAGAGGTAACCCCAGCACCATCTGGAAGGAGGGTCCCAACTATGGGAAGGTTTCCCTCTGCTCCCATTGACTGCTCTACTTCCCTGAGCCCTTCTTCCTCCTCAACAGCACAGGAGCTGTCTAAGCGGAGGTGGGACAATTCTACAGTGTCCCGGAAACCCTCATCAACATACCTCTCTGCCTCTCTCAGCTCCTCCAGTTCCGCCACCCTGGCCTCTAAAGTCCGTACATGGTCTCTGAGGGCCAGGAGCTCCTTGCACCGACTGCACACATACGCCACCCACCCACAGGGCAGGTAATCATACATGCGACAGTCAGTGCAATAAACTGGATAGCCCCCACTCTGCTGCTGGGCTTCTGCCTGCATTGTCTCCTAGTTAGTGAAAGGGTGGTTTACGGAAATAGTTTTAGAATGTCGTTTGGTATATAGGTTTTAGGGTTTTAGGGGGGGCTACAGGGAAGGGGTTAGGGCCGGCAATGGACTCCCACTCCCTTCCCACTCTCCCTCCAAACTCCCTTGCGAAACTCCCTGTTCGCAAAGCTCCCTGGTCGCTTGTGCGCGGCTTTATAAAGCCCTGGCCTGAGTGAATGCCCCGCCCACTGATTAAGGCTCAGCCAATTACCAGAGGCTTCGAGCTTTCAAACCTGCCTCCAACTGCCAGCCAGAGCACACGGTCCCTCAAACAACCAAACAAACAAAACAGACTGACAAACACAAGCTCAGCACACAGCAAGTAACCCCCAAACACAAACAAACACACACTACAGACAGTCACTTACCCCACAGATGCTGTATTAGCTCCTCCTTCACCTGGAGAACTCCCTTGCGAAACTCCCTGTTAGCAGCCCCTGTTCGCAAAGCTCCCTGGTCGCTTGTGAGAGAGAGCTCTTCACCGTCTTCCTTGTGTTCCTCCTCCCATGACTTTTGCTACTTATCCTCGGGGGTTTGGAAGGTAGAGAGGGGGCAACAGGGTCCATAACGCTTGGTGGCAGTGTAATTGTTCAAAATCCCATCCATCTCCTCAAAAAATGGAGAGTTTACACTTTCATTTCCACAGCATTCCTTGGTTTTAACATAAGTCCTCCTGAGTTCTTTGCTCTTTATCCAGCACTGGACAGTATCTCGGTTGTGACCCCTGGCAGACATCTCCTTAACAATGGTCACAAAAAAGATCTTTATTCTGTAGAGCTGTCCACAAGATCTTGCTGCACCCACACTTCTCCTCAGGTGGCAACGAGATCCAGGATCTCAGCATGACTCCGAGCAGCTGCTTGATGCCTGTTGTAGGACTTCTGGAGTAATCTCACACCAATGGAGATATAGCTAAATCCAGGAGCAAATGGGCAAATTCTGGCCTTGTGTCTGTTTTTAAATGAGAGGGGGACTATCTGGTCAACTTGCGGCCAGAGCAGCAGAACTCATGCAGATTCACAGCCAAGTCATTAACAGGGAGCAGCTGAAGGACTGCCAGAGCAATGCATGGCAGCATTGTGTGCACATGAACAATACACAAAACTAGTTCAATTCGCATTGAGCAAAAGTGTGGTGGGCTGACTGCTGGGTATTTCTCCTAGCCTCGTCTTTCCCAACCCCGTTCCCGCAGGCCAGGTAGCGTCCAGGGAACTGGGTGCTGCTTGGTGCCTTTCAGTCTGGAGAGCAGCTGAGTTCACTTGACCAGACTCAGCTTTGCCCAGATTTCTCGGCCCTTCCTCCTTTTGTCCACCCTCCCCTGCCCCTTGCTGCTGCATGCCCAGCACAACCCTCCCCCTCGCTTGCCACTGTTCACTAACACATGCTGGGCAAGTGGCAGGACCTACTGAGGTGCCAGGCCCCGGAAGGCACGTGCGTGCAGCTGCCTGGCCCTAGCCCCAGGCTGTGCCCGCCTTAGCCTAGTCACACCCATGGCCAGTGCCTTTGGCCATGCAGCCGCTCACTGCCCCGGCGTGAGGCAAATGTGAGCTGCTGCTGTGGGGCCGCAAGGACCAGGAGGCAGCACCAGTGACTCCCCCCAGTCCCTACAAGGCGGCTGGGCAAGAGTGGGAGTAGGCAACGCGGATTGATCCCTGCGCCGCTCCATAGAGCAGGGGGCTGTGGAAGGGGCTGCTGGGAGCTGTAGTTTTCTGAGTGGCCCTTCCGGGCTCGGGCCGGTGTGGCGCGGAGCTTCGGTTGGTTTGGCAGGCGGAGGCTGCCGGTTGGTTAGGCACGAGCCAATCGCCGCGCTGGCTGGGCCGCCCCGCCCCGCCCCCTGCACCTGAGCCGGACGGGCTGGGAGCGCTGCTGCCCGGGGCCGCCCTAGCGCCGAGGATGCGGCTGCGCTCGGGGGTCTTCGCCGCCGGCTGCCTCCTGGTGCAGGCGCTCGGGGTGGGGCTGTTCCTCCGGGGCTTCTTCCCGGTGCCCGTGAGATCCCTGCCCCGGAGAGAGGCCCGCGGGGTCCCGCCCGCTGAGCCGCCCCCGCCCGGCCCAGGTAACCCGCCCCGGCCCGGGTAACCAGCCCCCCATCCCCCGGGTAACCTGCCCCCATCCCCCGCCCGGCCCGGGTAACCCGCCCCCACCCCCTTCGCCTTCCTCGGCCCGGGTAACCAGCCCCCCATCCCCCGCCTTCCCCCGGGTAACCCGCCCCCCATCCCCCGCCCGGCCCGGGTAACCCGCCCCCAGCCCTCACCCCCTTCGCCTTCCTCGGCCCAGGTAACCAGCGCCGCCTTCCCCGGCCCGGGTAACCAGCCCCCCATCCCCCGCCTTCCCCCGGGTAACCTGCCCCCAGCCCCTGCCTTTCCCCGGGTAACCTGCCCCGGCCCGGGTAACCAGCCCCCCATTCCCTGCCCCCTTCGCCTTCCTCGGCCCAGGTAACCAGCCCCCTATCCTCCGCCTTTCCCCGGGTAACCTGCCCCAGCCCGGGTAACCAGCCCCCCATTCCCTGCCCCCTTCGCCTTCCTCGGCCCAGGTAACCCGCTCCGACCCGGCCCGGCTAACCAGCCCCCCATCTCCTGCCTTCCCCCGGGTAACCTGCCCCCATCCCCCGCCCGGCCCGGGTAACCCGACCCCAGCCCCCACCCCCTTCGCCTTCCTCGGCCCGGGTAACCAGCCCCCGCCTTGCTCGGCCCGGGTAACCAGCCCCCCATCCCCTGCCTTTCCCCGGGTAACCTGCCCCGGCCCGGGTAACCAGCCCCCGCCTTTCCCGGCTTGGCTTGGCCCGGGTAACCAGCCCTCCATTCCCTGCCCCCTTCGCCTTCCTCGGCCCAGGTAACCAGCCCCCTATCCCCCGCCTTTCCCCGGGTAACCTGCCCCAGCCCGGGTAACCAGCCCCCTATCCCCCGCCTTTCCCCGGCGGGTAACCAGCCCCCCATTCCCTGCCCCCTTCGCCTTCCTCGGCCCAGGTAACCAGCCCCCCCATCCCCCGCCTTCCCCGGCCCGGGTAACCAGCCCCCATCCCCCGCCTTCCCTGGCCCGGGTAACCAGCCCCCCATCCCCCGCTGCCCTCGCCTTCCCTGACCCAGGTAACCAGCCCTCACTATCCTCTATTTCCCCACCAGGCCCAGGTAACCAGCCCCTGCCAGCCTCTTCTTGCCTGGCCCGGGTAACCGCCTCCTTCCCCCACCTAGCCCGGGTAACCTGCCCCCGGTGTCCTCTCCTTCCCCGCCTGAGCAATCTGCCCGGCCCAGGTAACCAGCCCCCATCCCTGGCCCGTCCCAGGTAACCAGCCCCCACCATCCTCTCTTTCCCCTGCCTGGATCAGGTAATTGGCCTGCCCATCCCCCACCTGGCCCGGGTATCCGGCCCACCCCTTCCCCTGGCTGGCCTAGGTAACCAGGACCTCCCGCCCCCTCCCATCTTCTGCTGGGCCTGGGCAACCCTCGCTCCCTCCGTCTGCTGCCTGGCCCAGGTAATCACCCCACCTAGGTATAATCATCTCGTCTGTTACCGTCCTCCCTGTTCACTCCTTCCACTGCCCTGGCTAGGTAAGCAGCCTGTCCCCCTTCCTCCTTTCCCTGGTCTGGTCCGGTCCAGGTGAGGGGTTCCCCTCAACCCTTCTTTTTCCTCCTGGCCTTGCCTAGGGAGTCAGCTCCTCTTCCACTTCCCCTACCTCTGCTTGGCCCAGGTATCCAGCCCCTCTCCTGCTTCCAATCCTCTGCTCGGCCTAGGTAACCATGTCCCCATCCCCTGCCTTGCTGGGCCCTTGCTCACTTTTCCTTCTTAACAAAGCTTGTCAGATCTAATTATTGAAAATCCTTAGGTGCTTCATTAGCACGTGCAGAGTCTGCCCTCGCTCCTTGCACGATTTTTGTACATGAATCACACTCACCTATGTTCATTTGAGACATTAATTCCCTTCCATCACAGGCCACCTATGTTTGCCATAGTCCCCGTGCCTTTTATTATAACAGCTCCATTCATACTAATTAACAGCTTGAGAGCAAGTCCATTATTAATCCCTTTTACAGGTGGTTAGAATTTGGCTTTAAAAGTTTGCTTTGGGCTGGAAGCTGGAAAACAAGATCCAGGAGCCCAAGAGTTGGGGGTCTTTTTGGTTTATTTGGTTTTATGATTCATGAGAGAGAATAAACCCAGCAGGAAGTGAGGCATTGGCAGAAGAAAGAAAATAAAGTTTAATTTGACTGGTTCTTTGTCTCCCTGTCAGCTGGACAAGCCGCAGCAGTGGTAGCCTGGGCCAGGGCTGAGCATGGAGCAAGCTGGGCTAATGTCTGCTCTGGGCCAGCCATCAGTGAGACACCCCCTGCCCCACACACACACCTTAGCCCACCAACCCCCCTCTTCCCCAGGGGATAGGACTGGCCCGCCTCCTCCCTGTGCCTCTCTGGAATGGGACTGGACCACTAGCTCCCCACAAGGAGGTGGAAGTGGGGCTGTTGCCACAGCTTTTTCTTTCTGTGAATCTTGACTGCTTTTGTTACATTGCCCCTGTCTGTGAAGCGTAACACCGTATGAATAGTACTTGTTTCAGTTGAATCCGTATCTATTTTGTTCTTTACATAACAATATATAAAATCACAGGCACAATAGGATTCCAGATAACCATATTTTCTAAATATACACAACATACAACTATATTAAAAACTACAAGCTGGCTTCTAAAACATAAAATGCAGTGGCAATCATTAGAAGGCTCACAAGCCGTTTTACCCAATTTCTACTTACTACATCTAGCACTTCCCCTCAGTGATGGGCACCACTGCAGGTCAGTGTATTATGGGGGAGGGATAGCTCAATGGTTTGAGCATTGGCCTGCTAAACCCAGGGTTGTGAGTTCAGTCCTTGAGGGGACTATTTAGGGATCTGGGGCAAAAATCTGTCTGGGGATTGGTTCTGCTTTGAGCAGGGGGTTGGACTAGATGACCTCCTGAGGTCCTGTCCAACCCTAATATTCTATGATAAAGACCGTGTGGACTGAACCTTTTGATTTCATGAAGCCAAGGTGGATATGACAGGTTTCAGAGTAGCAGCCGTGTTAGTCTGTATCTGCAAAAAGTACAGGAGTACTTGTGGCACTTGTGCTTATGCTTATGCTCAAATAAATTTGTTAATCTCTAAGGTGCCACAAGTACTCCTGTTCTTAAGGTGGATATGGATAGCCATAAATTCCAGCTGCAGGTGAACTAAAAACAGTACAGTCCTGTCTTGTTTACAGTGAAAACCAGAATATGCACAGTCAAATACTGGTACTAGACTGGAATTTCAAATCTTGAAAAGGTGGGCTGACTTTCTAACTTCTAAATTGCTGTCACTGGCAATTACAACTATCGCAGGAGTCTTATGTGAAGTGCTGATCATTTTTGTTGTGGACCCTTAACTTGCATTGATGCTCTGCACATTTTATGTATACATTTATTTTAGGAGTGACTTCTAATTGGACCAAGATTCCATCACCTCTTTTCAAAAAAGCGGTCATCGTGTTGATAGATGCTTTGAGAGATGATTTTGTGTTTGGATCAAAGGGTAAACAGTTCATGCCCTACACTACACAACTTGTTGAAAAAGGAACATGCCACAGTTTCATTGCTGAAGCGAAGCCACCCACTGTCACCATGCCTCGAATTAAGGTAAGCAGTCCCATTTTGGTTATCTTAATGTGTTGTAATTTCTTAGTCGTTGCTCCCAAGTATCATTGTGTCCTACCCAGCCAGGGGTGCAAGTTAGCATGACACCTTGTTCTCCTTGCCCTGGTGTTACACGAATTGAGAATGGAAAGGAAGTTATCTTCCCATTACTTACAGCAATACTTGAACGACTGTAATTGCAGCCTTTATTGGCTGAAGAGGAGGGTTGGTGCTCCGGAGGATTCTCCTTTCTATTTTCTATTTTTGCAATATCTCTACATTCTCAATCTCACTCCTTTAATAAGCTTAAGAGCACTCTTGCTGCAGTATCGCTATCTGAACTATTTTTTGGCCTAATGGTGACAGAGAAAAATGGCCACCAGTAGGTTCTAATTTAGCTCCCACAAGTTTCCTTGCAAGTTGGAGAGGGGAAGCCACAAAGAAAGGCAGAGGGCAGTTACGAAGCTGAAGAGACTTGATGGGAGGGGAAATGACAATGGTTACCACTTCTTAAACTAGTGAATATTTACATATTAGCTCCACAATTGACAATGTAAGAGCTGCTAAGGTGGTATTACAAGTAGCTTTACTTAGGCAATTTTTACTGTCGTTATGGAGAGGCAGTAGCCTCTCTAGTTTTTTGCCAATAGCTTCCATTTTAAAAGCCTATTCTAGTCCCTCCTTGTAACTTTGGGTGGAAAACTGATTTGATTTAATCCAGATTTATTCTGGAATGTTTTTGCAGAGTTTTTGAAGAAAATTGATCCAACTGAGTGTCAGGTCACTACAATTAAATTGTGGATGTTTCTCTAATACTTAACTCTCAGTGCATGTCAGCCATAGATCTCCATTTTTTATGCAGTAAGGTGCCACTCCCCTCATTTTACAGAGGGAAACTGAGGCACAGAGGTGAAATTACTTATTGTAGGTCAGCTCACAGGCTAATGGCCAAACAAGGAATAGAATGCAGGTTGCCACAATCTTGGTCTAGTGGTTTTCATTGCCTCTTGTTTCCTTAGTATAAAACTTGCTTTTCATTACCACTTCAAACTCTTCATATGTTATTAAATATCTTTGAAAATGTGCAACAGTTGCATTTAAAGAAAATAGCTCGTAAAGTAAAGTTGAAATTTATTGTTGAGTGTTGGGGTCAGTCCTGCTCCCGCTGATTTTAATGCGAGATCTTCTGTCATTGATTTCAGTGGGTGAAGGATAGGGCACTGCTTGAGTATATTACTCTCATACTCTTTCTAAGGTACTAAGAAAGGGGTTTCTCTCTAACTGATCATTAGTAGAGCTTTTTCTGTAGCTCTAGGAAGGGCCTATAGCTTTGGAGCTGTACAACCAGAATTTTAGGCCCAAGGGTGCAGGTTGATCGATTACTATGAAGAGTGTAGCCGCCTTGACATCTGTTCATTCAGATGCTGATCTAGGTATGGTTACATTCTTGTGATGGCATGGGTTGTCTTTGGAAACTGAGATATAGTTTGTTTGTTTTTGGCATGCTGTTTGCAGCAGGGTCTGTGGTACCTTATCTTTTCTTGAAATCATTACTCATAGATATTAAAGCTGGGGAGAAGCCGGTTAGATCTCTCGCGTACTCCCCAGGTATCTACTTCTGGAGATGGGAACAGTAGCCTATCACCGCTGTCTGGGTCCTGTTGGAAAGAATAACTGAAGCCATTTTAACACACTAAATAGTTGACTTCCAGCATACTCAATAAATGAGTGAGCAGCACCTTTCTATTGACTGTCTGAGGCTGTGGAGGGAGTTAGTATGAGCATTGATAAATGACCAGTACACATTGCAAAGAGGAGACAATCATTGGTAGTGCTAGGATCATCTGCGCTGTGTCCTAGTCTAAAGCCAGATTCTTCAGCATCCAGGATGCCTGAAGATGTCTTGTTTTTTCTGGAGCTTCAGTGTTTCTAGCTAGGAAAGGGAGGCTGAATGTGAGCAATAGTTGGAGAGGTTTGCTCCTCTGAAAGAGGTATTTGTTATTTTTCCCAGCACAGGACACAGTTTTTCCTTGCTGGCTTTCACCAGAGAGGGTGTGATGGGAGACACTAGCTCTGTTCAGCAGGAGTGATGACTTGAATATTTTTCAGATTCTGGGGTTTAATTGTATGTGACAGGCCTAAACTCCGTGAGAAGTAGCAGAGAGATTAATACTAAATGGTCTAGTTTAGGAAGGTCAGCCTTCGTGAGTTTCTTTCAAATGTAGTTGATCTTTTCTGTAGAATAGGTTTGAGAGCTCTCCACAGTTGTCAGCGCTTGGGTCCAGCGGTGGGTTAGTTCACTAGACAAAATTGTTTTGCCATCCATGATTTTATGGTTTTGATGGACTAGAAATAATGTTCTTTACTGTGGCAGCATAGTCTTGCAAAAAGTCTGTGTTCATTATGGGTGCATTCTGATTGGATTGTACTTGTTTACTTGTATACTTCAGTTGATTTAATCTGGTGGTGAGCCACACCATGGTGATCATTGGAACTGATTTGGGGTTAAGACACTGACAGATTTTGAGGCATGGTGATTGTATTGCTCTACCAGCTTGTTGCCAGCTTGTCTTATAGTGGGGTGATATACTTTCCTATGATCTAAAAATAGCTAAGATAGTTGATTCCATCATATGGTGGGGATAGAGAAACCTCTGATCTTTACCTGGCTGAGAGGGTTTGTTGGACCAGGAGAGTAGAGTGCTGGGTCCCCAATGTTCACTCTGATGATCAGATCCAGTGTGACTCGTCAGGTAGTCTGAGTGAAGACCCTGATAATCTTGGAGACAGAAGATTGTGTGCTAGGGAGTTAGAATCACAGAATGTCAGGGACTTCAGGAGGTCATCTAGTCCAACCCCCTGCTCAAAGCAGGACCAATTCCCAGACAGATTTTTGCCCCAGATCCTTAAATGGCCCACTCAAGGATTGAATTTACAACCCTGGGTTTAGCAAGCCAATGCTGAAACCACTGAGCTGTCCCTCCCCCCAAAACCACAGTTGTGGTTTCGGTTTAAATGTAAGTTACAGTGAGCCTTTGAAACCACAGCCCTATTGTAGGCATGAAGTCTATTACAACTAAATATTAGTTCTACAATGTCTCTGTGATGTCCTGCTTGGTGTACTCAGAACCATAAGCCACTGCATTACCCCCAGTCAGCCTCAGCAGGAGAGACCTTTTGCTGCTGCTTTGACATGCCACTTCATCTACCTTGTCAGTCCAAATCTTTCCTTGCAGGTAACAATCAACAAACTCCAATTCACAAGTTCCCCAGAAACATCTCTCTGCAGCGTCCAGTCCCTCTCACCGGCCACTGTTAGAAGTTAAGTTCACTGCCTCCAAAGAGAGAGGGCACACAGCAGCTTACTAGTAATAAAAGTAATAATTGGAGATATACCAATCTCCTAGAACTGGAAGGGACCTCAAAAGGTCATTGAGTCCAGCCCCCTGCCTTCACTAGTAGGACCAATTTTTTTGCCCCAGATCCCTAAGTAGCCTCCTCAAGGATTGAACTCACAACCCTGGGTTTAGCAGGCCAATGCTCAAACCACTGAGCTATCCCTCCCCCTCTAGTTTAGTTGAAGATTCAAAATTCACTTTAATATATGACAGAGATTTTTTTAATAATAAAACCAGAATAAGTTTATTAACAAAGAACAGCGATTTAAGTGATAAGTAAGAATAAAAGAAACAAGTGTGGTTACAAGTAAAACAAAATAAAACACGTTTTCTGGTGACTAAAACATAACTTCAGCAAGTTATTATCTTTTGTTAAAACCGATTTCTGACCTATATTACTTGGTCTGCTTCAGACTCCCGGGATTTGATATGGATAGAGACCTTTTAAATATTTTTAATGAAATAAATACTTCTGGGAATTGTGTGATTATGGAAGATGTTAATTTCTCAGCTATAGATTGGAGGACAAGTGCTACTTATAATGGGAGGGCACAGATATTCCTGGATGTGATAGCTGTCAGATTCTTCACCAAATAGTCACCAAATCAAGAAGAGGTAATTTTGTTTTGGTAAGTAACAAGGACCTCACAGAAGAACTGGTTGTAGAGGACAACCTTGATTGGAGTGATCATGAATTAGTTTAGTTTCAGCTAAATGGAAGGATAAACAAAATAGTTCAGTAACTGGGGTCCTTGATTTCAAAAGGGCAATTTAAAAAAATTAAGGGAATTACTTGGGGAAGTGGACTGAACTGAAGAACTTGAAGATCTGAATGTGGAGCAGGCTTTGAGTTACTTTAAGTCAAAGCTGCAGAAACTATCTGGAGCCTACATCCCAAGCTAGGGGGAAAAAATTGTAGGGAAGAGTTGCAGATCAAAGTGGATGAACAAGCATGTCAGACAAGTTACTAAGAAAAAGCAAAAAGCTTACAAGGATTTGAAGGGATGGTTCAGCATGGAATGCTCCCTCCTGGAGGTCAGAAAGTCCTCTTGTATGATCTTGAGAAATGGGATGAAATGTAATAGTGCAAAGTCATGCATTTAGGGACCAAAAAGAATTTTTGCTATAAGCTGGGGAGATATCAGTTGGAAGCAACAGAGGAGAAAAACCTGGGTATATTGGTCGATCGCAGGATAACTCTGAGCTGCCAATGTGATGCGGCTGTGAAAAAGGCTCATGTAATCCTCGAATGCATCAGGTGAGGTATTTCCAGTAGACATAAGGAAGTGTTATTACCAATATACAAGGCGCTGGAGAGACCTCATGTGGAATTATGGGTGCAGTTCTGGTCTCCCATGTTTAAGAAAGATGAATTCAAACTGGAACAGGTGCAGAGAGGGGCTACTAGGATGATCAGAGGAATGGAGAACCTACATTATTGCAGGAGACTTAAGGAGCTTGGCTTGTTTAGCCTAACAAAATGAAGGCTGAGGGGGAGATATGGTTGGTGTCAATTAAATAAAGAGGGATAAATACCAGGGAAGGAGAGCAATTATTTAAGTTAAGGGCCAATGTTGGCACTGGTACAAATAGCTATTAACTGGCCATCAACAAGTTTAGGCTTTAAATTAGATGAAGGTTTCTAGCCAGCAGAGGAGTGAAGTTCTGGAACAGTCTTCCAAGGGGTAGTGGCAAAAAAATCTAACTTGTTTCAAGACTGAGCTTGATAAGTTTATGGAGGAGATGGGTATGATCAAGTGCCTACGGCCCATCCGTGATGACTGTTAGAAAATATCTCCAATCCTTGGAGATAGGACACTGGATCGGGGGGGGCTCAGACTTGCATCTGAAAATTCTTTCCCAGGTGTCTGGCCCAGATGCTCAGTGTCGTCAGAGTCTCCCCCAGGTCAGATTGGCAGAAACTCTGGGTTTTTTTGCCTTCCTCTGCAACTTGGGACATGGGTCACTTGCTGATTTGAACTAGAATAAATAGTGGATTCTCTGTAACTTGAAGTCTTTAAACCAAGATTTTAAGACTTCAGTAACTCAGCAGGAGCTTAAGGGTCAATTACAGGAGTGGGTGGGTGAGGTTCTGGGGCCTGTGATGTGCAAGATGTCAGACTAGATGATCACGATGGACCCTTCTCACTTTAAAGTCTGGGTCAGTTTCTTGCTATTCTTTCCTTCCAGGCCAAGAGGATCCAGCTTTCATAGGCTCACAGGGCACTGAACCCTGAGTCCCTTCAATGATGGATAACTAAAACATCTCTGTTCCCACTTATATTAGTTAATTGTCTCTGTTTAAAGAGCCATGAAGATTTCCTGGGGTGCAGATTCCGTCCCATGGTGTGATTAAGTGGTCTTCTCCCTTGCTTGTTTAGCTTGATGGCTTTGTTTACCTTTATATATAAATGTGAATGCATTGTCCTCTGCCTGTGATTACACTGATTAGATAAATGCACATTCCTTGGTCTAGGGCAGGCTGGGCTTATGTGCTTCCTGCCAAACATATATTAGGAACCTATTTCCAGCGCAAGTCTCAAACTCTTTCTATACTCTTTGTACCTACACCACATAGTGATTTTTGGAACCAGTATGTTACCAGGTTGCATATGATCCTTCACGTGACACCTTTTAAATACAGATTACGACAACCGTGTGTTGGGGCAATGTATGTCAGGCCTGATGTGAGTTATAGTATGATGTGCCATCTGCCAGTTGGTATCGAGGGGTTCCCTGGCCCACTGTCATAATCACTGCTATTAAACTCCCGGTACATTAGTCTCAAACAGCAATTGTGAGTACTGAAAAATGTAATCAGTTGTTTAAATATATTGTCCAGACAATATCTGTTAAAAGATGCTGAAATCAAGATGTTGAAATCTTTAAGTCAGAGTTCAAGCATTTCTTTGTATTAGATAAAAATGTGTTTGTGAGTCGTGTAAGCTTTATGTACTTAACTCTTCTATTTTTTTGCTTTTAGTGCTTAGATTATGTAAATAATCTGGTAAGAAACTACTCTATAGTCACTAAGCAACCATAACTGGCTTTTGAAACCAAGATTATTATTATTTTTTAAAATAATATGACTTTAAAATGTCTCTCCAATACTTTGGTTGCATGATTGGAATGTATGCTGTATAGAAGCTTTGTTTCAAAGAACAAAAGTTAAAATTAAACAGAATAAATATTACATGAGGAGGGAACTAACTTCTCAAGTTTCTTTCCCAGCTGAGTTGTTGAAATTCTTGTCCTCAAAATTCCATGGTAATTGTGGAATTAAGGTCTTTATTATTCTCCAGAATCAAATGTCTGTTTAAAAAATGAAAAAGCTTACATCCCTTCTAGTTGCATAGCTAGGTAGTTAGTTCTTGTGCTGTCTATGCAGAATGCGTTACAGGCCTCCATTATGTTCTGTCCTGAACCAAACCTGGTGTATTACAAGGTAGAATGCCTGCTAGGGACAGGTGTCTGATGCTGTCCAACCATCATATTTTAGGCCTTCTGGGGATGCCTGTGTGTCTTTTCCATCCTGCTTTCATTGGATTCAAGTCAAAGATGATTCTCACAGGGAAGATTGGTAGGCATTCAGAGAAAATGACCATACTACCTTAGAGAGCATTGAGCAACCGTTTGAGAGAGCAGGACCTAATTAGTTAGAAGATGGCTCTCTTCATTTGACTTGAATTTGAACCATTTTATGTTTTCAATCCTCAGAGATGCTTCATTTGAGTGGCGTCCAAATGTCTCTTCAATCTAAACAGTGAGGGGCCATGTTTCAGTTCCCTAGGTCGGGACTCAGGCCACCGAAGCATTGTATAGCTTCATCCCCATCTTGTCTCTGCTGATCAAGATGTTTGGTTTGCAAGACGTTCTTGATGAAGCGCCCCATTACTGACAACACCTTTGCAGTGTAAGCTTCAAGTTCTTTTGCTGCCCATGTTATCCAGAACAGAGCCCAGACAGGTGAAATTGCTGACGATCTCTACTGGGTCGTCATCCACTAAATGCTGGAGCCCACAGCCTGTTTGAAGTTGCCAACTAGAATAATTTTGGTTTTGCCACAATTAATTTTCAGGCTGATTTTTGCAGGTGAACTTTCCAGGGGTTTAAGTACTGCAATCAGCTTGTCCATTGATTCAACGACTAGTGCTGTGGGCAAAATCAGTGTCAGTGAGGTTCTTTGTATTTTAGGCTGTTATGAACTGCCCTTCCCCAGAGCAGTTCATTCAAGTTCGAGAGAGACCAGGTGGCTTTAACAATTTGTTGAAAACGACAGTAAGACCTAAATACATGATCATAGGCTACAATTATAGTGAGTATGTAAAATCTCACTTCCTGCTGGGTGGCCTGGTGAGGCATACTGGCTGCAGTCAGATGAATCTGTTTCTCTGTCTAGAGTCTGTCACCACTTCACCACATCCCACAGAAAAGCTTTTAACCCACTTTATGTACTGTAGGCAACACATGCGCCCTAAGACAGGCATGCCCTAATCATGGCTTCCCCTACTGCTGGAAAACCTGAAACACATACCGGTACTAAAAAGATAACGTTAAAAACAAGAAAGGGTAAAGGTCCTCACTGCGGGGAAAAAGGAGTGTCTTAGGGTGTGTCCTGTTTCGGGGCTCTCCAGTTTCCTAACAATGCGTATGCCTGAATGACATTTACTTAGTGTGTGGTTAAGCTCATAGTCTATGATGGCATTGAAGAGTTCTTGGGCAGCAACACATCCTTGTTGAGCATCTGACCTAATTTGCAGGAAGGCGATTCTTTTCCCATTTACAAGAACACAGTCTGAGGAGTTGTCATTTAAGAGATGGAATATTCTACAATACTTGTCAGAGTCCTGTGAGTTTCAAGGTCAGCCAGAGTGATTCCCTGTCAGAGTCAAACTCTGCCTTGATATTCACAAATACAATGTGAATGGGGTGCTTGAATTCTCTTGTTTTCTCAACAAGCTGTCGTGCTGTGAAATCTGTTCCGTCATGGAAGCCAGGAGTAAAGCCAGCTTGTTGTGGTCTTCTCTTGCTCCTTAATATATCAGCAGCTTGGGTCAACAAGCCCAAAGTAAAAACTTTCCCAGCGACAGATAGAAGAGTTAATGCCACAATAGTTAAAAACAATCTTTCCGCAGCAGTAAAATAATGCCTTTTTGCCTTTTGGACAGGACTGACGCTGGTCCCCAGATAACATTGAATGGCACCTGGAGCCACAAAAGAACAGCTGGCCTAGGGCTTTTTAACAGTTCTGCAGGAATTCCACAGATTCCTGCTGCCCTATTTCCATTAACCTTTGTTGTGGATTGTGATGCTGTAGGATTGAAATATGACCATGTTTATCATTGATAATTGCCACCGTTAGACAATTGCAACAAAACTTTTGTACAAAGTATATCATGTAAGGGAGGGGTGGGCAAACTTTTTGGCCCGAGGGCTAGATTTGGGAATAGAAATTGTATGGCGGGCCATGAATACTCACAAAATTGGGGGTGGAGTGCAGGAGGGGGTGAGAGCTCAGGTTGGGGGTGCGGGCTTTGGGGTGGGACTGGGAATGAGGGGTTTGGGGGTGCAGGAGGGTGCTCTGGGCTGGGATTGAGAGGTTTGGAGGGCGGGAGGAGGATTAGGGCTGGGGTAGGGGGTTGGGGAGAGGCTCGGGGGTGCAGGCTCCGAGCAGTGCTTACCATAAAAGCTTTGCAGTCTGTGTGGGGCTTTGTTGCTGTGATGCATAGCCAGAAAGGGTTAAGCAGCTTGCAGGCTAATTGACCCAGAGTCAACCATTAGAGACGTTAGAAAAGTGTGTGAATGGTAATTAGGGCCACTCGATGCTAGAATTTTGAAATGCAGCCCTGTATTGTTAGAGAATTGGAGGTGATATTAATTGTATGAGTATATGTGACGGGTTGGGTCACAGAAACCCCCTTGGGGACTGCCACCTGATGTGTTGAGATTACCTCTGAGCCCGCTTTCCCTGCCAGCTTGGGACTTCAGTGCCCTGCCTGGTTTGAGCCAGACACGCTGGCCTGCTACAAACCCAGACCCAGGTCTGAACCACGTCCCCCAACAGCTGCAGGCTTAACTGAAAACAGCTTAAGAAGTGTTCCTGTCTCTAACACTCAGATGCCCAACTCCCAATGGGGTCCGAACCTCAAATAAATCCGTTTTACCCTCTATAAAAAGCGTATACAGGGTAAACTCATAAATTGTTCGCCCTCTATAACACTGATAGAGAGACATGCACAGCTGTTTGCCCCTCCCCCCAGGTATTAATACATACTCTGGGTTAATTAATAAGTAAAAAGTGATTTTATTAAATACAAAAAGTAGGATTTAAGTGGTTCCAAGTAATAACAGACAGAACAAAGTGAATTACCAAGCAAAATAAAATAAAACATGCAAGTCTAAACCTAATACAGTAAGAAAGTGATTACAGACAAAATCTCACCCTCAGATGTTCCAGTAAGCTTCTTTTACAGTTTAGCCTCCTTCTAGTCTGGGCCCAGCAGTCACTCATACCCCTCTGGTTACTGTCCTTTGTTCCAGTTTCTTTCAGGTAGCCTCTCCACCCCTAAAGGATATCTCTTGAGCCAGCTGAAGACAAAATGGAGGGGTCTCCCAGGGGATTAAATAGACTTTCTCTTGTGGGTGGAGACCCCCTCCTCTCTTCTATGCAAAATCCAGCTCCAAGATGGAGTTTTGGAGTCACATGGGCAAGTCACATGTCCATGCATGACTCAGTTTTTACAGGCAGCAGCCATTGCCCACATGCTATCTTGAATGTCTCCAGGAAGACTTCTTATGTGGACTGGAGTCTTCCAAGATCCATTGTTCATTAAGTGTTTCTTGATTGGGCCCTTAACTTGCAAATTCCTTTCTAAAGAAGCTGACCAAATGCCTTACTAAGGCTACTTAAAATCAAACAAGTACACAGCCAATATTCGTAACTTCAAATACAACAATGATACATGCATACGAATAGGATGAATATATTCAGTAAATCATAACCATTGCAGAGATATGTTACATGGCATATGTAGCATAAAACATATTCCAGTTGTCATATTTGCATTCATAAGCATATTTCCATAAAGCATTATGGGGTGCAACATCACAGTGTACTTATATCTTGTTAAATGTTAGCCATGTAAACAGACAGTTTCTGTCTGTCACTATAGCTGTTGATTCAGAGATCAAAAGGGAATATTATTTAAATGAACTGTAAATCTAGGATACCACTGTGTTCGTCTCTCTTTGAAATGTATAGCAAATCACCTGAGACTGATGGAAAATGGGCAATTGCTTTGTTAATCTGTATAGATAATTATTGGTATATGGGAAATGGGTCCTCTTCAAAGTCCCCATGAGTGCCTATTGTTCGCCTATGGACTCCAAGCTGTGCCTTGGGCCCCAATCCTTTTTATCTCAGATCTGCTTGATGCTTCATACAGGGATCTTAAACCCAAGATTGAGATCTCCAGTCCTAATCTGGAATCACCCTGAATATGAACATTGGACTTTAACCTATGGACTATTTCTGAAATAACTCTTTGCAACTACAAAGCTCACCATCTCCACTATGGATCTAATCTCAAGAACTGTACTCATGTCTATATGTATATTGATCTTTTAACCAATACTCTTCTTTTTTAATACATTTTAGTTTAGTTAATAAGAATTGGGTGTCAGCATGTATTTGGGTAAGATCTGAAATATCCATTAACTTGGGAAGTAATGTGTCTGATCCTTTGGGATTGGTAGAACTTTTTTATATGATTTGACTTGGGTGTCTGGGTGGAGGCCTAAGGCTGGGTTACTTTAAGGGGACTGTGTTATTGTCTTCTGGGTAACCAGTGAGGTATTATAGAAGCTGTTTTGTGCTGGGTTGGTAAATCTAAGTATTGGAAAATCCACCAGTTTTGGGGATTGTCACCTCCATTCTTTGCAGTTCACCCTAATTGAGTGACCTCGGTTGTCTCCCCTGGGACTCCGGTCAAAGTTCTGAACACTGTTTGGATTAGAATATGACCATATCTCTTATCAAAGAAGCAATGTGATGTTGTTCAATGATGGTGAAGTTAACAGAAATCCAGGACTGCTTGGCTCTTTTTTTGGGAGCAGTGATGATCATAGCAGCATTAGTTATCTGGATCTGAAGCCCATACAGGTGGATTTAGCATCGGTATATTCTAGCTGGGTCTCAAACTTGTTCAGTTTCAACTGCGTAGTGATTATTCATTTTTAGGGTAGATAATTTGAATTTTGGTATCCGAGGTGCTTTGCATACACTTTTTACTCTAAAATGGAAATTTGCAGAGAATAACTTGTGTTCAGTGTTGCTGAGTTTTGCAGTAAGTCTGCAAAACTAATGTGACAAAGTTCCTCCTCTACCTTGATGGGTCCTGTGCTTATTGGCGGATTTGCTCGCCTCACAGATTCACCCTGTGGGTTGGGAAGCAGCCCAGAGACCTTCCCCTCTGGTAGAAGCCACACTTCAGGTCAATTCCTCCTGTGTTTGATCAGGAGTTGGGAGGTTTTGGGGGAACCCGGGCCCACCCTCTACTCCGGGTTCCAGCCCAGGGCCCTGTGGGCTGCAGCTGTCTAGAGTGCCTCCTGGTACAGTTATGCAACAGCTACAACTCCCTGGGCTACTTCCCCATGGCCTCCTTCCAATACCTTCTTTGTCCTCACCACCGGACCTGCCTCCTGATATCTGATAACGCTTGTACTTCTCAGTCCTCCAGCAGTATGCCTACTCACTCTCAGCTTCTTGCATGCCTTTTGCTCCCAGTTCCTCACACACACTTCCTCTCCTCTGGTCTCACTGGAGTGAGCCCTTTTATAGCATCAGAGGGGCCTTAATTAGAGTCAGGTGCTTAACAGACTCACCTGACTCTTACCAGGTTAATTGGAGTCAGGTGTTCTCATTAGCCTGGAGCAGCCCCTGCGCTGGTCACTCAGGAAACAGAAAACTGCTTATCCAGTGGCCAGTATATCTCCCTTCTACTACTCTGCTCTTCCCAACTGGCCTGGGTCTATCACACTAACCAACAATATTATAGACTGTAATATAAAGAAAATGGTAGGATCCTAGAATTTCATTCTTAGTAAAACTCTTAATCACTTGATTTTTCCCCTCCTGATTCATGCTATTTGTACAGAAACCTGAAGGCTGTCTTAAATTATTTCATCTCAGATAAAAAGTTTGAGTACACTTAGCATCAAAGAATCCCACTGCTTCTGCCCAGATAACTATAGCTTTATAAAAGATGCAAACATAAAGAAAACAACATTGCAAGATACAGCAACTTCCTAGCCAAACATGCATTGTCAATTGTAGAACATTATTTCTGTTCTCAGAATAAAAAAATAAATGCAATAAAATAATTCAGTACATAAATAGCAGCAAAGAGTCCTGTGGCACCTTATAGACTAACAGACGTTTTGGAGCATGAGCTTTCGTGGGTGAATACCCACTTCAAAATACATAAAGTCTTCTGTACTTATATTGGAATCCTTGGTGAGGGCTGTACTTTTCTGCTTTGGCTAGCAGTCTGATATTTTTGGACCAGCAGAGACATAAACAATACTTTATCTCTGTAAACACTTACTTCCGTGAAAACAAGAAGGCTTCCTTGGGCTGAAACTTTCTCACTTTGCAAATTTTTTTGGCAGCTGTCTGTGGGCTGATGTTTGAAAACTTCTGTGCCCCCTCAAATATTTATTTTTAGACTGTTCTTTAGAAACTCTTACCATCCATGATTAATACACCTTTCCCTTATTCCTAAATTTTGTTCCCTCTTTTGAATGTATTAGACCTTTTTTTTTTTTAACATTTTGCTAAGGTTCCACAAAATTGGTTAAATTAGGAATCTTTCTTGTTGCTACTCAGAGCATAGTATGTGAATATTCCTGTCCCTAATTGAGGCCGAGAGCTTAGTAGGATTTTTTTTAAATGACATTGTTATGGACTGTAAATTTTTTATCCTCACGTGTTGTAAGTGTATAAACTTTTACTATGGGCTGTGTCTGTATGGGCTTAAATACAACTATTGCCTGGGCTTTCCCCTATGGGAAAATGATCTGTTATGGGATTTCTTGTGCCTTCATGTAAACCAATTAGCACTAGCTAATGTCAGAGACAGGGTGCAGGACTAGATGCCCTCTGGTATGGTAATTGGTTGTGATACTGAACTAGCGGTTAAGGAACCAGCAGGCTGGTTGACCTGAAAGCAACCCTTAGGAGGACATATTAGAAGAGTATTGAAGTGATAAACAGGGCCATTGCTTGTAGTTAGATAACAGGGCCATGTTACATAGACTAGAGTCCTAGGTATGTAGAGTCCTAGGTATGTATTGTTAGAGGATTAAAAGTAGAAAGTAATTGTATTTGTCTGTGTTTACCTATATCTTGTTAAAATTGTAACATGATCTAATTAGCTTGTAGGTGCTAAATTTCTGTTCCTGTCTATAATGTTTCATTGCTGTATTCTATTGATTCAGAGATCAAAAGGGGATATCATTTAAATGATACTTGTGGTGTAATATTATTGCCTTGATTCAGGGGTCGGCAACGTGAGCCGATTTTGCCTGGCAGGTGGCTGCCAGCCGGGGTCCTGGCCGCCGGTCCCGCTCAGCCCACTGCCGGCTGAGTGAACGGAACCCCAGGCTGGCAGGAGGCTGAGCGGGGCCAGCGGCCGAGATCCCAGACTGGCGGCAAGCACGCCCCCCCGGCTCCCCTTCACCGCACTCGGGTTCTGCAGCTCCTGGGAGTGTGAGCCACCGGGGCGCGGGGCCCTGAGCCTGCTGCGGGAGGGGCGGCAGCAATGGGCTCACACTCCCGGGAGCTGCAGAGCCTGAGTGTGGCGAGGAGGGAGTCGGGGGGCGCATGTACTCTCCAGGGGAGTTCAGGGGGTGGGGAGGGGGGAACCTAGTCTGGGGAGCAGCTCCTGGCCACGGCTGGCCTCTGGGCACAGCTGGCCCCTGGGGTCTATAAAGGCTTGTTGGGATTTGCCCCTCAAGGAACCGATGTGCGAGGGGCGGCACAAGGTGGAAGTTTCGCCTAGGGCGCAAAATATCCTTGCACCGGCCCTGCCCCAGGGGGTGTGTGCACCCCAGGTTAAGAACCACTGCACTAAACTGATAAGATCTGCATTTTAATTTAATTTTAAATGAAGCTGCTTAAACATTTTTAAAAACTTGTTTACTTTACATACAACATTAGTTTATAGACTTACAGAGAGAGACCTTCTAAAAATGTTAAAATATATTACCAGCATGCGAAACCTTAAATTAGAGTGAATAAATGAAGACTCGGCACATCACGTCTGAAAGGTTGCTGACCCCTGCCTCATTTTCTCTTTGAAATGTGTGATTCTGCATAGTAAAATTACCTGTGAACTGTTTGAATGATTAATTGCCCTATTCTAATGAATGCAACTAGTTACCAGTGTACGCCTAGGAAACAAAGGTTAGCTTCAGAGCAACAGTGTACGTTACTTATTCTTCATCCAAGGAAGGCCTGCTGTGATCATTTGCTGCCAAGAGGCTTATTCACTGAACTTCAAGCTATAAAGGAAGTTTCGGGCCTGATCCTTGCTATCTCAGATCTGCTTAAACTTTGACTTGGAAAGTCTAAACCCGTAAGACTGAGGTCTCCAGTCTGCTCTGGATTAACCCTGCAATTTTCATGGAAGAATTTGAACAAACTCTGCACGTGGACTGCCTATTGGACTATAACCTTTTAAATTGATTTCAAAATGATTTTCACAAATCAGCAGCCTCACCATCTCTGCTATGAAACTGACCTTAGGACTTTACTCAAATCTGTATGTATAATGATCTTTAACCATAGAAACTCTTTTTTTTCTTTATTAATAAATCTTAGATTTAGTTAATAAGGATTTGGCAGTAAGTGTGTATTTGGGTAAGATCTGAAATATTCATTGACCTGATGGGTAATGGTCTCTTGGGGTTGGTAGATCTTTATATATGGTGAATAAGGTTTAACCCTCACTATATTAGACTTGGCTGTCTGGGTGGGAGCCAAAGGCTGGATTGCTTAAAGAGAACTGTGTTTTGGCTTCTTGGTAACCAGGAGGACATTACAGAAGCTGTTTGGTTACCAGCTTGGTGAAACCTAATTGTAGATTAAACCACCAGTTGTGCGGATCATCTGTCCTATTCTTTGCAGTTTGCCCTGAATGAGCATTCTCAGTATAGCCCCTCCAGTGACCACAGTCGGAGACAGGATGCTGGTATGGCAATTCATGGGTTAATTCATTTATTAGGCTTTGACGTTGTAAGCCTGATTCTCCTCTCCCTCCTCCCCCCCCCAACCTGGCCACTGTTAATTTTACCTCATTATTTTTTCACACAAGTATCTTAGCTTCTGCTGTTTACTTTACTTTACTTTTTTTAATCTAGGCTTTGATGACTGGTAGCATACCTGGCTTCATTGATGTTATCATGAACCTTAATTCTCCAGCACTCTTGGAAGACAACCTGATATGGCAGGCAAAAACTGCTGGGAAAAGAATAATCTTTTATGGTGACGACACTTGGGTTAAACTGTTTCCAAAGCATTTTATGGAATATGATGGAACAACATCATTTTTTGTGTCAGATTATACTGAGGTAAGACACTTTTACAAAGTCAAATTATATACTGAGCGCAGAATTTTTTCAAACCTTCAGTGAATAGTTTCTTCTCAAAAACCATTGGCCACGTTTTGGAGTATGCAAGACCTTGGCTACTAATTGAAAACTGGACTGATATACCCTATTTTTAAAAAGTATTCACAGTATGAAACTAGGGATTTTGCTGTTCCCATGAATTTCATGTGGAAGGTGCTTGGATACTGTAATCATGGGGGAGCAATAGAAAACCCTTAGTATAGCTGCATGCTCATTTAAAAAAAAACAGTTTTTCCAGGCCTAATTAACTTGAAAAGAGTAAGCATATGCCATTTTGTTTGTCCATTAATGTGCAGGAGGTCTGTGAATAACTCCTCTTTAATATTCATGTGATTTACCCACAAAGCTTTGTAGTGGTGGGAGAATAGATCATTTTGTGGAATTTTAAACAAAGCTAGGCATGTTTTCAGTCCACTCACTTATCCCATAGTACAAACCAATATTAAAAAGTCTATTAGTATAGCTAGGATCTCTGATCATGCAGCTATCAAAAATACCCAGTTTTGTTTAGATTGGCATGTGCTCTAACGTGGCTGTGTAGTGGCATAGGAGGGATGAAGGGTTCCTTCCACTTGTGCAGTCCTGCAAAGGCTACCCATGTTGCAGCTTTGGGTGCTTAAGCAAGCCCAGGGGCTCCCTCCTCTGAGCAACTGGTTGCAGAAGGCCAGCGGTGTGGTAGCCAGCTGGCTGCATGGGGGAAGTGTACAGCTCTTACATGAGTGGTTCAAACTATTCTTCCTTGCACACCCATTCCATTGCAATGCAGGAGCCCTGGGAGGAACTGTGTTTCTTAAACAAAATGCCTCTTTGTGCTCCCATGGGGCAGTGCAGTGGCATGTTGGCCCACACATAGGGTAAAATGCAGATGTAAGCAGGCTACTGCACTGGTTTGTTCCTTCTACATAAGCCTGTTTGTGCTAAACTCTCCATCTTGTTCTAAAGGATCAGATTACAGTGGCAGGGATTGAACGATTTCATGGTCGGAAGTCTGGGACTAGTGGCAAAAGTGCAGTCACAGCGTTGAAAGTTTGGTTTCTCACAAATCACCAACAACAGAAATTAATGCAGTTGAACATTAGAAAACAGGGTCTCCTGCCGCACACCTATCACCTCCCCCCACACATATTGCCCTCTCCTGGCCAGTTGTGTGTCTTTGCACCTTAAACATCATGTAAGTCTAATTACTGTGTTCTGTTCCCCCACTTCATTTCTGACATGAATGTAGTGGCTTAAAGGACTACCAAAGTTAGAACCAGTGCTATGTGCCATGCCAAATTTGTAATCCCATAGTTCAGATAGTATTAGAAAGCATTGATTTTGTATAGCTCCTGTAGCTTGTACGATTATTTTAGCAAAAAGGGAGGAGGGAAATAATCAAGTTTTGAAGTCACTTGTTTCTGTGTGTTGAATGTTACACTGGAAAAATGTCCACAATTTCAGTTAATATTTGGACGTTGTAATTCCTTCTTCCAGTAAACCGTGAGACCGTTAGGTGGCTGCTGCTGTAAGTATTTTCTATTTCCGTGTTTGAAAGGCTAACTCTCTTTGTTAGGCCTGCAGGAGTTAGTGGAAATGGTTTTTTCACCTCTTAACTACATCCATTGCTCCTCTAGAAACGTTGACATGATCTGAAGCTTTCAGTGTGTATTATTCCATTGTTACAAGGCCTTGATTGCTCAGTAGACAAGTTAGTATTGAACTGAATGTTTACAAAGCTTTTCTTTTGAAATGAGAAGAACTTAGAATGAATGTAAAACTCAAAATGCGCTGTCAAACTGAGTAGAAACAATTTAAAGTTTTTAAGCTATCAAGAGTGAATGGGAAGGGAGGGGCTGGGCTCCTCCAATGAAAACCAGTAGAAGCACAAAAGAGTTGGAGACAGTACTTCCTACTGATTAGTAGGGAAGGAGACTGAGGTGAAACACAGGGGAGTAAGGGAGGAAAATTAGTCAAAAGGTTAAACGGTTCTTTTTTTAAGAAAAGGAATGCTCTTCAGTGGCTTGACAGCCCTGTTTTCTTTGATTTTTGTATATATACATTCTTATCTGTTTTGGAGTCTCTTCAGCTGAAAGGGGTGAAGTGGGGGCCAAGACTTTTAAAACTGGGTACCTACAGTTAAGGTTCTGGGCTTCAAGCTGATTTACACAGCACCCTGCAGTTCTCACTTAACTTCCATGGAGCTTGAACGTGGTGCCAAATGAAGCAACTTAATTTTCCTTTACTTGTAGTAGAATAGGAAGATGTGATTTTTCTAAAATGTTTTACTTTCATCTACAAGGTTGATGATAATGTTACCAGGCATTTGGATAGTGTCTTAAAAAGAGAAGACTGGGATATACTAATACTTCACTACCTAGGATTGGACCATATTGGTCATCTGACTGGACCAAACAGCCCTTTGGTGGGACCAAAGCTTTATGAAATGGATAACATCCTCAAGAAGATTCATACTTCACTCCTCTCCAAGGTGAAACACTTACTTCTGGACACAAATCTAATAGTGATAGACTAACACTGCTATAATATTCCTGGAAGACTAAGGTGATAGTTATTTCAGTATACTTCAAATTGGCGTGTCTTACTCCCCAGGAAGTATGTAATGCTGTAGCAATATTTCCTGTTTTTAAAGATTTTACTTTCACAACAGATATTCTTGAGTACACTGGCCAAGACTTTGAAAAGCAGGTGCCTAAAGTTAGGTGCCTAAAGGCATATTTAGGCTCCTAAATATAACCTGCTTTTCAAAAGTGGTGGTGAGCACGCAGGAGCTGCTATCGAAGTCATAGGAAGAAAAGACTGTCAAAACTCTGCAGGATCAGGTCCTATTTTAAAATGTTCAAGCTATTACAATACTATATAAGCACAATCAATCTAATGTGATAAGGGGTATCACCTAAATAACTTTAATTTGGGTGCAATGTGTTTCCATTCTGCTGTGCTAGCAATTGTGCGTATATTTCAGATCAGTGTTAACACACAAGAACACTAAGTTAAGGTTCAGCTATAACTAACACAAAGCTACAAAAATGAGGAAATGAAGTTAAAGCATCTAACAGAACTCCACTAAAAGCTGCTACTTTGCTACTAGAACCATCATGTGCTAGGACTCCTGGGGTTGTTCTGCGCCAAAAAGTTAAAAATTCTGCGTATCATATTTTAAAATTCTGCAAACTCTGCATATTTTATTTGTCAAAATAACACTATCATCATGCCAGTTTCACTCATTTTAGTAATTTATTTCAAAATATCTGTCAGCAAGTATGTCTGTAACAATACAGACAACAAAAAAGATTCAGGAAATGTTTTTTGACAAATAGATTCCTTACTAGGAATCTTAGTACAGAATTTTGAGTAATAATTCATTTAATCCACAATACAGAAACGTGTTTCCTGCACCCTTCGGAAGCAGTGAAAAGACTTGGGGGAGTTAGGGGTAATGGAGGAGCTGAGGGAGGGGAAAGTAATTGCTTGGGAAGGAGCCTGGGAGTGAATTTGGAGGGTTGTTGGATGTGGGTGGGAGAAGTGTGGAACAGTTTGGGGTTTTTTGGGGGCAGGGGCAGGGATTGTTCTAGAGTTGGGGAGCCTCCCCCATGCAGACTCTGGCTGACTCCTAGCCTCTCCCATTCAGTCAGGCACATCTGCCCCTTTCCCCGCGTGTCCCTGCATCTCTGCTCCCCATTCAGCCAGGCATAGCTGCCCCTGTCCCCTTGTGGTCCTGCATCCTCACACCCATTCAGCCCTGGCTCAATGTTAGCCCCTCACTAGCTCCTGTGATCCTGCCCTAGTCTCTCCTCCCCACTAGCCCATCTGTGTGACCCCCCCCCCCACCCCCAGCAGCCTCGTGTGCCCTGCTCTGTCCGTCCACCCCATATGCTGTGCCTCCTCACCTGGCTCCCCAGGCAGGGTGCTGTGAGGAAGGCAGCCTCCCTCTCCACAGCTGCTCTGGCCTGTGAGCCAGCTGCCCTCTCTTCTGGTGTTGCATCAGCCCCGGTAGGCAAAAGGTGTAACTACAGCATGATCCCTCTTGCAGCTTCCCTTTGCCTTCCCGTCAGAATCAATTACTCTGCAGAGGGAGGGGGAAATCTGTGGGAAACATTAATTCTGCGCTTGTGTAGTGGCGCAGAATTCCCCCAGTAGTACGTTACTTAACTCTGTCCCAGCACGAATGCCAGGTTCCCAGCACTTCAACACCAACACCACCACAAATAGCTCTATCTTCATCACCTCTATCCTTTCTGCGCACTCCTTAATATATGGCGTGGGAGGGGAAAGTGGGTGCTGGAAAGCTGTTACCCTTACTGGGGCAGAGTTATGGTGGTGTATTCTCTGTGGTGAAGTTTGTTTCTAGGTGGAGGAACTGAGAGTATATATGGTTGAATGACTTGACTTCATTTCCTTGCTCTTATGCTTTTGTCGATATGATGTGTAATGAAATTTGAACTGACAGTTTATGTATTTTCCAGTCTTAAGATTGAGAGGATCTCTAGCCAAAACAGTGTCTACTTTCACGAAGCCCAGGATTTTTGTGGAAGTGCCCGGCAAAAAAGTCAAAATCCTCAAAGCTATCTAGTTGGCTCAGGAGCTCCACTAAAATGCTTTGAAGATTTTCCTCTGTAACACAGCACAAATACTCATGGACTAGAAAAACAATTCCCCTCCACTCTATAAGGCCCCTGTTTTAGGCAGAGGGCACAGCTGGAGGCATGTCACAAAAGCCAATATTATACTGCAA
The DNA here is from genome assembly GCF_020497125.1 of Mauremys mutica. Taxonomy (NCBI): domain Eukaryota; kingdom Metazoa; phylum Chordata; order Testudines; family Geoemydidae; genus Mauremys; species Mauremys mutica. Next base: position 123,076,098 of record NC_059077.1, read on the forward strand.
TCCTAATGTTCAAAAGTGCAGCTGAATTTTTTTCTGAAAACGAAATTTGTGTGTTCTACTTAGGTGGTTTTTTTGTTGTTGTTTTTTTTTTGGTTGACTCTGAGGCTAGTAGTTTCAGAAAGGCTCTTCTCCACAGCAGCGCCTCTGTTTGCGAAGAACAGGATTAACTCCTGAGCTAGCTGGTTACTCTGAAAGATTCTAGTATTTGTTAGAGTAGCTATTGTTTTGTCTCGGATCCGTTTCTCTTTTGAAACCATTCATTTGGCTCAAGAGCTCCACACTTGATTTGCAAAAAGAATAGGAGTATTTGTGACACCTGAGAGACTAACAAATTTATGCTCTTTTTTCAAAAAAAAAAAAAAGAGAAAAACTTTTAAGAATTGGAGTTTTTCCTCTGCTATCCTTGCTTTAAAACTTCAAAATTAAGGAGAAGAGTGGAAGCAGTGTCAAAATCTGGCATACTGGCAATGTACCTGTACTGCAGTCAGCAGTTGCTGAGTGCATCTCTGCTAATCTGCTCTGGAAGCAGAGCCATTTAAAAAACATATTATTAGAGGAAATATTTTTATTAAAATGGTAAAAATAATAAAATTCTTCTGAAGCATGTGCATGTCTATTACTGAAACCTTTTTTTTCTGCGAGTTGCAGGAAGAAGAATCTTCTTTGCCCAACTTACTTATTGTGTGTGGTGATCATGGGATGTCCGAAACAGGCAGTCATGGAGGTTCCTCAGAGGAAGAAGTTCACACACCTCTGCTATTTATCAGCTCTGCTTTTGAAAAGAGAAATGGTAAGTGTCACAGATCCTAGCGAGTGTCCCTTTCTGGCCACCCACTAGGACTGCTGTGACACGTAGGGTCACCATATGTCTGGGTTTTCTCAGACATGACCTACCTCTTTTTTTGGTCCTCTGATCTCTGTCCAGGAGGATTTTTGAAATGTGAACAAGTGTCTGTGATTTCTCCTTGCTCATCCTTTTTCCAACATTGATTCTGGTAGAACTGCAATTCCTGATGTGGCCTAATAGCAGCGTGCATGTTTAGTGGTTTACCACCCTTACTTCCGTGCTGCTGCTGGTGGCGGCGCTGCCTTCAGAGCTGGGCAACTGGAGAATGGCAGCTGTTGGCCGGGTGCTCAGTTTCCCCAGCCCCAGTCCATCCTCTGAGTCCCTTTATAGACTCCTGCTGGGGTCGCCTGCTTCTTTTGTTGTGCCTTTATGTAATTTTCCACAGCTCTCAAACCCCCTTCCCTTTCGACAAGGGGAAGAAGTGTCTTCCATCTAGAACAAACCCATTGTCCCAAGATGCTTTACTCTGAATAGACAATTGTTGAGTGCAGATCACTTAGCATTCTCTCTGGCCTGGTGGAGACATGACACAATCATGCTAATTCATGGTGGATCCACATACATGTAGGCTTTCCATGACATGGTAACTTCATGATACAATTTCATAAAATATCCACACTTCAGAAGTGGTACAGACAGAACCCCCACTTTGTCACAGTAAGGATGGAAGACTTTCAGTCTCTTTTATTAAAAACTATTCAGAACTGTACAATTGTAGGTGATTTTTAAACAGTCTTTTAGAATATGCTTTCATCTCTAGTTTAGTTCATAATGGCTCTAAACTTTCAGGTTCAAAGCTTTGTTATACATTGGTGTAGATCAGGGGTCGGCAACTTTTCAGAAGTGATGTGCAGAATCTTCATTTATTCACTCTAATTTAAGGTTTCACGTGCCAGTAATACCTTTTAACATTTTTAGAAGGTCTCTTTCTATACGTCTATAATATATAACTAAACTATTGTTGTATGTAAAGTAAATAAGGCTCTTAAAATGTTTAAGAAGCTTCATTTAAAATTAAATTAAAATGCAGAGCCCCCCAGACCGGTGGCCAGGACCCGGGCAGTGTGAGTGCCACTGAAAACCAGCTCGCGTGCCGCCTTTGGCACCCGTGCCATAGGTTGCCTACCCCTGGTGTAGATCGTTACGTTACATAAGACACTTTCTCTTTACAGATAGTTTAACAAGGCTTTGCGTTAGTAGAGAAATAAACTGTAACACATTGGCCTTGTGTGTTTACTATCCTTGGTGTGCATTGATGTCCTGCTAAAACATGACCTCTGTGTTTTAGCCTCTTAAGAAACAATCTGTTTTCCATGTGGCTGTCACTTTAGGACTGGCTAACTTCCTAAAGGCTTCAGGAGTCTATTAAAGGGGTCTTTTCTGAAGAAGTAGGCTGATTATTGGCCACTAGGAGACAAGATTGGAACTGAATTGCTGCTTGAAGTGAGTTCTGCCTAACCTTGCCTTTCCCTGAGAAGAGCTTCTTCCTGCCCTTCTCTTGTGGCCCAGATCAGTGGTGGGGCAGTAAATGTCCGTTCCCGGGGCTGAGTGGGAGGACTAAAGACTGAGTGGTGGTGTTAGGGAGAGAAGTGGGGTCTTGCTGTAGAGGGGCAAGAGGTTGAAATACTGACAATGTGGATGCCTGGCTCCAATCCCGGAATGCAGAAGGCTGAGCATGAGTGTAGTCAGTCTATTGGTCAGGTTTCTAATTGTACGGCACTAAAGGTTTTTCTGATGGACTCCACATTCCATTGTGAAAAGTGCATTAGTCCATACTAAGAGGAAAAGGGAGGGAATGTCACCGTGGCTTGTTTGTGTTTATAAAGATATTTATTCCACGGTTTGCATAACTTTTAATTACATTCAAACACTTTGTCCAAATAATCAATTAAATTAAGTTACAGTGAGATAAATTTGCTCTGTCCCCTGCTCCCTGGCCTCCCGCCACCCATTTGCTATGACATCTGACTTTCTTGCTTTTAAATCTTGCCCTCAGATACTTGGCTTAGTCCTCTTGCTGGAGGTTACTTCAGCACAGCTGATGCACTTCCATCTGCAGAGCTGGTGTCCAGCTGATGCACTCAACACTGTGTCAACAAGGGCAGTTGGGTTGCTTTCAGATATTGAAATAACCAAGTCAAGAGCTGATTGTTGCTCCCAGTTAAATTTTATCAATGTCAACTGCATGACACCTTGAAGAGTCTTGTGAAGTTATGGCATTTTGTCCCTTGATATTTGTGTTACTAATAGTGAGCCTTGCAACTCATATGTAGCTTTCCCTTGCTATCTATTCTCTCTCTAGTTGGAATTTTAGTCACTCTTTCTAAATGGTCTTACTCTTGCAAATGAGCAAATAATTCTGGCTATGTTTAATTTGGTAGATCTTGTTTATGCAAATTGGGTAATCCTACTGGCAGTTATATTTGAATTAGTGTGCTGGTCAAGTATTACTTGTGTAATGTATTAGGGAGATGCAAATCCCAATTGCTACTAAATAAATTTGGTATAATCTACATATCAACCAGTTGTTACCCACTGGAATACTTCATTGGTAACTTTTTATCTTTAATAGCAGGAGAGAGTCCTGTGGCATCTTATAGACTAACAGACGTATTGGAGCATGAGCTTTCGTGGGTGAATACCCACTTCGTCAGATGCATTTTTGTCTTTAATGACATTCTGAAAGTTGCTGAGACTAGCATGCAAGGATTACATGCAAAGAAGACTTAAGGATTGTAGGTGGCATTTTGAATGAACATGGGAATAAATAGAAACCGTCTGTGACATTCTGCTTAGGACTCCCAGAACTGTAAGCCACTGTTACCCTCTGTCTCAGCAAATGAGAGCTTTGTTGCTGCTAAACTATGCATCAGGCCCCTGACCAGCAGCCTGTCTGCCTTGCCAGCAAACTCCTCAAGGCTCTGCCAGTTTAAATCTTGCCTTACAGGTAACAATCTGTGAACATGAGTTCCCCAGAGATGTCTCCCAGCAGTGTCTGTTCTCTCTCGCTGGACACTCTCAGAAATTGTTTCCTGCCTCCATACACATCAGTCTGTTAGGTTTGCTGAAAGCTCGCACTTAGTTCAGTATAACAGCACTGAGATGGTTTGTATTAAAACTAAGAAAAAGTTTATTAATGAGGAACAGAGGCCATGTCTACACTTCCACTTATGTCGGCAAAGCCTATGTCACTGTGGTTTTATTATGTCGATGGGAGAGCTCTCTCCTGTTGGTATAGTGCAGCTACACGAGCGGCCTTACAGTGGCACAACTGTATCGGTATAGCTGTGCTGCTGTAAACTTGCTAGTGTAGACATGACCAGAGATTTCAGTGATTCTAAGCAAGAATAAAAGACAGTTATGGTTACAAACAAAACATGTTTTCAGTCACTAAAACATAATTTTAGCAAGTTACAATCTTTACATAAGCAGGTTTCTCACTTAGATCAAGTTACCAGCAGCTCCTGCCTTTCAGGCCAAGAGAATCCCATGTTCATATGCTCGGAGGGTTCTGTTCCCTATGTGGTCTAAGTCATAGCTAACTCCAGTGGCTTTTTGCTTCCTTGTATTTTCCAAAGTTCATTGTCTTTGCCTTAAGAGTCAGGGTGATCTGCTGGGAAGCAGGATTCAGACTCTGGGGTCCCAAGTGTGCTAACTAAGCTGATTTCACATCCTCATCATAATTTGCTCTTCTTCTGGGTTTGATTACTTTGTTTACCTTCTGTGTAATTGTTCTCTGCCTGTAAACCCTCTCGTCAAAGTCCCTCTGTCTAGGGCAGGCTGGGTTTATGGACTGCTTTCCAAACACGTTTTAAGAACCTGTTTCCAGTGCATGCCTATAACTCTTTGTATGCAACCCACAGTGATTTTCAGGACCAGCATTTCACTGGTTTACATATGATACCTTACACGGCACCCTTTAGATCAGGAGTGGGAAAACTTTTTGGCTTGTGGGCCACATCGGGGTTCTGAAATTGTATGGAGCACTGGGTAGAGAAGGCTGTGCCTCCCCAAACAGCCTGGCCCCACCCCTCCCATTCCCCCCCCCATCAGAACCCCCGACCCATCCTGCTCCCCCTGCTCCTTGTCCCCTGACCGCCACTCTGGGACCCCACCCCCTATCTAACCCCTCCCCTGCTCCCTTTCCCCTGACTGCCGTGACCCCTATCCATACCCCTGCCCCCCTGGGACTCCCATTCCTATCCAACCCCCACTGTTCCCCATCCCCTGATCGTCCCCCTGAACCTCTGCCCCATCCAACTGCTCCCTGTCCCCTGACTGCCCCCCAGGACCTTCTGCCCCTTATCCAATCCCCCTGCTCCCTTACCATGCCGCTCAGAGCAGCAGGACTGGCAGCCGTGCCTCCCGACCGGAGTTAGCCATGCCACCGTGCTGCCCTGCAGGAGCTCGTAGCCCCACCGCCCAGAGCGCTGGCGGCACTGCGAGCTGAGGCTGCGGGGGAGGGGGGACCCTCCCCGGCCGGGAGCTCAAAGCCTGGGCAGGACAGTCACGTCGGCCGTAGTTTGCCCACCTCTGCTTTAGATACTGTTGCCATAATATGTATCTAAATATGTGTGTTGGGAACACTGAGTGTGTCAGGCCTGATATAAGTTGCAGTATGGTGGACCCTCTGCCAGTTGGCATCGAGGGACTCTTAGAGTCACACCATCAAAGCAAGACTAAAAATGAGAAGAGAACTTCTAATGCTCTTACAAGGCGCTATAAGAGTAATAGATACTGTAGTGATATTTTTTCAGGAAGTGAATTTATTTATAGCAAGACCCATCTTGGCTATTCTTGTAGACACTAGCACTTAAAAGTATCTTTTAAAATGCCGTCATGTAGCTTGCAAGTCACACACAAGGAAATACTGATAGTTTTCCAGAAAGTTAGCGCCTGACACAGCAAGCACTTAAGCACATATGTATGCACACAATAGCACTTATGTGAGAGAAGTTATTCATGTGTTGAAGGGTCTATGGGATTGGCCTTGAGGCCCTGATCCTGCAAGCTGCAGCATGCGGTGGTACCCTGCGCAAAGCCTCATTGAAATCATTAGGCCTGCTTACGTGGAATAGCAGAATTGCAGCCTTAGTTCCTCCTGTTTAAAATCTCTTGTGCTTTTTGCCTAGCATGTTGCAGCCCAGATATTAAGTCAGTCTTTGGGTGTCATCTCAATACAGATAATAAGTTTCAAGAAAATGATGAATATACGTTTATTTCAAATTATTAGTCTCAGAATTTTTTAAATCCGAGAATAGTTCACAGTGTACACTTCAGTGAATGTCACCTCCAGCTTCTTTAGTGTTTTATATAGTACAGGGATTGTCATGCACTTTCATAATGTGGACCACAACTTAGTTCAAAGGGTGGTTTCATGGACCATCCTGTCCTATTCATAATTACATGCATGTTTGCTTAAAACTACAATAATTACTAATGTGGAAGAGTAATGTTACGTAAGAATTTAATAACACTTTTGCTTTCCTCTATTGCGGTGCAGCAGCTGGAAAGGAAGAGGAGCTAGATTGTGACCAACCAATTTTTTTTAAGGAGCCCCTGGTGTGGGAAGATGTCTGATCTAGTTCACATGAACACGTACGGAGACTACCCAAGCTTGCAGCTCCACCTTCCAAATCAGAATCATTTTGTAATATAAGTATTCTCCTTCTTATTCTAGGCCCTTTAAAACAGCCAGAACTTGTGCAACAGACGGACTTAGCTGCTACGTTGGCGATAGGTCTTGGCCTGCCAATTTCAAGAAACAGTGTTGGGAATATTATACTCTCCGTTATAGAAGGGAAGACAATGAGAGAACAACTAAGGTTCTTGCATTTAAATGGGTTCCAGCTTAGTAGACTACTTCAGGAGAACATGCCGACATATGAAAAAGGTAAGTCAGTTGAAGTTATTTTTCTGGTATCCAGCAGTGTCCTGTTTCTCTGTCAGCAGGAGACAGTTAAACTTCAATTTGAGGTTTTTAGGAACAAGAACACAACTCACCAGTACAAACTGATAGGTCAATCGAGGTGAGTTCTGAGAACAGTACATGCTAAATTAAGCATATTAGTGTTTGTTAATGCATGCAATTTTAAATTAAGGTTCGTAGATATGGGGTCAAGCTGCTAACCAAAGGGCAAGAGACATGATCACATAAAGTAGGCATCTCAAGTAAAGTCAGATGTGACTGAAGTTTGATATGTAAATCCATGAATGAGGCACTCTGTGCAGGGGCTACTGACTTCTATGTAATTAAAGAAATAATGCCAAACTTCACTACTTTAGTGTTATGATAGCACGTTTCTCAAAGAAATTAGTAGCTGAGAATATATATAAAGGCCTCATTCATCACTGTCAAAGCCAGCACAGAAATCTGTTGCTTGCTACCAGCACCTAGGGTATTTAAGAAGAGACTATTCTCCTAGCAGAGGGGAGAAAACTGAAGCTGTCAAGGAAATTTAGATTCCTCCCCACGCCCCCAACAAAATCCTCAGCATAACAAAGGCAAAGGGAGCATTTGTGTAAGAGACATTATAATTCTTGTACAAGATGCCTCCTTTTGTTCTACCCTCTGCAGTCAGTCTTAACTTGTGACCACCTGACATTTCTTATGTATATATACTTGTTCATGGACAAAAAGGTAGTCAGTGCCCAGTACAGAGAAACAGACCCATGCATAACTTGCTAGCTATTGGAAAGGATTCAAACACAGCAGTTCAAAATCCGGAACTTTTTGAATCTACTGCAGAGAATTGCTGACTTGGGGTCAAAACAGGCATGACTCTGGCCATAATTATACCATCATGGTAAAGATTTGCAAAGAACAAAAACCTCTTAGTATCAATGATCATCTGTAACCAGTTATCCCCACTGAAGAGCTGGTGGTTTGCAATCTCCTGAATGGGATTTCTCAATGTGCTTGCAGAAATTCCTCCAGAGGCAATGCAAAATTAAGTGTCATTTTTGGATCACATCCAAATGGGTCTTTGTGGGCAGGCAAGTACAAATGTGCTGAAAGCCAGTCCAGTTTTCACTCTCAGCCAATCATGCACGCTCACTATGGAAACAATCCTGAAGGGAGGGGAGCGTACCTAGAGGGTGAATTCCCCAAATCTAAGTATTTATCCCTTCAGCTTACTTGGGCAGCTCTGTCAGTTGCATGTTTGGAAAAAGAAAGCCTAGACATGGCCATGTGGGCTCAGACCAGTGGTTCGTAGTCCAGTATCGTGTCTTGGCCAGTAAAGGTGCAAGAGACCCTGTAGTGAGCAGTTATGGCATAACATTCCCTTTGGGCAAGTTTCCTCCTACCTCCTGTTAGAGGCTGGCTTCTGAGCTGAAGCACAAGTATCTCTTCCTCCCAAACCTGGGAGTAACCAGAGGTCAAAGCTTCTCTGTGGCAATGGATATTATGCTCCAGGCAGAGAAAGACGTAATGTGTTTCAGGACCATTCATACAAAGGATATAGAAAAGAATTCAGGTCTTCCTCCTACTTCTCCACTGGCCCAGAAGGCATTTCTGTGAACTTCATAGACAGCCTGGGACACCTCCAGGAAAGACTAGACTTTTTATAGCAGGGACCTGGACCACCTACAATTAACAGCCTGTATCTTTGTACAGTGCTGTTTGTTGTACAGCAATGGGGCCTACAGCTAAGCACCAGAACAAAGTGGGTAGCTGCCCTTGCTGCTATTAGAGCTTGAGAAACCTTTATGCTCAAGGTAAATTCTTCTCTCCATAATTCCTGGAAAATAGTTATCCCATTTTGTTTCAATCCTTAGCACACCTTTAGAAGCGGGTGGCATAAATGGGCACTCCAAGAGCAATAAAAAATCTCAAGCATATGAAGTGAACACACCAATTGTTCCTTGTTTATCTCATTCCAACCAAAATGTCAGGCCTTAAGGCCTCAAAGTTGCACCAGGCAAGATGTTAAAATCTTGCACCATTTACATGCTAAGTTTCTGGGTTACCATTCATGGAGGTTTTCAAGATACCTGACAGTGTGGGAGACAAGTCTGAGGCTCATCAGAGGAAGTCTTGCAATTTAGGCTTCCATTCCTCTATACAAGCACCCTTTGGTAGAAAAAGGTGCGACTGTATTGGATCTCACATACTTTTTTAAATTTACAAGGATTTGCTTTTTAGGGGCAACTTCTATTTCTGCTGATAATTTTACCATAATAACGAAATCTGCTTTATCCTTTATCCCCATGTCTGTGAATCACTGCTCACTACTTCCCACTCATGATGAATGAGAAGAGAAGCTGTGCAGCAGAATGAGAAATTTCTTGCCTGCTAATTTTCTTTCTTTTAGCAGATTCTCTTCTCATACAGCCCGCTATGATAGTCTGGTAAATGACTGGAATACAAAATATTTTTTTTTCTCTAAAGAGAGACTTGAAGGCAATTATATATTTAGGTTAGTTAATGTAATTTCAGGTTGTCTGAATGCTAATAGGTTGCTGGAGGGCTTCTACAGGTTTTAAAAAATTCTTCTAGTGGCCTGAGTTGAACAGCAGGGCTTAGATCATAACATAAGAATGGCCTTACTGGGTCAGACCAAGGGTCCATCTAGCCTAATATCCTGTCTTCCAACAGTGGTCAGTGCCAGGTGCCCCAGAGGGAATGAACAGAACAGGGAATCATCACGTGATCCATCCCCGTCACCCATTCCCAGCTTCTGGCAACTGGAGCCTTGAGTACCAGTTGGATTGCCTCTGAATTCTGCAGAGGAGATGCAATACTTATTTGTGATGGAGAAGCTGCTAACCAAAAATTAGCAGGGATAAGAAACTTTTCATTCAAGGAGGAGATTGGTTGTGAGTTGAAGCTTGCAAACACTGTGTTTTGGCCAGTTAAAAACTATGATGCCTTGAGAAATTTCAGATGATGGATATAAATATAAAATATTTTTTTCTAAAAGTAGTCTGAACTTTTCTTGTCCCTTGAGGCCAAAAGCAGTAGGATCTTTTGAAGGGGAAAATGATCAAGGAGTAACTGAGGCTAAGGTAGTGAACTGAAAAAAAATCTGTCCAGTGTGTAGCATCGGCAATAAATGTATTAAATATGATGCTTAGGTGCCTGAAAAAAGGTAGAGGGTGTGTGTGTGTGTGTGTGTGTGTGTGTGTGTGTATATGTATATGTATATGTATATGTGTATGTATATCATCGGGAATCCCTCGAAGTTGAGGATGATTGTCTTTCATGGATTGTCCATTTCAAATGATCTGTGGGTCCGTTGATGACTGATGAGGCCTATTCTGGAGCTGCAGACTCTGCCGCATTGCAGACGTGTTTCCGAGCAGGGAGGGTGACCTTGGGGTATTAGTTCGGGCCATACTACGTGCTGTCTCACTTCTATTCTTCCGTTACATGTAGTTGCATCTGATTTTCAAAGTGCTGAGTTCCCTGTCTCCAGCAGTTCCTCCATTGTTGTCGGTCCTGGGTTATAAATTCCCACAAGTTGTTGTTAAATGTTGAATTTCCTCCTATTAACCTTGAGGACATCCCTGTAACATTTTTTCCGCCCTCCTCTGAGGTTTTTCTGCCTTGGCTGAGTTGAGAGTAGACGACTTGTTTTGGCAGTCTGGAATCAGGCATCTGGACAATGTGGCCCATTGCTTCTTGTCCTATCCTTAGAGGTTAACAAGAACAATTTACCTCCCTCCGCCTTGTAACAACCTTTTATGTACTTGAAAACTGTTACAATGTCCCCTCTTGATTTTCTCTTCTCCAGACAAACCAAACCCAGTTTTTTCAGTCTTCTCTCATAGGTCATGTTTTCTAGCCCTTTAATCATTTTTGTTGCTCTTCTCTGGATTTTCTCCAATTTGTTTACATCTTTCCTGAAATGTGGCACCCAGAATTGACACACTACTCCAGTTGAGGTCTAATCAGCATGAAGTAGAGCGGAAGAATTACCTTTGGTGTCTTGCTTTCAACACGCCTGCTAATACATCCCAGAATGTTTGCTTTTTTTTGCAACACTGTTACACTGCTGACTCATATTTAGCTTGTGATCTACTATGATTCCCAGATCCCTTTCTGAACTACTCCTTCCTAGGCAGTCATTTCCCATTTTGTATGAAGACTCTTGTCACTGGGGCAGCTGGTTTTGAGGCAGCTTTTGACCATTGGAGCAGTACAAAGCTGACCCAGTGTAATGGAAGATGTGGCCACATATACCGGGTATGCAGAGATCATCTTGGCCTAGATTCCAGGAAGACTTTGTTCCTCCCTGAATCAAAAGGCCTCTTCTTCAACTCAGAGGCTAAAAGGCTTGTGTCCTTAATGAGGCCCAGCTGTCAGCCCTTCCCTCCCAACTGACAGGTTATGAACTTCCCTGGGGGACAGATAATTCTAGCTTTATCCAGGAAAATTCATGATGCATGATGAGAAAGGAGGCTCAGGGTGGAGAGGGTGGGAAGAAATGAGAGCTAAAGATTAATCCAGAGGTCGGTAACCTTTCAGAAGTGGTGTGCTGAGTCTTCATTTATTCACTCTGATTTAAGGTTTCGCGTGCCAGTAATACATTTTAACGTTTTTAGAAGGTCTCTTTCTATAAGTCTATAATATATAACTAAACTATTGTTGTATGTAAAGTAAATAAGGTTTAAAAAATGTTTAAGAAGCTTCATTTAAAATTAAATTAAAAGGCAGAGACCCCCGGACCGGTGGCCAGGACCCGGGCAGCGTGAGTGCCACTGAAAATCAGCTTGTGTGCCGCCTTAGGCACGTGTGCCATAGGTTGCCTTCCCCTGGATTAATCCTCCCCCTTTTTAAGTTAAATAAGACTTTGAAACTCTTTCTTCTGATTTATGCAATAAAATAGTGTCTTACATAATTATCTTATGGAGTTTGGTCAAAATCTTGTTTTATATTATTCTTTGAGGTCCTCGATGTTTCAGTGGAAATACAAATGCATTACGTAATGTTACTTCAGTTACTCTAGGAGCGCAATCTTCCTACTGTCAGAAAATGAAATGTCCTAGGGAGCTTGTATGGTGTGTGTGAATGGAAGTACATAATTCTGAATTAACATGCATAATTACAGCCACATTTATAAGAGCTACCTATTGCTTGAATCCTGCTCTTAACCAGGGGATCTGCAAGACATTGAGACAGCATAGGCTGCACATTGGGAGTGCATGTTACAAAATCTAGTAAAATAGAACTTGACAGGCTCAGTGATCTAGAACAAACTGAATTCAGCAGGAGGACTTAAAAGATAAGTGATTAAGTGATGTGGAAAAAATAATTTCATCTGAAGAAAAGCAAGCCCAGTGTCTTTTATGGTTCTAACCATACCATAATTGCAAATGTAAATGTTTGAACTACCTCAAAAAACTGAAATGAACGAATTGTCTTATGTTTGATGATCATTTTTTTCTTGTAAATCTGTTGTATCCAATCCACTATATAGCAGTCAGGAATAAAATCCAACCAGAATTCTTAAGTCTCCATGACCCAGATATGTCCACCATAGTGCTGTTACTAATGCATTGAATTTAAGCATTTTCTTCTATCTTTGCTTGAGAAGGTAGGAGTTACAGAGCCACAAGGACATTAATTTATATATTAGTTTCCTAGAACTGGATTATTTGCAGTTGTCAAATTGTGGTTAGATTCAACTGTTTTTAAAAATAAATGTATTTGGAATAACAAAGATGGAGAATTAATGTTGACATGTTAAAAAAAATCCAGTGCAAAAATATAAACAATATTGCTCTTAAGCATTGTGATGTTCCCCTCTGGTGTTGGCTGGACCAGTGATGTGCTAGGTCATTCCAATCCTTGACTTTGGGAGTCATCCTTACCTTGCTCTGCTGTGAGAATCCCCACATAATAAAATGGCTGAGAGTGATCACAACAATAAGGGGATTTTGGATGGCAATATGAAGTCTCAGTCTACACTGAAAAATGACTGTGATGTTCCATTTGTCATTCAAGATTCAATATTAAGTAAAGTTTCTAAGTTCAGCCAGTCATGTAAATTGAATCTGGGCCCTTCTGTTCTCGTGCATTATTCATCAAAAGATTCTGCAGGCCGAATGAGTGCAGTCAGTTACACGTGTGCAACATTGTCTTCAATAGGATTGCACAGCTGTAACTGACAAACTCACTAAAGTTTTGTTGCTGCAGAAGAAAAATAATTTAGCTCACTCTTCTAGCTGCAGCTCTGCCAGGCTAATGGGAGTAAACGGTTGTATTAAAAAAAAAAAAAGCAAAGAATCCCTGTCCCTAAAGTAAGCAGCTGTAACTGAATATATACAAGGAGCAGATGGGCCCAAGTGAGTGAGTGCCATTTTTACCCAGTCACTCTTCAGAGTAGAAAAGTCCTTTGATTCCAGCAACTTCAATTTTTGTGCTGGAAGTACTGGTTTAAATTGTAACTGCTGGAATACATTTAGCTGAAATCATCTGTAATCTTAGAAGATTATGCACCAAAAATTCATGGATGGAATTCTTAATTTCACAACTGTTGGAGGCTACTTTAGAAGGTAGTTGGTGAGAGTCCTGGGGGTAAGGAAAATACCTTCAAATCTAACAGTCATTATTGCAAACTTTGCAGGAACTCTGCTTTGAAATGGGAATATATCCAAGGGTACTAGGCAACTTTAGTGCTTGGTCGCAGGGACCATATGGACAGTTGGTTTACGGCAGGCTAGCAGGGGATAGACTTGCACTCCAGGTTGCAGTACACAAATTGTTTGTCTAGAGGAGCCCTTATTCATTTACTATTAATGCAACAAATACTTCTGCTGCTTATCTCAACTGAAATATTCAGTGGATGTTTCCTTGACACCATATTGTGTCTGTAACTTTCTTGAAACAAAATTTGATGTAACTGAATAAACTAGATGCTTTCCATCCTAGAGTGTGGAGAAAAACTGAATTTATAGGGAGTTGGTTAAAATCCAGAGGTAAAGACGGTGGCACTACAGTCTCGGGAGGAGAGTACTAAAACTCTTATTCAGATGTTTACAGAGGGTAAATGAGTTTCTACAATTGAAAAACTAGCAGTTATCTTCTGCGTCTCAAATCTTCCCGAGAGCACTGAGGAAGATGAGTCTTGGAATAACAGATCTCCCATTCTCTCTGGGAAAGTCCATTTTCTCTTTGCAAATATCAGATATTTCTTCTTTCAGTCACCTTAGCCTTTGCAATATTGGTAGGTAGTTCAACTCTGTTTTATTTTAAATTATGGTTTGAGATAGCTGTTGATAGGCTTAAAAGCACAGTCTGTTTGAAGAGAAGAAACTACAGGGAGCTTGAAAACCATACACTTAACAGCCTGAAGAGTAAGGTGTTACTGGGCAGTGTGGAAAAAATTGTCTTGCCACACAATTCAAAACTCCCAGTGAATGGCTAAGATGTATTTTCCTTGTGTACTGCTCACCCTGTACTGAATTTATTGTCAATCAGCTTTATATTATAAATACTCTGAAAGCATAACAGAAATAAGAAAAGTATTAACTTTTTAGTCTTCCTATTTTTACTTCATTTTATATTTTCCTGTAACAGAAAATGTGTTTTACAATAGTGTCTAGAGGTTCCAACAGTGCCTGGTACAGTGGTGTCCCAGATAGCTCCAGGCCCAAATGTCCTTTTGGTTCGTAAGCAAGACAGGGGATAGAGGATCACCCCCATTTTATAGATGGGGTTTTGAAGCACAGATTAAGTGACTTGCCCAAGGTTACACAGCAAGTCTGTGGATTCAGGAATTAAAGGAGGCATGGCCAGGGTATTCCAACACGTTGCTGGCCATGGGCACTGATAGAAAATATGGGATGGCCGCTATCCAGAGACAATGACCAGTTGAGAAACAATCTTTTGCAGGCTGCTGGAAGGGAGAGTGTGCATAGTTTCCTACCAAAATGTTTGAGGCCTCCATCTTTCATATCAGACTTTCACTAATGAGTGTGTGGCACCCCTGAAGCAACACCCTCTGACTTCTTGAAGGGAGAAGGTACATTATTTTCCTTCAACAGCTTGGCAGCTGTGTAGGTGCATCTCTGCCACCCTTCTTGTTCCTGAGATTTCTAGCTGCTGAGCGGGGTGGCAGTTTCTCTGATAGGATTTTTCCTGCAGCTTCAGTTTGAGTCTTTCACTCCGCTCTTGCCTTTGTTACTGCTCCTAGATTTGCAGTCAGTTTTACTTTTGCTTAGAAGTTTCTGAATAGCAGCAGTTTTCACTTCTGCAGCTTGACAATCCAGCAGGAGCAGGAGCACCAGCTCTGTGTGCAGACTTGGGAGGATTACAGTTCCTCAATTCACAGTTCACATTTGGAAACTTATCTTTGCAACCATAAGCATTAGAAACTTCATTTTTAAAATGAAAACTTAGATTCTACAGAAGATGTTGGTACTTGTCTGATAAAGCCGCCTCCTTCCCCGAGGGTATGTTAACTCTTTAAGGCCTTGAAAATGCATGTTTTCATGGCCATCGCTTGGGCAAAGCCAGTGACTCTGAAAACCACCCCTAAAACAATTTTGTGGGGGGTTGTTTCTCAAGTTGTTCCTTTCAAAACTTTAATTTGCTGAAATTTTGTTTTTCTTGATACTAGAAATTCGATTGACACTAGCTAAGAGACTAAAGAAGTTTAGCTTATTTAGTTTATCCAAGCGACATTTAGGAGATGACTTGACTACAGATTGCAAGTACCTACATGAGTAGAAGACTTGATAGAGAGTTCTTTAATTTATCAGGCAGACATAAGATTCAGTGCTGGAAGCTAAGCTAAGAAAATTTAGACTAAAATAAGGTAATGAACCATTGGAGCAATTTACCTAGGGATGTGGTAGCTTCTGTCACTTGAAGTCTTTAAATCCAGATGAAATCTCTCTCCAAAAGATGTGCCCTAGCTCAACAAGAAGTGATGAATTGGGTGCAGGAGCCATTTAGTGAAATTCTATGGCCTGTGTCGCGCACAAGGTTGGACTATCTGATCATAATCCCTTCACTTTTCACGGACTCAGATTTAAAAGGCTTGACAATCAGGCTGAAGTCTCCATGTCTTGGAAATATCTTGGCTATTGTATCAGAAGGGTAGCCGTGTTAGTCTGGATCTGTAAAAAGTGACAGAGTCCTGTGGCGCCTTATAGATTAAGATGTATTGGAGCATAAGCTTTTGTGGGTGAATACATCTGACGAAGTGGGTATTCACCCATGAAAGCTTATGCTCAAATACGTCTGTTAGTCTATAAGGTGCCTCAGGACTCTTTGTCGCTTTTGGCTATTGTAGCTTCCTAAGAAACAGGACTTTTCTGTGAAACTATAAACTTTAAAAGGGATTAATTCCAGTAGAGAACCTTGGGAACTTGCAAACATACAGTACCAAGATTTTTAGAAGTCTAGGGTTTTGGGAATCTGTCTTGAAAGGGACCTGATTCTCAGCTGGTAGGTAATCTGATAAATCAGGCCACTTGCAGTGTTTCAGGTTGGACACTCTAAAAGTGAGGCATGCAAAATCACTTCTGAAATTATTTACTGCATGATGTAACAGTGCATGTTTCTATTAATTTTATTTGGCTCTATCAGGTGAAATTACAAAAATACGTATGTTGGGGACTTGATTGCAAAGATCAGGGAATGATACTCAGTGAAAAAAGATTGAATGGCTGTGTGTTTCTGTATTGCTGGCATATCTGAGTCTATTGAATTCAGCAATTTCACATTTTTATTGATACGAGTAAAAAGTGTTTGAAAAAAACATTTTAAAAGGATTTCTTTTCAGGGATGCAGTCTAATATTAGTCTCACGGTACCTATGTCCACTTCTGAATGAGAGACTGGCTTGACCTGTATGCTTTATGCTTATCCACTGATAAAGGCTCTAACAAACTCATTCTTTACCATCAATAGTGTAAGTTACATGCTCCATATTGCAAAAAGACATTTTGAATATGCTGGATAGAACCCAGAAAACAAGCTGTCTCTCATTGGACAGTGAGACAAATATGGAAAACTTCACACTTTAAATCAGAAAAGGCATTGTTGGCAGTGTTATTGTTTAAAACTAAAATAAAATAGTTCATATCGCATTATATACAAATTCCTGCTGCTTTGCCCACACAAGTTGAAGGAAAGAACTGATGTTCCCTCTAGAGAACCACCAACAGATGATATCCAGCTTGGCCTATACTGATTATGGATAACTAGTGATCCTAATGGAGAACACATGAGTTCTGACAGGACTTAAGTACATAAGTATATAAGTGAGTGTCAGTTTGGAAAGTTCTTCTAATTTTTTATAGATTTTTCGTTTTCAGTAGGTTTACTTATTTTCAACTTTGAGGGCTTTACTGTTTCATTGTTTGGGGATTAATCAGTCTTATTCTGGGGTAATTACCTCATTATAGACTTGATTGCCTATTTAGGATTTATATCTTTCTTGGTGTGAAATTACAATTGTTTTAGGTCCTGAAGCAAGGTTTTCCTGGGAAGTGTAAAAATATAATCAGGACTCTGATAATTACTAATTTACTTACCGATCCTTTTACCTGTTCCTTTCTTACTAGATCCTGGATTTGAGCATTTTAAGATAGCAGAAAAATCCCATGGGAATTGGATCAAGCTCTACCTAGAAGGAAATAATTCAGAAGTCCTCTTAAACCTTGGCAAAAAGGTCCTTAAGCAATATTTAGAGGCTCTGAAGATCCTGAGTTCTTCACTAAGCAAGCAAGTGGCACAATACGACATGTATTCAATGATGGTGGGAACTGTGATAGTCCTGGAGGTATGAATTGATAAGTTTAGGAAGGAGGTTATATGATGGCATTGGCTGTGCTAGGGGACAGTGGACTTGATGTCCCAGGAGGTCCCTTCCCAATTTATGTTCTTGTGAATTCACATCTCGTTATGAAGCGGCTAAGAGCAGAAATGTTCAATTTGCTCTTTTGATTACATAGTATGGTCTTAGTAATTATTACTGCTGGAAATTGGGAACTGTTTCACAATGTTAACTCTTTCCCATTGAAAGATGAAGTATAACTTTTTAACACACCAAAATTATTCTATGGGATAAGTGTTAAGAAACTTTTGGTATAATCTCTTTGGTTTATGCTTTCTATGCTTTGATATTTACAGTAAGTGAGCAGATGTGCTCCAACTTTAACTGCTCTTGTATCCACTAGCCAATATTGCTTCATGAACAGAGCTGCTCTATATAAAAAGAAAAGAGCAGCTATGCCAACGTTCTGTTTGTGCCTAATGATGATGTAAAGTTCACATTTCAACAATCAGGGTCAAATTCTCAGATGTAGGAACATTTATTCTTTGTGCTTAAAGGTGTAATCCTGGGAAAGGAGTGCTTTCTGCAAGGAGCTCAGTGCCCTCAACTCCTGCTCCATACAGCTTCTGACCCAGGCCAAGGGACCCACCTCCCCCTCACATTCCATACACCAGTCTCCGAGCCACACTCCTCAAGGGCATCTAAGAGAAAAACCCAAGACTCCTCTCATAAGTCTTCCGAAGACTGTAACCCAAGTTGACCAGGTAAGGAATCTACTTCTAAAAAGCAGAGGTTGTCAGTGTCTTCAGCTACATCAGCACTATCTGTTCTCCAGTCCGGTACTCATGAGGCTGCTGGTTCCTCAGGTACCAAGGGCACCATTTGACAGAAAGATGGCAAAGCCTTGCACCTGGAGAGATCATCAGTACTGTCAGCGGACTGAGGTGGCAAGAAGAGCTCTTCCTCTACTTCCTTGGTACCAAAGAAGCTCACTCAGGCTACAACCACACTTCTCTCAAACCGGCTGAGACTCATGGTGCTGTCAGCTCCCGCAGCCACTACTACTTTGGTGCAGACAACTGGCTCTGTACTGACAGCACATTCTGTACTGCAGGAGTTTTGTTTTCTGCAAGACCTGGCTGTGTCTGAGATGCCTGATTCTCTGCTCTTGGCTCTGACATACTTTCATTATCTAGGGCATTGAGAGAGCTGTAAATTCACCTTGTACCGGCGGTTTCATCTCAAATTTCTCCTGGGGCTTCACCATTCCATAGAGAGTTTGAGGAAGAGGATTCTGAAGAAGATCTTGCCTTGGTTTCCCAAATACTGGTCCAGGACTCTCCTCCTCACTCCTATAGAGGCACCTTTCCAGAAGTCTCTGAGCCAATCACCACTCATGACACAAGATATCTGCCAGAGTCTCATATGCCTTTTGCACCATCTTCTTGGCCTTAGTTGGACCCTTGGGCAGCCCATGCCAGCAATTTTTCAACTTCAGGCACCACCTGTTGCAGAGATAGGCAGCCTTCATCAGATGCCCCCTCTAGAAGACCTCGAGAAGAAACCTTTGAGAAGCAGGAAGCTAGACACAATGAAGAGGTCTGTCTTCTGGTCAACTTCTCCCCCTTCATCTCCGGATGAAGCACTTACGCCTCCTCCTTCCATCCGTGGTGGATGATTTTAAACAGTTTCATTATCTGGTTAAGAGAATTGCTGACTCCTTGCAGATCTCTCTCTTGAGGAGGTTGGCATGGACTCCAGGGTTACTTTGCATTCTCTTGGGATCTATACACCTGCCTACAAGAGAAGGTGTAGCAAGTCCCAAACAGCTCAGAGATTCTGTCCTGCCCAATTCCTGACCTCCCAGAGGTTGTATGAACCGCATCAGAAGAGGCAGAAATTCCAGAGATGGAAACCATCCACCTCTCAATCTTTGGCCTATCACCTCCAATCAGCAATTTTGATGGGCTAATTGAGGGTCTGAATTAGCCTCCTCATCCTTACGAGCTGCACCAGTTCACCTGCCTTCATTGCATTGGCAACTGCCTTTATCCTTTCAGGTGGGCTTGAGAGTCAGTCACCACAGAAGAATGGATTTTGGAGACCATCTCCCTAGGGTACACCATCTCTTTTACTACTCTTCCGCAGACCAGCTCACTTTCCCTGTTGCTCTTCAGGGACCCCTCTCATGAGAGTTTGCTTTGTCAAGAAATAACTGTCTCCTATGCCTGGTTGCTATAGAACCAGTTCCCATGCAGCACAGAGAAAAGGGATTTTATTCAGGGTACTTCCTAGTACCAAAAATGAATGGTGGTTGGAGACCTAGCCTAGATTTTAGGCTATTCAACACTTTCATATGAAGGTACAAACATTCAAAATGTAGACATTGCTGCGATAATTCCATCGTTATATCAAGGGGTTTTATACTCGGCTCTTGACTTTCAGAATGCATATTTCCACATTGCAACCCACCCATTTTACAAATGATTCCTATGTTTTGCTCGGACCACTTTCAGTACGAGGTGCTCCCTTTCGTCCTATTACTGCCCTGAGGGTCTTTTCAAAGGTCATGTCAGTAGTAGCAGGACAGCTCTGCAGGAAAGGTATTTTTTTAGTGTTCCCTTACCTAGATGATTGACTGCTGAAGGGTCACTCCCTGGCGCTAACTTCATGGGCAAATTCCAAAGCCGTAGACCTCTCCCTCAAATTGGGCCTACAACTGAACATTCAAAAATCCACTTTGACCTCTTAGAAGGTCAAAACTTAGAATTCATAGGAGCTCCTCTCAGTTCAGTAACACTGCAAGAACCTCCCTTCCACTGCATAGGTTTGTGGCCCTTTCCAACGTAACCCATGTTATCCAGCTCAGCGCCCTGGTCAAGAATTGTCTTCAGTTGTTGAGGCATGTGGCAGCTAGTACCTTTAGCATAGACCACATAAGACTTGAAAGCCACTCAAGGGTGGCTCAGGACTGTCTATTCACCAAACAGACACAGTTTAAATATGCTATACCTTCCATACCCACCTAAGTAAAGGAGTCCCTCCGTTGGTGGAAAGACTATCACATTTGTGCAGGAGTCCCATTTGCACATCTTTCCCCAGTGGTCATCATAATGACAGATGCCTCCCTGCGAGGGTGGGGAGCGCATCTGGATACTCTCACAGCCCAGGGAAAATGGATATTACAAGAGACCATGCAACACGTCAACCTCCTGGAACTGAGTGGTCATATCTGCCTGTCTCCAGTTTCTACCATGAATCAGGGGCAAACACATAAGGATCATGATGGACAACATGTCATGCAAGTTTTATGTCAACTGGCAAGGAAGAGGAGCAAGCTCCCCTCCCTCCGCACTGAGGCTGTCAATCTTTGGAATTGGTGCATACACAATCAGGTTGTCATCACAGCTGCATATCTTTCAGGGGTTCAGAAAGTGACTGTGGATGCACTTAGCAGGCACTTCTTCCAAAGTGATGAGTGGGAAATAGATTCTAGCACATTACACCACATATTCTGGCAATAGGGCATACCCACTTTCCATGATAGACTTGTTTGAAATGGAGATAAACAAGTTTATCTGGAGAAAAACTGGGCCCAGTTTTGCTCCAAAGGTGGGCTGGGTCACTGATCCTTGGGGGGATGCCTCTCACTTTCATTAGTCATTGGATCTTCTGTACACGTTCCCACTGGCTCTCCTCTAATACCCAAAATTCTACTCAAAATAAAAAAGGGCAAAGCCAGAATCATCCTAATAGTTCAGAGCTGGACAAAACAAACTTGATTTCCTTACCTGATACAGCTGTTTGCTTACTGGTCACTCTCCAGGCTGCTTCTCATGTCCTCTCCCAGGCAGGCAGGAAGATCCTTCACCCCAACCTAGTAGCGCTTTGTCTCAAAGCGTGGTTGGTTGATTACAGGATTAGAGACAATTTGCTCAGAGAAGATCGGATACTATTACACAGGAGGAAACAGTCTACTCACTACACATACTCTCAAAAATGGGCAAATTTTGTCTGTTGGTGTAATCTCAAACATATTCCACCGACGACGTCATTGCTGCCAGATATACAGGACTGTATCCTAACACTAACAAGGTCTGGGCTATTGCTGAGCTCCATTAGAGTCCACCTGGCAGCCAAGATGGCTTTCTATTCTCCAATAGAGGGTTATTCCATTTTTGCCCCCCCCTTCCCCCCCAACAGCAGTGAGGTTTCTCAGGGAGCTTGGAAATCTTTTTCCGACAGTCAAGTGTCCAACTCTGGTTTGGGACCTCAATCTGGTTCTTAAATGTCTTACAAGACCACCGTTTGAACCGATCGCTACCTGCTCACTCATCCATTCATCAGTGAAAATGGCATTCCTCTTAGCCATATCATCAGTGCAACAGATCGGGGAAATAGGGTACTCATGGCATGCCGCCCTTTCACAGTACTTTTTAAGGACAAGGTCACTTTGCGACCATACCCCAAATTTTTACATAGTCTTCTCTGAGTTCCATATTAACCAACCCATTCACTTGCCAGTCTTCCACCCTAAACCTCACCTAGATAAATGAAGCACTGGTGCATACCCTTGATGTCAGGGGAGCCTTGGCTTTCTACCAGGATAGGGCTAAAGACCCCGCACATTGTTTGTCTTGCTCACAAATAGATCAAAAAGGTCTGTAATCTCTAATCAGACTGTCCAAGTGGATATCCGACTGCATTAATTCTTGCTACAAATCTCATAATATTTAAGCATCTTCAGACATATGAACTCATGCTACAAGGTCCCTTTTCACCTCTATGGTATTTTTCAAAAACGAGCCCATTATTAAAATATATAAAGCTGCTACTTGGTCTTCTGTACATACTGTGACAGACCCAGGTCAGTGGGGTACAGGAGTCTGGTAGAGGGCAAATATACTGGCCACTGGATGAGTAGTTTTCTGTTCCCTGAGTGACCAGAGCAGGGGCTGCATTAGAGTAATCAGGAACCTGCTAGAACTAATCAGCCTGTCTGCCTTAATTGAAACATCTGCAGCCAATCAAGGCAGGCTAATCAGGGCACCTGGGTTTAAAAAGGAGCTCACTCCAGTCAAGGAGGGGAGAGCCAGAGGAGAGGAAGTGCGTGTGAGGGGCTGGGAGCAAGAGGCACAAGGAGCTGGGAGTGAGAGGGTGTGCTGCTGCTGGAGGACTGAGGAGTACAAGCGTTATCAGACACCAGGAGGAAGGTCCTGTGGTGAGGATAAAGAAAGTGTTGGGAGGAGGCCATGGGGAAGTAGCCCAGGGAGTTGTAGCTGTCATGCAGCTGTTACAGGAGGTACTATAGACAGCTGCAATCCACAGGGCCCTGGGCTGGAACCCGGAGTAGAGGGTGGGCCCGGGTTCCCCCCAAAACCTCCCAACTTCTGATCAAACACAGGAGGAGTTGACCCAGACCGTGGGGAAGATCACTGAGGTGAGCAAATCTGCCAATAAGCGCAGGACCCACCAAGGTAGAGGAGGAACTTTGTCACAATACGTGCGGTGACCACTATGCAATAACTCCTGACTCTGCTACTGCTGCTGCTCTGTTCAGCTCAGGTGTACTTTCTTCCATACTGGACTTGACTCTAAAGCCCCCTCCTCCTTAAAGGGAAAGTGCTTGGTAGTCACCTAGAATGGAGCACCCATAAAGACTCTCTTCAGTTACTGTGCAGTAACTGTCGTTCTTCGAGAACTGTGTCCCTATGGTGCTCCACTGCGCGCCCATCTTCCCCTCTGCTTTGGCGCTCTCTAGTCTACAGCGCCACAGTAGAGAAGGAACTGAAGGTGGGTTCACCCATGCAGCGCTATGTAACAATGACTTGGGGCACGAGGCTGATTAGTACATGTGCACGGGCTGAACAGACACTGCTATAAGAGATCTCCAGTCAAAGGCACAGGAGTAGGGTGACCAGGTGTCCGGTTTTGGACCAGAACACTCGGTCAAAAAGGGATCCAGGTGGCTCCGGCCAGCACCACTGACTGGGCCATTGACTCTCTGGCGGTGCTGCCGTGCTGCGGGGCTGCAGGCTCCCTGCTAGCCGCCGCGCTGTGTGGCTCCCGGGTTGGGAAGCAGCCGGCATTTCTGGCTCCTAGCCTTAGGAGTGGCCGGGGGATCCGAGTGCTGCTCCACCCTCAGGCACAGCTCTCATTGGCTGGGTTAGGGCAGGGGAGGAACTAGCATGAACGCGACTCGAGAGTGCTCTGCAGGCGGCGGCTGAGGGGTCGTGTGGCGTGCGCCTCTCCTGCTGCTGCCTGGCCCTCTTGTCCTCACTCTTCTCGTGTGGCTGGGTTTGAGCTGCGACGCGTGCCCTGCGGTACCCTGCGGTTTGTCTGTTGCCCCATCACCAGCACCCAGGCGGAGTTTGAGGTGTGTATCCCCGTCTCCTAGTGCTGGGAGTGGGGTTGCACCCCCATAACCCTGTCATTGCATCCCTCCCTGTCCCACCCCACCTGCACCCTCATCACTGCATTCTTCCCTGCTCCAACCCTTCTGCACCCCCATCTCCCTGCCCCAACCCCCCGCAGCCCTATCCCCCTCACTGCATCCCTCCCGCATCCCATCTTGTTCTGCCCCCCACACCTACCCATCCCAGCTCTGTACCCCTTACAGCGCTCTCCCACCCATCCTCTCCACCTCCCAGAGCCGCCACCCCATGTCCATTGCACCCCACAGCCCTGCACTCCATTCACCTCCAAACACTGTTGCACTCCCATTATGTCCCTATACACCCCTGTACCCTCCACATCCTCATGCCCCTGTAGCCTTCTGCATCCCCATCCACCCCGCATACCCCCCCACAACCCCTCCTCTCTCCTTCACTGCCCCCTCCCACCCCCACCCTGCTCTTGTCCTTGGCCTCTTTCCCTCCCCAGCCTCTCTCCTCCACACCCCGCCCCCCCCCTTTTCCCCTCCAGCCCACCCTCTTCCCTTCCTGGTTGGGTGATTTTAGGCAGTCCCTGGAAAAGTGTATGAAAACCCATCTCTGTGTAGGCAAGTGTGTGCATGCATTGTAAGAGTGTAAGAGACTGTGTGTCTTTGTGTAGGGAGGTGTGTATATTGCCGCATGTGTGTATACCGGTGTGAATAAAATTTGCAGCTTAATTCTTTGACTTTTATTCCTTTTGCTGGCTTGCACACAAAAAAAATTGATGAAATAAAATGTGTGTATTAATTTCATAACAAGTTTTTAAAAGAGAAGGGAACTGTAGAAGAAATGTATTATTTCTTAAAGTGAATGTTGTTGACCAGTAATTTCAGAAGAGCCAATATATCATGCATTTCTCCCCACCTTTGTCTAGCTACATTATAAACTCTTTGTTGCAGACTCTCTCTTTTTATGTGTATGTCCAGCACCCATCACCGGAGCCCTGATCTTAGTTGGGGTCTCTAGGCACTAAACAATAAGTGTAATATTAAATAATGTGGAAGTATCTGTGTTAGTGCATACTAGATGTGTACACATGAATACACGTGTGTATCTGCATGTAGGTGTGGGAGTCCGTTTCTACAGATTTATTTATACAGGTATCTGGACAGGTGCATTGCTGTGGTTTTGCTCTATGGATTTGTATTTGGGCTTCAGGAGTGGGACTTTAATGGACCCATTGCAGCTGTGATAATGTGTGGTTCTAATTCCACACATAAAATTACAGTAACATTAGTGAACAAAAAACATGGAGCTGGTTACAAAAAATGGGAAGAGGGCAGGGAAAGAATCATGAAAACCTTTGTGAAATTTCATTTTTTTTTAAATTACCCTTTTTGACCATTTTGCTGCCAGCTCTAGCGTCCTGTAACAAATAAAGCGTGAACTTAGCACACTACATCTATCAAAACAATAATGTGCCTGTTTGGGCCTTGCAGTGAAAATGAGCATGTGAGAGAGGGTGGGGGAGAGCAAGCGACAGAGGGAGAGAGGATGGAGTGAGCGGGGAAGTTGGGCCTTGGAAGGGGTGGGGCAGTGAGCGGGGCAAGGGTGTTTGGTTTTCTTGAATTAGAAAGTTGGCAACCCTACAGAGGGGACACAAGTGCACCTGGAGTGGCGCTCCCATAGGGGGACACATCTCAAAAAACTGCAGTTATTGCATGGGGTGCATAATCTTGGGGGGAGGGATAGCTCAGTGGTATGAGCATTGGCCTGCTAAACCCAGGGTTGTGAGTTCAATCCTTGAGGGGGCCACTTAGGGAGCTGGAGCAAAAATCAGTACTTGGTCCTGCCTAGTGAAGGCAGGGGGCTGAACTCAATGACTTTTCAAGTTCCCTTCCAGTTCTAGGAGATAGGTATATTCTGCAAGCCCTCCCTGTGCAGGGATGCCATTGAAATCAGCAGGAGTTTTGTATATTGAGGGCTTGCAGGATTTCTGTGCAACAGTTTGTATATCACTTTAAAAACACTAAAATATGTAAGTGTATTCGTTGGTTACAATTGACATAAAGCTGCCCAGTCTGGCATGTGCCTTCCATCACACACAACCTTGGTGCAAAATATATTTACTAGCAATGCAGTATGGAAAACATCAACACTGTTTTCCTTTGAATGTTTGCTGTATACTCCAACTGTAGTTTTGAATCTATCTAGTGACCATCCCAATATTTTTGCTCTCTTTTCTAGGTTCTGCTTCTGCTTTTGCTCAGCATGCCGAAAGCACTGAGCAGCAGGGCTGAATTTGAAGTGCCACTCTCCCCTCCGCTGTTTTCTCTGCTGTTTTACTTGATGTGCCTGATGCTGTGTGCAGTTCATGTAATTGTATGCACATCAGCGGAAAGCTTGTGCTATTTCTGCAGTATATCATGGTTAATGGCAGTTGGAGTGATGATGCTGATTTCTGCACTTATGTGTGTAATTTTATCCGCCTTTGGAAAGATGCTTGAGAATCCCAAACTTCCAGCTAAGGTGAGACCACTCCTTAAGAAATCTAGTTGAAGCCTTTTGCTGTTTATGATGTATCCTCGAGCAAAGTCTTATCTGAAGTTCCTGGCGTATGCTAAAGGTATAGTATAATTTGAACCCACTTAAAGAGAGTGACATTGAAATGTGATATAGTCACTATGGCATCATACTGATTACTATAATGAAGATCATAAAAAGTGTTCATTTTCACATTACTTTAAGAAATGTTCTAATGAGTGTAATTTTGCATTTGATTTACTAGATCAGAAACAATTTATGCAGCGTACTAGTTACATGCCTCTTACCCTATGACACTTGCATATACAACTAAAGTAGTTTGCGTGATGCTGAAATACTGCACACTGAAGATAACTGGTTGTATTTTCCAGATACTTGGAACATGACAACATTTTAAGTAAGAAAACAGGCATTGTTAGCTTTTTAGTTTCATAAAACAAATTCAGAGGTTTTAAAACCACATCAGCTATATGAAACTGACTGCCCCTCCTCAGCAGGTGGTAATAATGGAAAAATCAATTAATATTTAATACAGAAGCTGTATAGTTTCCCTCACTGTCTTGATTGTAAAAAGAATCATTGGTTTTGTGGTCTGATAGCTGGCTAGCTTAACTTTCTGGTGCCAAATAGCAAATGCTTGTTAAAGTAATGAACTAATCAACGAATGGACAGATCTGCTGAGCGAGACTCCCGATTATACAGTCTACTCTTGAAAAGGAATGTTGATCTCAAAATGGCCTATACACACTTCAGTCACCTCTGAATTTTCTTACTTAGGCTTTGACTTTTAGCTTTTATTTTATTTACTATGAAATAAGGAGATGTATTTCTTACATTAATGTTGCTTTAACTAAAAGTAGTCTGACCTTGATACTGCTAACATTTCACAGTGCCTCAATATTCTCTGCTGAGATGGAAACATTTACTCATGGTCAGCAGTGCTGGATACTCTTTTTCTTTCTACAGTTTTCCACATTTTTTATAGTCCCAATCCCCTCCCCCCCCCAATTTTATAAATAGCAACAAGCCAAAAAATAATGGTTAGTACTTGGAGAAAGTTGCTTACCTGTAACCTGAGTTCGTATGAATTATCAGAGAAGATCCCCACACTCCAACAGGTGGAAGGGGCTGAGGATAAGCAGAGAGCCATGTTCCTTTATATAGCATTGCATTAAGCATTCCATTATTCAAGGCAAGAATGCCTCTCCCATCCCTGTGGGCGGTTTGCCAGAAGGTACTTGGAATGATTAGATTTGTATTGGTAAATGCTGGTGTACACACACAGACACACAATTCCCAGTGATGATGATCAAAATTTACAATAGGCAAAGTAAAAAAAAAAAATGCTGCTTGAGAACTTTAAATTAGAGTCCCACCTTAATGTATGTAAAATAGTAATTGGAGATATACCTATCTCATAGAGCTGAAAGGGACCTTGAAAGGTCATTGAGTCCAGCCCCTGCCTTCACTAGCAGGACCAAGTACTGATTTTTGCCCCGGCTCCCTAAGTGACCCCCTCAAAGATTGAGCTCACAACCCTGGGTTTAACAGGCCAATGCTCAAACCACTGAGCTATCCTTCCTGCTGGCATTAGTGGAGCTGGAGCAGTGACATATTTAGGTGGGTTTAACTTTTTGAATCTCAGCATCTACTGTCATTAAATCACTGTCTCCCCCCGCTCAAGTTTTCCACAGTTGTGAAAATTTAAATAGATAATTAAAAAAAATGCTTAAAAGAAACATCTATATTATTCATTGAATTTATTAAAAGAAATCAAATTCTGCCAAGCCTAGGCATATACTAGGCATGTGCATTTGTACTGATCTGCTCACAGGGCCGTTGCAAGGATGATCCGCGCCCTAGGCAAAACTTCCACCTTGCGCCCTCCCCCCCCCGGTACCCCTGCCCTGAGGCCCCCCCCGCGGCAGCTCCCCCCCTCCACCCTGAGGCGCCCCCCCCACGGCAGCTCCCCACCCTCTGCCCTGAGGCACCCCCCACACCCCAGCTCACCCCTCCTCCGCGCACGAGCACCCCGAGCACGCCATGGCCGCTTCACTTCTCCCGCCTCCCAGGCTTGTGGCGCCTAAGCTGATTGGCACCGCAAGCCTGGGAGGCGGGAGAAATGAAGCGGCCACGGCGTGCTCGGGGAGGAGGCAGGGCAGGGGTGAGCTGGGGCAGGGAGTTCCCCTGCGTGCTGCCTCTCCCCCCTCTTACTTGCTGCAGGCGGCCCTCCCTGCGCTCCCCTGCCCCAGCTCCTTCCGCCTAAATGCCGGCGGCGACTGGGGCGGCTGAAGATCTGGCCGCCGTGGTCGCTGCCGAAGAAAATGGCGCCCCCCAAATCTCAGTGCCCTAGGCGACCGCCTAGGTCGCCTGAATGATTGTACCGTCCCTGTCTGCTCAAAGTCAGGTTAAAGGGAACTTTTTGTTTCTTGAGCCAATGAGTCACTTCACTTACAAGCACAACACAAATTCATGTAGCTTTAGGGCTGCAGAAGTTCTTCTTTTGCTGTCTCGAGTTTTATGTGTGACTGAAGATGTTTTCTTGAAAATATCCTAAAATGCATAGCAAAGAAACTAGGCAATACGGTTAAGATGTTAAACCCATGAAGACCAGAAAATTGAGTTAAGCTTCGTGTGGGAGTCCTTACTCCTTGCACAAAAGCATTGTGACAAAGCTGTCAACACTTAATCAGGAAACACGGGTCATGCTAGTCTGCTCCTAATCTTCCCTCGCCTCTTTTCTTGATCGCTACGGACAACACCACCACTCCTACCTGTCACTCAGGCCATAACCTTGGTGACATGTTCAACTTGGCCGTTTCTATAGGTCCTCATACCCATGACACATCTCAATCTTGCAGATTCTTTCAGTATAATATAGATACAGCTAAAATTATTGTCCAAGGTCTGTCATCTTGTGTCTCGATTACTGCAACATCCCTTTCTCTGGCCTTGACAAATCTTGTGCTGCTCATATCCATTCAGAATGCTGCTTCAAATATCATTTTACTAGCCTGTTGCTTTGTCCATGTCCCTCCAGACGCTTGCTCTTTTCTATAGCATCGAACATAAGCTGTTCGTCTTCACTTTCAGGGCCCATCATAGTCACTCCACGCCCTACCTATCATTTCTCATTCACTATTGAGATGTCAACCCCCATCTCTGAATGGTCCATGATGCCAGCCTCCCTTGGTGGTTTTTAGAGGATGCTAATAACTTTGGAGGAGTATGTCTACACCAGTGGTGGCTTATGTGTAGAGGACACTGGGGCACCGCCCCGCCTGTAAAAGCCCACACAAATACGTGTGTGGCACTAAATATGAACTGAGAACACAGCAACTACATTCTGTTAGGAATTTGGATTTAATAACAGCCTCCAGGTGTCTTCCTCCATCGCCCAGGAGGCGAGCCACCGGGATTTTGAATGGGGGCAATTTGAGTGTAACACTTTACAGTGCAGCCTGTGGTTTGGGCAGTGAATCCAACGCCTCGGACCACACTCAGAATCCTGGTGGCTTCCTCCTGTCAGTCTGCGGGGGGAGAAGAAGCTGGAGGACAAGTTGACCAGGAGCTAAGGAATCAAGAAGAAGGGCCAAATGGGCAGAAAGAGCCCCCTTCTGAGCTGGTAAATCTGTTGCTCCTGGCCTAGGGCAGAGGGAGCCCTAAGGACTTGCAGCTAACGGTGAACTTTCGCGGGGCAGGCAGGGCAGTGAGTAAACACCAGGGTCTGGGGAAAAGGGAGGAATTAGGGTAAAGAGAGAAGGCAGACTTCAGGGGCCAGGGCCAAGCGGGGTGAGAATTAGGGGGAAGAGCTCCCAGAGAGCTGGGGCTAAGGGGAGAGTTATGGTGTGGGGAGCCCCGGGCGTTTCTACTATACCCCACTTGTGCCAAGGTTGACCAGCTGCCACTTGTCAACACTTGAGCTGGAAGTGAGCCTTCCAGCCCGGGTAGACAGGCTCTCACACTAGCCGGGCGAGCATTGTGGCTTGGGCAGCAGTTTGGGCTCTCAAACCTCCCCCGCTTCTCCCCTCCAACTGGGTCTGAGCTTGGGTGGCTAGACAAAAGTCTCTGCTGGAGCCACAACATCCACACTGCTGTTTTTAGAGTGCTAGCTGGATCCCCGCTTGCATGAGTCTGCATCTTTTTGGGAGGCTTGCTCCCTGCTGCAGGGTTGTCATACCACGAAAAACTGAAAAATAAATATTAAAATGGAAGTTGTTTAACCATTTCCAGATGTTTGACTTTCAAGTCATGCTGGAAGACTTGCATGTTTTCCCATGTGTTGCCTAAGGGCCTGGGTTAAATGGGGGAGTGGATTTTGCAGGTTGAGGTGCAGCAGTGTCTGTTGGATAGGGAGGTTTTTGAGACTGTCAGTCCAAGGGAAATTTTTGTATATCATGTTTTATAAGGAAATGTAGTGGTGCTGAGGGTTTGTCTACACTGCACTTGGAGGTGTGATTGAAGCATATGTACATATACCTGAGCTGGCTTTAATTTAGCTAGCGTGATATCAATAGCAGTGAAGCTGTGGCAGCACAAACTTCAGCACAGGCTGGCTCCCCGTGTAATAGTACCCAGGGGACTGGGTGGGCTTGCAGCAGCATGGGCACTATTGATATTCACGCTGGATTAAAGCCAGCTCAGGTATGTCTGCACATGCTTCATTCCGATCTCCAGTTGCAGATGCTTAGACAGATGCTTTTAATTGAAATATATGAAGATGGATTGCTAGAGCTATACACGAATAGACATGAATTACAAATAGTACTATAAAATCATTTCCTTTCTTCCTTGCACTGCAGTATCACAGAGGTTCTCACACTAGGGAGCAGGGTGCGGAGTATATTCTGGGGGGGCATGAGAAGCTTTTTTGGAGAAAAATAAAGCTTACTGCCCCCATTTTATCCACAGCAATGAATAACTAGCAAAGTTGATTCCTCCACACATATCAGTAGGGGTCTACTTACATCGCAGTGAAATCACACATTTTTTGTGGGTTGGTTAGGGCATAAAGAGCAAATTTCTTGGATGAGTTCATACAGTTCTATATTCCATGCCACTCTTACTTCTGTGCTGCGGCTGCTGAGGGCTGTACTGCCTTCAGAGCTGGGCGCCTGGCCAGCAGCTGCCTGTCTCCACTCTGCCTTCAGAGCTGGGCGCCTGGCCAGCAGCTGCCTGTCTCCACTCTGCCTTCAGAGCTGGGCGCCTGGCCAGCAGCTGCCTGTCTCCACTCTGCCTTCAGAGCTGGGTGGCTGGAGAGCAGCAGTGGCTGGCTGGGTGCCCATATCCGAGGGAAGCACCGCCGCCAGCACCACAGAAGTAAGGGTGTGGCAGTACCTTACTGTTTTTAATATTTAGTGAAACTTCTTACTTGGTATATGTACTTGTGTGGCGGGAGTGAGGGGCATCCATACTACAGACACACAGAAGTGTGAAGCGTGATCAAGTACGTTTGAGAACCACTGCAATATCTGATCTCAGGATTCTGCAGGAACTGAGATAACATCTCAAGGAAGGCTGTTCTTTTCCAGTTTCAGAGTTTGATGCTGCCAGTGTAGAGCCTACAACATGCATCTTGTTAGGTTGAATAAATCCCTCTTCCAAATGTATGCTTTACAATACAAATATATACCTCAGAAATGTCTGTCAATGGCTTCAGATCTTTATATATATATATATATATATATATATATATATATAAAATAAAAGCATTTTAGTTCATATCTCTGAAGAAAGTCGCTGAAGTACACGTCCTTCAGTGTGGCTTTTTTCCTGTGCTTGAATGTAGGTGCTGATTATCAAGTTCATAAATTTTCTGGAGACCATAATGCTCTAGGCAGTGTTAACATCTGGTTCCTGGATGCTATAAATAACTTTTGATTAGTACATCTTTTCACAATCACTTGCTCCCTCAGTGACATGTAAAGCTTTAAATAGTGCTGCAGTCCTTTATAAATCCTAGCAAATCTTCAAAAATGTTAACTTTTTTGTGTAATGCCTCAATTCAAAGTTACTGGATTGTCTTGAAGTATAATACGCAGGACCCCCTCTAGAACGCGGGGTTTTGGATCCATGCACGGTCCCGCATTAACACGGGGACCGTGTTACTATGGATTCCAATGAAGGTAATTAAATTTGGGAGCCATGCGCAATCCTGTGCTGTAAGCGAATTTGCGTTATATAGAAGTGTGTTCTAGCGAGGGTCCACTGTATGTAGTTCTTCTGTTTGTAGTCATGTTTTGCTATTTTTCTTAAAAATTGGGGTGAGCCTAAGTAAGGGACATTTTGAAAGTGCTCAGAATGCAACAGTTCTGCAGTATTACTTCCATTAATAAAATGCAATTCAAATAAATTCTATTTAATTGAATTGCCTTCTGCTTAATTTTTATTGGTTTTCCCCCATATGGTATTTTTTTATCTCCTGTTTAATTACCAAAGCACCAAACTGCAGTTAAGACCTTTTCTTTCATTCTTACTACCTTATTATTTTTTTTTTAAAGTATGAATGAGATGGTGCAGTGATTTGGTAGCTTTGAAATGTGATCCCAGCATTCCCAAAAAACCTTATTGGGAACAGTTGTAATCAGTGCTGTTCCGTGGAAGGTATCACAGTTGGAAATACAGCTTAGCTCACTTTGTGTCCAAATGAGCAGAATCCAAGAACATGACTTCCGGAATGTTAGACTCTTTACCAACATCCCCCAAACCTTATAATTTCTAGTCTGAAAAATGACTGTGTAAAAATTACTTACTCATTTAATCACTGATATTTACTTTAGTAAAAAATAATTCTCTATTGTACTATCAGCCCTCCAGAAGCTGCACAGCTTTGTGAGTGAACGGTATTTTTCTGCCCCACATGTTAACAGAAATGTTAATTTCAATTGCAAGGGCCTGTGCATTCCCATTGTCTAATTACGTCCTAGTTACACTGATTAACCCAATGGGGGTGGCAAGAGAATGGCACGGAAAATTTATTTGGGCTCCAAAATTGTTACTACTCATGGTGACGCACAAACTAGAAAGAACCCAACTTGACTTGCAGATACTAGGTTGGCTTTGCAAGCCTGCTGCTTAGAAAATCCATATTTATAAATTAAGGATTCTAAATACAGTTTGCTTGATACAATGAGGGTGTCAGACCTTTACGGTGTTGTGTACCAGCAATGACTAGAAAATTAATGTGGGTTGAAGATGCTCAAGAGTTTGAAGGATTGAACCCTAATGCTTTTACAAAATCCATTTCAGGGTAGTTTTTATTAAGTCAGCTACTGACACAGAAATCTAAATTTAGTATTCCATGAGTCAAGTCATAGCTAACCTTTAATGATGACATTCAGTAATGAGGCACAGATTTATTTTGCTTTCTGTGTGAGGGAATGTGGGGTTGATCACTGAATGTGTCCCTCTCTCAGGAACAGTTGAGTTGTGTGTGTGTAGGGGGGAACTGTCTGTGGGAGCAGGAGGAGAAAACAGGGTTATTGTTATGGAGGTCAGGAGGATATGCCCTTAGGGGAACAGGTCCATTTGACAGTGATGTGTAAAGAACCCTGTTTACTGATCCTGGAGAGGTAGGTGAACTTCTGTTGTACTCAGTTCCATTAGCTTCCCGTTTAACCAACAAAACATATACCAAAGCTTTGTCAATTCACCATATTTATTTCTATATTATGTCCCTATCCTCTACCCCATTTTGACTTCTAGGTTGTAAGCCTTCGAGAACAGGAATTGTCTTACCTAAATCTGTACAGTGCCCAGCGCAATGGGGCTCCAGTCCTGATCGGCATCTTGAAGCACTACCATAATGTTTATTAATAGTCAGAAAAGCCACAACAATGCAACCAGGATTAATATCAGTCCTGACTAATCTATTTTTCTTACTGTTTCCTAGACCTTGAGAATGCATGAGATGTGCTGATGTGTAGAGGGATGGTTTGGTTACTAGTGTAATTCTGCAGAAGTAATTGGCTCTGCAACAGGAGTATTTTGTCACACTAAGCTGCTGCACTGAAACTGTATTCACATGGGCATAGAAATGGAGCAAGTTTGGAGAAACACCAGAAACTTGCCCATTAGTTTGATCGCTCCCATAAAGTTGTTTCATGATTCCCCAGTGACTTACATTTCAATTGCTTCCAATGTATGAAGCTTACTGTTGTGTCAAGGTGCTGCTAATCATAAGGTACGAGACATAAATACATATATATATTTCTGTAAGAGAAGTGTTAAATCTTTAAAAGAAAACACATACATTGTCTGATAGGAGGGTGAAGGGATCTGAGATTCCTGTAGCTTCTGAGGGCGTGGGTTGGCGACACTTCCTGGTCCCTTAAATACAGAACTGAATGCATTGGCGTTGCTGCGACTTAAATCTCCTGTGGTCTAATGACATGCTTACGCACAATTCGATCTGAATGCATTTTCACTCTTTGGGTCTCTCTGCTGAGACTGTTAAACAAGAGGTTAGTGCTAATACTGGTGGTTGCTGTGATGTAACCTAGTCTGTTAACTGGAATGAATAAGTTTTAGTACATAATCCACCAAACAGGCTTCAGATGATAGTAAGTTTAGATCACTGACTTGGGATATATTTCAGCTGGAAACTCTCCTTCAGTTGAAATTTGAATTCTGTATCATCACATTCTGTAATTTTAATTTGTAAATGCAGAGGTTTTGGTGTAATGTGCTCCTTTACCCCCCAACCATACACACACGCGGTCCATGCTGTTAGTATGAATTAATAATATCTAATAGGTACTTCAGGTACATCACCTGCCCTGTTTATTCTGCTCACGAACTCCAGGCGGTGAATAACAAAGACTACATTTAGACTTTGCACAGCTTGGTTCCCACAAATCAAAACTCCAGATTTAGTCTTAATTAGATGCTGAAGCTAAACTTATTACCTGCTACCTGATTAGATATAGGTTTAATTTTTGGGTGAAAATTCATAACTTGTTAGCAAATCTTACAAGGTAAGCCAACATTTTGGACTTTGCATTGGAAAACATGGAGATAGTCAACATCATGAGAGTGAAAAATCTGATATACATGGTCTACTTCTGAAGTCAGTACTTAATGGCACATAAACAATAACTATGTCCAACACTTACCACACAGCAGTATCTGAGATAATGAAGATACTTTGTAAGTACAGGAAAAAATTGTGATCTCTCACATACAGTACTAATGTTTAATTTTTGGCAAATGTTTTTCTGATAGAGATTAAACCCTGCAGTGGTTATTAGGACAAGCTATTTAAGGTGAAATCACTGACCATGCAAAACCAAACGTGATGAGCACAAACTAGTTTTCTTGTAAGCATCTCAGGGTTGAACTGTGTCCTCCATGTAATCAGAACTGTCAAATTAACTGTAGGAGGTGCTTGTTCCTGGGCGAACACTTTTTAAATTTAATAACAGCTGCGTAGAGTAGAAAAACTTGATTACTTAGCTAGGCTGATATGTATCTGTCTACAGAGGGTGCCCGGTTTTCCGC
Organism: Mauremys mutica; assembly: GCF_020497125.1. Taxonomy (NCBI): domain Eukaryota; kingdom Metazoa; phylum Chordata; order Testudines; family Geoemydidae; genus Mauremys; species Mauremys mutica. Next base: position 123,112,093 of record NC_059077.1, read on the forward strand.
ACACCACGACCAGTGCTTTTAGCAAGGTACTCTATGCAACAAAATATTACGTCCTGGGCCATTGCAGCTAGTCACCATCTTCAGATACAATGACTTGACCATTACGTTAATTTTCAACCATGTCAAATAGCACAGTAAGCTGTAGTGTGTGCTTTCCATACATACCGCCTTTCTCCTACCCGCACAGCTGTGAACTGTTGCTTAGGAAATTAAATCCATTCTGAATTGAGCAACACCAGTGGTCTTCAGACTTCATGATTTTATATATTTAATAGACTATCACTTTACTGTCTTTGGTTGCCTGTTGTAAGGGAGAGAGGTCTAAAAAAGAACTAAAGCTTAGAAATCGGAGTGCAGTTTACACAGTTTTGAGGAAAGTACATTTGACTAGTCTGTATAAAGTTCCTGGATATTCAGTGCTCAGCGCTCACAGGGGCAAGTGTAGGAGCACATACCTAAGAAAATGAATATGCATTCAGAGAACTTTGTTTTTAAGTATAAATAATTTACCATGTTTGGGATTTGGCTTTAAAATGGTCTCTGTACTGTTCTTTAAAGTATCGATAGTTCTTATTCACGATATGTTCTTTCTTTAGTGTATTTCCCAACCGAGAAAATTACTTAAAATGAAAAGAAAGGATTGTTCGGGCAGCACTTCTCCCAAAGTGCTCATTGGCATGCTTCGCAAGTAGATAGCCCTCTCTTCCCAGCTGTGGGCACTGAGGATGGTTCCGTGTAGCCGCAGCAAGCAGAAAACTGAAATAATGAAGAAATCAGGCCAAGAGGATTGTTGTTGTAGCCATATATAACATGTGAAATACACATTTAAACACCCACTATTTAACAGACTCTTTATCATGAAATAAATACGCAGTTCAGTTTGCAAGGTAACAATAGGCAGCAAGATGTCTGAAATAGCTGCTGGTAATTTGAGATGATTTTTTCACTTTATCAAACCAAGAATGAATAGAGCACTAGAGCAGTGCTTGTTAGTGGTATCTCTACTCAGTTTTTTGATTGCTGCAAGAGTTCTATTTTTAGATCTATTGATGTGCAGCAAGCAAGAGCTGCTCCACGCCTTCTGTCACAAGATTGTAGAGAACCTGAAGCTGAAGTGTGTATTGGTGATTATTCAGAGAGACGTTCGTTACCTTGAGGAGATATAAAATGACTTAAAATAGAATAATTAAATGTGTTATGATGCCAACTCAGTGGATTACACTAAAATTAACCTTATTTAAGAGTAAAAAGTTCAGAAAATGCCATTGAGAAAAATTACATAATTTGTCTTTTTGCTTAGGATTTGTTGTCACTGAAGAAGTCGCTGTAAGCACATTTTAAACACACACTGAAGTAATTATATGTTTTTCAGATTATTTCACCAGTGACACATTTTTCTGTTCACAGAACCCAGCTGTCTCCAATTCCAGCTGGTCAGAACTAGATGTACTCATGTTGGCAGGAACTGTTGGCCATGCCGTGAGCCTGGGAGCAAGCAGCTTTGTTGAAGAGGAGCACCAAACCTGGTATTTTCTTATCAATACTCTTTGCCTGGCACTGTGCCAGGAAATTTGTAGACACTACTTTCTTGTGAAAGAATGTGATCTTCAGCTTAGTACTGCTGTGAAACAAAATTTTGAAGATATTGAGGAAACCGCCCAGTGCAGGAATGTTGATATACCATCATGTGACTCAAAATTGGGCAAAGTCACCTCTTCAGGTGAATTTCTAAGAGGCTCAGAAAAGTGGATGGGTTTAGCAAGTCCATGGATCATCCTTATTTGCTGTCGGTTACTTCGTTCCTTAAATCAGACGGGAGTTCAGTGGGCTCATCGACCCGACTTCGGACATTGGTTGACAAGGTAAGTATCTTAGTTGGATAATAGTTCCTGCTTACTTAGAATGTCATGTCTGTCTTTGTGTTTTAGCTAAGGTGACAATGATTTAATATTCTGTAAATAGAAAATACTGTAAATAGTTGAAGGAAGTGAGTATTAAGTGCTGTGGGAGGTTTTCACTATTTTTACAACTATTCTTGTTGGAGTAGTTGTCTTGTGTAATGTATTTACCACCACTAGGCATATGTCCTTAGCACTAATCAAGATTTATAATCTAATCCTTGAAAACTTTAAAGCATGGTTTTTTAATCAGCGGTTTAATGTTCTTCAATAACCAGGGCCAACTCCAGGCACCAGCTAAGGAAGCAGGTGCTTGGGGTGGCCAGTACCAAGGGGCAGCACTCTGGCTGCTACTGGGGCGGCACGTCCGGGTCTTCAGCGGCAATTCGGCGGAGGGTCCCTCAGTCCCTCATTCCTGGTTTGTTTGTTTTTTTTGCCGCTTGGGGCGGCAGAAAACCTGGAGCCGGCCCTGTCAATAACTAAGTCATCAGTGGCTGGCATAGTATATAGAGACTCGTGTAATAGAATTAATGTATATTATTTAAAGCAGAACATTCAATGCGTAATTCCTAACTTGCAGGTACCAGTGACATAGGGAAGGATAGGAGAGAGGTCCTGGAGGCCAAATTTAGGCTGCTAGGTAAGAGATTGAAGTCCAGGACCTCCATGGTAGCATTCTCTGAGATGCTCCCAGTTCCACGCGCAGGGCCAGTTAGACAGGCAGAACTGGAGTCTCAATGCATGGATGAGGCGATGATGTAGGGAGAAGGTGTTTAGATTTATTAGGAACTGGGGAAACTTTTGGGAAAGGGGGAGCCTATACAGGAAGGATGGGCTCCACTTAAACCAAAATGAAACCAGATTGCTGGCACTTAACATTAAAAAGGTCGTTGAGCATTTTTTAAACTAAGGGCTGGGGGAAAGCCGACGGGTGCAGAGGAGCACATGGTTTGGACATCCGTTAGGGGAGGATCTATTAATAGAGAATCCCTATGTCCTAGTGAGGACGAGAGGATGGAAAATGGTAAAATAATAGGAAATAAGCAGTGAGAGGCAAAAAGGCATCCTTTAAAAAATAGAAATTAAATCCTAGTGAGGAAAACAGAAAGGAGCATAAACACTGGCAAATGAAGCGTAAAAATACAATTAGGAAGGCCAAAAAAGAATTTGAGGAACAGTTAGCCAAAGACTCAAAAAATAATAGCAAATGTTTTTTTAAGTACATCAGAAGCAGGAAGCCTGCTAAACAACCAGTGGGGCCACTGGACGATCGAGATGCTAAAGGAGCACTCAAGGACGATAAGATCATTGCGGAGAAACTAAATGAATTCTTTACATAGGTCTTCACAGCTGAGGATGTGAGGGAGATTCCCAAACCTGAGCCATTCTTTTTAGGTGACAGATCTGAGGAACTGTCCCAGATTGAGGTATCATTAGAGGAGGTTTTGGAACAAATTGATAAATTAAACAGCAATAAGTCACCAGGACCAGATGGTATTCACCCAAGAGTTCTGAAGGAACTCAGATGTGAAATTGCAGAACTACTACCTGTAGACTGTAACCTGTCACTTAAATCAGTTTCTGTACCAGATGACTGGAGGATAGCTAATGTGACGCCAATTTTTAAAAAGGGCTCCAGAGGTGATCTCGGCAATAACAGGCCTGTAAGCCTGACTTCAGTACCTGGCAAACTGGTTGAAACTATAATAAAGAACAATATTGTCAGATATATAGATGAACATAATTTGTTTAGGAAGAGTCAACATGGTTTTAGTAAAGGGAAATCATGCCTCACCAAATCTACTAGAATTCTTTGAGGGGGTCAACAAGCATGTGGACCAAGGGGATCCAGCGGATATAGTGTACTTAGTTTTTCAGAAAGCCTTTGACAAGGTCCCTCACCAAAGGCTCTTACGCAAAGTAATCTGCCATGGGATAAGAGGGAAGATGATCTCATGGATTGGTAACTGATTAAAAAATAGGAAACAAAGGGTAGGTATAAATGGTCAGTTCTTAGAATGGAGAGAGGTAAATAGTGGTGTCCCTCAGGGGTCTGTTCTGGGACCAGTACTGTTCAACATATTCATAAATGATCTGGAAAAAGGGGTAAACAGTGAGGTGGCAAAATTTGCAGATGATACAAAATTACTAAGGATAGTTAAGACCCAGGCAGACTGTGAAGAGCTACAAAAGGATCTCTCAAAACTGGGTGACTGGGCAACAAAATGGCAGATGAAATTTAATGTTGATAAATGCAAAGTAATGCACATTGGAAAGCATAATCCCAATTATACATATAAAATGATGGGGTCTAAACTGGCTGTTACCACTCAAGAAAGAGATCTTGGAGTCATTGTGGATAGTTCTCTGAAAACATCCACTCATTGTGCAGCAGCAGTCAAAAAAGTGAACAGAATGCTGGGAATAATTAAGAAAGGGATAGATAATAGGACAGAAAATATCATGTTGCCTCTATATAAATCCATGGTATGCCCACATCTTGAATACTGTGTGCAGATGTGGTCGCCCCATCTCAAAAAAGATATATTGGAATTGGAAAAGGTTCAGAAAAGGGCAACAAAACTGATTAGGGGTATGGAACAGCTTCCGTATGAGGGGAGATTAATAAGACTGGGACTTTTCAGCTTGGAAAAGAGATGGCTATGGGGAGATATGATTGAGGTCTGTAAAATCATGACTGGTGTAGAGAAAGTAGATAAGGAAGTGTTGTTTACTACTTCTCATAACACAAGAACTAGGCGTCACCAAATAAAATTAATAGACAACAGGTTTAAAACAAATAAAAGGAATTATTTCTTCACACAATGCACAGTCAACCTGTGGAACTCCTTGCCAGAGGATGTTATGAAGGCCAAGCCCATAACAGGATTCAAAAAAGAACTAGATAAATTTATGGAGGATAGGTCCGACAATGGCTATTAGCCAGGATGGGCAGGAATGGTGTCCCTAGCCTCTGGAATGAGTGACAGGGGATGGATCACTTGACGATTGCCTGTTCTGTTCATTCCCTCTGGGGCACCTGTCACTGGACACTGTTGGAAGACAGGATACTGGGCTAGATGGACCTTTGGTCAGAGCCAGTAGGGCCATTTTTATGTTCTTATAATGGAGAATAATGGTGCTTGGAGTGCTTTCTGATTGGTCACATGGGCTATGGGTGTGGAGGGGAAGGGAGAAAATGTTTCTTAAATCTAACACAATAGGGCATTACATTAGAAATTTGAGGTCATTTATTGGCAATGACTTTAGAAATATTGTGGAGCAGGGTTTTCAGATGTTTTCATTGCATTATTTTAGGTTAATGCAAATTGCAGCAACTACTTATAGTGAGAAGTAATATTAGGAAAGTATTTGTTTTAGGTGTCTTACTGGAATTTAGCAGCTGGACAGGGAAGCAGCACTATGTGACCAACCAGTGCTTTCCAGACCACCATTTAGAAGCCTCTGCTGTGCAATGTGAAGAAATGTCCTCACAACACCTCTTTAGCAACACATGAATTAAAGTGTCATGTATTATTCATCTGAGCATATGACTTGTTGAGACCAGTTTCCTACTAGAAAACCACACTGAGGGAATGTGCATTTGCTGTGACAAAAACTGGGACTTTCTGACTAGCAAATAGATGTGGACTTTTTTAGTCCAACTTCTCCATCCTGAGACTAGCAGAAAGATTAAGGAATGAACGTTAAATTTGTCGTGTAGTCTGAAGTGACACATAGAGGGCTTCTCTAGGGGGATCAAGTTTGAGAGGCTGCTTGTAAGAGTTACAATAGACATTGGGTTAGTTACGGTCTAATGAAGTCTATTAACTTCTGAAGTATCTTTCTTGTGTACATACAAAGGATTAATTTGCCCCTGATTCTGTGGGGTGGGGGAGGTACAAGGAGACTACTATCCCACCACCCCCTTTTCACGACTATGGAGTCGGGGCACAATGGCAGCCCTTGTACTCCTTGGCACACCTTCCTGGGGGTTCTGCAGCTACCCACTCCCACAGGTGGGAATATAAAGACCATCTTGGCAAATCAGTTACCAATAATGGATGCTCTTCAAAATGTGAATACACAGAACCAAAACATCTGCCCACTTTTTCTTCTCCTCACTGTCCTACTCTTTTAATGACTCAGGAATTTATGGAAGGAACTGAGCTGGGGCGAATGTAATCTCTCAATTCAATAGAAGCACTACACTAAACTCTTATTGTAGCCAAGCGGGGCACAGACACCTGCAGCAGCACTCTGCCCCAGCACTGCAAACCTAATCCTGGCCTAATGTGGAGTGGTGTGCCCTGCACACTCCCCCTCCCCCACTATGGTGGGCTCCTGTGCTCTGGGGCTCTCTCTTCCAGGTTTTATGACCTGGCACACAGGCTTGCAGCACCACCAGGGTTGTGGCTTTAATGGGGGTTCATGATTTCTGTGGGTGCAATTGAATCCATGAAGGCCTGCTAAAACTGCCACTGGAACTGCGGCATGTAGTGATTGTACTGTGTCTTACAGTTCTGTGAGTGGGAATGTCTGTGATCCCAACAGGCAGTGCTTTTCTAGAAGGTTCCTGAACCTTATTGGTACGTGATCTACATCCCATAAGTGTGAACATGAAGCCAACATTCATAAAGAACTACATTCACTAGCAAGTAACGGTTCTTTCTGTCTCTTCTATGCCCTCTAGAAGCCTCTTAGCTACTCTGAGGCAGAGGAAAGAGGCCTCTGGTACCCTCCCTCTCCATCACTGAGTTCTGAAGAGCTGAGTAAAAATTATACCAATCATATTAATCGTGCTCTGTTTCTGTTTGGAGGAAACCATGAGCATTAATGGAGATGGTGAAACAGTTGATCTGCAGGCTAAAGATGGCAATACTTCATCAGTTTACATTTAGTCAGTTTTGATTTTCTTTGCAGCTGGTAAGTGCTGGTAGCACTACCTGTTAAGGTTGCCTGACACTTCCTATTCTAAGACCCTGTATTTAGTTGCTTGTAACTTTTCCTAAACTGCAACATTTGGGGATGAAATTTTCCATGACAAGTGTCTGCCTCATGCTGAATATTTTTTCAAAATTTCAGAGAAAACAGTTCAGCAGTTTCTGAGAATGAGGCTAGGGAAAAATACATTTTGGTAATTAAAAAAAATATGGTGACCTTTTGTTAGAGAAGTTCTAATGCCCCCATGTTTTGGAGCAGGGACTTGAAATTTGGCAGGGGGTGGCTTTTGTCATCTCCATGAAACCTGCCCACATTTGGCCAACTGATAAGCTTTTGAAAAGTTGCAGTTTGCACACGCCCAGAAGAGATTTGATAGACCTTAACACCTGAAGTCTCAAAAGATTCCATCCTCACCGAGCATACTCCAGCCTCTCAACTCCTAGTTTTGACCAGACTGTATATGCAGACTGGGACAGGAAGCCATGAAGGCGGGAGAGATGGGGGCTTGGAGTCAGTTGGCTGGGCAGGTCTCTGAGACTGGATGAGGAGCTGGGGGGAGACAGGTGAGGAACTGTGAAGGGGGAACTGGGACTGCTAGGCAAGTTGACTGGCATTGAATAAGGAGAGGGGGTGATTAGGTGGTTCTAGTGGTTTATAAAATTGTTTGTTAGACAGATTTGTATAATACGCTTCTAGTTGAGCCAGTGGTAATAGAAATTTATATATCTAGTCTTAGCAAAATAAGTATAAATGAAAACACTAGTGAAACCAGTCCTACTATTTCAGTGTCAGATATAGTGTCTCTAACTGTGTACACTTCCCTTCTCATTTGAAAAAGTGAAGATCTTCTTTTGCTTGGGAAAAGCCTATCAGCTCTTGTAAATATCTGTTTTGGTGTCTTTCCTCAGGTCTGAGATGTGCATTCTCCTTATGGGGAAACTCATCAGTTTCTAGCTGGTGAGAATTTGCTCCTCTCTGTACAGAATGACACTCAAAAAGGCCTTCCACCAGCCATGCTATGCCCTCATTCCACCTTTACAATGCTCAGATCGTCCTAGACCTGTCACTGGAAACCTTTGTGCTTTCAGGCTGTGCTTCTCCCATCTCACGCAGTAGGACTCTAGTATGTGAGCATCCATTAATCCTCCAGTCCCAGTTATAACAGGGTATCTCATGCAACTTGTTCTCTTCAGAATGCCATCGCTACTTGAAATCAGGGCAGATGCTTCATCCCGTAAGAAGAGTTTGGCTGTAACCTTTGAAACAGCTCCCTGAGCTCTAGTGTGCAGGAAGAATCTTTGTCAGGATACTTGTAACTCTAACCATGACCCTGAACTTAGGGTTGACTGTTCAGCACACTCAGAAGAGCCAGAGGTCCTGATAGCAAAAAAAAAAAAAAAATGTCTTTTGAATTATACAAGTGAAAAGCTCCCTTTCTCTTCATCTGCACTCTAACATGCTAGATATAATTAATTTCAGGTGTGGGTACAAGGAAAAAACATAAGACATGAGTATTTTGATGAGATGTGTATTTTAATTTGTATATTCATTCTGTCTCAGTTATAAAAATCTATCCTTTCTGTGGATGTGGCTGATAAAATAAAATAAAAAAAATTGGCACTTAGATTTGTTTGAGGTAGAAGAGCTAGCTCTCAAACTACCATCTACTTGACCTGTCTAGTTATTCAGAAAGACCTAAATAAAAAAGTCATCACAGCAGTGTTGGAGTTAAGCTGAGTATGGAGTATGTCATAATGCCAGCAGGCTCCTATATTTCAGGTGCTGCCTGTGCAATACTGCATCAGACTGTGCCCAAGCTAGCAGCAGTGGCAACTGTAGGGATATCTGCAATGTAACATTTTTGGACTGAAGAGTTAGGTCTGACTGCATTTGCATCCTATCTTGGACCTGAAACTCTTCAAGTAAATGTTGAAGAGTGTTTAGTCCATCAGGACTATCTTTTTTACTCTAGAAATATCCTTCTGCAGACCTGAAGAATGTTCATCTGCATCATCCTGTCTGGCTGACACAGTGGCATTCTCTACAGTTGGTCTTGAGGCATTATAGCTTTGGCATTGTCTCAGGTTATTTCCATCGAGAGCTTGATGATACTGGTGACCATTTTCCTACTAATATTTTGATCAGGGTTAAGCTGAAATGTTTTCCTTTGCAGTACAGGCTCAGAGGTAGACTGTAATAAACCGAACAGCATAAAGCTCTTTTCTCTTTCCTGAAAGTGCGCCATTCTGTAAGGGTCGCTTTTCCTCCCTTTTTTAGCGCCTGATGCTTGTTTTTTTTGCCAAGTGAACTTTTTTAAAATCAGAATTTTACTTGGAGCCATTATATCCCGGTAGTTTTAGATGTAGCCCATCCAGTCTTCCCTATATCCAGCCTTGTGGTTTGGCTGCAGGATAAATCAGTAAAGTTTTCTCCTTTATTGACTTTTTAAAGATCAGGGGCCAACCTCAGGCTAACTTTTGCCTACAATGCTAAGGAGATGTTGAGGAGCAAGATTCTCTACCTTTGCTTGTGGAAGGCAAATTGAGTTTTATGTGCTCCTTGCCCAGTTAGAAATTCTAGAAGCAAAACTCAAAAAATACATTTGCCTAAAACACTTTGAAATCAGCTGTTAGGGATGAGATCAATACCCAATCAATAAAGCATTCTGTTCAGTTTGCCAAGGGGCAATATGAAAACCAATGAGGCAATTTCCTAACAGTGGAGCCAAAAACTGTTTTAGTGAAAAATTACATAAAATAAAGGATCTGTGACCGTAAACTGCCACTGGAGAAAATGGAAGGAAAAACACAAGCCATTTTGGGAAGCTACATTTACCAAGAAGTAACTGTAGAAAGTTTGACTACTTCAGGAACTAGATCTAGGGGATGGTCCAGCTGGCCTCAGTTGTCTGTTTAAGCCTGACCATAGTCTGCTGGGAGTGGGAGCAGTCTGGGGCCCTGTACAGTCCAGGCTCAGTCATTTCACTCTGGGCATATCCGGAGAGCCAACACCAGAGGACAGCATGCTATTTGAAGGAGTGCCAGGAAAAGACAACACCAGATTGAAGAGTACTGATGGTGAGGAGAAGCAGCATCCTGAAAAGAAGGTCCTGAATTTGGGATTTTAGCAGCACAGGCTGGGACCCATCTCACTGTTTTTCATTTCTGTTAAGTCTAAAGACTTTGATAAAAAACTTGGAGCACACTAAACATGGGAAGCTTATGGGGAAATGGAACTCAATGCACCTGAATGCAAGTGTAGGTGAAATAAATACTGATGTGTTTTGGTTAAGAAATGCTGCATCTTTGGCTTCCTGTTTCCCACCATTTCTGGGGTGATCAGTTCATCCTGGTCCACCAGTGAGAACCTGTTGAGAGGAACTTATCAGCTTTTTCCAACAGCAATTGCTTGTATTCTGACAGAGTATGACTTGCCCTGGGTGTCTGTATACACAGGGATAAAGAAAAACCCTGTGGCTGGCCTGGGTCAATTGACTCAGGCTTGCAGGGCGTGGGTTCCAGGGCTGAAAAATTGCTGTGGTCAGGATGGAGAGTCCTAGAGCTCCGGTTCTAGCCCAAGCTCGAACGTCTACACAGCAGTTTTTAGCCTTGACGCCTGAGCCCCATGAGAGTGAGTCAGCTGACCTGGGCCACCCGTGGCCGTGCTATGGGGATTTTATCCCTTTATAGACATACCCTAAAAGTGAAAAGGTAAAATAGCTCCAATTAACCAGCTAGATAGAGGCACCAGGTAGTTGATGTGATGTCTTCTGACAAGTTGGTTCTTGACCTAGGTCTGCTTTCCTTTGATTTATAGAGATCCAAATATCCATGAGGTTAAAAAGATGGGACACATTTACGTATATAGCATGTTGCTGTTCTTAAATTCATGTTATGGGACTTCCCCTGAACTTGAGGATGCTGGAAAAACATTCAAGTGGGATGGAAAAGAGAAACAAGTGGCCACATTTTTTTCCCCCCTACTTGAAGACATTAAACTTGTTCTAATGGGGCACTTACACTGGTGTTCATTCATATTGGGTGGGTCTAGCTTTTTAATACATTAGTTTTTGGTATGTACATACTACCCTTGGTTCCATACAAAGGATGAATAGATTGTCTTAATGTAACAGAGTAGTATTTTGACCTTTTCCCCTTTCTTGCGAGAATTCAGTGCAAACCTTTTGGCTCTCCAAAGTTATGTTAACAGCATTACAAAAACATAAGGCATATGCAATGTCATATAAAAGGTGATAAAAACATAGTTACAAATTCTCAATCAACGCATTAAAATTGTTGTGTGTGCTGAATAGTTGTAGTTTACCATCTGCCCTCTCCCTTTTTCTGATTTTCTTGGTTTTTATGTCACAAGCTTCTCTCCAGTGTATTTTTCACCTTTCTTATTTGTCAGCCAAAGAGGGCCTTGAGAGACCCATGCAAGGCTTTGCCTTCTCTATCAGGGAAATGCATGGCCTATAGAGCACTGTCACGACGGACCAAGGAGCAAGGAGGGCATTTCACTGTAAATATATTGCTGGACTAACCCTTAGGAAAACAAATTACACATAATTACAAGCTGCAAAGCTTACTATATGTACCCTCGAAGGGTGTCTTTCAAAAATATATTATTCTTTAACAACAAAAAATCAATTTACTGTGGGAAGTGTTGGGTACGTTGTACTAATATGTACAGCACATTAGTAAAATGAAAGTAAACAAGTGGAAATGGCTTTGCTTGCCTAAAATAAAAATCATGAGCTCATTTATCATTCCTTTCACTCTGCCTATATTTGCACTGGTCAGAAGAGGTCAAAGCTGGTAAACAAATGCATTCTGTCTCCATTGGAACAGCAAGAGACTAGAAACATAGTGAAAAGTGGCTGGTGTAATAAGAAACGAATAGAAAGGCATTTTTCAGGTTCTTTCCCCAGAAACATGTTGCATCTAAATTGCATTATGTAGTTTAGGCAAAATGCACTAAATTTCAGCTGAGATTAAAACTAGAATTTTCAAGCATGAATGTCTGAAGTTAGATATCTAAATCATTAAGCACCTCAGTAAATGGGCATTGTGTTCCCAGGGGGTTTTACCCTGGCGATAAAGGGTCACTTCGCAGGATGATGACGACAGCAGCAACATCTCCCTCAGCAATCGTCTAGGTTCAACAGATGCTAGCTGGCATTCAGGAAATTTTGGAGTATCTGCTACACCTTTAGTCCTCTGGACTGTGTCACAGCTTGTTGAGGGTCCACTTAGCCGTGATCTCAATGTTTCATTCTCCAGTGCAAGGGAAGTCAACTTTCTCGAACTCCATTATAGTGAGATTTCTGAGAGGAGTCATTTGTCTCTACCTACCTGTGAAAGAGCCATTTCTCTTGTGAGACCTTAATACTGTATTCATAGAATCATAGAATCATAGAATCTCAGGGTTGGAAGGGACCTCAGGAGGTCATCTAGTCCAACCCCCTGCTCAAAGCAGGACCAAACCCAACTAAATCATCCCAGCCAGGGCTTTGTCAAGCCTGACCTTAAAAACCTCTAAGGAAGGAGATTCCACTACCTCCCTAGGTAACCCATTCCAGTTCTTCACCACCCTACTAGTGAAAAAGTTTTTCCTAATATCCAACCTAAACCTCCCCCTCTGCAACTTGAGACCATTACTCCTTGTTCTATCATCTTCTACCACTGAGAACAGTCTAGATCCATCCTCTTTGGAACCCCCTTTCAGGTAGTTGAAAGCAGCTATCAAATCCCCCGTCATTCTTCTCTTCTGCAGACTAAACAATCCCAGTTCCCTCAGCCTCTCCTCATAAGTCATGTGCTCCAGTCCCCTAATCATTTTTGTTGCCCTCCGCTGGACTCTCTCCAATTTATCCACATCCTTCTTGTAGTGTGGGGCCCAAAACTGGACACAGTACTCCAAATGAGGCCTCACCAGTGCTGAGTAGAGGGGGATGATCACATCCCTTGATCTGCTGGAAATGCCCCTACTTATACAACCCAAAATGCCATTAGCCTTCTTGGCAACAAGGGCACACTGTTGACTCATATTCAGCTTTTCGTCCACCGTAACCCCTAGGTCCTTTTCTGCAGAACTGCTACCCAGCCATTCGGTCCCTAGTCTGTAGCAGTGCATGGGATTCTTCCGTCCTAAGTGCAGGACTCTGCACTTGTCCTTGTTGAACCTCATCATATTTCTTTTGGCCCAATCCTCTAATTTGTCTAGGTCCCTCTGTATCCTATCCCTACCCTCCAGTGTATCAACAACTCCTCCCAGTTTAGTGTCATCTGCAAACTTGCTAAGGGTGCAGTCCACACCATCCTCCAGATCGTTAATGAAGATATTGAACAAAACCGGCCCCAGCATCGACCCTTGGGGCACTCCACTTGATACCGGCTGCCATCTAGACATGGAACCATTGATCACTACCCGTTGAGCCCGACCATCTAGCCAGTTTTCTATCCACCTTACCGTCCATTCATCCTGCCCAGACTTCTTTAACTTGCTGGCAAGAATACTGTGGGAGACCGTATCAAAAGCTTTGCTAAAATCCAGAAATAGTACATCCACTGCTTTCCCCTCATCCACAGAGCCGGTTATCTCGTCATAGAAGGCAATTAGGTTAGTCAGGCACTAATCCCTTGGTGAATCCATGCTGACTGTTCCTGATCACTTCCCCTCCTTTAAGTGGTTCAGGATTGATTCCTTGAGGACCTGTTCCATGATTTTTCCAGGGACTGAGGTGAGACTGACTGGCCTGTAGTTCCCTGGATCTTCCTTCTTCCCTTTTTAAAAGATGGGCACTACATTAGCTTTTTTCCAGTCATCCGGGACCTCCCCCGATCGCCATGATTTTTCAAAGATAATGGCCAATGGCTCTGCAATCTCATCGGCCAACTCCTTTAGCACCCTCGGATGCAGCGCATCCGGCCCCATGGACTTGTGCTCGTCCAGCTTTCCTAAATAGCCCCGAACTACTTCTTTCTCCACAGAGAGCTGGTCACCTCCTCCCCATACCGTGCTGCAGAGTGCAGCTGTCTGGGAGCTGACCTTGTCTGTGAAGACAGAGGCAAAAAAAGCATTGAGTACACTAGCTTTCTCCACATCCTCTGTCACTAGGTTCCCTCCCTCATTCAGCAAGGGGCCCACACTTTCCCTGACTTTCTTCCTGTTGCTAACATACCTAAAGAAACTCTTCTTGTTACTCCTAACATCTCCGGCTAGCTGCAACTCCAAGTGTGATTTGGCCTTCCTGATTTCACACCTGCATGCCTGAACAATACTTTTATACTCCTCCCTGGTTATTTGTCCAATCTTCCACTTCTTGTAAGCTGTTCTTTTGTGTTTAAGACGAGCAAGGATTTCACTGTTAAGCCAAGCTGGTCGCCTGCCATATTTACTTCTCTTCCTACACATCGGGATGGTTTGTTCCTGCAACCTCAATAAGGTTTCTTTGAAATACAGCCAGCTTTCCTCGACTCCTTTCCCCGTCATGTTATTCTCCCAGGGGACCTTGCCCATCAGTATTAACTGCCCTTATGGGGCCTCTGAGCCCCTGGCAATCTGTTCTCTGTCTCATCTGTGCCAAATGATAGCCTTTCTTGTTACTATCACATCTGCAAGAAGAGTATAAAAGTTGCCAATGAAACAAATTTGCGGGGTATTGACAATGCAGAGAAGCACTGGAATATCCTACCAGAAGATTTGGATGAACTTGAAAACTGGAATAATAGAAATAGAATTTAATAGTGCAAAATGTAAGGTTACGCTCTTAGGGATAGACTAAACAGGAACTTTTGCTATACGCTGGGTACTTATCAGTTGGAAATAACATAGGAGGAGAAGAAAGACCTGGGAATATTGATGACTGAGTCGCCGGTGTGATGTGGCTGTGAAAAAGGCTAATGCAATCCTAGGATGCATCAGGCAAGGTATTTCCGGTAGAGATAGGGAAGTGTTGTTACCATTATACAAGTTACTGATGAGACCTCATCTGAAATAGTGTGTGCAGTTCTGGTCTTCCATGTTTAAGAAAGATGAATTCAAACTGGCACAGGTGCAGAGAAGGGGGCTACTAGGATGATCAGAGGAATGGAGAACCTACCTTATGAGAGAAGACTTAAGGAGGTTGGCTTGTTTAGCCTAACAGAACAGAGGCTGAGAGGAGATATGATTGCTGTCTATAAATACATCAGAAGGGTAAACACCAGGGAGGAAGTGGAGTTATTTAAGTTAAGGGCCAGTGTTGGCACAAGAACAAATGAGTATAAACTGGCCATCAACAAGTTAAGTCTTGAAATTAGATGAAAGTTTGTAACCATCAGAGGAGTGAAGTTCTGGAACAGTCTTCCAAGGATAGCTCTGGGGGTAAAAAACCTAACTAGTTTCGAGACTGAGATTGATAAATTTACAGAAGGGGTGGTATGGTGAGGTTGCCTACAATTGCGTGTGGCCCATCTGCGACTGCTACGAGCAAATATCTGCCACAGCCAGAGATGGGACACTAGAGGGGGAAGGCTCTGAGTTACTACAATGAATTATTTCCCAGGTATCTGACTGGTGGGTCTCACCAACATGCTCAGGGTCTAACAGATCACCATATTTGGGGTCAGGAAGGAATTTTCCCCCAGGTCAGATTGGCAGAGACTCTGGGTGGGTGTTTTTTTTGCCTTTCTTTGCAGGTTGGGTCCTGGATCATTTACTGGTTTGAACTAGAGTAAACAGTGAATTCTTTGTCACTTGAAGTCTTTAAATCATTATTTGAGGACTTCAGTAACTCAGCCAGAGGTTAGGGGTCTATTACAGGAGTGGGTGGGTGCGGTTCTATGGCCTCTGATGTGCAGGAGGTCAGACTAGATAAATCATGATTGTCCCTTCTGGCCTTAAAGTCTGAGTAAGTCAGCTGACATGCCTTAATGGCAGAGACCCAGTATACTCAGTTTTTCGAAGATAGAGTATGGTCATTCTTTAAGTAGACTCTGAGCATCACCTCCTACCGATGTGGCTTCTGAATCACCTGAGTGGAGTATATGTCTGCAACCACATGAAGAAGAAAAGACTTACCTACCTGTATGGTAACGGTTGTTGTTCGATATGTGAGTGCAGATGTGTATTCCACTCGGATGTGCGCACACCCGCTGCGCTGAAGCTGAAGAACTTTGCCTAGCAGTGCCTGTAGGGTGGTGCTCATGGTCTCTGACTTTTAGCCTCTCCTTAGGTTATTTAAGGGCAGCACCAGCCTGGCCCACCTGAGTTCCTTTGCACTGAATGTCAAGAGTTAAGACTATGATGCAGAGGGGACGGAGGTCAGGTTGTGGAATACATGTCTGCACCCACATCTGGAAGAACAGCTACTGTACAAGTAGGTAACTGATTTATTGCATGCATGTGCACATATAGAGCTGCCGGTGTACATACCATCTTGGGGGTTGCCAAAGCAGTCCACACCACCTTCGCAACATTTCCCAGGCTCTTGAGATCTGAAAAAAGGCTACTGGGGAAGAGACACGGTAAGATTACATCCAGTAAATGTACTTGCTTCTCCTGATGCTCCAGCATCACCCTTCACCTCCCTTCCCCACAAAGAGCACTACCTCCCCTGGGAGCCTCACCAAGCTGGATGGGGAGATGACTGGGTCACATGGAAGGATGAAGAGGGAGTGTTTTCCTTTCATCCCTAGCGTGGCTGACTCCCATCTGTGTAGCTGAAATAGCTGTCTTGTGTTTCCTTGTAGAATTCAAAGAAAAGCAGGTAATAAGGAAAGAAAGCACAACAAAATTTAAGAACTATATATTGAATAAATGAAAGAAACAATTGCCTACTCCCATGCTACAGTGCGGAGCTCATGTTAATATAGCCTAGGTCCAGTGTCAGTCTGCCAGAGGCCGGCAGTCTTTCCCCATAGCATTTCAAAGTGTGAGGGCATGGCAGGGTGTAGCCCCGGTCCTCTCACTGTAGGTGTGATTCTGGCCTGCGCAATCAAAGTCATGGCATTTGGAACAACTACAAAATATTAATATATAGAGATATCAAGTATCAGAGGGGTAGCCATGTTAGTCTGGATCTGTAAAAGCAGCAAAGAATCCTGTGGCACCTTATAGACTAACAGACGTTTTAGAGCCTGAGCTTTCGTGGGTGAATTCTTTGTCACTTGACAAAGTATTTGCATCCGACGAAGTGGGTATTCACCCACGAAAGCTCATGCTCTAAAATGTCTGTTAGTCTATAAGGTGCCACAGGATTCTTTGCTGCTTATATAGAGATGGACATTCAACTGCTGGTTTCCTGCTTGGCTTTTGGGTTCAGTTGCAGATTTAAAAAGGCGGGGGGGGGGGGGGAAGCCTAGATCCCAGTACGGGAAACTTCATATCTCCCCATTGACTATGAGGGTAGCTGAGGTCAGATGAAGTATTCTATCGAATGTGATTTAGGTTTTTCTATAGTGTCTGTGTGCCAGCACTCCCTGTGTTTCAGTATTTGGCAATGGGCAGGGTATTCAGTGTAGAGAGCACTTGACTATGGAATGCATGCCACCTGCTGGTCTAAAAGAGAGAACTTCTGTGCACCTTTAGGGCATGATGCAAGGCCTATGTCTGTCTTGTTTTCTATTTATTGTATTACCATAACACTAGGATTTATAGTCATGGACCAGGACCCCCATTGTACTAATAGGTTTGTTTTGTTTTGGTGGTTGTTCTTATTTTGCTATTGGAGGAAAACTTGGGTGCTACAGTGTTTGTGTGTCCTTAGATGTGATGGCTAAGGAACATTTTATACACTTTATACATCTAAAATTAAATAAAATGTGTATATATATGCTGAGTTATCATTTAAAGAGGTGCGTGTGAAGTACTGTAACAATCCTTGCTGCCTTCTATTAGTTAGAGAAACTAGAGTGCTGTAGTGGAAGTGATAGTGAATTTTCCATGTGTATATAATGTATATAACTATAAAATGTTGGTTTTAAATAATTAGAATTTGTATTATATCATATGAAACTTTGTTTTATCCAGTTAAACCAGACCAGCTAACATATGGTGAGACATGATTACTTTTAAACATGCATGCTTGAATAGAAAACCTCATTAAGAAAATTGTTTTTCTAAAGATATTAAAACATTTGACCACATCTCTGAGAAAGCTAGTAACAGATGTCAGTGCAGTGATTAATTTGGAAATTCAGTACAGTAGCCGGCGCTATGTTAAATGTATTTTAGCAGTAATTATAGATTTTTTTTTTTCTTTTACAGTTCTGAACATAAAGCTGTACTGTCCCTTCTGGCAGCTATCTCCTTAGTTATGATCTTTATTCTGGTTCAGAGGAGATGCTCCCTGGTTTCGAAAATAGCGATGGCACTTGGGCTCTTGGGAGTCTACAGTTACCGGGCAGCCATTGGAAATGTTGTATTTCCATGGCAACAAGACAGCAAAGATATCTCAAAGTAAGTTCATCAGCAGATATGTAAATCAACTTCTAGAACAGTCGTAACACTTTGGATACTGAAAAATAGCACAGTTATCTCTGTTGGAATCCGGCTGTTACGAGCGAAGGGACGGTTCTTTTAAGGATGTGCACTAACAAGTTTCGTGTTATGTCTTTAGATAATTTTTGAGTACAATAAAGTGGCATGTTACTGTACCATATCTCAAATTGGAAACCTGTCAAAGGCTGACACACACACTGACTACCTTGAGGCACAGCTTATTGATCTAGCCAGTTACCATTTTTTTCCATTTCCATTATTTAATCTGTCTTATAAAGATTACTACCTTTGTTGTTTTATTTACTATTGTGTTGATTTGCTACATTTAGTACAGAACAATGCCAAACAGACTTATTTATAACAATGAAATGGTTTACTATTCGACTACAAGGCTAAAAATACATTTAGAAAACAGTTTCCCTTTCTGTTTCTTACAGCTGAGAGTTGTATAATATGCCCTTTCAAGCTGTCATAGATGTCTGCTTTTGGAGTCTAAAGCTTGCAGCGTTATACAACTGAGAACTTTCAAAGCTAAGAGTTTTGAGTCTCCTTTCCCACCACAACTGTCAGCAGGTGATAAGTTGTTTACCATGTGAGAGGAAACAACCCAATGATGCTTCTATTCACGAGGGCTTTTTTCCTCATACTCAGCATTAGCTACTTTTGGAGTGCTGGAGAGTAGCTTTGATTCTTTTATAACCTACCTGATAGTTTTCATTTTTTATTGTGCTATAGCTGGACCTGCAGCTCCAACATGTTCTAAAGGGAGCATCAGAATTATGGGAAACCCCCAGGATGCATTCCTGTAGTCTTTTGGGGGAAATTGTAGAAAGATGATTGGCTTGTGGCTAGAATAAATTGTGCAGAGATCACTTAGAATTTGACCTGAGTCTGGGTAGCTTGGGTTCAGGATTTGGGATCAGAGGCCACACCCTCTGTAAGAAGTGGAGATTGAGAATGACCTTGGAAAGCATCCTAGGAAAAGATTTTCAGACTAAGGCCAAGTGTACCAGTGGTGCATATATTTCTTTTATATGCAGTAGAGATATTTGAAGAGAACTTCACTTCCTTAATTAGTAATAAGGTATTTGATCTTCTGCATACAAAAATCTCCATTGGCTTTTACTTGGAGAATCTGGCTATGTGCTTGAATGTGTTTGTCTGGAAATACATCTGATTGCTAAATATGATTTTTAGTTTTATGTTTTATGTTTGACTACAGTTCCTTAGGGTAGAATGCAGTTCCTTCAGTGAGAGGGAAAATACTGCAATGTGGAACAGAATGTTCACTGCATCCACTGAGCTGCAAATTAAAAGAATAGTTACAATAAGTGGAGTTCTTACATTTACAAAGTGAGCAAAGCTTTCACTGACAGCTGATTTACACTATAGTCAGCGTCTTAATTGCAATTAGAATTGACTAAGAAATTCAGGGCTTTTATACTCTCTCAGCTTAATTTTAAATGTGACTATGGTGATTTGCTTAAACTGCTATGTCAGACCTTTCATTTATAGCGTTGATTATGCAGTGGCTTAAAAGTTATTTAAATTAATAAAACCAAACTTCACAATCAGTTAAGTGGTGGCTGACTGAGTCTCACATTTAAGAGTGAGACTTGCATGTTAACATTAAACGACTATTTAGTTGTAGAAATGGCACAAGGCTTTTTAAATTGGAGAATTTTAATGCTTTTTGAAAATGAGAGCAGGTATACTACAAGCTTTGGTGCACAACTCTGCCAATACACCTCAACCTTGTCTTTATGCTATCCTTAGCATTACATCAGGGCTTCCCTGTTACTTGCTTTGGCAGGACATCCACTTTAAAACTGCCAACTACCTGTACCTTTTTAAGATAAAAAGACTGCCATAGAGACTGAAGTGCAGAATACATATAGTATGGGCTACAGTAATACAGGTCTTTCTACCTTGCCTTGCAAATGTGCCGGAACTCTGATTCAGTCTGGTAGAAATATCTGGAAAGGCAACATGGTCCAATACTGGACTGCAGATCAGGAAATCTGTGGTTTTTATTTGTAACTCATTATTTGCTATGTGATCTTCGCAAGTTACACTTTTCCTAGTTTGGTAACTTGACCATAATGTGAGCAATATATGTTGTGTATTAGGTTACATATAAAAACTACGTTAAAAGAATGGTAAGGTTGCAAAGTCAAGCACCTAAAAGGTGGGAAAGTCAAAAAAAATTCTGTGTAACCTTCATTCAGCCCCATTCTGTGTGTACATTGCCAGCAACCTGTAACTTCATGATCACTTACTATTTTTACATCAGGACTCCCTGCCTCATTCAGTGCACAAAATGAATGGTGTTCACTGAATGGGTAGCTGTTGAATATTTCTCTTTTACTTGTGCCTTATTTACTGCACACTATCCAAACCCTGAATTCCATACAGAATTATTTCCTCATGGGATTTTCTCAGGAGCTCCTCACCATAGCTGCTGATTGCTACACAGACATTAATGAACTGATTCAGAGGATCCCTTGTGAGATGATAATATTCCCATTTTACAGATGAGGAACTAAGATGCACAGAGATTAAAGCCAATATTGAAAATTGGGCCCTAGTGGATGCTCTTGACAGAGGTGTTACTTCTTTTATAACACATACATTAATAGCACAGCTTCCATTGACTTCAGTTGCATTTGAGTGCTCAGTGGGTCAGCCCCAAGTTTTTCAAGCTGAGCACTAAGAAAGTGAGAAACAGAGTGGCCACTTGTGAAAAGTTCGATTTGTGACTTGCCCAGCATCAGTTAGAAGCTTGGTGGCAGAGGCATGAATAGAACTCAGATCTTTGGTGTCAATGTATTTCCCTAATCACGTGGTCATCCTTTCAGTTCCTGGAGTCCCCTACATTACAGGCAGTCCTTGACTTTACCATGTTCGAGTTACAACAAACGGCACTTACGACGCTTCTGCATTGACACCCTGATTCAACTTACAACTACAGGTTTTGAGTTTACGACGCTCGGTCCAACAATGGAATAGACTGCAGTTCTGAGTTCCGACTTATGATACAATTGTAAGGAACCAATTGTGTCGTAAGTCTGCCTGTATTTACCTCACACCAACTAGTTTCTGCAACAAATGACACAGGTCCCTCCAGACAAAAGCCTCATCCACTATACAACCTTTGAATTTATGCTAAATGAAGCAGAGATTCTGTGAGAAAAGTGTGTGATCATGCAATCATGGACTGTATCGTGTACATGCACAAGGGGGCTGAATTAGGATTGCACAGGAAACCTTAATTCTGGCATTTCCTAACTTTTAAGTGCTTGACTTTGCAATCCTAATATTATTTGAACATAGCTTTTTGTGCGTAATTTCCTCATTTTTAAAAAGCAAACAAAAAAATCCACTATTTGGAACCATATTAAGCCCACATGTGGTTTGTTAACAGGGTAGGAACCTTTAGATCTGTGGCCCAGACCTCTGCTATTTGAGGTAATGGGATAATTGGTAGAAAGCATAGGCTCTTACCTCTTTATAGGCCAGTCACTAAAGAGAGACACATTTTGCCAGTGAGTTTCAGACAATGACCGATAGCAGAAGAATGTTGACTCAGGACTCTTGGCTTCAGTTCCATGGGCTGGAAAGGAATGTCCTCAAGTGGTTTCAGACCCTTCTGCCTCCTGTGACCTGTGCCCTAACATGTCACTGTGTCCTTGCTGCATGTCATTCATCTGCATTCCAGTCAGACGGATTCTTCCTTCTCCAGTTTAGCCTGAGCACCACCAAGGGGGAGCACTGAAGATATAGGAGAGACGGTCCCTGCCCTGTTCTAGTACCCAGCACTAAAGCATCCCCCAGCAACTGCTCCTCCTGGATGCTGTTTAGCTCTTTCAGCCCCTTGAACTTGATCTGTGAGCTGTGTGGGGATTGAGCATGCTCAGTACAAATGGAATCTTTGGAGAAATTTGCTTCCAAACTTTCTCTGTTGAACATGGATAAACGACAGTTGTCAGAAATTTAATATTCAGACAAGTTTGAATACATATTTCACAGGGACGACAAAAGGCATCCCTCTGATCTAAGTACCACCACTTGCTGAATTTCAACCCTGCTTCAAAGTATGGAAATGCTAGAGCTTCTCAATTAAATGTTAGGAGAATATTTTCACATTGGGAAATATTTCCCTAACCTAATCCTTGAAAATCCTTAGCTGAGCTGTTTGCTGCATCTCTCTCTCTCTCTCTCATCTCTCTCTCTCTCAAAAAAAAAAATTAGCCAAAGGCAGAGACTAGCATGGAAATTTGGCAGAGTTGTAAACCACTGAAATTAAGTGTTAGGCAACCTTAGTTTGCCATTGCTGCCAGTTTTGTCTATAATAGAATATTTTTGGAAGCTTTTAAAGAAATGCCACAGTTAATCCTTGCTTACATGAAGAAAAATAGAATTCATATATAGCTTCTGACGTGTGCTACTTAGAACATATTTGATACTGGAGGCAGTAATGGTCTGGTCTCGCTTCTTATGTGATCAGTGGAAGAAAAATAGCTCTATTAAAAACAACAGCAACAAAAGCTTGAACTTTCTGCCTCTGCACTTCTCAAATATCCCACTGGACAGCAGAGGTGGCCCCAATGTGTCCAGGCATAGATCAGAGGCAGTCTCCTCTATGCTTGACTGCAAAGTGCAGGTGCCTCATTTGATGACAGTTATTACAAGAGGAAGAAGAATAAACAGCCCAGTAGCGTTCTCCTGCTCTTGGAGACTCTGCGGGAAAGTGTGTCTCTGGTCTGAAATTTCCCTCTCTCCCCCTCCACTGAAGATAAAACTACAGTTTCCAGTTGTGGCTGCTGCTCAAGGTGGATGAGGAAAAAGGTAATTAAAATATGCACACTCTTCCATGGCTTGTGCTAAGATAGTCTTTAAATTAAAAACCATTGAAGAATAATTTGGCCCTTCTCTTTCCCTCTAATTGCCTATTTAAAAAGATAAAATGTGGACAGTGGAAAAAATAATTTAAAAAATGGTAGTGTGAATAAAGTAAGACGATGTTCCATCGTCTTAATGTATGTGCTTGTTTGGGAGAATTTCGAGTTTGAAACGTCATTGGCCAAATAAGTCACAGCTTTTATCTAAGATGTTAATTAAGGGAAACACCTGTTGCTATTCTCTAAAGATTTTTTTCTTGTAACTTGTCTCAATATATTTAAATGACTCCTGTGAGGATAATTAGTAAAATAACTTGATACAGTAAAAGTGGTCTTATCCGGCATGTTGGGGGAATGGGGGTTGCTGGTAAGTGAAAAATGCAGGTTAACTAAGAGGGAGGGAGTTTGGGTGAGGGAGAGGGCTTGTGGCAGGAGGTTAGGGCACGGGAGGGTGTTCAGGGTGCTGGATCTGGGGGGTGGTTACCTCGGGTAGCTCCCAGCAAGCGGCAACCTGTCCCTGCTGCTCCTAGGTGGAGGCATGGCTAGGTGGCTCTGTGCGCTGCCTCCACTCATAGGCGCCACCTCCTCAGCTCCCATTGGCCGCGGTTCCTGGCCAATGGGAGCTGCAGAGCCAGCACTTGGGGCGGGGACAGGGCTCAGAGCTGCCTGCTGCACCTCTGCCTAGGAGCAGTCGGGACTGGTTGCTGCTTGTGGGGAGCTTCCCAAGGTGAGCGCCCCCCAGATCCAGCGCCCCCCAGATCCAGCACCCCGACCCCCTCCTGTGCCTTAACCTCCTGCCCTGAGCCCCCTGCTGTGTCCCAAGCTCCCTCACAGAGCCCTCTCTCTGCACCTGGTTCCATACCTCCAGCCCCATGCCCCCTCCCACACCCAAACTCCCTCCCTCTTAATTAACCGGCATTTTTCACTTACTGGCAACCCTCATTTCCCTGACATGCTGGATAAAAAAGCTTTTACTGTGTACTGTCAAGCCATGGGTGAACTAGTCAATGTCAGCACAATGTGAGACTGGAGCGCTTTTAAAAAGGATTAAGCTTTCTGGAAAGTAATTTGGGATAGATTCAGCTGGATCCTGGTTTTGCTGTACAGGGTTGCCACACCTCTTATTTCATTCATGGTGCCTCATGAAAGAAAAGAATCAGGTTCTCTGTCTAGAAACAATATGGAGTTTGCAGGATGCCTTTTTCCCTATCCTGTACATTTTACCATGGAAAGGGAACCAGTTGCTTAGTAATCTGTGACAAACTTGACACGTTATCTACCTTTTGGGCCATATTTTTTAATTTGAAGATTTCAAAGATAATTTTCAAAGACATCCTAGCCTTATTTTTAATGTATAGTTATGAAAGGTGTTTATAATACTGGACACGGTGTTTTCAGATGTTTGGAAGTACCTGGGTAAATTCATGATTTGTGCTAAAATTGCCTCATTGCCCTGCCTGTTTTTTTATTTGACTCGGTTAATGTGATATCGTCATCTTGAATGTTTGCTCTTAAGGTGGTGCTTCTGTGATTCTGAGTTACATATGCTCCTTGATCTAGTTGCACACAGTACTTTGTATTAGATTTTTGCTTCTCATTAAGAGGGAAATTCTTTTACTTCAGACGTAGTATTTTCCAGTTAATTTTCAGTTGGTCACTTTTTAAAAGATTTTTTTAATTGGACATTTGCATTGAACATGTATTGCACAGTAACAATTAGTTTTCTTACTGAGAGTATTCAGCGCAGCTGGTGTTTGTATAAGTGATTCCAAGCTGAAAAATTATTTGAAAATTGTGTCAAAAAGATGCAATTCCTTGCCTTAAAAATGGTGCTGTCAATTTGAAAAGACCGTTTTCTTCCAGAGTGGATAAAAATCAATGATTTAAAAAAAAAAAAAATCAAAAATGGATTTTTTTTGATAAAATGCTTTTTGAGGAAAAAACCTATCTAAAGATACATTATAGCTCAAAGATATCTCATCATGGAATAGGGATTATAAATTCTAATTCTATAGTATGAAACAATATATTCATGTCATGTTTAAGAAAAGTTTTGTAAATGAGTTCCAATAGTTCATGGATTAGGGACCCAATCTTATGGGTTCCAGGCAGTGATGAGCTGCCAAAATCTTAGGAACCGGTTCCCTACTGGGTCTTCGGCGGCACGGCTCCGGCGGCTGAAGGACCCACCACCGAAGACCCGGTAGGGAACCGCCCAGTGAGTACACTCCCCACCCACGTACTGCCCCCCCTCAGAAACCACAACCCATAACCCCCCCTGCCCTGCTCCTTGTCCCCTGACCGCTCCTTCCCAAGACCCCCAACCCTAACCCCCCCCCAGGACCCCACCCCCTGCCAAACTTGCCCCGCTCCCTGTCCCCTGACTGCCCTGACTCCATCCCCCACCATCCCAACAGACCCCAGGAACTCCCACGCGGTGCCTACCCAACCCCCCTGTCATAAACAGATAGTTAAGGGTTAAAGTCTGTTTTACCTGTAAAGGGTTAACATGCAGTACCTGGTGACCACCTGACCAGAGGACCAATCAGAGATAAGATTTTTTCAAATCTCTGTGGAGGGAAGCTTTTGTCTGTTTTTTCTTTGTTTGTAGTGAGAACTCTTTGAATCTAAAAGAGACCAGTCATGTCTCCAAGTTCTCCTGGAGTAGGTTCTACTAATTAATAGTGAGTATTAATTAGGAAGGCGAATTAGTCTTATGATTTGATTTCTATATTTGCAATTGTGTGTTTGCTAAAGGAAATGCTTTATTCCTGTTTGCTGATATTGCTTTTACTGAGAAAAGGGGGAGGGGAGATTCTCTCCAGAGATTGATAAGGTTATCCCCTATGAGTGTCCAGCTTGGGCTCATAGAGATTCTGTATTTTCTTTTTATTCTTTAATAAATTCTTTTCTATTAAGGACTTGTTTGGTCTTTCCTTGGGTGGATTCTCAGGGAAAGAGAAGGGGGAGGTATCCCTCTGTAGTTAGATCCCGGTATCTCTCCTAGGAAAAGGGAGGGGGGAGGAAGCAGGGGGAATGGTTGGTTTCTCCTGGGTGTAAGAACTCCATGGATTTGGGGCTCTTGGAATCCCCTAGGATTTTGGGGAAGGACTGTGTCTCAATTCACATTTCCTAATTGAGTGGTGGCAGCTTACTAGATCTAAACTAGAATTTTAGTTTAGAGGGAAACCAAGTTAGGTCCCCACATTGGAGCCCAACAGTTCCAAGTGGGGGTGAGACCTTTGACATGGTGGCATGCGGGTCCTCACCTTGAAACCCCCCAGTTTCAAGTGAGGGTAGACCCATGACACCCCCCTTCCCCATCCCCTGTCTGCCCCCCCAGAACCTCTGCCCGATCCAACCCCTCCTCCCCCGCCCCAGTCCCGGCCCTGGCCCTGGCCTCTTACCCCTGCGGGGCCCGACTCCCCGGGCCGGGCCAACACCGGGACCGGCGCCGGAGCTGGGCCGGGTCCGAGCCGCAGCCGCGGGGCCCGACTCCCCGGGCCCGGCCGACACCGGGACCGCAGCCACAGCCGCGGGGCCCGACTCCCCGGGCCGGGCCGGAGCCGCAGCCGCGGTGCCCGAGCTGGGCCGGGTCCGAGCCACGCAGGCGGGACCAGCCCGAGCCGGGGGTGCTTGGCTGGGACCGGGCTGGGGCGCTCGGCCAGGGCCAGGAGGAGCCGTCCCGCCCCCTCCCCCACACGCCCGACTTACCTGCCTGCTCCTTTTTTCAGGCTTCCCGCGAACATTTGATTCACGGGAAGCAGGGGAAGGGGAGGAGAAGGAGGGCGGAGTGTTCAGGGGAGAGGGGGAGGTGAGCTGGGGCCGGGGCCGGGCAGACAGCTGCCCGAGCCTTTGTTAAATTTAAAAGCTTTTTAGAATCGGTTGTCCTGGAACAACCGATTCTAAAAAGGCTTCTAAATTTAACAACCGGTTCGCGCGAACTGCTGCGAACCGGCTGGAGCTCACCACTGGTTCCAGGGGCTTCTGTATAGATTATTTAGTTACTCTTTCTATCTACTTGAACACCTTAACGGTAGTAAATCCGGCGGCCTGGATAATCTTCATCCTAGAATATTAAAGGAATTGGCGAGTGAAATTGCAAGCCCGTTAGCGATAATTTTTAACGAATCTCTAAACTCGGGGGTTGTACCGTTTGACTGGAGATTAGCTAATATAGTTCCTATTTTCAAGAAGGGGAAAAAACGTGTCCGGGTAACTACAGGCCTGTTAGTTTAACATCTGTAGTATGTAAAGTCATGGAAAAAATATTAAAGGAGAGAGTAGTTACGGACCTTGAGGTCAATGGCAATTGGGACAAATTACAACATGGTTTTAGGAAAGGTAGATCGTGCCAAACCAACCTGATCTCCTTCTTTGAGAAAGTAACAGATTTTTTAGACAAGGGAAATGCAGTGGATCTAATATATCTTGATTTCAGTAAGGCGTTTGATACGGTACCGCATGAAGAATTACTGGTTAAATTGGAAAAGATGGGGATCGAAATGAAAATCCAGAGGTGGATAAGGAACTGGTTAAAGGGGAGACTGCAGCGGGTCGTATTGAAAGGTGATCTGTCGGGTTGGAGGGAGGTTACCAGTGGAGTTCCTCAAGGTTTGGTCTTGGGTCCGATCTTATTCAATCTATTTATCACTGACCTCGGAACCAAAAGTAGGAGTGGGCTGATAAAGTTTGCGGATGACACGAAGTTGGGAGGTATTGCCAATTCGGAGGAGGATCGGGATATCCTCCAGGGAGATTTGGATGACCTTGTAAACTGGAGTATTAGTAATAGGATGAAATTCAATAGTGAGAAGTGTAAGGTTATGCATTTAGGGATGACTAACAGGAATTTTAGTTATAAGCTGGGGACGCACCAGTTGGAAGTAACGGAAGAGGAGAAGGACCTCGGAGTCCTGGTTGATCGCAGGATGACTATGAGTCGGCAATGTGATGTGGCCGTTAAAAAAGCTAATGCAGTCTTGGGATGCATTAGGCGAGGTATTTCTAGTAGAGATAAGGAGGTGCTAGTCCCGTTATACAAGGCGTTGGTGAGACCTCATTTGGAGTACTGTGTGCAGTTTTGGTCTCCCATGTTTAAGAAGGATGAATTCAAACTGGAACGGGTACAAAGAAGGGCCACTAGAATGATCCGAGGAATGGAAAGCCTGTCGTATGAAAGGAGACTTGAGGAGCTCGGTTTGTTTTCCTTAACCAAAAGAAGGTTAAGAGGAGATATGATTGCTCTCTTTAAATATATCAGAGGGATAAATACCAGGGAGGGAGAGGAATTATTTCAGCTCAGTACTAATGTGGACACGAGAACAAATGGATATAAATTGGCAGTCGGGAAGTTTAGGCTTGAAATTAGACGAAGGTTTCTAACCATCAGGGGAGTGAAATTCTGGAACAGCCTACCGAGGGAAACAGTGGGGGCGAAGGACCTCTCTGGCTTTAAGATTAAGCTTGATAAGTTTATGGAGGGAATGGTTTGATAGGATAACGTGATTTAGCCAATAGGTCAATAACGTGCGACCACTGGTAATTAGTACCGAGGGTCAATGTTGGGATATTGAAAGTCTTTTTCCTGAGTGTCTGGCTGGAGAGTCTTGCCCGCATGCTCAGGGTTCAGCTGATCGCCATATTTGGGGTCGGGAAGGAATTTTCCTCCAGGGTAGATTGGCAGTGGCCCTGGAGGTTTTTCGCCTTCCTCCGCAGCATGGGGCAGGGGTCGCTTGCTGGAGGATTATCTGCTACTTGAAGTCTTTAAATCAGGATTTGGGGACTTCAACAGCTGAGTCAAGGGAGAGAATTATTTCAGGAGTGGGTGGGTCAGCTTTTGTGGCCTGCATCTTGCGGGAGGTCAGACTAGATGATCATAATGGTCCCTTCTGATCTTAAGTTCTATGATTCTATGATACCCAATGGGACTCAGTGCTGTGTCTAGAAGATACCATCAGAGATGCTTAGTTTTGCAGTTTTCATACTATGGATTTGTGTCTCCAGAGATAACAGGCTTGTTAACAACAAAAATGTTTTTAAATAAATAAATAATATATAGAGGTGAGAAATAACAGACCTCAGCCCTATTGTCCCTCTGCAAATTTGTGTACAGAGTCAATCCCTGACCCCTCTCTAAAAGTGCAAAGTTTCAAAAAGTTCAATGACTAGAAGATTGTTGGGGGCAGAATAGATCTGACAAGGAGAAGAAGTCTGGAGATAAATGTGAGAAGGGAGGGACGGGCAGTAGAAACAAAAGTGAAACTATTTGAACAGCATATTCCAGAAGTCTTGAGGTCTTTCCAAGTGTAGCCTTCATTGATTTTAGATCTACCATACCATTCTCTCACTAGAAGGGAAAACCTATAATGGCAGCCGGCTGTAAAAGAGACCCAGTTTGGGAATATTTTAATGAAGTTCCTCTACTTGTGGGTAAGACAGGCATGCGTGCAAAATGCAAACAGTGCAACAAAGAAATGCAAGGCCTAGTTGTGCGAAACAACGTCATGAGAAGTGTTTCTTCTCAGGAGGAAGCTGCATTGAAGATGATGAAAGGAACATCACTTAAAAAAAGTATAGTGTGTACCTTCTAAAAATGAAACCTACATCTATCTCTGAGGTGTGAAGAATATGCATTATGGTTATAGGAACCAACAAGAATGCACTTTTGTGTAGAAATCCATGATTAAATCGAGTCTTCCTGACTAGTGATTTAAATCAAATCCACCCTGTTTTCTTCTCCAACTTTGTGCCCTGCTTGAACTCAGGTCAGTCCAAAACACTCTCCTTCAAATCCTTTAAGACACTCTGCCATGATGCCTGCATATCCCTGCCAGGTGGTGAGCTATGTTGTGAAGACAGTTTTCTTGTACAAATACATGCACATATTGTTAATTTACCTTTCCCCGCCTGTTGCATCTTGTCATTAAACTAGATTTTAAATTCTGAGGCAAGGACTGTATATTTATTACATAAGCAAGGGAGAGAAAAAGCCTTAAAAGGACGACAGACATTTTCAGCTGAATTTTTCGGGGGTGGGGGAGCGGAGTGGAGAGAACTCATTTCCAAAAATAGAAATTGTCAGTAGGGTATATATCATGATCACATGGAAAAAAAAATCTCTTGGCGGGCAACACTGTTTAATAGCTACTGGCTAATTGCTTTGCAGACAAGAAAAAAAATATCAATGCAAGGAAGTTCTGACTTTCATATGAACTGGACGTTAAGTGGAAAACACTTAAATACAGTACACCAATGTGCAAGCGAACACTAGCTTGTAGTGTGAGGTTTCATTTGTGTCTCAGCCTTCTAAAAAAAATTGCTTTGAAGGCTTAATGGTGACTGTGGGCTTTTTGTCTTTATATTTAGGAAGTCCACATTATTAGTGTCAGGTTTCTTCAGCCTTTAGTGGCTTGATAGAACAACATAGGACCACAAATTATTAATGTTGGTGCAACTGAAAAGAACTGGAGCCCCAGATAATCTGCCCAATTTCCCCCCCCCCCGCCCTTTACATTTCTAGTCTCTTTCTGATATGAACATGTAGTTTTTTTGGTCAAGGTTGCCTGCTAAGAGTTGTTCGGGATGCTAGTGCAAATTGGTTTCACAAAGAGTTGAAACATATGCATCTGAAAGGGAAAAGTTTTGCTTTGACTTTTTCCAGGAGATTCTGGCTAAGCTTGTGAATGCTTTCCTGGTTGAAATCAGATTTGTCCAAAGTTGGGTTATGTGATTCAGACTACCACCTCTTGAGCACCTGAGAAGAGAGCTCCTGAATCAGTTTACTTTAAGATCTGAATTGATTCTGGTATCTATAGAGCAGGGCATGTTTGCACTCCACTCAGAACATATAAAGTAATTAATTGTGGCAATGGGAAAACTCTATTGTACTTGGTTTCCTAAAAATATTATTTTTGAGCATTTTTCTTGTCTTTGTATTACATAGCACAGAGGAGCCCTGGTTGTGGACTGGGACCCCATTGTATTATTGAGTGGCTCAGTAGTCCACAGTGAATGTTGACTTTGGTCCAGTTGGCCCAATGAACAGAGATGCGCCCATTAATTTTTAGTTTGCATCTAGACACCTTCTCTTCCTCCCAGTTCTGCTTTGCCTTGTCTCATGCTCTCTTCTTCTAGAATAGCCGTTCTCAAAATTCTGGAGCCCAGTGATCACTTCAGGTTTTTTCAAAAACTTTTGCTCCCCTCTCAAATGCTTTCAGGCATGATACTGTGGCAGTGATGGTACCTGGAAATAGAGAATAAAGATCAATTTATGGGTGTACTAAAATATCAGTTGTAGGAAGTGCTTAGCATACATTACCTAAAATACTGGTTTGGCTTGAGAAGTGGTGAAATGTGGTGTGCTCTGATATTCTAAAACAGAAAATTGGTAAAATGTTTTTAGTACTACCAATGGTAAAACCAAAAGAATGGCTGCAATCTTAAAGAAGAATGTTGATAAACTGGAGAGCATTCAGAGAAGAACCCCAAGAATAATTAACAGGTTAGAAAACATGCCTTATAGTGATAGATTTAAGGAGCTTAATTAATTTAGCTTAATGAAGAGAAGGTTAATGGGTGACTTGATTACAATCTATAAGTACCAACACGGGGAGCAAATATTTAATAATAAGCTCTTCAATTTATCAGAGAAAAGTATAACATGATCCAATGGCTGGAAGTTGAAGCTAGACAAATTGAAAGCATAATTTTTTAACGGTGAGAGTAATTAACCATTGGAACAACTTACCAAGGCTTATGGTGGATTCTCCATAACTGACCATCTTTAAATCAAGATTGGATGTTTTTCCAAAAGATATACTCTAGGAATCATTTTGGGGAAGTTCATCATGAGCGGAAATAACATTTGGGCTGCCACCTACTTTGTTGATTCTGATGTCCTGTTGTATTTATGCCTTTTTTTAAATACCTCAGGCCTCCTTCCCCTGGACACACTCACATGTCTGGTGACCATATTTGACTGAATTCTGACCCCCATCCATGTCTGGCTGTCTGGAAAACCATAACTGGAGTTCCAATTGCTAACATAGCTGTTTGCATCAATACTGTATTAATACACTTTCCATTGTTTCCAGTATGGGAATGAGGTTATCTCATGGTTTCACATACTAAAAATCTCCCCAATATTAAATTTGGTTTGTTCTTTTGTTATTAACTTGTCTATTATAAATTGCTAAATTGTATAACTCTAGGTTAAGCACTTACTCTTATGCTAAATGTTAGGCCTTCTGCTAACTATCTGCTGCTTAAGCTAACAATACTTAAATTAACAAACTAACAGACTTTAGTAGGCCTCAACTTACTGCAAAGCCTATCTCAAATATTAATGTTTTGTTTTCCTACTACTATTACAGCTCTAACTTCTATTTTACTATCCTAAAGCATGTTAATATGCCTTAGCACAAAATATGCAATTTAATATTGCTCCCTAAAATCAGGTCAGGGGTTACAGGTCAGCAACATTTATTCATAAACTTTTATGATGATTTTGAAAAGGTTAGTTTTTCCTGGTTGTTTCTTAATTCTTTTCCTTTTCTACCATTTATCCTCTCCATTTATACCCACCAGTGACCTGTCCTCGACAGCAGATTGTATTGTATGCTTCAGAGGATGGTACAGGAAACCCTATATCAGAAAGTTACATAAAAACCTGACCAGAGAAGCTTCCTAGCCTCATTTTAGTGGTTTCCTTGTGCCTTGAAACATGAAAATTGATAAGTCATGACACTTTGTGCCTAAATACAAATTTCAGAACCTGATTTTAAACAAACATTTTTTTAAAATCTTAACCGCTCTTTCCACATGGACTTTATTTTCAGTAAGGTATCACATGCAGAAATGTATATGCAAGCAGAGGTGAATTTGTACAATAGTACTTGGGGGGGGGGGGGAGAAAAATATAAAAACATTACATGTTAAAAAACAAACAAAAAAACACCCAAATTCTCTGAATGGAATGTGAAAGTTGAGACATTAAATACACAAGAAAATATTCATAAAACAGTAAGCCATATTGCTGCTTTTGTATATATTCAAGGTTGATTATACATTTAACTGAATAAAGTGATCTAATTACTTTGTCAAAAGTATAACCTAGTCAAGTTCCTGTTGTATGAACTTTTAACTTTTCAGTTTCCTAAATCTGGTGTGCTTAAAATCTCAAGCTTAATGTTAACCTCTCTTCACCTGCTACTAATTTGCAGTTTGCACATGTTACCAGAGTTGAAGGTGATGTAGTACTATGCATCCAATTATTCTAGTCAGGTGTATACTGTTTTTAAAATTGGGAGATTATTGTGAAAAGTCCATCCATGCCCACTGTGCTGGATTTTCTAAGGGAACTAGAGATCCTGGTTCTCTGTTTGGCTGAAATAAAAACAGGGTTGAGTAATATTTTGATATACCCTTAATGCCTGTCACTTGAAAGAGCTGACGTAACCCAAACAATTACTTGTCGAAAGAAACTTTTGACATCTTTTTAGATTTAGGATTTTAAATGTCAAGATTCATGATGTGTTAAACTGACAAACCATCTGGATTTTAATAAGTTTAGATGGAACTGGATAGGAGTAACAAATCATTGCAGTGACGTTAGCTGACTTAACAATTAAAAAAACTAATGTGGTCTTTGCCAAAGCTGTTTCATTGGGGTAACATGGTTTAAATTTGAAATATTCTAAAGCTCTTCTGTTTGAAATACATTTTATGACACACTTGGCCGGTGATCGCACTTGAATTTTGATGCATTTCTCAGAATCATCTTTGTCTCATACCTCTCTTTTAAAAAAAAATTGACTTGTGAAAATAGATACTAATAATTAATTTATCTTTCTGGTTTTCCTTTTTAGGGGAATTATTGAAGCTCGTTTTGTTTATGTCTTTGTTCTTGGCATAATCTTCACTGGAACCAAAGATTTACTCAAATCACAGGTTATATCTGCAGACTGCAAGTTCAAGAGCATTGGTTTATGGGAAGTATATAGTGGATTGGTTCTGCTAGCAGCCCTGCTATTTAGACCCCATAACCTGCCAGTTTTGGTGTTTTGCCTGCTGATTCAAATGATAATGACAAGATGTATCTGGAAGCCACTAACATTTGATGCAGCTCAAATTACTATTATGCATTATTGGTTTGGCCAAGCTTTCTTCTATTTTCAGGTAAGCTCATAATATGGCATCCATGAAAATAATGTGTGTAGTTATTCTACCATATGTTGGGTTAAATTGCACCATAGGGCCTGATCCTGCAAAGACTCAAGTCAGTGGAACTATTCATGCAGGATGAGGCCCCTAGGTTTCAGTTAACTTTATTCTCCACCAACCTATGCTATTTAGTATGGAATAATATTTCCACATACATGTAGAAAACAAATAAATAGTGCTAGCTTGCATATACACCTCTACCTCGATATAATGCTGTCCTTGGGAGCCAAAAAATCTGCGTTATAAGTGAAACTGTGTTATATTGAACTTGCTTTGATCCGCCGGAGTGCACCGCCCCCCCCCCCCCCCCGAGTACTGCTTTACTGCGTTATATCCAAATTCGTGTTATATCGGCCGGCGTTATATCGAGGTAGCGGTGTGTGTGTGTATATATATGTATATGTGTATGTGTATATGTATATGTACAGTGCTATTGGCAAGAATATGAACTAAGCTAATATAAAATTGCAGTCAATTTATAACTTTTCTGGTCTATTTTAGTATCTCTCTAAAGGCTACTAATAATAAAATATAATATGGTAAAATCTATCCTGGCACATATGGGGAAGGATAGCTTCTGAAAATAGTGATACAACTTTCAGAATGTTTTATTCTTAATAT
The DNA here is from genome assembly GCF_020497125.1 of Mauremys mutica. Taxonomy (NCBI): domain Eukaryota; kingdom Metazoa; phylum Chordata; order Testudines; family Geoemydidae; genus Mauremys; species Mauremys mutica. The sequence continues at coordinate 123,147,164 of NC_059077.1, forward strand.
TATAACATCAACTAATTTCTTGAAGGAATAGAGCTTCAGAAATAAAGTATATACAAAAGGGAATATGTAAAGTTCATTTGTGGAGTGGGTGGTAGTTTGAGTGGGCAACGGGAAGACTCAAGGGCTAAGTGGACTAACATGAAAATTTTAAAAGCTTTTGAAAAACTTCTATGGTCCATGTTAATTAAGGTGTTTATTAAATAATTTGAGATGTTTTGCCAAATTCTCAGAAGTGCTTTGATTTCCTGCCATAGTATAAATATTTAACGCCACTGTTTTTTTTCAAATGGGGAAAAGATCAGGTAACTCCAGTAAATATCTTCATTGTAGACTGTAACATTGGCAAAAACACTGGCATGTAAAATCATGTTCATTCACCCTGCTTGGATCACGCGGGTTTGTATAAAAATATTCCATTTTAACATGGAGTCCTGGTTAATGACTGGACTCCTAGGTGCTACTGCAATACAAATAATTAATATAAGAATGTTAACTGACTTGATTAATATTTAAAATAGCAACAGACAAATCTAGTTCTATCCGTGAGATGAAAACTATTTTAAGTGTAATTTCAGTTGAGAATCTGAAGAAGGGCCAAATTCTGCCATCCTCAGTCAATACATTGAACTACACCTTACTCCCTGAGGAGTCTCATTGATTTCAATAGTAGAACTGCTCCATTTGTGAGTAAGGGTGGCAAATCTAATTCAGGGTAATATTGGGGATATAAAATATAAGGATACATTATATATGGACATTGATTTGGGAGGGTGACATTTTTCCCTCTCTTTTTGCTTTTTGTGTTGGTCCCTGGCTACCTCAACCAGCATTTCCATCCCTGTGGATTGGATTGGCTTCCTTCTGAATGAGAGAGACATTTTGGGGGGTGTTCAGTCATAAGGAATTGCTGTGGCTTTTTCTCCTGCTATATGGGAATATATTCTATATGAGGTGTGAGGATTGCTGGCCACGCTTTTCGTCAGGGAAATTATCAGGGACATTTTCTTAACTTTTATATATGATACTTTTATTGTAAAATTGGGGAAATCGTTATCTTTAGAGGAAAGATGTTAATTTGCCAGTGGCTGGAGCAGTATAATTAAGGGGTGTTATTGAGATGAAGATGCGAAAGCCGGCTTACTTTGACTTGTGTTGCTTTTTTGTTTTAATTGCTACATTGTTTTAGAAGATGAAGAAAAAATAAATAAAAAAAATTAAGCTTATTAACCAACTGTAACAAATTTAATACAGTTAAATCAGCATCTTTTTCATGTGTCGGGTTGTTACTGTAAGTCAATAGCTTATGAACCTCAGTGAATTTTTCAACAACCTTGACTGATTATCATTATCTTCCTGAACCTCAAGCCATCCACTCCTTCCATCGGATCATTAATTCCCTGGAAGTGCCCTGTGGCTTTATCATTGCTGTTTAATTTAGAGCATACAGTGACAATAAAAGTAAAGGTTACTTTAGTCTTCATTAATTATAGAGAGCCCTAAAAAGTGTAGACCATTGTCTTCATGCTGAAACCTGATGTTTACAAGCAGTGACAGCTTAAAGTAAATAATGTCTTTAAAAAGTCTCCAAAACCAGTTAATAAGTTGAGGTTTCAGTTAGTATTCCACGGTCAGCTTCATAATTAAGAAAAGAGCAATTGAAAATATATGGAGAGGTTCATATTAGTAAAACTTTATTCAAAAGCACTTACAATGTAAAATTGTCAGGAATGGATGACCATTGGCAGATGAGGCTTCCATTTGATTGCATTGGTCAGACTTGGCTACTTTAACTGTCTTTGAAACCATGTGCCTGCAAGAGGGAGGAAGGAAATTGTAGGTTAAAACCTTGAATATTGTTCTTGCCTTTCTTCTTCTATTTCATATTAAATTAATGATTGGATTCAAATAATTATTTAAAATAACTCCTGAGATTTTTCTTGCACAACCTGCTTGTACAGCTATTTATTCTGCATGATGCTCTAGTTACTAAAGAGAAGCATGTGTTTAAGGCCAGGTCTTGAGGAAAAGCGAACAGAAGAACACTAACATTGTGTGGTTAAACTAGTGTTAAAGCAGATTGGAAACTCGTTAGTCTGACATATTGCCAGTGTCACAAAATGTTATCAAGGTAATGCAACTAATAGCTTCCAAATAGTGAGAGGTGCTTCTGACCATATGAAATTTCATGTTTTGAGCAAAATGAGTGCTGTTTTCAGAGGCATATGGTTGCTTCCCTTCTGTCAGACTTTTGAACATAAAGGAGTTATTCTCTACAGCATATATGCCATATTAATGTAGTTTTGTGTTTGCCAAAGATTTGTTTTTATTCTTGCTTGTGAGAAAAGCTTCATGCTTCAAGGGTTCCAGAGCATGATGGATTACCACTGAATGTTTTCCTGCAACAATGAATTGTCTCTTGCCATTTCTACCATATCGTCATGCCATAATAATCTAGTAAACTAATAGCATTTGAAAGATTTCAGTAATATTTTTTAATAAAAGCTGACACGCTGTGAATTGTCATATTATGTATGTATTATGTAGAGAATTAGAAATTGTAAGCTTTGGAA